>NW_027117448.1:623079-1246158 GCF_038381095.1 Phyllosticta capitalensis | reverse complement strand
TAATAACCGAATAGCTGCAGCCGTCGGTGGGCTGCAGACGTCTAATGACGCCACGGTCCTGCGAACACCCACGTGGAGCACAGCCTCTTCGAACTTCTCCAAGTAAAAACCTTGACGTAGTGTTCGCGTCGTCGGCCGAGGCTGCTGATGTCTCTGCAGGCGCAGAGAGCCGCTTCGGCTTTATTGTGCTATTGGTTCCGTTGAAAACGCTTTGCACAGTTTGGGCCTCGTCCGCCGCTCGTGTGGTGTATTTTTGATTGCGGCTCGTGCCGTCCCTGGCTGTGAAGATTGCGTGAGCGACTGGGGTTGAATGCCCTGAGAAATGGCGGGCGTCAGCTGAGAATCCAAGAAATCATTCGGCCCCCGAAGCCACACAAGCTGACCAACAATTTAGCACCTTATCGCAGAATCAATATTGGCTTGAAAATTCAAAGTCGAAATACCTTTGACGGTACAAAAGACATGCACACCAGCTGCGGCGAGGACAGGGCAGAGGCAACTAGCGGCTGCGTGACCTGGAAAGGCAACAGCGCCTGCCTCGTACTACCAAACGCCAGCTTTTAACGAGAACAACGAGAAAATGACACTGGCCCGTTTGTTTGGAAGGGCTCTCGGTTATTGTGTTCTTGAGACCATGGCAATGTAAGTGTGTCGTCAGTCTCATAAGCCGTCGGTGAGTCAGGAAGACATGGCACAACGAACGCTTTTGGTCTCCATGACTTTACTAATCTTGTAGCCACTGATAGGGAGCCCCGGATGAAAAGAAGCAAGTGGCTGAGTCCAAGTAGGTTTTAAGCCTTGTTGACCCTTGCAAACGGGGAATGTGTGTATTCGACGGAACATGGGACTTTAGTCAATTTAATATGGCGATTCGCCTGCAAACGAGAAATTTTGGATCTTGGGACAAGTGACAGATCTCTCTTCTGTTGAAGAGTACAGTGGTAGCGATTAGTCGAACCTTGTTGGAGAAGTGGCCTTCTTTGGGTATTGATATCCTATTTTCTAGTCAGAGATCGCAGCAAGACTCGGATGCATGCGAAATTCTCGGGAAGGCACGAGCAAAGTTACCCATGCCCAGCTCCACCGCCAGAACCTCGCTCAAAGACCTTCACGCCCCCGTCTCCAGCGACATGGTACAGGAGCTCCTTCTCCTCCCTTTTGTTTTCTTCTTTTTGCCAGCTCTCCTCAGCTTCTTGACCTTCCTCTTGATCGTCTTCGTCTTCATTATCTCCCCTCGTAATCCTAACGACGCCGCTGACATCTGCCGCAAATCCCGTGTCCAGCAGGCGCAAACTCAGCATCCAATCAGCCACATGCGCCAGACTCAATACCAGGCTCGCATGGCTTGTTTCAAGCGGTGTATGTTGCTTCGTTGAACCAATCCCTGCAGCGAAAGCAGAAGCATCTGCTGCAGCGCCCATAAGCGGTGCATCTGCTGCCACCGCCACCGTCACAGCATGGACTTGGGCGCGAAGGGAAAGGATTGTCGCGTTGAGAGTGGAGGGTGTGATTGCTGCAGAAGAAGCCGCGCTCGCTGTAGCGGCGAGTAGTAAGTCTGGAGAGTCGACGAGTAGGTGGATGCGACGGCCCTGAGCCGAGATGGATGCAAAGGCGGTGGAAAGGGTGGATTCCAGATGCTCGAGGGTAGCAGAGGTCAGATTGATTATGGGAGAAGGGGATGCTGTCGTTTTGGGTTGCGGGATAGACGCTTGTGTTGGTATTGGCTGGCCTCGCGGGTTTACAGTTCTTGGGCCGCGAATGGGAAGAGCTGCATTTGGAGCTTGCGCTGGTCCAGTCGTGGTCGCTCTTGAAGGGCCATCTTCAGGCTCTGAGGGAAGGAATAGACTGGAGAGACCATCGACGAATATGAAGCGATTTTGCTGCGCCAGGCGTGCGAGGTCAAGGCCCTGATAGTTGTGAGCTCCATGAATCTAGAATCCAACGGCTGGTGAAGTCATACCGCAGCTCTTCTCGCCTCTGTTTTCCAAAAGTCCCAGTCTCGCAGGAAGCTCACGAGGACGACAGCCGTGTCATCGCCCTCGAGCCCCGTCGTTGTGCCATCTTGATCATTCGCGCGCCGGCTGTTTGCAGGCTGGATCTCACCAAGGGCGCCGCATATGTATCGAATCAGGAGCCAGTTGGCGCTGGCACCGAGGACACTAGTCAGGAGGTGAAGAGAGCCTTGCGGCAGTCCTTTGATGTAAGGTTGGAGGAGGGGAGGAATGCGCAACGAGGATGGTGGCATGTCAGGCGTAAGTTGCAGCGTCAGTTTTTGGCGGGGCTGCGAGCTTGGGTGTGCTTGTGACGCGGGGATAGTCTTGGCCGACTTTCGAGCTGACCGCAGAGTAGATACTGGCAATGACTTTTTCAGGATTTTCTTCACCAATCATGTGGCTCATCCTACGTCAACACCTACATCGCAACCTAAACCCAGGCAAACATCATCACGACATTCAGAGGTATTTCAACCGTCAAAAGTCTGCTGCGCAAGACCCTCCTCCAGCCATCATGGTTCAAGATTCTTCGCAACACCAACCGCTCGCTCAGCTTCACGCACCCGGATGGCCTAACAGGCGGGACCACGCGATGTCGCAACTCCCATTGCTGTTTACCAGGAAGCACTACTCAAACAGCAGGTCCAGCATATGACTGAGTCGTTGTTTGGGAGTTTTGTCCTCGACTATCAAGTACATCAAGCTCAAGCAAACTCTTTGCTCCAAGTCCACAGATTGGCGCCTATCTTCTCGCCTGATTCTACCTTCATGCCTGAATGGAGAGTTGCAGGGTGGATAGAGAAGTTTGATCGAAGATTCCTCCAGAAGACGGCACTTCCTACGCGGGGCTTGATGACGAGGCCTTTGTGGGTCCCGGTGCAGTCCAAAAATCTGCAAAGCTCCGGGCTTTTGGGTTTTGGAATCTTTGGGAAATACGTGGCTCCTCCGACAACGTTCTTGGCCCGGAGGATCACGAAGAAACTGCTCTCCCGGTTACCATACGTTTGATTCAGACCGCCGAAAGCGTCGTAGTGGAGGTCGTAGTATTCCCCTTGGCCATATTTGACCAACTGTAGGGTCTCCATTGCCAGCGGCGACACGTAACCTTGAAATGCCGATGCTCGATCGACGACACACTCAATGACCGGATCGGAAAAGTTCTCACTCGGGCTGTCAGGCAGCTCCGCACTCCATGATTTGCGGTAGTCCACCGAAGCACGTTTGCTTGGATCCAACCCAACCGTAGAAGGTTCAAATTTTCTGATTTTGCTTTCGTCAATGAATCGACATCAAGATCCAATCGAGGCACTTACGCGAGAGATATCAAATGGTCCGCCTCATCGACAGTCACAAAGTCTTCAATGTAAATGAGGAGTGGATTCGTGGAAAGCAGGTAGGTGGTGAAACGCTTGGTTTGACAGGCATCATGCCATGAAGGCGAAAGTCCACCAAACAACGAGCGGAAAGCATTGAGTCCACGCTCCACCGGTCGGTTCAAAACTGCCGTGCTGATTCCCAGGACAAGAACCGCAACCAACAGAATCTTCCGAGACGTGGTTGGCAGCTTCCGATTCTGGCGGTTCCCCGCCTGGTGCTTGGTTTTGGAGTCCATATCTGACTCCGAGAGAGACGGCAAGCTTCGGCGGAGCTGAAGTCAAACGTCAGACACTGGGTACTCGAGTTGACAGATAATGTGTCTTTGACAGCACAACATACCATTGGGTTGAGTACTTGCTCGCAAGCTGTACTGTTATAGCCAGTATAGTTATCAAAAGACAATGGCCGGAGCCATGTGATGGGACGGCACCAGCCGGGAGAGGCACTTGGCGCAGCCGGACGGGACGGCTAACCCGTCCGAACAACAGGCTGGGCATGGGCGTAGAAGACACACCTCAATTGGCTCTTCTACACAGGTGCGGCGCAGGGTCATCAAACACAAGACATGCGGCTGATGCTGCATCCACGATGGTCCATCGTCAAAAGTTGCCAAAATCGCACCAAAAAAGAAGGCGGACCGCGGGACGCATTGACTATCATTCCTGAGGCAAAATTCACAGCACGTTGCAACGATGACATTACTGGTTACCGAAACCGGTAGAGTTAAGCCTCTTCAAAGTCATGTACGGCTCTTGAGAACTTTGGGTGACGGGACGTGCCCCGGTTCCGATCAACAGACTTCGTTCTGGCTTCGAATTTAGATGATGAGACGGAATGGGGGGCCACTGCCCCTCTACTTAGATCATCAGGACGCCATCCTTCTAAGTGAGATATATGCACCTTTGCCATCCAACACTCGTCTCTCAAACAAAATGGAAATGAACCAAGGCCCCGCCATATCAATCATCATAGCGCTTGTCGCTATTTTCCTGGGTGTAAAGGTTCTGGGTGCTCCAACTGGAGAAGGTGCGTACTTTCGTTCTTTCGTCGGCTTACGATTTCAATGACTTTCCTCTGTTTGTCCCCTTTCTTGCATCTTCATATCCCTATCGAAGAGTTTCAACAGACGTGCTCTTCATTTTCATGTCCTCAGCGTTTTGCCCCCGTGTCTGCGTTGGATTTCACCTCGTAAGTTGAGGGGCCCAACAAAACCAGGGGAATTTTCAGCCTTGATCATTACGTATGAACACCGGGAGTTATTATCTTCCATTCACACTTGACATCGAAATATCCTTCACGTTGATGCGTGCTCGTCTTCGCCATATCTGGCTTCATACAACTTCAGTTTGCAGTTTTCGACTCCATGTATCCGTCCCAAGCACTTTATCTCCTCTCAAATCTTCATCATTCTCTCATGATGTCGAATTTGCAACAAGATCCTACGTTAACTGTCACTGACATTTGCAGAACCTCAAAATGCACACCTTGAAGCACGCAACGCTCCCGAAAGTGGCCTCGCTCAGGACAAACAACCCCTAGAACCTCGCGATGCTATCCCGAACGCAGACGCAAACCCCCAACTACCACCCGAGTGCAATGTGCCTGACTTGGTGGCCGTCACTCTCAAAGGGAGATTCAAGCGTGACGCCAATCCAGACCCCGAGGCTCTGGCCGAGGCCCTTGCTGAGGCGGCTTGGTCACACCCTTCCTGTGGAATCGGCCACAGGCACAAGATGGAAAAAAGGGACGCAGCGTCTAATCCGGACCCTTTTGTGGAAGAGGCACTCCTTGAACGTCGCGCTGCTCACCCAAATACGGTCGACCTCGGCTTTTTGAGCCTATTCGAATGCGCCGTCGCCGCTGTCTCAGAGAAATTCAAGCGTGACGCCAATCCAAATCCTGAGGCTATGGCCGAAGCGCTCCTTGAGGCGCGTTGGTCAGGACCATCTTGCCGCGGAGTGGGTCACAAAGCGAAAAAGAGGGATGCTGAGCCTGATGCGGATCCTGTTGAGGAAGAGGCCAAGGGGATTGAGGAGCATCTGGTCGAGCACCTATTTGCTAGAACGCCTCCAAGTAATTCACGACCTGCCAGAAAGATGAGAGCAAGGATTGTCGAGAGGGATGGATGAGGAAAGTCAGCACGGGGATTTCCGGACGTTCTCATGGTTGAGACTGATTGCTGGAATCGTTTGCTCTGCCAGGGGGTTGATAAGGAGGCGCTATGGAAATCAGCGTTGGGCTTCAACTTGACACGGTCTGTGGTGGCAAACGAAGTCTCATAGAAGTTCTAGTTACGCGTCGAGGAAAGCAGAGGACATGTTCACTGACTAGAAGTCTTCGAATACAACTCTTTCCCTTGTAATCATTCCATTGTCTGCGCTACAACAGAAATGCTTCTATACCACTTGCCAGGGGCTATTGTGTCAACTGGGGCACACCAAGGTCAAACGGTTCGACTGGGAAAAAATTCAAATCGATTGATGCCATGATGTTCAATGTCCATCTCTCGCACCAAGATGTCGAGTACGTACCTCTTGGCCACATTTGTAAGTCCCGTCATGAATCATGAGGCTCTTACTCAGAACAACTAGCTAAGACCTTGCGGCAAATGCCAGCGATACGCACCCCCAGCAATGGGCCAAAATCAATCCTCCATGTTGCCGTCCAAATCGGCCCTATACCAATCGCCCCCTGATTTACCACAAAAAGTAAGCGGGCCTTGTGGCTTGTAATGTGTGAGATGCTGCTAAACGCTTTCAAGTGGAGTCGCGCTCATGCAGTCGACATCATGAACCTGCCACTTTCTAAATTCAGGCCTGACATGTAGCAAAAGTGAGTTGATACAATGTCCTGCAGAAGGATCCTGGTTGAAAAGCTCACAGACCAGCGGCTCACTCGCCTGTACCTACTTCGTGCTTACTTCGTACCTACTTCGTACCCCTTTGGACAGTGGCGCCAGAGTTTCCAAATAAGAATTGCTGGTAAGTTACCTTGGCTCGACCTCGCTTTTTTCGGATGTGAAGTCAGAGTCCGAGACCGGAGATATCGTGAAGCAATGGAGCCAATTTGGTGTTGAATCACCTAAACAGGACAATGAGCTCGAGTTTTTCTGGGCAAGACACTCCGCAATATCATAGGGAAGAGCCCCGCGGTACCGCGTGTTGACAGGCCAAGCCCAAAATGAGCGTGAAGATTTATCGGGTCAGGGGTGTGGCGTCGGGTCGTCCTGCTGCAGGAGAAGATCCTAGCCGAATGCTTCTACAATCTTCGAATCTTTCGGGGGTAGCTTGCGAGAGGAAATCACGCAGAAGTGGTGAATAACAGTCAGCCTATCCACCGTGAGGATAGCAACCCAAACCTCCTTCTCCATCTGGATTGCTCCTCAAAAGCAAGACCCAGGTCGACAGTCGACACCCATAAGTTATACCAAACGGGCCGGTCGCCGCGATTCCGAAAATTCCCTTTCTGCCTAGACTTTGTGAAAAGGCTGTGCATATGCCCAAAACAAGAGCTTGGTAAAAGTCTTGAGCTGCAACTGGTAAGGCTGTGGACCTGAGCCGCCCACTGAGTAATAATGATAATAATGCCATTGTGACGACAAGACTTGAACAAAGCTTTTGATAAAATCTTGGCTTGTTTGCTGCCTTTGTCTGTTGTGTCTCCATTTGTCCGCATTCATAATGGCCTGATTATCGGAAATGAGGGACTGTAATGCTGACCAAAGAACCCGAGATTCTAAAGCCGGCCTGCAACAGCAGTAACTGGATGTTGATTCTCCGGAAAATAAACAATGACTTTTGGCGCGGTGAAAGAAAGGGAGTGGTTCGGGAGAGACGGGATCGGCAGGCACGCCCCGGCAGACGGCCGAATCCGGGGAACCTTATCTTATCGTAGCTTGACCGTCTGCTCTACTCCGAGTCACCTGCCCTTCCTTCTCAACATCACTCCTCTTCTCCTCCTCCTCGTCAAGAACTCTCTCGTCTTCAGACGACCCCATCATGACGCCGCCCCCGTCCTCCGGCCAGGGTGGTGCGCCCCATCCCTCCCCAAAGCCTCAAGCCGCCCATGCCCGCACGCGAACCTCGTCCAACGCAGCTAGCCTTTCGAAACGCGGTAGCGGTACTCCGCTTGTGGAGCAAAAAGTACATTACACGGTCCTCATTCGACTTCCCTTTGCTCGTCGGGACTTTGTAGATCCTGCACAAGTGGATTGGGATCAGACCAAGGACCAGGCGCTGTGGAAGATAATTAGCAGGCCCAAGGAGGGAGCCCGAGATGACATCGACTGGCAGGACTTGGCTTCGAGATTTGGTTGCTCCTCTGGATTCCTACTCCAACAGGCTGCCTGGCTGTACGAGCGCCACTTGAACCATGTGAGGGCACAAATGCGCAAAGTTGGGAGTGGTGCTTCTGGTGGCGGCAGCGGCAGTGGCACAGGCAACGCGCCTGGAAGTATTCCTATGAAGAGAGGAGGTAGTGGAGGCGGGAATCCTGCACCGAGAACGGCATCTGCGCTGAGCATGAGATCGAGAGATAGCCCAGTCCCGCCGGCTAGAATATCTACTGCCGTACCAAGTGCTGGAGGTAAGTCAGGAAGAAGCAACGTTGACGGCCCTCGAGTCACACTTGCAGGTCAACTCTCTCGTACTCCATCAGCGACGACCATAACCCAATCCCGTGGTCCACAAACACCAGCCTCTCCGCGGCAGCCAGTTCGCTCTTCTTTTCGCTCCTCGTTCCCTCCTCCTCGTCGTGCATCTCCCACCCTCGAAACGACGGCAGAAGCTTCGCGTCCACACAGTCGCACCCTTAGTCCGACATCCCCGATACTTTCCGAGTCAGAGTCAGAATCTTCGAGCAGTGATGACGACAAGGACAACCCGATCCGAAGAAGCCAGCTCTTCAAGCGTCCTCCCCGCTTCATGGCCCGTCAGAATAAGCCTCCTCTTGAGCGTCTCGACGATGTAGATGTCGAGTATGACGACCCAACTGACTACGGTCTGCGTCCGGACGACGAGGATGAGGAGGAAGATGATGATGGATTCCTGCCCTTTGCGCACACTTCACGCCGCAAACAGCAACAATACCAAGCATCTTCCAGCGCAACAACCAAGGAGCAGCAACCCGCCGAGGCGAACCGTACCCGCAGTTATCACGACCGAAAGATGGACCCTTCCACAGCAAAGGCCAGCACAGAAGCTCGACGCGGCGGACGCCCGCTCAGTGAAATCGCGTCAGGCAAGCAGCCCATGCGGCTCGACTCGTCGGCAACATCGGCCTCTACCAACGACCCGCGGACCGACGACGAAGCTGTAAAACTGTCACGGCCTGGTACTGGCACGAACACTGGCAACGGCAGTCGCAGTGGCAGCGGAAGTAATCAACATCTCCATCGGCGCAGCACCCAGCCGTCCCCCTTTTCGCCACCCGAGAGCCGTGGTGGCCTTCGGCATGGGACTGGTGCGCTGAGTCCAGGCGGTCACCACCGTACGGAGCTTGCCCGGCTGGGCAGTCCACGGGGATTGGGATCGGCCCCGGGATCCAAGCGAGGAGGCGAAGGTGGTGGCAGTGAAGGCGCACCGAGCATGGGCAGCAGTTTCAGTGACTTAGACGGTGAGTCCAAGTGGACTTTTCTTGAATTTCCGTTTGAGTACGGAGATTAGTGGGCATGGGAGAGTGACGACGATGACGACTATTGGGTCGATGGAGAGACAAGTGCCACTGAAGTGTTACTCCCTCCTCTCCCTTCGACGTCGCACTCTTCTCATTTGTCCCTCTCTTCTTGTATCCTTTATCCACAACCGTCTATCTGCAACGGCATCCTACCTCTCACTTTATAGCAGCAGCTAATGAGTCATTCGCAAACAGATGCGAGCGTAACGCAGTCGGCGCTCGAAGAGCAGCTCCTCAGCCACATGCAGCACGCCGGTGGCCTGAGCAAAATGAGCACCATCAGCCAGGCGTTGAGGAGTCGGTATCTCTGATTTTTTAATTTCTTCTCATCTTGTTGCGGCTTCACTTACGTGGCGTAATTGCCTATATATTTACATACAGCTGCAGCAGCCAGAGACGCATTCTTATGAGAGCGAAGTTCAGCGGGGCAAGGAGTGATCAGACTTCAGGATCCCACTATAGCAGATATGGTACAGTCAGGGCTCCACTTATGAGCGAGGTCAAAGATGAAGGGTCACAACATTTCTGCCAAAGCATGAATCTGGTCTGGGAAGGTTGATAATGGGTCTCAGGAACGGTGCGCGCGTACAGGGAAGAAACATCATGGACCCTGAGACTAGTATCGGTGGTTGTCCGCGCATCTGCTTAGCTGCTACCCATCTGGCTATTATCAGATATGTGCATAGATTGTAAGTGGTTTGCGGTCGGCATAGTCATGTAGCTTTTCACGCATGGGACCGTTTATCTTCGCATCAACATCAATATATGCTCTTCTTGCTTCACTCTCTGGCCTTTCAGTGTGCGGGAAAAGTAAGGATCGGCTGGTGCTCAACTAGTCGTACATAATAGCGTGGAGCTTTCGTACGCTCGAACCGAGGCTTTGTAGGAAAAGTCGTGGCACACATAGGAGCTTGACCAAGAGAGAGCAATAAAGCAGAGGCGGCCATAGAGCAGTAGAAAGTTTCTATATTGAAAGAGATGTATGCAGGGAGCATTCAAGCGCCTTGCGCATTTGATATTGGAATTCACCAAGTCCTTTGCGTGGAGTTACAGGGAGCAGTCGTAGCTACGTGTGCCACGACTTTTGCTACCAGGTCTCTAACCTAGACGAGATGTCATGGGCAATTATTGAAGTTGTCAGTGTGTGGAGAGACATGAGAGCACAAGAGTCTCCGTGGTCACAGCCATTCTGAAATTTCAGCCTTAGCACGGAAGTGAAATCTGTGCATAGGTGGAGTCGTCGCACTCCTTAAGCGCGAGCGCTTGAATGCTCCTCGTGACTGCCCTTCAAGGGAGTATTATTTTCTCTCTATCTCCAAGGCGTCAGGAGCTTGATCACTCCCCATCCCCATGCTTTTTGACACAGCGACGCAAAGTCTCAAAGTGCCTTTGTCACCCATTGCGGAAGTGGAACTTGAAGCCAAAGTACGGTGAGGTGAATTCTCAAGATGGTATTTCTACGAAAAGACGAGGAAGCAACCTGAAAGTCCCGAACCTCAAGCAGACCACCTGATCAGATGAACCAAATGCCCCTGTCGCGGTCCGCTACTTTCTCAATCGAAACAACATTTACATGACAGACACGGACACCTTGACGCGAGAATTCCGAAAAGCCAACTTTTTTTTCTCTATTTTCAAAAGCCAAACTATTTTCCAAAGCCAAATTCCGCCAAAATACCAATCATCGATCCATCGGCCATCCAACCATTCTTGTGCCTCTGATCCGACTGCGAAAGTCGGGACTTCCAACTGTCGACTCACTTCCTTTTGCTTTGTCTAAGCACTTTTTCTTGCTCAATCCACTCACGTCCTTTTGCTCCATCCACTCATGTCTTTTTTCACCGGCCACTGACTCCTTTTTGCTCCATCCAGACCCTCGTCGAGTTCCACGTCCGTTCTCCATTTTCGCGATTGAAGTGAGGGTCGGAAAGGGTTGGCTGATGGTAGCGGTCGGGTGCTGTCGTCGCTGGCGGGTCACTCACTGGCCAACACAGACACCCTCGCTGGCCCTCTCCTCCTGCCTCTCTTCCTCCGTCGTGCGAGCGCGCTCATGCTCCCTCTCCATCTCTTGCGCCTCCCGCTCGCGCTGCTCCCGACGCTCCGCCTTGCGCCTGGCCGCCTCCTGGCGCTCTCTCTCACGCTTCGGGCGCGTGCGGGCGCGGTCGAGCTCGTAGGCGATGTAGAAGTTGTCGCTGACGAAGGCCATGAGGTCATCGTCGGTCATGGAAGTGTTGCGGTTCGTAAAAGTCGACGTCCACGGCTGCGCGAGTGATGTTAGTCTTGAGAAGCTCCTCGAGGGAACGAAGGAAACGCGGCAGTAAGGGGAGAAAAAGGGTGGGGGTAAAGGGGAAAGAGAGAGACTCACCACGAACTTCGCCTCGTCGAGTTCAGGAGAGTGCCTCAATCGCGGCATCCGCAGACCCGTGTGCTCAAGCTCTTCACCTCTGTGGCCATCACCCACGTCGCACTCGAATACCGTGTACCGGTTTAACGCTGTGACGTGGTGCGTGACGCGCTTTTCACCCACATCGCCCTCCCCACTGGCAGTCCCCTTCTTCCTTTGCAGTTCATTCCCCTGCTCGTCTCCGTTGGACTGCTGCCGCTCCTCCTGCTCCTGCTCCCGCTCGTGCTGCTTGATCATGTCAGGAAGCTCTGCCCTCACGCGCTCCCAGAACAGCTTCTCGCGCTGGGCCGCAGAGTTTTTGGCAACCACGGCGTAGTAGCGCTCTGCAGCGCCTGGAAACTGCGAAAGCGCGGCCGCGAGGACTTCGCTGCGTGCATCACCTGCTGCGTCTGCTCCAGTGTCGCGAGCACCACTGCCGTCGTTGGCATCGTCTTGGTGCCTTAGCTGATGCTGCTCGCTTCGCTGGCCTTGGTCATGTTCTTCTTCTCCATCTGAGAATGACAGCGTGACAGACGACGAGGCCGAAGTTGCCACTCGAGGACTGAAGCTGACCGTCATCGGGGAGCCCAGGACTGAATCATGACGCTTCAGTGTGGGGTGTCGCTCGGAGGGTTGAGAGTCAGTAGGCGACGGTTCGCTTTTCAGCGCACGCGCGAACGGGTCGTTCGGCAGGGTCTGAAGCGGCAGGAACTCCATGACGAACGTGTTCCACACCGATCGCTTCTTGGCCTTGTACTTCTCGTAACTGCCGGGTCTGCCTGACGTAGCTGTGTTGGTGGATGCTGAGGTTGTGTTGGATCGCGCAGAGGGACTGGGCGGGAACACGGCCGACTGTGAGGGCTTGGGGGTCAGTTTTATTTGTGAATTGATGGGGCATGGGAAGGTCAAAGGGAAGAAAGACGGATGAACTCCTGTCGGGAATAGGTGGAAGTAGGTGAAAGACTTACCGAGTCTTCTTCGTCTCTATTTACGCTAAAGTCCTCCCGCGAGAACCACTTGGACGAAACCGCAAACTCGAAAATCTCCTCCAAGCTGGCGAAACCTTCCTTCCACTTTCTGGGGTCTAGTCCCAGGAAGGACAGAATGGCGTCGACATCTTTGCTTAGAAAAAAGAGGCTTTTCTTGTCATCTTTCCAGTTAGTGTCCGGAACGCGCATCCACAACCCCGAGTGCCGGAACGACAGGCCAAAAGGGCGCGTTCCCGTCTTGAGAAAGTCGGCCAGATCACCGTAGGATACGTTGAAAAGGGCGTAAGGGACGAGAGATGGAGCAGCGCACATGACGATGTCGATTTGGACATAGTCCTGCTGCCTCACTTCATCTTCATCACCTTGAGATTGGTCGACAGCATCGCCCTCGGGGGCGTCTGCATCCTCATCACCGGCAGCCTTTGACATCGGAATCGCCAGAAACAGGACACCTTGATTTCCGAACCTTCCGAACCTTGCTCCCAAGCTCTTCTCAATGAGTTCCTTGCAGTCTGGCAGCAACGCTCCCTGGAGCTTCGGGGCGCGGGGACGGCAGACGACGAAGTCGACGTCACCGTGATCGAACTTCTCTGGAGCCTCGATGCCGACACCGGCGTGGTGAAAGAGGCCCAACAGACGCTCAGTGACGTGCGCTTTGACGCGATTGTACTGAGGCGTGGGCATCCTTGGGAACGCCATGGGTGGGTAGCGCCGGTTCAGAAAAGCGTTCCCGCCCATGTTGAGTGACGTATGAGGTAAAGATAGAAGTAAAGATGAGTGAGAATGGAGAGGCTGCTGGCCTCGTAGATTGATGATGCAAAGGAAGAGATCAAGATCAAACGTAGCCAGACTCCAACTCAAGACGAGAGTGGAAGGGAGCGCAACACCAGGTCGTAGGACCAGCCTGCTTTTTACGCCACCCTACACCAGTTGTCAGTTTGTAGAATCGCCCAAAACTGCGAGCGTCATACCAGTTTGAAGCAAGTTCGCTGCTTGTCGACGCTGAGGATGGGTTAGACCAAAGCAGCAGCGGTGAACGGTTGGCTGCAGATGGGTATGTGTTGGCGAGCGAGGTCGGCCGGTCTAGCTGCCGACGGTTTGGGTGGTAGAGGGGAGGATGTTTGGTGATAGTTGAGATGAAGTTGATTGGACTGAAGTTGATTGAGGCTTGATTGGATTGAGATGAAAAGATTGAGCGTAGTTGTGGTGGGAAACCTCAATTTAAGGCACACGTACGGTTCAAACGGAAGGAGCAGGGAGGCAAACGCTGCGGTTACTCTTTCTGGAGCCTTCACTCCCATTGGGAGAAATAGCCTTCCCTTCCGATGAGTCCAGATGGCGAGCACTCCACTAACCAATTCGTCAATACCGCGACTACATGTGACCTTGTTTTCAGGCCAAAACCACAAAGTCCATCAAAACTCAACTCATTGAGCGTGAAAAACTTTTTGATTGATTACCATTGAACATGAGTTTTGGTATCGGAACTACCGAGCGTCAGCGTCTTGAAGCAGCAACCAGTCAGTCCAACTCACCCAACAAGCAACACTCAACCACATGGAAAACAACAACCGCAAAGCTTTTGAGCCACAAACCCGCGAAAACCCGCTACAACCGTAGCGACGTCCCGTCCAGCACCCGCAGAAATGCGACGCACGACCCAAACCCAAAATGCATCAATCACCCATGCTCCAACGCTGCACCACTCCACTCCACTCAAACCAGAGACCAGCAGAGACGACGACAACAACGACGGTAATAACAGCAAAAACAAAAAGCAACCATTCCATTTGGGGGAAAAAAATCAATGCCAGCAACTCAGTCAGTTCAGTATGTCATTCCCGTCCGACCAGTGACCCACAAACCAACCGACCAACCATTTCGTAATGCACCCGAGCAGGCAACCAGCAACACCACACACACCGTTGTTCCCTTCCATCGTGAAGTCTGATTCGTTCCGTTTCACACCATTCTCAAAAAGGCAGATGACAAGGAGACAGAGATGATCTGGATCAAGGACGAAAAGAAAAAGGGAGTAGAGAAAAAGGACCTCCATCAATTCACCACCTCAACAATGCTTCCTCACACCTCTTTTCTTTCACCAAATATGCCCCCGCAATGCCATCATCCCATGCTCCAAACAAGTGTCGCATCTAGAGAGGAAGAAGGGGATCAATGAATCGGGGTATATTTTTCTATGCAGTGACAGGAGAATCCCAGCGTTCTTTTGCTTCTTTTTTGGTGGTCCACGTCAATGCTATGCCCAGTTCCCGTAACCATGGAGATAACAACGCATGCGCGATGACTCTTTGAAAATCGGGCTGGAGAAGGAAGAGAGGGGGAAAAGAGCAGAGCGAGAGGATGGAGAAGGTTATGTACGCCGTAGCTGCATCTGTTGGAAAAGACGCAAAAGAAAATCCTGATGTCAAGGGGAATTCAAGGGGAGTCTTCGTCAGCAATGAAAGAGTTTGTAGACGATGAAACAGGTTGCGGGTGCCAAGTGCTCCAAGACGAGTGAGGAAACGCCAGCCTTCGATGTCGTCTCGTATGGTAAGCTTTGGCAACTCGGCCCGTCCCATCACCTTAGCCTCATTCCGAAACAGGCTTATCGCAGCCAATGCGGCCAAGCAACTCCTTTCTATCACTGTGACCGGGGATGCTGATGCCACTCGTCCGTGGAGCGGTTCTCTTGTACAGCCTCTCGCTCCTCCGCCTCGTTGGTGTGTTGAAGGCCAGTCCTTCGACTCCAACCTCTTGCTCGAGGGGCTTTTGGTCGAGAGTCGCAATCTTGAGGGCCTCCGTGCCTGGCTTCTCATGGCGCCTCAGGCTGTCCTCAGGGTCGGCGCCATTTGGCCTGTGGCTTTCTTCCTCCTCGTCCTCGCCCTCGTCGTCTGATCTCGTGTCGTCTGCTCCTTGGCCCGCAAGAACCCTGTAGGCGACCTTGATGATCATGTAAAACCACAACACCGTAATGACCTGCAGCCCACCAAGAAGTCCCAAAAATGACATGCGGATCCGGTCGTTGAAGCACACGACGCCACCAGGATCGCGGAAGGGCTGCAGGATCTCCTTTGCGATTTCGCTGCCGCCATTCGCTGGAGTAGTTGGAGAGTCTGGCAGCATGGATCCTGATACAGAATCGTAGCACCCGTAGGGCATGACGACGGGAACGATTGACCAGATCGAGTGCATGACCATGAGGTACAAAACGTGGCGTGCAACGGTCCACGAGACGATAAAGATGCCAAAAGCAGTATCACAGGCCATCTGGTATCCGAGGTACTTGAGGATCTTGGCTCCCTGTGGATGATCAGCATCAAAACTCTCTAGCGCTTGTGGTGGGGTCTGAATTACCGAGAGGAAAATGTCCACAACGTCCATGAGACACAAAATGACGTTGCCAACCTTGGTCTGGTAGTAGCTGTAGCTCGTGAAGATGAGCGCACATGTGATGATGTGATGCGTGAACATTTGCCAATGGTCCTTTCGTCGTGCCTCCATGTTGATCACAAAGATTTGTTGCAGCCAAAAGGCGAATTGGACGAGGTAGTAGCGCTTCATGAGTCCGCTGATTGCGATCGTGGGGAAGTTGGTCCAGAGCTCCGTCAGGTTGAGCCAGTACGGTGAATGGTAGTAGATGTACTGCAAAAAGGCATTGTTAGTCAACCCATATACCAAGAAGCTCATTCGCGGAATTCATGTCCGACCCGTTGGGAGACCTTACCATGCCCACCGCCCAAGAAAAACTGTAGTAAATCGCCAGCCAGCCCTGCTCAGCGAAGCGAACGCAGGCCTTTTTGCTGCGAATTCCTCCAAGACGCGCCAGCGGCTTGAGCACATAGTCCATGGTGCCCGCTCTAAGCGCCGTGAACGCCACCACCCAGAAAAAGACGAAGGGAAAGTCGTCGTACCCTTGGAGATATCCATTGGCATTCTGATTGTAGTAGGACAGGTCGAAGAACTTGCGGGTGCTTTGGCGGGCGCGAGGAAAGCAAAGGTGGGTGAGCGCGAGGAGGAGCAAAAGGTTCATGGAAAGACCTGCGGGTTCGTGAGTTAAAGTAATAATGATTTTCGAGGCATTGATGTTGCATACCAATTTGATGCGCCTCAATCCACTTGCAAAATGTGCCAGCTAAGCCATCGTCCTTGGTGTTGAGCTGGCGCGCCTTGCGCGCCTTGACAACGTGGTCGTTGCCATTGACAGCGACCCTGGCGATCAAGTCATTCTTGTTGACCAGTTTGGGAGCCGAGGGCGAATTGACGACGGGCGCAGGCCTGGAGTCTTGGTCGAGCATGAGGAATTTGGCCTCGGTGGCGGGCGAGGCGAGTTGGTGTTCCATTGTGTTGGGGTAGAGCAGAGAAGCACACGGCGCGAGCCAAGTGTGTGCCGGGCGCAAGGAGGAAAAACGGTTGACTTCAAGGGGTCATTGAGATCAACTTGAAGCTCGAGGAGGGTTGTGGCACGGTCAATTGGTGGTTTCGAAATGTGGTGGGCTTCGCGGTTTCAGTTGAAGGCGGTGTATCTGGCCAGTAGTGGAGTGTACCTGTAGGGTAGGACGTGCACCGGGCCGCGGCCGAGGGAGCGACAAAGTGCAACGGCTGGATATCAAGGAGTGATCAGGGCTACGCCTGGTAAAGACAGATTGAGGGTGTGGTGTTGTTGTTGTTGTGGTTGCGGGGAAGCTGTTTGGGAAGCTCGAGCGCTGGCGGTGCGGTGCGGTGCGGCCGTGGAGCGAGAAAAGCACCGCTTCAGCGTACGGTACGAAACTGGTTGTGGGCAAACCTGATACATTGCATGTAATGTACACGCTGCAAGGGTTGAGCCCGCAGTGCAGCGAATGAGGGCTGCGAGAAAGCCATCGTGCCGACTCGCTTTGGATACAGAATCGGGGGCCTCGCGGCTTCGCCGACTGCTCCAACGCCACCTGTGCTCCCAACCACACGAGGCGCCTGTCAACGGCTGTCACTGTAGCAGTTCGGCGTCTGACGAGAGGAGTACAATGTAAAGCTATCTAGGAACTTCTATCCTACATCCAACGCGCAACCCTCGCGTTTCCTCCAGAGGGTATCAATGTGCAAGAAAGAAAATCGTAAACGAACGCCTGCCTCGTGACTTTACAATCAATCTCAAACAGCCGCCCAGGACCTTTTGCGTCCGGCAATGCCAACCGCTCTAACATGACCCAAACCGTCGGTTGCATCCCGCGCTACCCAATTTTTTGAACCTCTTGTACCGAAAGATGTAATCGTAACTCGTGAAAAGGAAAATAGTCGCCATGTGTGTTAAGGGAGTGAAAGATACCGGGTATGGTTACGCGGCTGTGTACGCAGGGGGCGCATCCATTTCGTCTTCCATGCGCCTGTCCCAGAATGATCCGGAGTCGCTGCTGCCAGCCCCGCGCGCCTCGCGCTCTTTTTCGTCACGCACCTTGCGTGCAATTTCGGTCGCCATCTTCATCATCCAAGCCTGTTCCAGAATGCTTCCAGAAGCTGGCATCTCGCCATATGGTAGTGCAGATGCTTGGAGGCGGCCGCTGGACGACGAAGGCGACGTGTATGAGTGCGCGTGCGAAAATGGTTTCTTGACATCGCGAAGGTGTGGGCGAATCGGAACGCTCGAGGTAGATGCGTGCGTGAGAGCTGGACGACTGGCGGGCTGCTCGGTTTCGGGAGTTTGTTGGACTTCTTGAAGCTTGGAACTCGTTGAAGTAACGGGAGCCTTTTCGATGCTGTTGCGCCTCGTCTGCTTGCCAGATTCCTGAGGCGGGGACTGGGGAGGCGTGACCAAATCCTCTTCCCGTTCCTCGTCAATGACGGACGAGCTGACCGACGCCTCGAGGGATGATTCGGGCATCTCAGTCGTGGTGCTCGCATCATCTGCAACCGTCTTGTCCTTGCGAAGATTGACAATCCTCCTCTTCCTCTTCCTCTGTGCATGTGCTCGCGACCTTCCACCGCCTAGACCCAGACTGTTGTATGTGGAGTTGGAGCTGGAATAAGTGGGTCTCGACGAAATGCTGCCGTCATCGGTGCCTTCTGAAACGCTGAGGGTGCTAGGCGTCGTGCTTCCAGCGAAATGAACGCGAGACAGCGAGGATTGGGTGAGAGGCGAGATGTGCGGGGCAGACGGCTCTGCTCGTTCGGCTGAGCCAGCCCACGCGCGGAAGACGGCATCGCGAATGGAAGGTGTAAAGAGCGAGAGTGTCCGATTCGAGTCGTTCAACGCAGCCAAACGCAGGAGATTCTTCTGGGAAAAGGACGCATGGATCTCGGCTTGCGGGTCGAGAGATAAGTCTGAAATTTGGCTCTCGTCCAGAGGATTTCCGTACGCGTCGATGGGATATTGCGGTGGGCTTGCAAATGGGTCGACTGGCGCCGGTGTGCTTGTTCCACTGTTGCTCTTTGTGTTCAAGACCTTTTCGTCCATTTCCCGGTACTCTGGAGACCAAAGCCGCAGCGATAGCCGGTGAAGAATCGCTGGCAAATCCTCCATGAACAGTACTCGCAGCTGCTTCTCAATTTCCTTTTGTAGATAGTCCCTCACGAACGGTATCGAGTCGAATGTAGACGAGACCTTGAGCGATTCCAGGGGATCGTTGCGGAAGACTAGTGTAAGGCCCTTATGCCGCGAGAAGACCAATATGACGAAGCCGGACAATCGAATGTCGGAGAGGGTGATTTGCAGCGGAATGGTCAGCCCGTCGGCGGCGGCGAGAGGTTGTGGTGATGCAAAGGAGGGCTTTGTCGAGAGGTAGGTGTTGAGCGGATTGGCCTGCACGCGCGTTTTCAAGGTCAAAAAGGCGTCGCCCGAGTATGTCATTTTGAAGATGCCGCGGAAGCGGTCTTCGGCCAAGTCTCCAATCTCCAAAATCTCGAGTTCTGGCGGGACGGCGCCGAGGTTGAGCTCGGTGACGATGATGTCGTCAACGATGATCGGCGGCTTCGGCGACTTGTTCAGCGCGGCTGTCAGCATCTCGCGGGCTCGCGAGGTGTCCGCGATCAGCGGCGACCAGTTGAAGTTGAATGCCATGTTGTGGTCGTCGCAGCGGTCGACGGTGGGGTGTTGGAGCGCTGGATCTGCAGACGAGACGAGCGGAGAGGTTGGGTGGTGGTTATCTAGTGTGTCGCGTGCCGCATGCCGTGGTCATAGCTAGGAAAGCCGAGGGTCTGGAAGCGGGTGGTTGGCGAGGTCGAAAATTCGAGGATGTGTAGGGTTGGGATGGCAGGGCAGCGAGGACGGTGTTTATGGTGTGACGACAAGACTGGGAGGACGATGTTTATGATGTGGTGACGGGCTTGTCAGTGCGGACGGCGGGCGAGCAAGGAATCGCAAAGGATTTCTTTGCAAACGGCGCATCACGTGCAAAGTCCCGCCTCCGGGTAAAATGACTTTCTTCGAGTCCAACACCGTCCACTCTGCGCCCCGTCTCCAGAAAATCCGCCAGCGCAACGACACTTGTGAAGTCACCCTGCAGACGGCTTCAGTGCCATCCTTGGTCGCTTGAGACGGACACGGTCGACCGCTGATCGCTCCATCGACAAGGCGACCTCGACCTTCCTGTGATGGCCCTTGGGACCCAACGCCGTCGTCCTACGTCAAACCCTGGACCAAATGAAGGCTGGGGATCAACATGACCGCACAGACTACAGCTTGTCAACCATGACTTGCCATGCTCCAGTCGGACCTCCTCGAATTCATCAGAGACAGACCCCACGCGTGCTTGTCGACTGACAACTAAGCCAGCCTCGGGTCACGCGCAAAAGTTCCGCCTCTCATTGCCTTTGCCCAGTCTTCAGTCTCGCCATGAACACGGAACATGGCCCTCACAAGCATCAAAACCGGCGTGGAGATAATGATTAATTCCAACAAGCCCCGACTCTCTGCGGCTATCCGGGAGGAAGCGGGCTTGCTAGCGCTTACCGGAACTATTGGCAACCTCCAATTCCTGGACTGCCCGGCGACGCCTCGTCGTGTTTTGGCCATGGCTGTGCCAGATTCGCTTTGAAGTGCAGGTCTACAAGGTCGTCCCTACTGCAAGTAATGATTGGGGATGTCAGGTCAATCTGGCAATCTGATGATCATGCGAGTCCAACGCAAGACTATCATTTTCATTCATTCGAATTTCCCCTGAAAACAGAAGCAACCCCATTTTCTTTCACCAAATATGCCATCCCATGGATTTGCAACAAAAGTCACTCTATCCCATGGGTTTTGCAACCTCCGAAGGCTCTTGTGTGCTCGACCCCAGCCCAGCAACAACCAACGGTCACGGCATCTCGAACAAACGTTGAAGCAAGGGATAACAGAAAAAAGGCCCGCCAACCAATCCAGAGCATGCTCTAGCCTGCCATCAATGGCACAGCATCCCGTCACTCGGCCACCGGGGCGCGGCGCGGGTTCCACGGGCCAACGCGGCCGGCCGACGGCTGGACGTCCCGAGCAACGCGGAACGCCCTCCCTTCCGTGCACCACCAAGGAACCCAGGCTCTCCGACAAGACAAATAATCCAAGGGTGCCGCGCCACGAAATTGCAGTCCGTTTGCTGTCGACTCACTTCATGTCCGATTGACCACCGTCATCCGAATCCGAACGGAGCGATTCCACTTGGTACCGTCCTCAATGCTGTTTTCCTCGCGTCGCGCCGGTCAGGGGAGCGCGTTTTGACACGCGTTTTGCAGACCAGCGGCGCGACGACTCGACAGCAATCAAGATCAGCAAAATCTTCCAGATGCATCGCGAGCAACCAGAAGTGCACCTCCTTCACAGCAATGCCAGAACGGCAGGCTGACATGGTTAGGTAGGCACGAGCGCTCGCTCGGCCTACCAGCCGAAACAGATCACCCATCCCTTTGCTTGTGCCCGAATTTCAGGACCTTTTTTCTGGCTCGTGCGAGACGTTCAATACGGACTGATCAGGTATGGTGAAAGCACTGCCCAACTCAACTTCAAGCGAGCAAAAAGTCGTGCCTCTTCCAACAGCCCAATCAGCGCCTGTACACTTGAAAGTCTCCACGCTCACCTAATCAACTCCACATATGATCGCTTGTCCTGAAAACAAGCAAAGGGATAATCCATCCTCGATAATCAAAAGGCCGCCAGGGAGCATCCCGATTCCTGCCGCGCCGCTTGGGGTTGAATGACTGTGAGCAGCCACGGCCAGCAAGCTGGCGGAGATGAGTCAATTGACACTCGGGTTCTCATGAACGCGTTTGTTTGATGTACGCGGAGCTGTTGCGGAAGGGAAGATCAGGGCAAGCAGAGCACAGCAGCATTACTGCTACGGTAGGTACTGGTACAAGCTGCGCGCAGTTGCAATTGAAGGTGCAAGCTCCATTGGCTCGAGCTCAAGCACAGCGCTCACATGGAGCCATCGTTTCTGTCCGACTGCCAAACCATGAGCAAGGCAAAAGCCACTTGACAACTCCCTCTACTCACACTTCTAGGCATACGCTTGGAAAAACACCCGGACTTCAGCAATTCGAGAGTCGCAGAGGGCCACTCCGTGGACGCTGCTCGCACACTTGTAGGGGCCATCAACCCCGAACCTTGGATCGACTGTTTTAAAAAGAGCCCTCCCTAATCAAGTCTCTGGCTAGGTACGAGGCACCCGAAGATGTAGTCGCCATGACCCGCTCTCCTGTTGGTCAAACATCAGACATGTGATTCGCATGCGAATCCTGCCTCTAAGCCCAAAGCTTCCTGTCCTCGCTCTTCTTTGATTCCTGCTGCCCGTGGCTGTGATTTCCTGGCTGAGCCTCCAGTCTCAAGAGGCTCTTTACTGTCTTGCAGCGGGCGACGAAAAAAAACAAAAATCGCCAACTCGAAGGCTTTCTGCGCGGCCAAGACAGACCCTGTGGAGCAGGAAGAGCTACGGAGAACCCCACTCACCAGAGGATGGCACGGTAGGTGACGAAAGAAATTGAACCAAGGCTCAGCCTCAAGTCGTCGCACTCTCAGACACAAGCACTTAGAGGCTCCTTGTGACTATTCATAGGAGAAGAATGTTCAAGACATTAAGCGCTTGAAGACTCCACGTCTCTTTGTATGTAGGTTCTGACGCAGTAATAGAAATTCTCGAAATTAGCAATCCCTTTCGTCGCCCACTGTGATGGTGACAAGGGTGCTCATGTATCGAGCTTGCAACGAAGCTCTCTGCCAAGGCTGGCTGGTCAGTATTGCCTTTTACTATTCACTGTTGGTATATCCACCTTCATGCTACAATGTGAGACCCAAGCAGACAGAACGTGAACTTCCAAAAGCTTCCACAGAAGCAACGCACCGGAGAAATCTTGGAAAAATTGCTGAGAAGAGAGAAAATGCCATGATAATCATTTGGTATGGAATAGGTATAAAAATCTACCTGCATCCATGTCCCCAAGTACGTACGTGACCTGAATGTGCCCAGAACCCCAACGCCATCCATCCATCCGCCCGGTCTATCACATCCTAAAGTTGAGTAAACCAGAACCAGCACCAAAAAACCGAACGACCAATTATGAACAGAACAAAGCGTTCGTGAATCCAATAGCCCGCAGCCAATCGACGACCGACGACGTACGTGATGTTAGCAGCCTCGCTATGTACGACTTTGTTCGAGAAAGTATAGGTGGAAAGATGAACAAGAGTTTGAATAGGCAGGGCAGTCGTCAAGTAAGCCCGTCAAATGGCCAATCCATCAAGCCCCCCGACCTTCACTCCTCGCCCCTCTGTTGGACATGACCACCGCCACCGCTCCACGTCCGCCTCTTCTCGGCGCGCTGCTTCATCGCCTCGCCGACGTGCTTGGGCGGCCGCACGCCCTCCTGTGCCGTCTTCTCCGCGACATCATCGCGAAGGGAAGCATCGGCTCCGGCGTCGCCCTCATCGTGGCCTTCGCCGTCCGCTGCGCGCTCTCCATCGCCCTCGGCACCCTCCTCGCCGTCGTTCTGCGTCGTGGCCACAATCTCGTAGCGCGTAGGCGGCAGAACGACGGCGGGGCAGATGTCCGAGGGCAGGTGTGTGCCCTGTGTGATGTGGAAAGTGTTGCGCGCGTCAAGTTCGTCTAGTGTCATGTTAGTTGCTGACAATCTCACTACGTGGGGTTTGAGTTGTCGACGCACCCTGATAGATCTTCTCCAGCTTCTTGGCCGCCTCGCGCGCAATCGCCTCCATCTTCCGCTCGACCTGGCGGCGCCGCTCCATCTCCGCGACGAGCCCGTCATACGCGTCCAAGAAGCCGTCGTAGAACTCGCGAAGCCCTTCCAGCGCCAGCACGCCCTCTTCGATGCGCGACTTTTCCTCGCCCCATTTGCCCTGGAAAGCCCGGCAGGCATCAAGGTAGGTGGGAATGTCTTTGCTAATGTCTTTCAAGAGCTTGTAGACGGCAAGTAGCGCCGTGTATGAGGCTTGTAGCGAGTCGATGTGGCCCGACATTCCGGACGCAAGCGCTTCCATGTCTGACACCCGGTCCCGTATCTCGGCGACGACGTCGTCGACTTCGGTCGCGTCGTTGGCTAGCACGGCGAGCATGTCGGCGCGTTCGGCTTCGGTCAGCGGTGCTGACGGGGGCGCGTCCGAGCGGAGACTGGCGACATCGAGGGACAGCTGATGCAGATTGACATGGAGATTCGGGTCCATGTCTGGCGGGAGGTCGGCGTCTGTGGGAATGGGCGATTCGGTCGATGTTGCGCGCGTCGCGGCTTCGTTGCCGCCCTCGGTGTGCTTGAGCGCCGTCACGCAGAGATCGTAGTGGCTGACGAGAGATTGGAGCAGGGAGGCGGTCTCTGTGGCATGAGACTCGAGAGAATGGAACGATTCGGGGAGCGGAGAGGGCGCATTGAGGACCGAGACTTCGGGGCATGCTGCTATGGCGTCTTGTAGGCGTCCGATGGATGCATCAAAGGTATCGATGGTGTCGCCCAGCGCCGAATCGGCTTCATTTGTGCGGTCGATGCACTGACGGAGTGACGCCTCGAGCTGGTCTACATTGGACGAGTCTATAAAGTCGAACAGGTATTTCTGGGAAGTTCCTGGTGCTTGAAGTTCGGGATGTATTAGGGTATCGCGGAGGGTCTGGAGCGTCGTGTGAAGACTATGGGATGATTCGTCGAGGTTGCTTAACAGAGCCTAGTAGAGTGATTAGCGTCAAAAGAGGTCGGGTTGGCAAGTCGAGTACCTTGAACTCGGCGCTCCCCTCCAAGCCGACAAGCTCGATTCCGTAGCGCAGAGCCTTGAGCGTCTTGAGCTGCTCATCTATGGCTTTGCGCAAAAAGGAGCTCTTGCTGCTGAGGACAGCATCATCCTCCAGCAGCTGACGGGCTTGGGTGACGACTTCATTTGCGCGCCATACGTGGTGAATGGACGAAAGGGCCCGCTTTGCGTTGACAAAATGAGTGACTAGTTGCTCTAGAGATGGCGGGCTCGCGTCTAGGCTTCCTGCCGAGGCGGCCGGCGACTGGGGCGATGCCATGACGGCGGCAAAAGATGAAGGGTCACATCAAGGAGAGAGGAGAGGGCGAGGTAGGTTGTGGAGTGCGTTCGGCATGGCGGGGTGTGGTTGAGGCGACGGGAGTGGTGTCGACGTTGGCGGTAAGCGGGCGGTCTTGAGCAACGGCGGAGACCCTGGTTGGCACGCGACTAGCCAGGACCAGCCTGGACAAAATTCGAAGACGAAGACGGCTTGTTGACTTCAAAGTTCAGCAACGGATGGTCAGGATTTGTTTGTGCTGCATATTCTATTCAGTGCTGATGAAATCGGACAGCAGAGTATTCGAGGAGTTGTCATGTCGATCTTCAATGCATCAAACTGCTGTGCTGCCCTCTTCCATGTCTCTAAAGCAAGCTTATCAAGGGGCAAGCAGTCTTATAGAGCAACTAACTCTATCTACAGCACAGCTGACACTTTTCACCCGGTGTTTGTGGCGACAGCGGTGGACTGGTCTTGTCCACTTGAATTCACATATTATTAACGAGGGATTTGTTATCGATCACGACTAAACGCAGGCAGACCATCAAGGTGTTTGCCACATTCCAGAATGAAGCGAGTCTGCTTGGTCATGGAATGAGGAGCTGAATCCGAGACTGAGACGGAGACGCAACAATTGCGAGATGCTGGTGTTGGGGGCACGCGCAGCATGTAAAACACCTTGAAGTCTATTAGAGCCCAAAAAAAGGTCATCCTTGCCTGGTGACGATGTGGATAGTGGCTCGTGCGGCTTCCCCAGGAAAAGGAACTTCTTGGCTCGATTGACTGTCCGGCTGCTCGTCCGATGCGGCACGGCAGGCTTGAATAGGAGATGATGGGAATGCCGGAGCTGCGCAATCGCCATGCAAATTCTGAGTTTGTAGAGCGGTGTCGGGATGCAAAAAGAGTTGTCAGAGAAGGAGTCTGGACGGTTGCGGAGACACGTGACCGGATTGCGTGCTGCTGCCCGGACGGACGCGCAAAGTCCCAAAGAGACGATTGCGCCACCACGTCCTCCCACAGGCTCATCACCACTCTCGACCAACGACTCGCCCGCACCTTGGCTATATCCTCTCACCTCATCCCTTTGCTCAGCACTGCCTTGCCGTATCCGTCCGCTCCCTTCGTACTGCTAGTCTCATTGCACCATCACTGCGACACATCCCAGCGCGCCTCCCCGAGCTTCCTCCAACACCCTGACCCTCCGCATCTCGCACGCCATCGTCTCTGCCAATCTCGACACTCGGACAGCGCATGGCCTGAACCACGGTCCACGCATCTCCTCCTACAAGACGACTCCTCCCCGGCCTCTCTTCCCCGCTCAATCCTCCCGACAACAACCATGACCAACAACTCGTCACCACCTTCGCTATTCCACGACCCTCACCACCACCGCCGGCGCCTGTCGCTGCGCCATCCTCCCCAGGTCACACCCGAACCTACCCACATCGACATGGACTCTCACGACCATGATCACTCCCGTCCGAGGACCCGACATGGTCAAACCAGCCCCAAGGCCGACAAGCACGCAGACGCCAAAGACGACTCGATATCAATATCTTCGACCAGCAAACAGGCTGTCGAGACTGTCCAGCCTTTCCTGGCTCAGCACATTCCCAACCAGTATAACCCTCTTGGCAACCATCCGCAACCACCATCCGCCGTGGACCGCTCCTCCAACACGAAATACTGTTATAGACATAGACCTGATATAAAGTGCAGACGGCAGGCGAATGAGCCGTCCATGGAGCAGCTCCAAAAGGTAAGCGCATGTCTATATTTTCCTCGTGAGGTGGCTAACAAGCTGTAGGAACTCGCCAGTCTCTCGCAATCCGACCAACAAGGCATCGCGCACGTTTGGTCTCTTTTTTCTGCCGCTCCAGCAAAGCACCGGCAGCTCATGCTGCAAGGCATTCTCGCCCAGTGCTGTTTTCCGCAACTCTCCTTTGTGGCCGCCTCCGTCCGCGATCTGATCAAGATTGACTTTGTATCCGCTCTTCCTCCCGAACTCGCCTTTAAGATCCTCTGCTATCTCGACACCACTTCTCTCTGCAAAGCCTCACAAGTCAGCCAGCGCTGGAGGCAACTTGCCGACGATGATGTTGTATGGCACAAAATGTGCGAGCAACATATTGATCGCAAGTGCACCAAGTGCGGCTGGGGGCTTCCACTTCTCGAGGCCAAGCGATTACGGACGGAAAAGAGGCAAATGCAACTGCGCGCCACTGGGCGGGGTTTGAACGAGTGGTCGCCGACCATCAGCCCACTTCCCGCCGATAACGAAGCGAACAGCACAAACCCAGCACCAGCACCCAACGCCGCAGGTGCCTTGAAGCGCCGGATTTCCGAGCAGGATGATGCTGGATCTTCAAAGCGCCAGTGCCAGGCTGGACCAAGTTTAAATTCGCAAGATTCGTACTTTGAACCGCGCACCAAGCGTCCATGGAAGGAAGTTTACAAGGACCGTTTCAAGGTGGGCACCAACTGGAAATATGGCCGCTGCACGACCAAAGTCCTCCGTGGACACACAAACGGGATCATGTGCTTGCAGTTTGACGACAACATCATTGCGACTGGATCATACGATGCTACCATCAAAATCTGGGACACCGAGTCTGGCAAGGAAATCCGTACTTTGGCGGGCCACACCGCTGGCGTTCGCTGCCTCCAATTTGATGAGAGCCGTCTGTTCAGCGCTGGACTCGACCGGAGTGTGAAGTTGTGGAACTGGAAGACTGGAGAGCTTTTGCGCACCATGTCGGGTCACAGTGGCGGAATCGTTACTTTGCATTTCGCAAACAACATTCTTGCCACGGGCTCCATGGACCACACCATTCGCGTGTGGAACTTTCCCGACAAAGCCACCTTCAACCTCAAGGGCCACACTGATTGGGTCAATTCCGTCAGAATCGACCCGGGTTCGCGCACCCTCTTTTCGGCCTCGGACGACTGCACAGCACGCATCTGGGATCTTGACACGAAGCGCTGTCTGAAGGTCTTCAAAGGACATGTTGGCCAAGTGCAACAGGTCGTTCTCATGCCACCAGAGTTTGAGCTCGATGAGGAAGAGACCGATCCGCACTCGGACGCCGAACAAGATCCTGAACCCGAACCCGAGACTCCGGATGATGTCTTTGGCGTCGCGACTCCTCCGCACAGCAGCGCGAGCGACGAAGGCCGACCTTTCTTCGCAGACCAGCCGAATCGTCCCCAGCCGCCGCGCTACATGATTACCGGCGCCCTGGACGGCACCATCCGCCTTTGGAGCGTTGCTACAGGCCGTTGCCTGCGCAAATTCTTCGGTCACGTCGAGGGTATCTGGGCTGTTGCTGCTGATACTCTGCGCCTCGTCTCCGGTGCTGAAGACCGCATGGTCAAGGTCTGGGACCCGCGGACTGGTCAGCACGAGCGCACCTTTACAGGCCATCAAGGCCCTGTCACCTGCGTCGGGCTCAGCGACTCGCGCCTAGTCTCTGCTGGCGAGGACTGCGAGGTCCGCGTCATGAGCTTCGGCTGTGGTGCTGATCACTCCCCGAGCGCGCTGCAGGAGTCAAAGGTCGAGGACGTGACTGATGCCAGCGGCGACGACAACGAACAGGCTGCCACGCCCACTGCCGCTGCTCCAGCAGCATGATTTTGATCTTTTGTTCCAACCACGATGACTCCTAGGATGTCTGTATTCCTTGTTTCTCCACATTTTCCCTCTTGAACAATTTTTGTAGCAAGGCGTTCCATGGTTGTTGTTGTATTTCCCTTACTCAAACTGGTGCTGGATTGGAACAGCAGGATTTCATAGCATGGACTGGACTGGACTAGGCTGGATTGGCACGACAACGGCGCGACATTTACGGCATTTGGATCTGGGGTTCTTTTCTTTTTCCGTTGTTTCCTCAAAAAGTACCATCATACTTGACTAAATACCCCTTTTGTTCTCTTTCTTTATTCTGAAAGTTTATGGGGCTTCTGTAGTAGGCGTCTCGGGCTTGTGGTCTTCTTGGGGTTGTCTAGGGCTAGCTACCTAGATAGCGTGGCTCACATGAGGAATGACTTTTGTCCTTCGCAATTGGTCTGCTTCGTGTCTCCAGGTGGTCTTCCTCGATTGACTTGGCCCAGAATCACGCGTTCTCGTCAACATTGGGAAATTGTACGTGTACCCAGCAGCTTGGATGGCTGGCTTCCTGAGAAGAATTGCAACTTCCGCACTCGGAACGCTGCTGCCGTCCGCGGTAGCTTTCAATTCTCTTCCCTCTTGTTTCCTTCGACAACCCTGTCGTCTCTCGCAATCGAGTTCTGGATTAGTTGGCCTTCCTCGGCTCCCCACGTTCGAAGTTGCAGTGTTCTCACATACCCAATTAGACTTCTTTGCAACTTCAAACGTCGTCGTCGAATAATTTAGCGCACTTTTTGAATAATTTAGCGCACTGACAGCAATCCCATTGCAGCATGGCCCAGGTTGTGGACTTGCAGCGTACCTGTGCTCCTGCAGGTACCTACCCAGGTAAGAATCCAATCGCGGGCGGAACTACGATATCTGGCTCGGTCGAGGATGGATGAAGGCCACTGCCCGCTCAACTTGGGGGAGGGTGCGGCGTGCGACTCGCTCCTTCCTCCTCCCTCCGCCACGCTCTCCCTCTCTCTTCTGCTCTGCGTCTCCTTTGACCAGACAACTCCGCCTAACACTCTTTGCCTGCAGCATCCGAATGCTCCTTGGACGTCCGTCGTCGGCTGCGAAACCATGACTATCTCTCTTGCAGCGCGGGTATGAGGACTCCTTGTCATCTCGTCTGTTTGGTTTGCTGACCGTCGACGAATACAGGCCTCTGCCGGGTTGAGGTGGCTTCCACTCTGACGCGTCGCCCTCACTCACTCACTTGTCGCCTCCACGGTCTCCGGTCTCGTCGAATTGGAGTTGGCATCACGCCGGTCCTCTCGTCATTTGTCCTGCTTCGTTGCTCCTCGCTATCCCACCAATTGGCCTCGCAGACCCATCAACTGGCCCCGCCCTACCACCCATTCGCCTCACCCCTTCGTCTCCTCACGCTCTCCGGTCTCGTTGAATTGACGCTGCGTCCTCTCGTCACCCATCCTGCTTCGTGGCTCCTCGCAGACCCATCAATTGGCCTCGCAGACCCACCGATTGGCCTCGCTCTGCCACCAATTCGCATCGCCCTACCACGAATTCGCCTCGCTGTCCCACCCTCATGTATTCCACCACCCCTTCCTGCCCTCTGTGGCGTCAACGCTTGGGCTGCTACGTCTCCACACGCTTGGGCATGGACTCCAAGCATTTTTACGTAGAGAGCTTCCATTTCCTCCAGAAGCACGACGCGAGTTTCTGGGCCGAGCAGCTCGAGGAGATTGCCGTTCCGGAGTTCAAGGACATCATGAATGGCGACCAAACCCCCTCCTGGGATGCACTAAGTACCCTCCCACCCGCCACCGATGTGGACCGGCTTGGTTGCTACGCCCTGCAGATCAGGAATCCATCCGACAACGAGCGCCATCTCTACCCAGGATCCGCCTCTGGAGTTGATCGCTGGATTTCCTACCGGATCTTTGAGCACGTCCACCAGGTGCATCCTTCAACTTCATTTCTCAACCGCCTCCTCGACGACCCTCTCAAGCCAAGGACCTGCACTCCTCGGGTTACAGGCATCTATCCCGCCCTGAAAAAGGGCGACCAAGAAGAGCTGGTTGTCATGCGTCTTGCTCTGCTCTTGTTCGAGGGATTCTCCATGGTCATGCTAAAGACCTTCTTCTCGGACAAAGCAGGTTCCACGAGACAGACTCTCCGTGAGCTCTGCCCCTGGTATGATGTTCAGCTCGAATGGGGTCCTACAAATCGTTCGATCCCTTTAGCCGGAAATTACCGTATTCCAAAGGCCCTTACAGAAGAGCGCGCGAAGTATGGCACCCGAATGCTCCTTGGACGTCCGTTGTCGGCTGCGGACCACGACCATCTCTCTCTCGCAGCGTGGGTATGATGACTCCTTGCCATCTCATTTGTTGTGTTTGGTTTGCTGACCGTTGACGAACACAGGCCTCTGCCGCCTTCACGGTCCCTGCTCTCGTTGCATTTCCGATCTCGTCACGCTGGTCCTCTCGTCATCTTTGCTGCTTCGCTACTCCCTGCTACGCCCTGCAGATCAAGAATCCATCTGACAACGAGCGCCATCTCTACCCCGGGTCCGCTTCAGGCGTAGACCGCTGGATTTCCTACCGCATCCTCGAGCACATCCACCAAGGCCGTCCCTCGACCTCGTCTTCATCACCTCCTCGACGACCCTCTCGAGCCAAGGACATGCACTCCCCAGCTCACCGAGTGCTCGGCCTGACGCCATGATTGGCAGCGCTTTGAACGACTTCTTTTTTCCTGATTCGGCAAGTGCTTTTTCAAGCTCAAGCGGGACCATGTTATACCCGTTGCATTTGTGCAGTACGACATGCGTCTGGCACTGCTCCTCTTTGAAGAGTTTTCCATGGTCATGCTCAAGATCCTCTTCCCATATGATTTAGGTTCCATGAGATAGACTCTCCGTGAGCTTTGCCCCTGGTACGATGTCAAGCTTGAGTGGAACGCCGCCAATTACTCGGTCCCTTTAGCCGAGAACTATCTCCCTGGACCCAGAAGAGCGCGCCAAGTATGTCAAGGCCAAACAGAAGGAGTACGATGCAGAGCGGCGCAAGGACCCCAAGTTCTACTCAATCCAGTCCTTGAACCGAAAGACCCTCCACATGATCGTTGATGCTGTTGAGGAGATGGAGGAGGCGGGAATCCCTCAAGCCCTCCGAGATGACTGGACCAAGCGAGCTAAGAAAAAAAAAAAAAAAAAAAAAGGGGGGGGGGGGGGGGGGGGGGGGGGGGCGTTCAAACTGGGTCCGTCTGCCCGATGATCAAAGACCCAAGCTCGCCCTACCTCCCATTTTCACGGACCCGAATGCTGCGCCAGTCCTTGGAACAAAAGGCACAGAGACCCGGCTCCCAGCCCCGTCGCACATCAATCGTGAACGGTGCATCTGCTACGCGGAAACCACTCCAAGGAGGTTAGAGGTGTTTGAATGCTCCCAGAGCACCTCGACCCGTCTGAGCTGTTGCCAGCTATGGATTGGCCCGACCTTCAAGAACGCTATCATCGCTCTATGGGGGGGAGAGGAATGAAGCCGACCTGCAACTCTAGAAAGAGTTTGCGGACCTGATTAACGTATTGTTTGTCCATCGGCCAGCTATAAGCTCTCACTAACAGCTGCTAGTACTTTAACATTTGGGCGCAAACTTCTACCATGATGAGACTGGCTGCTTATTTGCTCGGTATGATCCCATTTCGGCTTTCATGTTCACCATTAACGCATTGCAGGCTCAAGACTTGCTCCACTTACACGTAGCACTACATTATGAGGGTTCTATTGAGGAGACACGACAGCATTGTAAGTGGTTTGGTCCTGCACCAACACACGATACTAATAACCGGAACAGACCAGATGATTGTGCAGGCGTACACGGCACCAGTGGACGGCAAGTCATGGAAAACACAAGAGTCGCACACGCAAATTGGATCCAACAGAGATCTGCAGCATCTTCTGGAGTCCTCGTCAGCCTCCAGCTTCCCGAAGAAGTCCAAGGAGACGAAGTACATCGTCTGGGTCCTCGGGGCCACGGTGTGTGCTGTGGGTGGGCCTGTTGCCATGGGAAAATTTTCGGGGTGCGCCTCCCTATAAAGGGGCACCGCCTCGCCTTCACTGCACGCCATCCACGAGGCCCGCACTGGAAAAAAAAAAGATGAAGCGTTTCGTGACTCCCAACAGTCCCCCATCCGGAAAAAACAAGCGCCCAAAGAAGTCTTGGACGGAGTCTCCGACGCCACACTGCTCCCAACCTACCAGTGCATCAGTATTGCAATTTCAAAGAATTTCAGGCTGGCTGGATGAGGTTCCATTCGACGCGAGAGCAACAGTGAGCAGTGACGAGGGATCCAAATCGTCAGTAGAACTCGGGATGTGCTTCGCCCTGGCTGGCCGCGGCCGCGCCCCTGGCGGCGGCTGGCGGATCCAGGAGGGGCTTGCGCTCAGCCTGGAGGTCGCGCTCAGTCTGGTCGCCCTCGTGGAGCTGGTGACGGCGTGGTTGGCGGGGTTGGTGGTGGAGATGGGGGTGTTTTGGGGGGTGGGGGGTGGTAGATGGTGTTTGGGATAGTCTGGCCCTCTTGTCCTCTGTTTTTTCTTTTTTCCTTTATTTGTGAGGGTGGGCTGGTACGTAAGAATGAGAAGGAGGAGGAGCGCAGGGAAAAGGAGGATAAGGAGAGGGAGGAGCCGAGAGTCTGATCGACGAGATGGATAAATCCGAGTTGGGGCACTCTGAAGAGGATGATACCTGGGGAAAATTTGTTCGGAGCCCCCTCGTTCAGGCACAGGATACTTCGAATCATGGAAATTCTCACCACAATGCAAAGAGCGTGGCAAGACGCCTTCCGTCAGCCCCTTGTCACAAGGAGTCTTCGAAGCGCAAGAGGACGACGACATGTCTGAGTCTTATTTTCAGAGGGAAAAACAACAGGAATCTGAGAAGTGTGGTAATGAAGACAAGTTCGTGAAATCGGAGTGAGAAGAAGGGAAAGAAAAGAACAATTCGACAGAAAATGGTTGAGATTTCTCTATGTAGTTTTCTACTAGCGAACGTGTGAATCAGGATTTTTAATGAACTCGCCCTTTGAGGCCTGGTAGCAAAGTCATGACACGCGTAGCTACGACTGCTCCCTGCGACTCTACGCGAAGGACTTGATAAATTCCAATATCAAATGCGCAAGGTGCTTAAGAGCTCCCTGTCTATGTACCTTGTAATATGGAAACATTCTACTGCTCTGCGGCCGCTTCGACTTTTTTAGTTTCTCTTAGTCAAGCTCCTATATGCGCTACAACTTTTGCTACTAGACCTCACCCCCTCCTATTTTCACGAACCCAAATGCTGCACCAGTACTCGGAATAAAGAGCATGAGCACCTAACCTCTAGCTCCGTCGCATATTGATTGTGGACCACGGGCGAAAGTGTAACTCCTGCCCGCGCAAGTTTGCAGAGAGCGCCTTCTGGTGAGACCATGCGAAAAAGTATGGTAAAGTGTGCATTCTTTGCCACAAGAGCACAGCAAAGGCGAAGCGCCGATAGTCTCTCATCGATCCGGCCCCGGTCTTTGCGAAGGACAAGGTGTTTAAGTATGATAAGGCCTGCAAAAGAGTCCAGACCGCTCAGTTCATTCCCTTGCCGACGGATATCTAGTGGGCTCAACTGGAACACTCTGAGTCTAAGTAGAGGCTGCGCAGTGTCAGCCTTCTACCTCCTGATTCCCTTCTTGAGATCTTTTCTCTTTGTACTCTTCTATCTCTCGGGCAATATTTTTCCTTACGGTGGCATCTTTCTTCCCTCCGCTGAGGAGTGTCGTGCAAATCAACATGTTCTGGGTCAAAGCATCAAAGAAGTTTGCGAGTTTTTGAATGAAGCAGCTCAGTCCATTCATGCCAGCTATGTTCCATCGACTGAACTCACTGGAGACATTGAGACAACAATGAGTTTTCAGCAAACATGATGGTAAAGTGCAGTGCGTCAAAGTATGCGTCTGCGTTGCGCCAAAATATTCGTACAATGCGCTAAATTATTCGTTCTGGGTGTTCGGTCATAGACTTATAAGTGTTCAAAGTATTTGTTCAAAGCGTTCAAGGTTACTCGTTCAAAGTATTCGTTCGAAGTGTTCAAAGTATTCGGACATTGGTGTTGAGCGTTCAAAGTATCCAATCGAAAGGCTCAAAATACTCGGTCAAAGTATTCGGTCAAAGTATTCATCTACGTTCGAAGTTGCCAAAATCACCCATCGCCTGATTGGGCATGTCGGTTGCAAGTACAGACACATTTAAGAAGCATTCATACACCGGAGCGAGACATCAGCTTTCAAATTGCCAGACCGCCGCCAGTGCGCTAAAATCTTACTGCAGTGCGCTAAATTATTCATCGAGTGCGTTAAAATATTCGTCTACCTTTGAAGTTGCTGGAGTGCCTCATTGGGTATACACTGCAGCGTGCGTTAAAATATTCGTCCACGTTTGAAGTTGCTAGATTGCCTAATTAGGTATATACTGCAGAGTGTAACTTCAAACCTGGGTAGACCAGCAAAGTGCAAATTGCATGCATGAAGTCGGAGGTTGCTGGCTAAGTCGGGACGAGGGTCGCAACTTCGCCCACAGGTGTTGGAATCTGGCGAAAGGATGTATTTTCCGTGAGGTTTCGATTTCAGGGGATGGTATATTAGAGAAACGAAGAAAGACTACTCAACCTGGTATTTGTGAAGTCACCATCTGCAAAACTTCCGTTCAAACGCTTTCCTCACCCTTGGTGCCAGGGGCTTGATGACTCCCTGGCTCCGTACAGTCTACCTCAACCACTTAGATGCCTTGGGATGGAAGTTGCCCGGACCAGCGCGGTGTACAAGAGTTGAAACAAATGCTAAGAAACTTAAATGGTGCTTTTGTACGCAATTTGGGAATATGGATATGTAAATCACAAAGCGTCCATCCCATTCCCATCCTTCTTCCACCAGCGTGGCTTCTCCGCTCTGCATAAACACCATAAAAACACATTCAACCACCCTTCCCTACCATCTACAACAGCTTTTCATCAACACAAGCCGTCCGGTTCACTTTACAGAGGAACACGCATCACCTTATACCGGCGGCGCCTCCTCATAATGCTGCCGCAACGCCTGCGGCACTTCGTCATCGAGGCCCTGATTGGGCTGCTCAGGCACTGTGACGCCACCAGTCCACTCATCCCCCTCCTTGTTCCACTCGACCTGGCCGGTCGACACAGTGCGCAGGATATTGGCGGAAAAGTGCGACAGCTTGGGGCAAGTCTTCTCAAGGTCGCGCATATCTGAAGCCGAGGGGAAGGTCGAGTGGAGCGTCTTGCGCCGGGGATTCATGACCTAGAAAGTAGATTCTGTGAGCCAAGCACATTTGGAAAGATGGGTACAGGTTTTTGGAAGCTTACCGCCATGCTAAACTCGAGCGTCGGGTTCCCTACAATCTCGACTCGCTCGAGCTCCGGACACACCTTGAACGCCTCCATCAGCCGCGACTTGCACGCTTCGGTTGGCTCCACCTCGACCGTCGCGCTGATCATGAGCAAGTCCTTGTGTTTGCGCAACACCTTCTCCAAATCGTCCAGCGTAAAAGTGTACAGTGTGGTATTCAGCGCTCGCAACCCCTCTGGCGCATTCTCTCCCGTCAATGCATCAACGAGCGAGTGTGCCGAGCTCTTGTGGAACGCAGAGACGCCCTCCACCTTGGCCTTGAATTCTTCACCCTCCTCGGAAAAGTTGGTCGGGTCATCTGGGTCGTCGGTGACTTCGGGCGCCGCAATGTTGAAGCTGCACATGACCAGATTCTTGTTGATGAAGGTCGGAAGCTCCGTCGCGGGGATGCGCCGCAAGAAGTCCTCGTCTTCGTGCCGGAACGTGTAGTTGAATTGCAGAAACATGAGTTGCGACTCGCGTGGCCGTGCCGTCAGTTTCTCGCCTACGGACTGGAAAAAGCCGGGCCGTGCAAAGACATCGAGTAGGTGAATGGCCTTGAGTTCTTTGAGTTTGTCGAAGAAGGCGAGCGCATCTTCTTGGGCTTCTGTTGTGATGCCGCATAGCAACTGGCTGTAGGCGTCGAAGCTTTTGACGTGCGGCAGGGCGTCGGCCAGAGCGCTCAGAAAGCCTGCTGGATATCCCAGGCTGAAGAGCTCGAGGGTGAGGCTTTCAATCCCTTGGGGAAGCGCAGGAATCGGCTTGAAAGACTCGATTTCCTTGGTGTACTCGTCAAGTTTGATGTCCGAAGTCAGAGTCAGAGCCTTCAACCCCTGCGCCTCCGGAGGGAAAATAGGAAGCGCGAAGCTCTGGATAGGGATTTGCGCGCCTTGCGCTTGTGCAGGGTCAACCGAGCCTTCTGAGGCGGGGTGGTGATCGACGTCGGCCATGATGAATTCCTCGTCCCTTGATCACTTGGTCAGCAGCAAACGAAAATCACATACGCCCACCATGGCGGCAAATTGGGGATGATGAGGATTAAAAGACGAGTGTATTGCCTCCTCGACCATCCTGGCCCCACGAATAATCTAAGCGGGGTATGACGGAGGATGATGCGGGGAGCCTCTTTCTGGACCAACGCCCCGTTGGATGGAGGAACCGTCAAGCCTGATGTGTGCGGCGGGGACCCTGTCGAGCCAGTGCGGGGAAATGAAGAAATCAGGGTTCCGTCTGACTCGCAGTTTCCTGTCCACGTGGTGTACATCTGTGCCTGAACTAGTAACCAAGAGCCGTTGCAACCTGACGGCATGTTGCGGCATGTTTTCTGTGATTATCTAATGCTGATCAGCAAGAGGGAGCTTTGTCCCGCTGTAGAAATGCGAACCGAGTCTTGGGGACGCTGGAACCATCGAGCAGCTGGCATCAACTGCGCCGCACCGATTGGCAATTACGTTCCGAACGTTCCAGCAATGGGTATTCGAATTTGGTGACCGTCTACTCTTTGACTCAAGCTCTGTTCCAGGGCTGCCAATAGTCGGCAGCAGTTGTAAGCATCCGCTGCAGCCGCAACGCCAGATCGTAATCGCTTGATGCATAGGGCGATTCGGCTCAAAGCAACTCGTCTTTGCCCAGCAGCTTCGCCATGGGATCTTCGGCTTGAACTTTCTTTCGCCGATACTCTTCCATCTCTTCTTCTGTAATTCCATCCCGCATCTCTTCAAATGGGCGCTTTCTGTTTCTATCATCTGTGCCCCTGCGCTTGTCATCACTGCCCACAGCATTGGGGACATGCTTTTCAAGTGCCTTTTCTTCCTTCCACGCCTCGTCTTTGGATACTTCTTCATCCTCGTCTACGCCAGTCCGCATCTTCTCCGCCTCTTCAAAAGCCTTTTTGCCTTCTTCGCCAGTGCAGTAGCTGTTCTTGACAGTCGAGTGACAACATGCGTAGCCCCATTGAAAATTTGACCACCAGCTTCCCCATACCGATGTGTGGTTGTTGATGAGGATGTCCTCAGGGTACTTGGATTTCGCCTTGGTGACTGGGGCTCCTTTAATGCGACCTTTGGAGTCGTATTCGACATATCGCTCGTTCTCCAGCACAGCAGCGGCCTTGATTGGGTTGTCTTGAAGGTGCTCCTGGCCACCATACTTTGCCAACAGTTCCTTCTTCTTTGCTTGACGCTTTTGCTCGGCCTCCTCCGCCTCCTTCTTGCGGAAGTATTCGCCCGATGTCGGGTTGGCCTGGAGGTGGACCTTGTTCTTATCTCCACGTTGTTGAGACTCCCACGCCAACTTCTGGGCCTTTTCAAATTCAGCCGCGTCGCCTGATGCTCGCATGAAGCCTTCCTCGGCCACCAGTTGCGCCGTCTTGTCTGCGCTCACTCCGCCGTCCATCATTGTCCTAGTTTTTGGGTTGTACTCGGCCGAGTTCAGGTCGAGGCTGATGAGGTACTTTGCAGTGTCTTCTCTAATTCGGAGATTCCTCGTGCTCGTGGGTTGTTTTCTCCCCATGTCGGCCTCAGCCTCGTACTTGGCGTCCTCGTCGCCGTCTCCCTCCTCTTCATCATCTGGCTTCTCATCTTCCCCGCCTTTGAGCTTCTTCTTCATTTCTTCAATCTCCCTATGTTCCTCTACGACTTTCATGTATTCTTGAGGATCATATCCATTCCAACGATCTCGCTTCGCATCCCATCCCAGCGACACGTTTTGCACGACCTCATCCGCCTCGATGTTCTTCCCAGTCCAGCGTGCGCCTGCTTTTCGGGGCCGGCTGAGACACTCCTTGGTCTTGTGGCTCATAGAACCACAGTTCTCGCATGCGCCTTTGCGATATTTGGTGGCGGCTGGACCTGCCTTCTTTCCGCGATCATACCATTTCGAGTCTGTGGCTAACGAAGTCTTGTGGAGACGCTGATGCTCGAGGTAGTCGTTTGCAGAGGCGGAGGAGTCTTCGGCTTCGTCGGTGATGTAGAATGGCTTTTTCGCAATGAAACTTGGAATGTACTCGTTGCGCTCATTCTTTGCCGGTTCGGCGGGCTTGCGAGGTTGTGCGGGCGGCATGGTGGGCTGGATTGGGGTGATGATGTTGTTGGATGACGGAGGTTCGTTGCGGCGAGAGGTAGAAGTCGAGGTGGTCCGTGCGTTTACGACTCGCGTTGATGATCCGCGTCAAGGCCGTCAGGCTTCCAAACCAACAACACCAAACGCGTCCGCCGATTTCTCGCCACCCTCCGCTGATTACTCGCCAAACTTCCGCAAAGCCTGATCGCATGATGCTGGTAGTTCCAACAACCTTTGACAGACAGAAACTCAATCGGGCCTGGCCTTGATGGACGTCTTCCGCTTTCGTCTCAATTGCGTCGATCACTACCAGGCCACTACCACGAAATTCGACCCGCAGCTTCATCGCGGCCTTGGAATACCGTCGCAAAGAGAGCATGCCTTTCAAGTCCCTGTCATACGCGTCTTTGGAGCCACCGAGACCGGGCAAAAGGTATGCGCGCACATTCATGGCGCGCTTCCCTACCTCTACTTGGACTATGATGGCAGCCTGGAGCCGGACGAAGGTGCGCATTGATTTATTTGCCGTCGCAACGCATGCAGAGACTGACAAAGTGCTTTGCTAGTCGACGCGTACGTGAACTCCCTCCGCATCTCCATCGATCATGCCCTTGCTGTATCATACCGGCGCAACGCCTACGACGGCAAAGCGCTTTTCGTGGCGCACATTTCTTTGGTCAAAGGAGTGCCTTTCTTCGGATATCACGTTGGCTATAAATATTACCTCAAGGTCTACCTGCTCAACCCCTTACATATGACCCGACTGGCCGAATTGCTACAACAAGGCAATATCCTCGCCAAAGTAATGCAGCCACATGAGAGCCACCTCCAGTACCTTGCCCAGTGGATGTGCGACTACAACTTGTTTGGATGCGGATACATTGACTGCGCCAAACTGAGGTTTCGCGCTCCCGTGCCGGAGTGGGAAAGCTTGAGCCAGACAACACACAGGTGGCATGATCGGTCTATACCGTCAATCCACATCTTGCCAGATGATGAGTTTTCTCGCCAGAGTCACTGTGCAATCGAGATCGATGTCTGTGTACAGGACATCTTGAATCGCAAAGAAATCAGAGAGAGACCCCAGCATCATGATTTCATGGAACGGTTCAGCTACCTATCCCCTGACGAGAAACTCGTACATTCGATGGCAGGGCTGTGGAAGGATGAGACCAAAAGAAGAAAGCGTAGAATGGGTCTGACGGATCCATCAAGCAGTCCCTTTCCTCCGGAAGTCCTTGTTAGCATGACAGCCGATCCACGGGATACCAGCAAAGGTGGTTGGATACACGAGGAAGAATTCAGAGAGACGATGATGAGATTAGTAGAGCAGGAAAAGACCAAGGATAGAGACAGGAAAATCTCGTTTGACGGCTTTCTCAAAAACGCGACAGGGGAACCCAATGTCCGTACTGCCATGGAAAGCGTTGAGGATTTGTATCCCAAAAAGTTGGAAGAATATCAAGCAACGCAGAATCCCATTCCGTATGAGCTGTTGGATGACCTTTTGCCGACATTTGACGATAGCCTATCTGGCTTGCAGGACGGCGACAGCGCGTATGACTCCGAGGAGGACCAAGAGCTACCCCACCTCCCTGATGCAGAAGATCCAAGCGAAGAATGGCACGAGGACGATGGTGAATTTGGGAGCTTCAACGAGGATATACTGCACGAAATCGACGAGCAGCAGAGAAGGTTGTCGCCACATCTCCAGCGGCCGAAGAAGAGGGCAAAACTGGCCCACGATGACGTTGACAGCCTCCAAAATGGCGAACACGCCATGCAAAGTGCCTCATCTTCCAAGTCGTCCCGAGCCAAAGACAACTTCTCGAAGCGCGTTGCTTTTGAAGACAATGAGGAATCGGCACCCGCTAGAAATACCATGCACAAGCGCCCGAGCCAGGAAACCCCACTCAGCCAATCTTCCCAGAACAGCATCAAGGCACACGGAGTGAACGGGGCCAATACACTGTCGTTTCCAGTGGTCAAGAACCCAAATGATAGTGACACTGCCCTTCGCCTGAGTCAGAGAAGTGGATGGTCAAATTCGCAAAAGTCACCCCACACCCCAGCGAAACGCCAGGATGATTCTAACGCTAAAGAGTCTCCTGCAACTCCATGGAGCCACCTTGGGTCAAGCAGGACTTTTTCTGGAAGTCCTGTCGTTTCATCACAAGCGCGCGAACTAGCCTTTCAGCTACCAGAATCCTTCTATCAATCTACGGATTCGAAAATCCTCTGCTACGGGCAATTGCCACCAGCTGCAGACGAAGTAAGCGCAACCATGCTTGACCATGGCCGACCACCTGTAGTGTATCAAGATGCATACTACAGCGATGAGAAAGATGTTCCAGAGAGGCCTCGAGAGTATGCTGGACGAGAGTTCAAGCTTGAGAGCACTACCGTTCCGTTTCTACCTCCATTCGATCCCACGGGTAATGATCCAGCCAATTTTGGTGACAAACCCGGAGTTGTCATTGACAGGACAAAAGAAGACGCTAGGCACGAGCAACGCCAAAGACAATGTTCCTTGCTCCACTGGGAAATTGCTGCTGCTCCCCCGTCCTTTGAAGAGGTAGAGCAATGGCTTATAAACGAAGATGACAAACCAGTGCCAGTTTCTGAGGCTGGAGGGGCGAGTGACAATCATCGCCGCAACCTGGGTACAAAACAAAAAGGCAACATCTCCCAGGTCGAAGGTCCAACGCAAAAGAACATGCACGGCTTCAAGTACTCTCAGCGCCAGAAGTCGACCTCTGTCCAACACGAAACTCAGTACATGAGTATCATGAGCCTTGAGGTACATATCAACAGCCGAGGCCACTTGTTACCAGATCCTGCTGAAGACCAGATTTCGTGCGTCTTTTGGAGCATTCAGGCCGATGTTGATGAAATCGACGGGCCCCGAGTTGGCATCATCGCCTTGTCTAGCCAGGATGGTATTGCTGCCAGGATTGCGCGCCAAGTCAACGTTCAAGTCGACTATGAAGAAGAGGAATTAGATCTGATCAATCGAGTGGTTGACATTGTGCGAAACTACGACCCTGACATCCTCACCGGCTACGAAGTCCACAACTCTTCTTGGGGCTACCTGATGGAGCGGGCACGCCTCAAGTTCGAGTATGACTTGTGCGACGAGATTGCTCGTACCATATCTCATTCACATGGCCGGTTTGGGAAAGAAGCTGACCGTTGGGGTTTCACACACACGTCGACCATTCGCGTCACTGGCCGGCACATGATTAATGTTTGGCGGGCTATGCGGAGCGAGTTCAACCTGCTGCAGTATACCATGGAAAATGTCGTGTTCCATCTCCTCCATCGACGCATACCGCACTACGAACACCAGGATTTGACGCGTTGGTACACTTCGGAGAAGCCGCGCGACCTGGCCAAGATGCTCGACTACTTCCTTTCGCGGACGCAACTCAACTTGGACATTCTTGACGCCAACGAATTGATCCCCAGGACCTCTGAACAGGCACGGCTCCTTGGAGTAGACTTCTTCTCCGTCTTCAGCCGTGGGTCACAATTCAAGGTCGAGTCGCTTATGTTCCGGATCGCAAAGCCTGAAAATTTCATCCTGCCGTCGCCTAGTCGGAAGCAAGTTGGCCAGCAGAATGCACTCGAGTGTCTGCCTTTGGTCATGGAGCCGCAGAGCGCCTTTTACAATTCGCCCGTTTTGGTGCTGGACTTTCAGAGCTTGTATCCGAGCGTCATGATTGCGTATAACTATTGCTATTCGACATGCCTGGGACGAATCGTCAGCTGGCGCGGCACCAACAAGATGGGATTCACAGACTTCAAACGAGAGCCGCGCCTGCTTGAGCTGGTAAAGGACCACGTCAACATTGCACCAAACGGCATCATGTATGTGAAGCCGGAGATGCGAAAATCGCTACTTGCAAAGATGCTGGGCGAAATTCTCGAAACAAGAGTCATGGTCAAGAGTGGGATGAAGGTCGACAAGGATGACAAGACGCTGCAGCAGCTCCTGAACAACCGACAGCTTGCTCTTAAGCTGATTGCCAACGTCACATACGGCTACACATCTGCCAGCTTCTCTGGGCGCATGCCATGCTCTGAGATTGCAGACAGTATTGTGCAAACGGGGCGTGAGACACTAGAAAAAGCCATTGCCTTGATTCACAGTGAGCCGCGATGGGGTGCTGAAGTAGTCTACGGCGATACAGACTCGCTTTTTGTGCATCTCAAGGGGCGGACGCGCGAAGAAGCATTTACCATTGGCGAGGAAATCGCCGCCGCCGTGACGTCGCGCAACCCACGGCCAGTGAAGCTCAAGTTTGAAAAGGTCTACCACCCGTGCGTACTATTGGCAAAGAAGCGCTATGTGGGCTATAAGTACGAGACACGCAGCCAAAAGGAACCCGAATTCGACGCCAAAGGCATCGAGACAGTTCGGCGCGACGGTACGCCTGCTGAGCAAAAGATTGAGGAGAAGGCACTCAAGACCCTGTTTCGCTCTGCAGATCTGTCGCAAGTCAAGAGCTATTTCCAGCGGCAGTGTGCCAAAATCCAAGCCGGTCGCGTCTCCATTCAAGACTTTGTTTTTGCCCGCGAGGTCAAACTTGGAACTTACAGCGAGCGCGGCGTGGGCCCTGCAGGCGCCCTCATCGCCACGCGCCGAATGCTCGCAGACCATCGGGCCGAGCCGCAGTATGGTGAGCGCGTCCCATATGTCGTGGTCACAGGGGCTCCGGGGGCGCGTTTGATTGACCGCTGCGTCGCCCCTGAGAAGCTTCTTGAGGACGACCAGCTTGAGCTGGACGCGGAGTATTACATCACCAAGAACTTGATCCCGCCGCTCGAACGCATATTCAACCTCGTCGGCGCCAACGTGCGTGCATGGTGGGATGAAATGCCCAAAATCCAACGCATCCGTAGCGTCACGGCCGCTGCTGCCGCGGCACAAGCTGGCGGCGTCGAAGTCGCGCCGCCGGGCCCATCCAAGAAGACGCTGGAAAATTACATGAAATCGTCCTCCTGTCTCCTCTGTCGCTCCCCACTTCCTAAAGACCCCGTGATCCCGCTCTGCGTCTCGTGTGCTTCCTCTCCACACCTGTCTCTTACCACCCTGCGCGCGCGCCTCGCTGCCGCTGAACAACGCATTGCGGATATTGACACCGTCTGTCGCAGCTGCGCAGGGTTGCCTTTTGGCGAAGAGGTCCGCTGCGCGTCTCGCGATTGCCCGGTGTTTTATAGCCGTGTCCGCGAGGGCGCAAGGGGTCGGGCTATGAGGGCCGGTCTAGGGAGCGTCATTAGAGCGTTGGAGGAGCAGGTCGATAGGTTTATGGAGATGGAGGGAGGTGGCTTGGATTGGTGATTGGAACTCGAGTCTGGTGAGAAGCAAGTTGGTATCATTGTCATTAATGCTTACATTTGGGTGTTTGAATAGGTCACGAATATACCCTTGGTTTTGGGCGGCTGTTCGTTGCAAAGAATGGCTAGGGAGCGTTCAGCTCCCTTAATTTGTGTTTTTAACAGATATCCAAGCTTCCTCAGAGAGGTTGCTTTACATGAATTTCAAAAGTCTCCAAAAGTCTCCGCCTGGAACGCTTTGCTAATCCAACGATTGCTGCTGACCTTTCCAATTTAGACCTGGCACACGTAGCCGACCTCCATCTGGGCCCCGCATTAGCCGCTACAGCAGTCACTCGCCGAGGAGCAGATAACTCCAAGGAATCAATCTCAGCATCGCATATCAAACCAAAGATGTTTGTACTCACCGCCGTTAGCGGTGCACCTCTTGGCCTTGGCCTACGGCTTGCACACGGTGCCGACTTCCATCTGACCCTCGCACTTGCCGCTGCAGCAGTCGCTGGCCGAAGAGCAGACCTCTACAAGCAAAGAGATTAGTACTATCGATCAGGTCTGAAGATGGGAGCATATTTGAACTCACTGTAGTTGGCGGTGCACCTCTTGACCTTGGCCGACGCCGGCTTGCACACGGTGCCGACTTCCATCTGACCCTCGCAAACGCCGCTGCAGCAGTCGCTGGCCGAAGAGCAGACCTCTACAAGCAAAGAGATTAGTACTATCGATCAGGTCTGAAGATGAGAGAATATTTGAACTCACTGTAGTTGGCGGTGCACCTCTTGTCAAGACCGTCAAGACTAGGGGCCGCAATGGCCAACGCGGCAAAGAGGGAGACAAGAGTGAACTTGAACTGCATTTTCACAAGTGGAGGAGTTCTGGCGGTGGATGCTTTGTTGGAGAGTAAACGAAGGATGCTGTTGTCCTTCAACTTGACCTGACACTGGAATGGTCTTTATACCTTTCACGCCGGACCCGACCTGCACTCACGATTGAACTACGCACGGAGCCCCAAATCATTTCAAGATTCTCCGAAATCGGTCGTGGGGAAGTGAATGAGGATCATGTCTGGTCGTGGAACTAGAAAGATGCCAGATAGGAGGCGCATCGCGGTGTGCAAGCGAACCTGCGTCTGATGGACGACGTTTTGGGCTTCATCCGGAGGTGACAAGGAGCCTCTGCTACTCAAGATCTGCTGGAAACTGGACGAGGCACAGCTGCTTTGAAGCTGGATGGAACGAGACCAATGTCATTGCCCAAATATGCTCTTCGACAGGCCTTTCTGACACATCACTCTTCAACATACAAAGCAGGACTTAGACATGGAGGTCTCTACACCTTCACTCCAGGCTGCCGGACAGACCTCCGGATTGCTAGGACTACCGTACAGGCGCTCTTTGCTCATCCAGCGAGTCGCTGCGCGCCCAGGACCCACACAGCACGCCGTCAGAGAACTACGGACCGACAAGATGGGCAAATGCCCGCGTGCGCACATACCTAGTCTGGCAAGGCGTTCCTCCCGTTGGTGGCACCTTGGCTACTGCCAGCATAGTGGGTCGCAAAATAGGTGGCAACTCCAAGGTGGTGCGGGGTGCTCGAATGCTCTCTGTAGCTATCCTTTGACGAAAGGTCTAAGTCTTTGGGGAGCAAGGTGTTTGATCACTCCTTGTATGCACATGTCTTGGCTTTGAAATTTGGTTGAAGGAGGTCAACTCCCCAAACGACCAAGTCTGAGAACACAACAGGGAGCATTCGAGTACCCGGCCCTGAGTTGGCATTTCTCATGCAACCCTCTGTCTCAGTCTCTGCAAAAGAAACGGAGCCTTTGCTCCGTACGATTTGAACGAGGTTGATAGTCAGCCCGATTTGGGAAAGCCGAAGGTAGCTATGTCCAGACTGAGGTCAACTCCCCTTATCAGATGCTTAACCGAACATGCACAGGCACAGTGGGCCGCGAAAGAAACTTCAATCCCCAAAGCAGAGCAGGGATGCTTGGGAGCTCCCTGTTGTCCAGGCGTTATCTGATCTTGCTACACGAGGGCCAGTCAACCAGCTCAACAACCAGACACCGAACAGCGAGCTTAACGACCTCGGACATACGATCAATCTTTGCGATGGGATTGTTGCTGGAACTTATCATTGACTCTGCTCTCCGCTATATAGATTCCTTTTCTGTTCGCCCCTCGTATTTCAGCATTTTTTGATTACTTTCATCTGCCCGAGGAAGTTATTTGCGACCGACCAAGTCACCAAGACATAACACGTGAAGCGATTCCGGAAGGCCTCAAGGCCGCAGTCTTCTCCGTCCTTCGTTGCTTTCCACCGAACTGAAGAAATCCTTCCCATGGGAGTCTTTCCACCACTTCTCGCCTGCGCTTTTAGCTACGCTCCAACGCGATGGGCATTCAGACGTCTGGCGGCTACAAAGGGAAACAGTGTCAGTCAAAACGAACCACTTTCCCCTTTCCAATCCACATACCCGAATTGACCAAGTCCACATCCAAGGCCCGTCCCGAAAGCCCGCGCTTCTGGCTTCTTTTACCCCTCGTTGCCGTTTCTGCTCCCTTCACCTGCGGTCCAAATACTCTCGCTGGTGCTTCCACTGCCGCTTCCGGTTTCCTTTCGGCATCTTGTCCAGCCTTGTTCAAATCGGAGGCTCCGGTGGCAGCGGTGGTCGTGGAATCAGCTGCCAACATCTCTTTGGCTTTGTTGTCGTCCTGCTTTTCATCTGCCCTTTGCTGCTCAAGCTGCGGCTGCGGCACAGACACGGACATGGTCTCGGCGACTGCGGCATGTGGATGAATGCAGGAGTTGGCGTAGGCGTAGTGCGATTCTTGGTGCGCAAGGTAGCGGAAGAGCATTTGGAGGAGTTGTTTTTGTTCAAGTCTTTGGAAAGAGAAGAGGCTTGGTCGATTTATGGGTTGATCGAATTCCCTTGTCAGAGTAAGAGAAGAAATGTTGCACGACGTCGGCTGATGGAGAAAAACAACTCAGGGACAAAGCTCCAGTCAGTATATATACACTGACTACACTCCTCTTCGAACACCAGACAGACACTCGCGGCCCCATCCACCATCCGCACATCCGCCATCTGCCCGTTTCAGGTCCTCTCGTCCAACGAACAAAGGCTGCGGTGTGTCCTACGTGGGCGGGCTCAGCCCTACCCTAATTATCTTACCCTGCACCCCGTTGCATATGTCGCATGTGTTGCGGCGGTGCGTCGGCAGCGAGCGCCACGCCTGCTACGCTGATGCGCTCCCCTGGGCTGCCCTGTCCGTCTGCGTCAGCAGCCCCCGACATCACTGCGCTGGTAGCAGTACCTCAGCAGCTCGCACGCCTCACTCGCCAACTTGCTCTCGCAACGACTCGCTCGCTCACCGCAGAATCAGAATAAGCCAGCCTTCCCGTCCCGCAACGCCCCCATTTTGTTTGTGCACGAATAATGGAGCGCTGGCATGGACACAGCTGAGATGAGCCTAAGCCTGTGAGCATGAGCATCGGCTACCGCCTTTCTTCATTCACTTCTCCGCTTGTGTTTGGGGCCAATATCAGTCAGATGTCGGTGTGGGTGCGGTAGCGTTGGGGTTGAAAGAAACCTAAAGGGAGTGCGACTTGTCTCATTGGGCAAGCGCGGGGCGGGGAGGCAGCGAATCACAGTGTTCGCGATACAGAGGTGCCTGTCAACGATATCGATTGGGCAGGTACCCAGACACCATGGAGCTTGTGATGTTGGGCGTTGCTGCTGTTCGTGCTCGCCGGTCGGCATGACATGGAGTCAACGGCTCTGCATTGGCTGCTTCGTGGCTGCGAAAATTACTGGCACTTGCGTCTTTTCTTTCGGGCTTTGATGGAAATTGCTAAAGGTAAGGCAGGTGTGCATCGGGTTTCCCGACAGCCTACAGCATGTGGTTTGGTGGATTGGCAGGTGAGAAGTCGTTGGTTGTGCTGAGTCCCCCTTTTCTACCTCATGTTTGCTGCGCGTTGTTGCTGCGTTGGAAGGGGAGAGCGCCAACATGCATCGCTCCACGCACCCTTGAGACCCTTTCTTTTGTCTCCATGTCTTTTGGGATCTTCACCTGAATGCTCCTTAAATCCGCAGAGTATTCTGACATAACATAGATTCTTCACGAATGCCATCTAGTAGCTTCGCAGGTTTTGCTGTTGCAACAAGGCAAGCAGCACTGTTCCCCTTGAGCTACTAGACAGTGACTCAAATGCGACCAAAAAGCTCAACTCTGACCGGCACGGCCCCATATGCAACTCTCGAGTCGCTATTTGTCCAAGGAACGGCAATCGCACCCACCCATCTGCTCGATCAAGCAGCCAGGCCGCCGTCGTGCAACCCAGATGTTTTGTCCTACCAACGCTACCACAGCCTCAACCGCAGCCTCGATGCAAAGGAACCAGCCAATCGTTCACTGCTTCCCAAGCACTGCCTGGGGACATGTCTCAACTCGTCTGTTCGCTCTCCGATGGTGCGTCCGCCGGTCAAGTCAGGCCCCATGCATTCCAGCCTGGTCTCGCTGAAGTCTGCCAATAGCTTTCGATGCTTGGGAGAAAGAGTGGCGCACAATGACTGTAGATAAATGGCAAATTTCAATCTCACAAAGCGCGCTTACAGGGAGCATTCAAAACCACGGCTTGAAACAGCAAGAAGTTGTGAGTTGGGAACCTTCTCCATTCTGGGTATGTGACCTCTACTTGCCGATGCCATCTTCATGAGTCACTCTCGACCGCTTCGGTTGTTCTTCAAGGCCATTATCACCAACTTTTGTTCCTCCATACCCGCAATTACTTTCGATTTTCACCCCTGAATGCTGGCACCCAATCGCAACAGCTGCTCGCAAATATCTCATTTCTTTTCCTTGTTGGCCTTGTCCATCTGCGTGACCTTCTCCTCAAGAAGCGCCTGCTTGAGCTTGCACTCCATGGCATCAATCTTAGCGCGGATCTCGTCAAGGGACTTCTTCTGGTGGTTATTTTAGATGGGTGTTTTAGTCATTGGTATTTTTTGATTGACCTCCTGCTCACGAATGTTTTCGATTGACTTTTCGATGGCCGCAATAATCTTCGCAAGATCTACGACGTCCTCGGTGCGCTCAGTGGAGGTCTGCTTTGTTTTGGGCTGGTGGAGGTTAGGGTGAGGTCTGGACAACTCCATGAGGGACTTACTATTTGAGACATTTTACCAGTGATTGTGTGAGGTGCTTTGATTTGAGGGTTTTAAGGGGCTCTGTGCTATATGTTTGTCCGATTTCTGATTTTTGATTGTGGTAAAAATGGACTGTTGGGGAGAGAGATGTTGGGGTTCAAGATATTTTGTAGGCGCGCACCAGAACCGCCCGTGTGTTGGAACATTGTGAAGTGGAAGTGGAAGAGTAGCCTGCATTCATAATCACTTTACATTCAAAGATTTGGTAGAGGAAGAAAGTCTCCTTTTGAGTCTGTGGTACTTTTGTCTGTCCATCTATCCCTGGCTCCTCCAGAATGTTCCCCTCCAAATTTCCAATTTGGTTTTGCCATCTTCCATCTGAAGCAGTAATTTTTTCTTGTTGACGACGTCCGTGAATACGCCCCGCTCTAGAATGTCCTAAGGGCGGGGCCATTCGGTCGCTCACTCTGTTTTTTCGGTCTCGTACTTGTTCGCCTTTGCCTCGAGGATGCTCCTAGCCTTCTTCATGTTGATCTCGACAATATCCATATCTGTGCGAATCTCGGCGAGGGTACGCGTCTACCACCATTCCGTCAGTTCAACTGTCATCATCGGTCCCCTGGTTTTTGCACTTACCTGGTTCTCAACGTCGATGCGCAACTTCGCAATCGCATTGACGATAGAGGTCAGGTCGACGATCTCCTCGGGGTCCGCAGCGGGATAGGAGATGGTGTTGAGGAACTGTGCGAGGTGAGCATGAATCTGACCAATCAGAGGATGAACCAACAGGTGGAGACATGGTGGTGGGTATGATGGATCGAGTGGCGTTGATTATGGGGGGATATGACGAGTGATCCAGGGCCTGTCCGGCTTCGAACAGGTTTGGTAAGCCAAGGTGGATTGGAAAGCAGTCGAGTGGCGTGGATTGGAGAAGGAGAGGAGTCACAAGATATGAAAGGCATGCACATCAGGAGCATTCGTATCTTCACAAGTAAAAATGTGAAAGTGAAAGTAACTTAGGCACCTGTAAAAAGAAAGCATCTTTTGAGTCGAAATGTTTACATTTGCCTGTTTGTCCGTGACTGCTCCACAGTGGTGATGAACGAAATTGCTAATCCGAGAATCTCTATCGCCAAGTCAAAATACGTAGAGACGTGGAGTGTTCAAGCGCTCAATGCCTTCAACACAGAGAGAGTTTTTCTCTTCATAGGTAGTCACAGGGAGCATTCAAGCGCTTGCGTCTGAAGGTGCGACAACGTGAAGCTGAGCCTTGTTCTCTTCCGCCACGTTTTCAGTGCTTACGGTGGCCAGCAGATCGGTCATTGCCATAATCCACATTCCATCTGCGTCTCGAATGAGCAGATTGGCGTACTCAATGACGAGCTCCCGCCTGTTGGTCCGCCAAAGGTGAGCCCTAACTTCCACCGTGTACGTCGACGGGTGCGCCGACTCCTCAAACATGAAAACGTTCTCATCCGGGATCATGGTGTCCGGGATGGGCAGCTCCTCCTGGGGGACGGCAGTGAAAAGGGTGCCCCCTTTGGCGATTGGCACGGCCCAAGGGTGGACCTCCTCCACGTACTGCTTCTTTTTCTTAGGAATTCGGCCGGCGCGCCAGGCCTCCTTGTAGAATTGATAACTATATTCGCCCGCCAGGACGTAGGCGTCGGAAAGGCGGGCCCAAAAGAAGACCCTGTTCTGCTTTATGAGTGTGCCCTCGCCGGTAGGCCGTTGATGGAGCCCTCGTTGCAACCAAATGGCCAACATTCAGCCAGCTGCGTGTAGGCCAGCGAGCCGGCTTTTTTCCTGATGGATGGCGGCATGTGTGTAGCCGATGGCCTGAGAGGAGGGGTTGTCCTCGCCTACTGTGGCTCCAGATTCTCGTTGTCGAATATCCCCACTTTCCCATGCCAATGGAGTCGCTTATTTCTTGTCCACAATCCCGGCGGAGACGCCCGGTTCGACCATAAAAAACGGGCTCAGTCATTCGGCCGCGCAGAAGGTGACCGGAGCTGAGCCGAAGGGAGAGAACCGGTTGATGGGCGCGCCGGCGGGTGGTGGTGGAGGGATGTGCCACGGGCGAGGTGCGGTGGTGGTGGGAGTGGAGGAGAAGGAGATGGTGGAGGTCGGTACGGTGGTTCCGCCAAAACCACCGTACAGGAGGGAGAGGCCGGGGATCGAAGATGAAGCGCCATTCACAATGCGGGCGTTCCCGCTCTTTGGCAAGCAAGGCGCCATAGCTGCTGGTCTGAACTTCGCTGGCCATGTTGTCTGTCTTCGCCTTTGCTTCAAGTGACTCCCTCGCCTTCTTCATCTGGAGCTCGACCTTGCCCATGTCGGCTCGGATTTCAGCAAGGGTGCCAGTCTGCAATGAACGTGTCAGTCAAAGCTGTTCCCGCCCAGTTAAACTTGCGCTTACCCGCTCTTCGATTTGGGCACGCAATTTGGAAATTGCATTGACGATGGCCATGAGGTGGACGGCATCATCTGGGCCCGCGGAGGACGTGGAGACTGGGACATCGGAGGGCTGATTGAGATGAGCATGAGGTTTGATCAGCTAGAGGAGCAACTCACAAGAAATATGTTGGTGATGATGAAGGGAGAGGATTTGTGATAGGGTCTTGGTTGGCTCTGGATGAGTGGTTGATGGTGGTGTTGGTGGAGAGAGAAGGTTTCAGAGTCGCAAATATAAAAGGTCGTGCGCGCCAGGAGCATTCGTATATTCACATTTAAAGATGTGAAAACGGGTGTGAATCAGGCGGAGGTGAAAGTAATTTACCTACCCAATTAAGCATTTTGGCAACTTCAAACGTAGTAGATGAATATTTTAACGGCCTCTTCGATGATACGGTCCTGGATTCCCCGCGTCTCTCGCACATGGCTTTCCCAAGCAGCCTGGTCCTCGTCAAATTCCAAGGAAACTCCTGAAAACACTGCTATCATTCCAGGAGCGTAGTCCCATGACTTTCTGGGCGACTGGCGAAGCAAACGCCAGTTTGATTGTCAAGAGGTTGAAAAATCCGATGTTCGCGTCCTGCGCAACACCATGGACTGGCGGTGTCCGATGCATGGCAATTTCTGCGAGGGAACGGCGGCCGATAGTTCCTTTTCTCTCATCGACTTCGCTCTGGGCGATGTACGCGACCCGCGCGACTGGGCCATCTTCTCCGATCAGTGTCCAAGGCGAGCTTGATTTCAGGAACACTACTGTTCCTGTGCCGATCTGGACCGACTGAGGGCGGATCCTCTGCGCCGAGGCAAAATTTTCAAGCACACAGTGTGCGTCTTGAGTACTCTTGGGCAAGCTCGACCATCCCGATTCCCAAATTTCCAGCCATTCATCGACTTGTCCGAAGGTTTCGAGACTCGCGGATCCACTGACCGGTACGGCGGCGTGGATCATGCAACGATGCATTTTCTTACCCATGAGATGGGGGGAGGAGCCGAACTGACAAGTCTTCTCATTGCTTTGGTCCATCAAGGGAGAGGGGACCCATAGGAGCCGGTAGTCTTCGTCGTCTCGAAGAGAGACGCAGGTCTTCCACATCTCAATATCACCAGCAATGATCTGCTGTTGCAGGGAGCTCTGCATTGCGTAAAACACTCCGCCGCCCGTGAGGCCATTTGGGCAAAGGTCATGCCATTTGTAGGCATCGTACTCTTTCTTGAAAAGGCCTTGATGTTCTTGATGTTTCTGCAAAGTAGGTTGCAGAAAATCCGCAATGTGGATCCCACTACTTTTGAACTTGGTCGAATGGCTGGAGCGTGTTTTGTAGCTGCGAATCGTGTGTCTCAAAGCCCTCCGACTTAACTGCAGCCCCGGGTGCTGGAACCTTATTCTCAGTCGATGTGGCACAGAAGGTTGCGAGAGGAATGGCAACCAGGGTGGAGTGCTCGAATCTTTGTAGTTGCGTTCTCGGACTTTAAGTTGAAAATCAAAATACGTATATACAGGGAGTGATCAAATACCTTGCGCCTGAAAGACTTGGACGTTTGAGCTTGTGGAAGGATAGGTACAGGGAGCATTCAAGCACACCCCGCGCTGGCTTGAACTCGCCATTTGTTTTGCGACCCACGGTGGAATAGTAAATGCGACCAGGAATTCTTACTCCGTTGACTCATCGGCAGCCATTCGAAGGAGAGTGGTCCGATCGCCTCTTGTGAATTGCAGCAGAGGCCAAATCGTGACGGGATCCCTGGGAACCACAAAGCCGGGGCTAATCTTCAAAGCATTTGCGAGCAGGCAGAGATGGGTAATGCAGTCCACCCGAACCCAACTTGCAGCAGCATGGGAACTGACGCAAAGTAGATTGCAAGAAAAGCTTTTGTCTTTGTTCCGCAAGGTGGACCTTCTTAATTTGAAGGGAGGGGGGTTGTGGCCTTCAGCCTTTTTGGGGTGTGCTCGCTGGACAGCGCTGGGTGACGCCTCGCGTTCCTCCTTCATTTTCTCGCCAATCGACGAAACCATTTGCTGAGCCACGACTCACTTCTGGTTCTCTCCGCTGTTGTTTTTGTTGGCCTTTATGAGCTTGCGCTCAAGTCTTTCAATTCGAGCGCGGAGTTTGGTTGCATTGATCTGTGATTTTTGCATTAATTGTGGTTGAAAGCATAGTACCTTGTAAATTGTGTACTTACCTTCTCCTCAAGTCTCAACTTTTGGAGGCCATAGATGACATTGTCGAGCTCTCCATCGATTTCCAGAACTGAGAAGGCGCTGTTGCTAGTAGTGTCGCTCTCGGGCTATCGAAAGTCAGCGTGAGTCTCGGTAATTTGAAGGACTGCGTACAGTGGGAGGCATTTTGAAACGGTTGCCGCGAAGCAATGATTCTGAGGCGCTTTATGGGTGTTGTAAGGCAAGGGATGAATTGTTGTGGAGAGAGGGAGGCAGAGAGTAGCAAGTTGCTTTATAGCCGTGCACACCGGGAGCATTCGTGCGTCTTTACATGAGCTTTGTGAAAGTGGGCAAATGCGGGCAGCGTTCAAAGTGAAAGTTGATTTGGTCTCAGCAGAAAAAGGGAAAGAGGGAAAGAGCGACTTGGTTCTGCGCCTTCACACCGAAGAAACAGCAGCACAGCGCAAGAGCCGCCTTCCTTTGCGCAGGCAACCGCAACCTCAGGAGGCCCCAAATTTTTGCAATCTTTCGGTGAGTTCAAGAAGCATTCGTAGCCCTCGTCATCGTTTTTACGCGCGTCGTATAAGACAAAAACCCTGGTTCGGTTGCGGCGGCCGACGTCCAACTCGCATATAGTGGGTTGCAAGGAGCGTCTTATAGCGCGATGCGATTGTCGCCAGATTCGTTGCCAGTTTGAAGACAACAGTTGCGGCTGAGACGGCTACACGGAGTGATCAGCGGCTACTTGGTTTGGCAACTTAAGCTGTGGCGCACAAATTTGACGGAGCAATTCGGTCCAAGGATTTGCATCCAAAAACTTGGGTCGACGTACCTGGGAATCTGGTCGGCCAACAAGGGGTATGATTGTCGCTTCGGGGTCTCCGCATGCTCCCAGGAAGGGGCACGATGCGCCACAACAATTGCCAATTCCAAGATTTGAGACCAAAATTTGCGTGCAAACATTGACCAATCCAATTGCAAAGTCAAGATGTGTATGCATAGGGAGCATTCAAGCATCCCTGCTCTGCCTTGGAGTTGGCAACTCCCTGGCGACTTACTGTGTAGGCACCATTTGTTGCAGCGACCACCAACCATCTTTGAGGACTCTTGAGAGGGCACACAGGTGGAATCAAGTATGCTGTCTCCAATCAAAGCCTATCGGCATTTCTTCCAACAGCCATCATGGTAGATACTCGCGATGCAGCGGTCGCAACTCGTCCGCCATGCCAGCTAACGCTTCGAGCGAGACAAAGTTCATCGGTCACAGAGTCTGTCGCATCTTTGGGAAGTCGTTTGGCGGGAAAGCTGCTTGCCAGTCTGGTGCTTTCGAGATGCGTCGCCTGTCGTCGTCGTGGTTCTTTGCCGCGCGACGATCGTTGCCGATGTGTCGTTGACAGAACGCGATGGATCGTTCCTACCTCCACTAGAATCCGGTTTTTCTCTGCATTCTTTGCGGCTTCCACAGTGCGATCACAGAAGCGACTGCCTGTCGAGATTGTTCATCGCGTGGTGTCGCGTGGCTCGCGTGGTTCGCGTGGTCGGGCCCGTCCGCCCCACACACATGGCACCCCAACATTCAGAATCAAACATCGCCCGACAACAAATCGTGCAAAGAATGCTTCACGAGGCAGCCTGTGTGTATTTCAAGCATTCTGGGTGGCAAGATACACTTGCATACTGTCGAATATTGAGTTTTTCCATCCTGTCTCTTCTTGTCCTTCACTGACCCTTTTCTCATCACTTGACTCCCAAAACATCACCTGCACCCTTCCCAGACCTGAAAAGCAAAAGGACAAAAGAGATATGGCTCGACCGCGCATCCACCGTGTCTTTCGAGCACCTAAAACTACTTTTTACCATAAAAAATCACGTTTCCCACTTCTTAGCTTCTCCAGACCCCAAAACAACACCCTCGCCTCCCCCGTGCTCCAAAGTGACAAAAGCAAAAGAGAAGGGGCTCAACCGGGATTCGAACCCGGGGCCTGTCACATACAGGCATGTCTGCAGGACATGCGGAGAACCCGAAGCGACAATCATACCACTAGACCATTGAGCCAGTTGAACAGGTTGAGAAGCCCTTGTTGTTGATCCAGGAGCTTGGATCAACTTGTTGGAGGACAGAGAAACTTTGTTGCACTATATACTGCATTTTGCGTTGTGGGTGCGCTCGGGCTGGACTTAGAAGAAGGACCGGGCAGCCGGACCAATCAGAACACGGGAACGACCATCACACTTTCCAAAAAAACTGCCCTATCAAAAAAGTTCGAAGCCCATGGGACTTGTGGCTTGTATATGTGCTCATCGAGTCTCATGAGAGACTTTCAAGACGTCTCCAGCATGATTGCAGTTGAAATGGGACAAAATGATTGCGCAAGTTTATCATCGGAGTCCGCAGATATTCAGCGCGCTGACGAAACCACGGACTGAAAATTCCCACACCACGCAACACTTACAAAAAATCCATGACGCAAATTGTGGAAGTGCATGCAACACTTCTCTGCAGCATACTTATGTTCCAAATGCAGTGTCTTCCCAGGCGAAACTGACATCTTCCTGAATTTCGACAGCGTAAGAGACAGCGGAAAAGGGTCTCTCACTTTTCGCCTCGCACAGTTTTCATCGCGCAACGCAAAAGTCGCCAAAAGAAATGTGGAATTCTCGAGCCAGGAGCAAATCAGAGTACTCCTCACAAATTCCGAGGGCTTATGGAAGTTGGAGAATTAATGTCCTTCGCATTCGCATTCGCACCCAAGAAAGCCAAACATGTCATTACGTCACACCTTTTGACCACAATGGAAAGATCCGTCGGACCTCGCAAAACCAGATCAAGAGCCGTATGTGCAGGAGTTTACCACGGGGTGGAGCCGTGGAAAAAATCCAGTCGTCCTGTTGACCTGGGCGTCGTCGCAGAAATTGAAGTGAAAAGGGAGAAAATGACGCTTGAGTTTCGCGCATCGCGACAGACTTCCCGTGTCGACGGTCCTCCAGGGCAAACATTCAGCACATGACACACGACGAGCACTTCAATCACAAAGTCGAAACCAGTGTGTGCAGGGAGAATCCAAAGGCCTTGCCACGCGAAGACTTGGACATTTGAGCCCGTAGAAGGATAACTACATGCAGCCTTTCAATGCAGAAGGGCCTGAACGACATGTGCACCCCGATCACAGTAACTACAGAGAACTGACTGCTCACGCGGCCGCAAAGCGTGCGAAATGCAAGCAATCGACCAAGGCGTCAGCAAGAGGCTGCACTGCTCAATCCACGTTCGATCCCACATCACCACGTACGCAGCATTCGAAACCTCTCTCATTACCACCACGACCGCACCCCTCTCCTCGCTCCTCAAGCAATCTGATACGGATACCTCACAAAGCTCAACGAGTACTGCAAATCCTGCGAATACTTGTCCACCTCCCGAACCGCCTTGTACGTCTTATTGCGACACCTCTTCTTCGTCTTGCCCCCATCCCCTCCCACCTCCTCAAAGCGATCCCCAATCCAATCCAACCACACGCGCTGGCCCGCATACAGGACGGGGACATGGGCGACGCCCTCAAAGACGGCAAAATCCAGGTCCAAGTCCTCGCCGTAGGTTTTGCACACCTGCTCGACGAGCGCGACTGTCGACGGCGCCGGCGCCGACTGGTCCGTCGTGCCCTGCAGCACGAGCAGCGGGCCGCGCGGCTGGCGGGCGTAGTAGGCGGTTTCTTGCCTGAATATCTTCGCTGCGACGCCGTCGGGCGTCAGGAAGCTGTCGCGCAGCCAGAAACCCGCGGCGGGCGCGGTCGCAGCGTTGAACAGCTCGCCCAGCACGCTGTTGGCGCCGCGCAGCGCGCGCAGCAGCGTGTAGCGGCCCAGGCCGGCGGGGGTAAATATCTCGTCGAGGGGCGTCGGCGTCAGGATGGAGGCGGCGTGGCCCAGCAGCGTGCCGTAGGCGTTGACGCGCAGGAAGTCGGGCGAGCCGAAGAGCATGGGCTCGAGGAAGGGCGCGCCGCCGGCGGCTGCGGGAACGGCACCGAGGTAGTTGGACGTCAGAAAGTCGTGCACGGCGTTTGGTGGTTCGCCGTCGGGTTTGGAGACGGTCCAGTTTTGCAGCGTCGTCGTGGCCGCCCATGTCGCGGCGCCGCCCTGGCTGTGTCCGAAGAGCACGTATTCGGACGAGAGAAGCTCTTTGTACGCATCATGCGCTGCGTGGACGGCGTACAGCAAGTCTTTGCCGTGGGCATCAAAAGTTATCCATGGGTGCGGAATGTGCTTCCCATCGAACGTCTTGGACACGCCCAGACCGGCATAGTCGGGCGCTACAATGGCGTAGCCCTGCAGTGCAAGCGTAAACGGCGCCGAGTACTGGAACCAGAGGTTGCGAATGTGGGATGGAGCGCACTCGCTAAAGACGCCGCTGGTTCCGTGGGCCCAGCCGACCAAGGGGATGTTCTTGCTGGTGTCTTTGCCTTTGCCTGGTACCTCGCGGGGGTGAAATGGCCACAGGATGAATGCAGATGCGGGAACGAGAGAGCCGTTCCAGTCCAGGGTTTGGTACATGAAACGAGAGATGGCGATATTTGGCGGAAAGGTGTAGAGAGACGCGTTGGTATAATCCTCAACCTTGAGAAGAGAACCAGGGGGCAGATATGTGCTGCTCTCGGGCACGTCCGTGTAAAAGGGGTCGTCCTCGACAGATCCAGTGGCCCAATTTGTGCGTTCAAAGTTGACGGCTACGTTGACATTGTTGGCAATATTTTCAGAGATGCCTGCCGAGGCGATTTGCGATCCAGAGAGGCGGAATTTCGAGTTCCAATCGTCGCATTGTGGTCCTGGTAAGTTTTGCAGGGGCGGTATTGGCGGCATTGCTTGTCCCTGTGCAAACGGACTCGAGAGCAGCGCAGCAAGCGCACCGCATGCCAATGGATAGAGCATCTTGCCAGCCAGTGTCCCAAAAGAAAGACAGACGCTCAGTAATCTGGGAGGACGTCATTGTGATTTAAATGTTCAATATTGATTGCAACTCAGTTTTGCCAACTGCCGACAGTAGCTTTTTCACCACTGATGTCCGCACGCGGGGCGGATACTTACTAGCCGGACCAAGGCGGGAGGAATGAAGTCGGCGACGCCGAAAGCCGTGCCCGAACATGCTTTACTGAACCAGGCTTGACCTGGAGAATGGTATTGGCTCAATTAGAGGATACAGGTGCAACCAAGCGTACTGTAAGCATCAGTTGTGATTCGCGAAGAGATTAATGGAATAAACAACGAAACAAACTCTGAGAGATCGACAGCTAACCCCGCATGTTCAGCACCAGGGCGGATACAGCCGCACGCAACCAGCTGCCTGTTTGGAGCGTGTTCAATAATGTCATCATCGACAAGAACTTTCGGAAAACCCCTAAAATCTGTAGATGTGATGTGGTGGATCAGAAGACCCGCAAATTCATCCAACCTCTCGAGGTTTAACAGTGGTAAAGGGTAATGTTGAGTTGTACTCCGCCCCGCGGACGTTCCGTGGAAAGCTACAAGCTAGGTACAAGCTTTACAGCGGGAACCTCATGCGTGTGCACAACCGACCGGGCCGACGCGCATGCCGATATTGTGGAAAATGTCAAAAGATCCATTACTCAGCAAACATGCTTTCGCTCTCGGTTTGCTTGCTCAGGGGCGAGCGTCCGCAACACTGTCGTGTTTTTGCAACAAAGTCGAGTTCCGGCGTCATTTGCGAGGGGGAAAAGGAAATGGGATTGAGTTGTAAAGAAAATCGACCAGAGCCGCGTGCTCGACGGACAGAAAACAAGTACAGGGAGTCCAAGGAAAATTCGCAACACCAGTATGCGTGGGTATCTACCAAGACACAATGAAAATGCCCATTCTTACGGCACAACAACCACCTTCCGCCAGAAAAACGAGGGACGAATAGGAATGCAAAGGAACAAGGAGAGATGCGATCGGAAGATCAATCCTAGAAGAATTTCAGCCAAGATGCGTCTGCTTCAATCCTTCAACCCAAAGGCCTTCCTCAGCCCCGGAAACTTCTTCTTTTTGCCGTTTCTCCCCATGGCCACATCGGACGTCCTCGTGACATGCTCTTGAGAGCCATTTGCAGATTTGCCCATGGGCGACATGGCCGAGCTCCACCTCTTGCTCAATTTGGGCTTTCCTTGCGAAGAAAAGTCTGCAGTTGATGGTCTGCCCCGCGAGTTTTCCGGCTCTTCCTCATCCTTTTCCTCGGTAGGAGCAAGAGGCCATGATTCCTCGGCGTTGCAGAGCAAGGTGTGTCGACGGTGCTCGGTTGACGGCCGAGTCGGCGGATCAATGGCAAGCACCGCATCGTCGTTGCCTGCGAGCGTGGCACTGTTGGACGTTGCAGGCCGAGGCACCGAACTGTCGCGCTTTTTGCCTAGACCAAAAAGGCCGCGTTTGGTCTTCTTGGGCGGAGCTTCGGTGTCTGTAGCCCACTTGCTATCCATGAGGCCGCCTTTGCGAGGCGAACGGAGCTTGGCAGGCTCTCCGTTTTGACCAACAGGCGCTTCAGCCTTGGAACGCGATTTCACGTTCGATTTTTTGATCGAAGGCGGCGAGTTGGGCTCCCCAATGTCGCTTTCGTCTTCCAATTCTGTCGAGTCGCCATCGTCGTCTCGTCTCGGAATGCCCCTGACCGGCCTCAAGTCAGTTGGCATTGGCGGGACGTCATCTTCATCATCCGAATCAGCAATGCGCGACCGGAACACAGGCAGATCGGGTCCGTCTTCATCATCAGAATCAGCGAACCGGGACTTTTTGAGGGCGGACATCGGGGGCTCCTTTGTCTTCGCAGAACCGGGCTTTGCCATACGAGAGAATCTCGAGGCCTTGGGAGTGCTCGGTGCTGAGGCTCTATAATATTGTTGCTGATCCATTGCCGTGTTTTTCTTCTTGCCAAAGAATGAACCAGGAGGAGAGAGTGAGCGGATGCTCAGAGACTTGGGAGAACTCAAGGGTGGCGAAATGGGCCGCGTTGACTGCCTCGAAGGTGGTTCCATCAAGGAATCACGCATGCTTGACCGCATGGTGTATCTTCCTCTTACAGAACTAGGCGGTCTGCTGCGTTGGAAACTGCTTACTGAGACATCCGAATCGTTCGAGTTCGAGCGGGCGAGTGGTGGCATGGAGTTGATCCGATTCTTGGAGGGCGAAGGCAGTGCCGAGTTGGGACGTGGAGCTGATATAGCTACACCCATTGGAATCCTCTTCTTTTGAAGAGCCGAACGTGGCTCTGGCATGTCGACATTGGCATATCTCGATGCGGCGAGGCCTCCCGAGGGAGCTGGCCCCCGCAGTGAAGACCTCATTGTAGTGCGCATTTTCGCGCCTGATGGTGTTCGCTGCGGAGGCTGTGGCTTTTCGACACGCATCGTAGTTTTCAGCGCCGGCTTCTTGGGCTGAGCATTCCCTGCCCTCGGAATTGAACTGCGTCTTGCGGCTTTCGTCGCAGGAGACACGACTAGTGGCTCGGGCACGACTTTTGCCTTCTTTTTGCGCTGAGAAAATCCGGGTGGAACAATCTCAGGTTGGAACTCAGTAGCCGACTTTGAAGAGGTGGGCGCCTTTGTTTTTTCCATCTCTTGGCTGCGCTGTGTTTTGACCGCACTACCGCGTGAGTGCTTAGGCTTCTCATCCCCGTGTGGAGTGACTGCAGCGTTTAGACTAGCCGGTGTAGGCCCCTGGACAATGGCATCCAAAGACGCAAATCCTCCTTCAAGCTGCGAAAGATCCTCGGCAGCATCACTGTAGATGCTCTCTCCTTCTGAGCTGTCATCATCAGAGCCTTGCTCAGCTGTGCTTCCGCCTCCAAACTTTTCCAAATTTGATGCCGACAGCGGCTGATGCTCTGCTTCAGGGTCTTCCTCATCCACCGACCACGAGCCAGGCATGTCAAAAGCCTCCTCTTCCTCTCTCTCCGTGCCAGGAGTTGCAGGCTGGACTGCGATTTGGGGGACGTCCATTGGAGTTTCGACAAGAGGCTCTAGCGTAGATTTGTGCAACGTGCTAGACTCAAGACTTCCATTGCCGTATCCTTTGGTGATGGCATGGAATTGTTCCGAATCCGGAGAGCCCGCGCTTGAAAGCTCGTCCGAGGCGTAGCCTTGGCCTTCGACAGTCATCTCTTGAGGTGTAGGATGTGTTTTCGCAGTTTCGTAGCTCTTCATTTCGCGTTCGTCGTGCGGCTCGACCATGGTGTGGGATGAGGACATCGAGGACGGTACGTATTCTGTGACCTTCTCAGCGTGCTCTTCATCGCCATCCCGTCCTGCCCTCCGAACGCTTCCAAACGAAGGCAGAGTTGGTCGGGGTTGCATGGCGTCTTCCACAATTTTGTCCCTACCCTGTGCAGTCCGACCACTCCAGCGTGAATACCCAAGGTCGGGAGAGTTGGATGATGCAACGGAATCATCGTCTTTCATACCGCGATTGTCTTCAAAACTGACTCGAGCGCCCTTCTTCATTTGGCGAGAGCGTTGCAGGTCGAGGGAGCCAGAATCTGAGCCAGCGTCTGACGCGGCTTTTGCATGCGCTCTTGGAGAGCTTGTGCGGACCGAGGAGGAAGGTGAGTGTTTGAGGGCAGACTTGATTGGCGAGATGGATCTTGGCGGTGGTTGATGTCTTACTCCTTTGGAGACATCCACAGCATTAAGCGCAAAATGAGCTGATCGAGCGGGACTGATGGAGGCCTGTCTCTCGTGAGTGTAGTTGGCACCTGGCTGAAGTGTCAAACTGTCAACTCGCAGCCCTGAAAACGGCACGGGCTGACTGGCCGCCCTGGCCCGTTTGAACTCGGTGGAGGTTATTTTTCTGGCAGGCCCCACCCTGGTACGCGACCCTTCAGGGTCGTACGCCTTTTCCAATCGGGCATCCTCGGCGTCTTCAGCCTCTGGGGATTCTTCGACGGTGGATGGCTTTCTGACAAACCGCATGTTTTGTCTGGTATGTGGACTTGACAGGTCTGATTCCGCCGAAAGATCCGAAGCGGATGAGGAGCTTTGGGGTGTGGATGGAAGGTCGATGATCGGTTTGCGCGGTGGTGTCTTGGACTGTGCCGGTCCTTGCAGGTGGCCGCCCACCACATTCCCGGGCGTTTTTTCGACACTTGGGGTCATATCTCTTGAAGATCGTGTTTTCAACCCAGTCGTATTCGCAGGATTGTGTCTTGGTTGCGAGAGACCACCAGGAGCCATGACAGGCACTGATGATGTTCTCCGTACATTCCCTCGTGGTCTCACGTCATTAACGATTGGCCCGGTGAACCATCCACTGTGACTGACCCGGGCCGGCGGAGGACTGGACGGCGGAGTTGGACGAGGAGATATTGGACGCGAAAAGTTGATGGATGATCTCCTACCAACCTCGGCCTCGGGACTTTGCGACGCAGTCGAAGTGGCATCGGCGTCGACGGTTCCTTCGTCGATGCGTATACGTCTGCGCCCAGGCGCTCTGGGAGCCGGCGATAGGACCTTCATCGGGGAAGAGCCTGCGCTTTTTGCGCGCTTGTGGTTTTCGAGGTTTTGGGGGAGAGCTGGGACTGGAGGTATGTCAATGTCCATTGCTGATGACGCTCTGGCTCGCGACTTGTTCTGGACCGCGCTCGGTGAAGGAGAACGAAAGGTCCGCTCACTCATTGAGCCTGAACTAGCCTGCCTGCGGACACCCGGGGGACTGGCAGCTCCCCCTGATGTTCCCGACGCTGTAGAGCCCTTTCTCTGCATGCGCTTGGTCTGCACACTACCCACTGGGACCGGGGTGGTAGCATGCGACCGCAAGGCGGCGGCGGCTGCCGCAGATGAAAGATCGCCATTGGAAGATTTGCTCTTGAGAAAGGCCTGGCTCGCGGCGAGAGCGGCGTTCGGCGACGGGGTCGTCTTCTGCGGCTACAAGGTGCCAAGTCAGTGTTGCGCGCATGAGAGGAGCGGCAAGGTTGGTCGCATAGGTGAAACGTACCGGGCCTGAGACGGCGCGACGTCGATTCTTGAACATCTTAGCGATGAACGAAGAAGGCGCAATCAGGGTCGTCCAAGCATGAGGGGCTTGAAGGGGAGTAGATGGTAGAAAAGAGCAGGCAAGGGGTGTTGACAGTTGATGTCATGGGCCGCGGCGGATGATGCGGTGCTCGACGGCTGAGGCTAACAGAGAAGCTGATGGCTGCGCTCGAGCAAGCGCTGACAGTTGTGAAACACAAAGGCGCAGACAACCCACGCGACGGCGACGGCGCAGCAACAACTGCGGATGCGCTGGCAGAGTGTTGTGGTGTTGAAGTGAGAAAGTGCTGTGGTTGGAAGATGGATGTGCACTGGGGTGGTCCGGGAGGGTGGCGAAGCTTTCGAGCCGGCAGTCCGACGACTTGACTGACTCTTTGGATGGCTACGGCGCGTTGGAGAGCCGTCATTCCGGCCTTATTAGGTTGCTATTATGCGCACGCAGGAAGACTTCCTGTTCCAGACTGCTCGCGTCTCCAAAAACCATGAATTGATACAGTGGTTCACCAAGCTGTCGCTCCCAGAGTTTCTTAGCATGCAGATGTCAGCGGAAGCTCGGATCCACCCAGGCCTCCACCTCATCTACAGCCTTTGTCCCTGCAGCGTGCCAAGCGGGTGCTAGAGATTGCAAAATTCTTTGAGAGGCCGCTATACCTCAACATCTCAGATGGAACTCATATCAACAGTACCTCAGGTTGGTGCAGTTCCTTTCGGGCTGATGACTAAGGTACAATGGCTACCCGCGGCTATGACGTCGGCAGCGCCAGTCGCTTGGTCCGGCCTTCTGGCTCCCTGGTTCCCCGACACCGACCAGACCTCTCGCACACCATCGCCATATGGAACCGCCACTGACAGCTTCAAACCCTTCCCTTCTCGGGCCTCCTGTCCGGTCACACGACCTGATTTTCCCACACCATCTTTTGCAAATCTCCATGATCGCTTCCCCGCATTGTCATATGGCGCTCGGCTCGCGACAGTACTTGATTGCCTGGCGTGCCGCTCTGCAGCCCTGAAACTCCAAGGCTACATACCTTTTTTGCAATTGTCACGCCCTGCCTTTTCTTCTCGACTCACAATGGGGCCACCCTCAGAGGCCAAGGACCAACTTTTGCCCCCTCTCCCCCTGCCCCCTGGAATTACTTCCCGCGTCACCCAAAACACGGCCGCCGGTCTGGATATTCACATTCTCGAGGCTGGATACGATCCTTCCCGCACCAAGCCCTTGATACTGCTCCTCCATGGCTTCCCGGAACTCGCCTATTCATGGCGCAAAGTCATGTTGCCGCTTTCTTCCGCCGGCTACTACGTCGTCGCCCCTGACCAACGAGGCTACGGACGAACCACTGGGTGGGATACCTCTGGATATGCCTCTGTAGACCTCGGACAATTCAGCATGACGCGATTGGTGACTGACATGGTCGTTCTGGTGTCGGCCCTGGGGTACACAAAAGTCCGTTGTGTGGTTGGTCACGACTTTGGAGCAGTGTCGGCCAGCATGTGTGCGCTGATGCGGCCCGACGTCTTTGAGAGCACTCTGCTCATGAGCCATCCGTACAAGCCGCCCGCACCACTGCCATTCAACATAGCTCATGACGAATCCCAATCGCTGCAAAACCAAGAGACGATTGTCGGTCGAGACGTGCAAGGAGATTTGGCCAAGTTGTCGCCGCCAAGAAAGCACTACAAGTGGTACAACAGCACCAGCAATGCAGCGCATGAATGGGATAACCCAGCACAGGGCATGTCCGAGTTTCTTCGGGGATACTATCACCTCAAGAGCGCAGACTGGAGCAAAAACGAACCTCGTCCGCTGAAGGAATGGAGCGCAGAGGAACTAGCCAAGATGCCCGAGTATTATGTCATGCCGCGGGACAAGTCAATGCCCGAGGTCGTGTCGACAAACATGGCCGGAGAAGACGCAAAAGCGACGGAGCGATGGCTACCCGAAGAAGAGCTTCAAATCTATGTCGACGAATGGAGCCGCACGAAATTCCAGGGAGGGCTCAACTGGTACCGCAGTCAGACGGATCCAAAGAGAAGAGAACTTGACCTCTTCGCCGGACGGAAAATCGACGTGCCTAGCAAGTTTGTGAGCGGAAAAGCAGACTGGGGCAATTATCAGCAGCCGGGAGTGATTGAAAAGCTTCCCGAGAGCTGCAGCGACTTTCGGGGGGCGGTGTTTTTGGACGGGGCAGGACATTGGCCCCAGCAAGAGCAGCCCACAAGGGTGGCAGAAGAGATTCTCAAGTTCGTGACTGGACTGTGAGAGAGCCCATTGTGCATTGTGATGGTGTGGCTGGGATGGACGGCCTGAGGCTGGAGGAGATGATGCCGAATGGGGGCAATGTCTTGAATCAAGGGATGGAAATGTCGTGACTTGGGTAGCATTTGGCCATTTGTTTCTTGGACGATACCCTAGGCTGATGTAGACAATGGCACCGCCTGTTCGGGCCCATGTTTGTTTACTTTGGACGCATAAGTAGTGGCCGGCCATGTGTGGTCGCGAGTCGTGCTCCCAGTCGGTACCCGCGACTCGGCAGCGAATCGAAGAGGCTGGAAAGATGTGACTTTATACCAAGGCAGCACGACGGTCGACGAGTCGGGTGGGAACAAAGACAGAGAGGTGACGATTCTGTAGGCGTGCAGCTCGCAGGCTCGCACACGGAGCTAGGGAGCCAGCGGGGGCCAATCGCGGGAGGATCCGCCGTCAACGGGTGGTTGGTTTAACGGCTGCAGCGACACGAGCGGCGAAGCTCGCGAACCAATTGTTGAGCTCCACGACGGAGAGTGGAGCCTGGCCTGATATGGAGAGCTGGCGCTTACAGATGGAGGAGCGGCTGGCGGATTGTGCAGAGTACATGTAGGGGTGCACAAGAGTACGAGGATAATTTTTGTCACCGCCAGTCTGTCGTCGTTGAGACGTTTGTGGCCATTGGTGCTTCTTTCAATGATGAAGGTGAAGATGAGAAGATGAAGAGAGAAAAGACAGAACATCTCCCACTCTCTGTTGCTCTGGATACTTGCCCCAGGATCGCCGTGACTGCGGTGCCTGAACACATGCAAAGCGCGCCGGCAGCCCAGTGCACCAGCTCACGACCGGGGGATGGGCGCCCGCGACGGGGATCAGCTCAATCAAGACCAAAACACCCACAATTTCTCCCAGCCGCGCGCTTTATCCTTCGCATCATCGCATCCACTCCCAGTCTCCACTGCAGCTCCGACTCGCCCACGCCTGCTCATCGCCTCCGTCGTCAGCTTCCACCTCATCATCTGCACTGCACAATCCATCCTCCTCTTCCCACTTCCCCAGCCAATTGTGCGCCCACTTAAGATCCCCTCTGCCATTGACTGCCGCGCACTGCCTCGTCACCTCTTCCCTCTCTTTCTCTCCTCAATTACCTACCCCTACCCAAAAGGAGCCAAGAAGTTCTTTCTTGTCTTCCTTTCGAATTGTCCACGCAGTTCGAAAGGGCTTCAAGACAGGACGCACCGACTCCATTCAATCTGGACTTTGACGCCCGAGTCCCGATCCCCTTCAGTGTCTTCCCGTCCTCGTATCGGAGTGACGCTTCCACAGCTGAACATACAGAGGTCAAGGTAGAGAGCGAACTACACCTACCTGACCACCCTTCGCGCGTCGGACGGGAAGGTCACGCATCTGAAGCCGCCTACACCGTCCCCGACCACAAACATCGACGCGTCAAGGAAGAGGTTCGCTTCTACGAACGAGACCGTCACCGTCCCCACGTCCAAGAGGAAGAAGAGGAGGTCCGCATCTACGAAAAGGACTACGCCCGCCGCCCTCCCAGATCAGAGCGCGATCGCTTCGAGGTTGAATTCGAGAGTGCGCGGTAAGTGTCTAGTCAGTGCTTGCTTTCGTTTTTTCGTCCGGAGCCCATGCATAAACAAACGCACAATTCCTTTACGCCGCGGACCCGCATATACCTCTCACCTGTCGATCCACATTCGCCCACCGCCCCATGCAGCTATAACCTCGCCTCATGCCTCTCAGCCTCGATCCTCACTGACTCTTTTCCTCCAGCAACGACTACCGCCAGCCCTACCGTCGCTACGAAGAGGCTCAGATCAACGTCCCAGACCGTACCGAGTTCAAGGAACGCGTCTACGACAGCAAGTTCGACACTGTCCACGGTCCGGCCACCACCTACGCCGACTCTCAGATTGACTCCAACGAACGTCAGTTCCGCGAGTTCACCCGTCCCATTGTTGACGACGTTCGCTTCGAGTATCGCCATCAGTCAACCCACGGATCCCGTGCCGAGGACGTGAATGAGAGACGTCACCCTCACCAAGATCAAGTTCGAGTAGAGTCTACGACTTCTCGGACGACTGTCGACCCGCCCAAGCACAAGCGTGACATGGGATATTACGACGACGAAGGACACTACCACAGTCTTCGCCACGGTCTTCACAAAGCAGCCGATCGTATCCTGCACCCCATTCACGGCCACAGCCACCACTCTCACCACAAGCATCACGAACACCACGACCATCACGACCGCCCCGTCTCGGACCGCGAGGAGGTGATTATCAAGGAGACCCACACCTCTCCTTCCAAGCCTCGCGTCGCCGACTCCCACCACCGCCCCTCTCCTCTCCCATCCACCTTCGCCCCCGAGCCTAGGCGCGTCCGCACCTCCCGTACCTTCATATCCGAGACCCCCCGGACCAGCGCCATGGCTTCCTCCAACTCCATCACCATCCCCTGCCACCACATCCGCATCGGCGACCTGCTGATCCTGCAGGGCCGCCCTTGCCAGGTGATCCGCATCACGACGTCGTCGCAGACGGGCCAGCACCGCTACCTGGGCGTCGACCTCTTCACCAAGCAGCTGCACGAGGAGTCGAGCTTCATCTCGAACCCGGCGCCGTCGGTCGTTGTCCAGAACATGCTGGGCCCCGTCTTCAAGCAGTACCGCGTGCTCGACATCCGCGAGGACGGCCGCGTCGTCTGCATGACCGAGGGCGGCGACGTCAAGCAGGGCCTGCCCGTCAACGACCAGGACCACCTGCTCAAGCGCCTGAGCGAGGCCTTTGACGACGGCCGCGGCTCCATCCGCGTCCTCGTCATCAACGACTCGGGCTCCGAGCTCATCGTCGACTACAAGGTCGTCCACGGCTCGAGGTTGTAAACCCTGACCCCATCGGTAAGTCAGTCCCTCCCCCCCCCATCCAGCAACCATCACTTGTAGATCCTCCGACTCACACGTATCGCAGACAAGAACAACCAGTGGACCAGCCCTCTGCTCTGACAGTCGCGTCCTCTCACTCTACACACGTGACCGACCAGAGGTGCACCCGTCATCACTCTTTTCCCCCCATCTCTTGCTTTCCACACAACAGCACATGACGATTTTGAGATTTGACCTGCACACACCCAAACAAAAAGCAAAGCAACAATCATTGGAACTGGGGCAAACCTTCCTTTCGACCGGGTGGTGGTGGTGGTGGACAGGCGTTTTTTTATGTCGTCTTCCAGGTTTCTCTCCCGTGCTCTTCTTCCTTGCCGGTTCGCGTCGGCGAGGAAAATAGATAGCTGGTTAATCGATCGGATTTGAAGTGAGAGCATTGGATAGAGTCGTTGCTTTGATGTGCTGTGACATTTCCTCCACGCTGTATTGATGAGGGACGGCAAAGGCCCTCTGGTCTACGCTTGGGTGAGTGACTATTGCTTCATCGTGGGCTTGTAACCTGGAGAATCCAGACACGTCTATACCTTTGGACCTTGACGTCCAATGTCATCGCGTTGGAGGAAAAAAAACGCTAGTGGATAGATAGTATATGCTGTAAAGATTCTAGCGTCTAAATTATGCAGGAAACGAAACATGAGCATGCCACACGTGCAGCACCATCCCACCAAGAACATCACATCTTCGCCACACTCATCTCACGCCTTCAGGTCCGCCGCAGCAGCAGCAGCAGACGGCAAGACGTCCCTCCCCAAATCCACCTTCTCAATCCTGACCTCGTCCCTCACGGCAGCAGGGCCCTTGGCGTCCCTCACCGCCAACGCAACCATGTAATCCTCCTCGTACGCCTGAATCTCCATGCGCACGTCGTCGACGCGCGCGCCCTTGAACCACACGTCGACGTCGGCGACGCGCTCGCCCCAGGCGCCGTGCGTGGAGCAGCGGGCGACGGTGCCGGGGCGCGGCGCGCGCACGTTGCGGAACTCGAGCTCGCGCAGCCACGGCGCCAGCAGCGCCTCGCCCGTCAGCTTGACGTAGGCCTCCTTGAGCGCCCAGAAGGCGTAGAAGCGGCGGAGCTTTGCGTCGACGACCAGATCGGACGAGAAGGTGACGGCGCGCTGCTTTGCGGCGGGCAGCGGCTCGCCATTCTCCCCGATCGTTTGGGTTGCGGAGAGGTCGAGGTTGCGGCGCACGCAGCGGTCGTGGCGGCCCAGGTCCCACGCCGAGAGGTGCGTGCCGTCGAGGAGGGTGATGCCGTCGGCTAGGCTGAACTTCATGTCCCACATCTCGGCGTCGGAGAAGCAGTCGGCGTAGATGTCGACCCACGCGTCGAAGCCGTCGGCGTCGATGACGCGGTAGTCGTTGCGCTCGTTGACGCACACAATGTCGACGCCCAGGTCCGTCGCGGCCGCCGTCGTCCCCATCAGCGCCACCAGCCCCGCTTGGTGCGAGACGTTGAAGCTGATGGGTGGTGTGCTATTGTTGTTGTTGTTGTTGGCCGAGGGGAACGAGGATGATGGGGCGACCAATGTCGGCTTGCCGTGCACCGGGTCCGGTCGTCGCTCGAAGCGGATTGTATTCCAGGGCATGGAGAGCTCACGCGAAATGTAGGCGCGCTTGAGCAGCGCCGAGCCCAGGCTCATGCGCGCATCTTTGATGAAGTGCTTGCGCGTCACCGAGGCGAGTTCGTCGGGCGAGAGCAGCGGGAGGAGATCGGCGGCCTAGGCGGAGAGCAAAAGAGAGGCGGGTTCAGCGAGGCGTTTGTGAAGACGGGTGGATGATGGAGGTGCTACTGACTGCTTCGCGGATGTTGTCGCCAGCCCAGAGGCTTCGTGTGTCGAGAAGCCAGCACGTCACTGCTGGGGATGCCATGGTGCGGGGTGGTGGTGTTGTGAGAGAGTCTCGGACGCAATCCGAGCTCGTCCAATTCGTGCTGTCAGAGACGGCTACCGTTGCTCGTTCATGGGCGATTGAATGGAATGGCCCTCATTCATGTAGGAGCCGTGGTGGTATTCTTAGACATGAGGTCAGCTTCAGCTTTCGTGCCTGGACTCGGACGTCACCCCGCCGCGGCGTTTTTGCTCTCCCCCGCGGCCACTAGCCCAGGTCCCTTGTCAAAAAACTTCTAGGGCGCATTCGGCGCTCTGTTCACTCCCGCAATCTATCTCGCCGGCCCACACGCTCCCAACGTCATGACTCCCACTCCCACCGCACTCGAATCCCGTTCGAACAAGACACCAGAATCCAGATGGGACGGCAAATAACAATCGGCGTGCTGGCGCTGCAGGGTGCCTTCAGCGAGCACGTCCAGCTGCTGCGCAACGCCATCCGCGAACTGGGCCAGCGCGGCGTCGCCCACGACGCAGAGTGGAGTGTCATCGAGGTGCGCACGCCCGCCGAACTGGCGCGCTGCGACGCGCTGGTCTTGCCGGGCGGCGAGAGCACCACCATGAGCTTGGTTGCTGAGCGGAGCGGCCTGTTGGAACCGCTGCGTGATTTTGTCAAGTAAGTTGTAGAGTCATACCGGCCATACACTCAGTTGCATCCATACAGAAGCTGACGGGATTCCTAAAAGAGCTCATCGTCGCCCTACCTGGGGCACATGCGCTGGTCTCATCCTTCTCTCCGAATCGGCCAACCGCACCAAAAAGGGCGGCCAGGAACTCATCGGCGGCCTCGACGTCCGCGTTTCCCGCAACCACTTTGGCCGCCAGACCGAGTCCTTCACCGCGCCATTGCAGCTACCCTTTCTCCGCAGCGGCGACCCCGATGCTCTCGCTCCCACACCATTTCACAGCGTCTTCATTCGGGCTCCCGTCGTCGAGAGGCTGTTGGCACACAAGGACGGCGAGCAGGCCGAGGAGAAAGCGATGGAGGACACAATTGTGGCGCCAGCGAAAACGCCCAAGGACGAGGTCGCGCGGAGAGATTTCGATGCGAGAGTCGAGGTCTTGGCTCGCCTTCCAGGCAATGCCAAAGCCATAGGCAGCGGGGCCACAGCCAGTGACGAGGGCGAGGAGGGCGACATCATTGCGGTACGACAGGGCAACGTGTTTGGCACGAGTTTCCATCCAGAGCTCACGGGAGACGCGAGGATACATGTCTGGTGGTTGGAGCAAGTGCTGGCGGCGTTGGACAAGAGAAAAGACATTCCTGCTCGATGATGCCAATTCGAGGATAGAAACAGGCATAGACATAGACATCAATCAGCAGAATCTCATTCCCAATAATTTCAATTTGTGGTCTTGATAGGGGCGCACTCAAGCTGTGTGAGTCTACCGGCCCTTTGAAAATCTTTCCGAACCTTGATCTGCTCCTCCAAGAACCCGAGCTGGAAGCTGGAGATGCTGTCGCTCTCTCAGCTACTGCCAGCACCCTGCAAGCCTCGCCTCGAGCAGCCAACTTTTTCAAATGAACCCCAGAGTAGATACCGAATATGAGGGGTATCGATCGCATAAATGTGTTTGCCGGGATGCATGGAGCCTTTGGATGCCCAACCGCCTGAACGCCAACCAGTTTTTGGAATGCTGTTGAGAAACACATGGTCTAGTCCAGGGACTCAACGGTAGTCATCGCGGTACGGGTCGACGGCGCGTCCGTAGCCGCCACGTCCAGGGTCGTACTCGTCACGGTACTCGTCGCGCACTTGACCGCCCGACTTTCCACGTCTGCATTTTGTCAGCTCATAGCTCTCAGGTTGAGATTGCGATTGCGACCTACCCGTACTGACGGCCCTCGGCAAAACCCTCGTCGAGATCGGTACGGATGATGCGCTCGTCCAGCTTGGTACCTCCAATGTACTTCATGCAGTCAAGCGCGTCCTGGTGGCTGTAGTACTCGACGAAGCAGAAGCCGCACGGAGTTTTCTGGAAGCGGTCCAAGCCCATGACGAGGCGCTTGATCTCGCCGCACCTATCTCCAAATCAGCGCAAGTCTTGTTATATCGAGTCGCGGACGCACTTGGCAAAGAGCTCGTGGATCTGCTCTTCGGTGGTGTAGAAGGACCTTGGTTCCCATCAGCTCCTGTAGCCGTCTCACTTGGCTTGCGCGCTTACAGGTTGCCGACGTAGAGAGTGGTGGCATCCTTCAGCTTGTCCTCGAAGTCGGGAGTCCTCTCGCGAACGTTTTCTTCCTCGGCGCCCTCCGGAACATACTTGCGCTTCCTGTGCTGTGGTTGACAGTCGAATTAGACTTTGCGTGATAGCGCATTAGACGGGTAGGGGCGAGAGCAAACCTTGGAAGCAGCATAGGAGCTGGGCTTGTCGAGGCGATCGACAGTGTTGCGAGTGGTCCTCACTGGAGGCATCTTGAAGATGTGAGTTTGTGTTGAAAGAGGATGCCCGCGCAAGAAGCTTGAGGCAGCTGCGGCATGATGCGTCGGCACGTGCAGACTACAGGGGTCTTTATAAACCGAGATAATCCCGGGCATGATTGTCTTTGAGCTTCGCGCGTGCCCGCGTTTCCATGCACAAACACCAAAGCCCCGTCGCCCGACCTAGACAAATTGCTTCCGGAAGCAACTCGAAGCTCCCGCAGCACCACATGACCCGAGTGTAGCTGGCCCTGAGCTCTGCAGACTTCAAGCAACCACCACCACCGTCGCAATGCCCAAGGTCCTAAACCACACGCCAGCGTGGCTTTCGCGCCCAGCCCCAGGCTTTGAAGTCTTCAATCGAGCCCATGTCAAGGGAAAGAGCTCCTACAGAGCAGCAAATGACACTTTCAAGAGCGCGCCGGGCCCGAGGCGGACCATTGCCAACCGCGGCGATGAGATATTCGTGGCGGTTGGAAACGAAATCCGCTGGGCGAATCTTTTTCATTTGAGGGAGTCTGGGCGGAATCAGAAGAAGCAGCGCAGCTTTGGGAACAGCTGGGAAGGTAGCCAGGAACATGAAAACATGGACGGACTGGAGAAAGCGCACAGGGTACATAATCAGCTGTCTTTCTTTTTGACATCCACGAGCTGACAATGAACAATAGACCTTGAAAACAAATGTCTCGGGACAGATCACGGAGCTTTCGATTGCGCCAAATGAAGACTACATGGCAATTTGCACCTCCCACACCGTGCACATCGCCCTCCTCCCCGACTCCGCCCACCTCGCTTCCGACGATACTGGACCCATCAAGCTCAAGACCTTTCATCTCGGCCCTACATCACACGTTTTGGACTCGGCGCCGTTGGCTGCTGTCTTGTGGCACCCGCTTGGACGTCATGGGCGTTGCATTGTCACTGTCACCACCGACGCCAATCTGCGCCTGTGGGAGTTCAACCGCGACAACAGAATCTCCTTCAGCGAACCGGAGCTATCCATTGATTTGAAGAAGCTGGCAAACGGAGTTGATTCCATGGAAGATTTTCAGGCCGCGAGGATCGACGAGAAGAGCGGATATACTCCCGACTCTTTCGAGCTGGAGGTCGCGTCGGCTTGTTTTGGTGCATCAAGCCAAGTCAAATCGCGCGGATGGAGTCCTATGACTCTCTGGGTTGCAATGAAGAACGGTGACATTTATGCTCTGTGCCCGCTTCTACCCAAGCGATGGGAGTATCCAAGCCAGGGCAGGCCTTTTCTACGGAGCCTGGCTCTTCCAATCCAGGCGCGGGATCAAATTTCAGACCAGGCAGACGACGAGGACTTTGATCGGCAAACTTCTGACCAGCAAAGAGAATGGTTCGCTGGCATCAGGGGCGACTTGGATGAGAATCCAAAGACGGGCGAGCTCCTCGAGGTCTACACTCGCCCCGTCCATCCCGGACCCATTCCCCGCCTTCAAGGCCCGTTCATTCTTGACCCCGAAGTTCCGCTCGATGACTTTGAGGTCACAGACATTATCGTGGTCAATCCGGGCAATGATACTGATGCGGAAGAAGCCGATGAGGAAGCCCCTCATGATGATCCTCCTGTTTCCATCATTTGTATTGCTACAAACCGAGGGAAAATGCACGTGTGCCTTGAGTTTGAGGGAGTCGAGGGCGAATGGCTGCCGATGGACAGCGTAAGTAAATATCTGCGCAGAACTTGATTTTTGCTCACACCTCGCTAGGGTTCAGCAATAGTACCCCTCTACGACTGTCCACTGTTGCAGCTCTTCGAGACGGTCGAGTTCCAGACTGCAGATGGCAACGAGGTCTCATGCCACCCTGTTTTCACTGCGGATCCCAAGGGTGGTGCAACAGTTTTTGTTTCCACCGAAACGGGCATGTACATTGTCGGCATGAGTGGCTGGGTTCGCCCGCTGTATGATGAGCTCTCCAACCCTGAGCAGGGCGGTGCTGCTTTACGAATCGAAGCCATCTTGCGTGGAGCCGGCAGTCTGCTCGAGAGCATCACCCACTACCACCAGGACCAGTACAGAGATAGCTCTTCCCCCACTGCTGCCTGCATCGCCATTGCGAATCCTGAGCTGGGATACTTTCTACTCGCCTCGGAGGGATCTCAGCCTCACTCCGCCGTCATCGACGCCCCCGACTCCGATTACTACGCTGATGGACACCCCGTGGCTCCCTACCAGTGGGACGACGAAACTGGCGGTCCCGACTTCCGAGAGACTTGGCAACCGTACCAGCCCCCCCAAGAACTCTGGGAATTCCAAAGCAAGTTGCCCAAGATCGCGGACGAGGTGCCGGAGAGGCACAAATTTCTGCTCAAGGAAGAGATTCGCATGTCTACTGCTACTCTGGACATCTTGACCAGGGCGCACAGAGAACTCGTTGGCGAGACGCAAGTCTTGGGACAGGCGGCCTCGAGCTTGTTCACGCGATGCCAGAGACTGCAAGATGAATTGAGGGACCAAATACGCAAGGCCAATGACGTCGCCAACCGGATCGAGGACATTACTGGAGAAGATGAAGCTACAGTAGGGGGAGAGCTGACTGGCAGCAAGAGGATTGATGCAAGATTCGACAAAGTCAAGGCGACTCAAAAGGAGCTCGTCGAACGTACGGAACGCATCCGACAGAAGTTGTCCAAGATGGGGACCCGCGAGCTGAGCGACAAGGAGCGTGCGTGGTTTGCTGAAGTGGACAAGATGAAGGCAGCCTTGTTGGATTCATCGCCACCAGAAGAGGGAGAGGAGCCGACGCCGTCTCGGCGCCTTTTGCAAGTCAAAAATTTGAAGGATGATTTGCTGAAGCAGGTGCACGAGTTGAGCACAGAGGAGGCTGTTGAGAAGAGAGATGACGACAATGTCAAGGTTCCGGCCGAGTTTAGGAAGAAGAAGGTGGAGCAAATCATGGAGTTGCTGGACAGGGAGAGCGCAATGGTGGAGGCGGCTGCAAAGAAGCTGAGAAGGCTGACACTTGCAAGTGGAGGCTACTAATAATGGCATGTCTTGTCCGTGATCAAGACTTGGGTACTTGCAAAATCACTGGCAGTGCTGGTAAGTCGCAGTACATTTGAAAATGAAAACCCCGCAAAGAAGTTTGCCATGTCCATTTTGCTCAACGTTGGTTAGACACATGTCTCTCACATCAGCACCGCCGTGCGCTCGACTGACCTCATTGCTGCTCACAAGAGGCGGCAAAGCTGACCAAAAGCTGGCTTGGCAACGGCTGGCGCTGTCCATCTCGCGAGCATGGCGCCGTCTACGCCCATGGCGCGCGGCAAAGGCTGGATCACACCGTGGGGAGTGGAGTCGTACGCAGGTTGTCGGCCGTGCGTTGCGGGCGCTTAGAGCAATGCGCAGACAGGCCAGCCCCGTCACATCGCCTGCGAATCGCCTTTTATTTTCCAGGATGTCGGCATGCATGGTTTCCTCTTCGCGTATGGCCTTCCCGCACACCCATCACCGTCTTCTGACGATTCTGCGTCCTGAGTGGCCCATGCAAAAATGTACCTGGTTCCGCCTATCGCCAACATGAGAACGACAGGCGTGAGCTCGCCCGTGCTGACGGCTGCATGCCCGCCTGCACTCGCCCATTCTCATAGGCCTGCGCCTGCGAATGGGACGCGCGAAGCCAGTCGCACGGCGTTGGTTTGCCTCCATAAGGCGCCGCCTTCTCCGCGCCTAGCTTTTTTAAACTGTTCTTGACCTTCCTCTCACTCCATCTTGGCCCTGCGAGTCTCCGTGTTTCTGTCTGCACTTCTCAAACAAGCCCCCTTCCTCGCCTTTGGACTAATCCCGAAGCTCCAACTTGCCGCCCAGTCTTCCTTCTGACGCTTTCAAAGTCGCCGTTGCCGCCGCGCCGCTCGCCATGTCGAGGACTTGGACCTTGAAAGCCTGTGTGGCGGCGCTGTGTTGGACCTCTCTGGCTGCTGCCCACACCGTCATTACATATCCCGGTTGGAGAGGGAACAATTTGCACACAAATGGCACAAACGCGGATGGAAGCATTCCCACTGGCTCAATAGGGATCGACTACGACAATGGAACAGTGTCTTATCCCTATGGCATGCAATGGATGTATCCTTGTGAGTCGGCCTGGCAGGAAGAGCGATGAAATTTTATCAAGTCTGACGTGCTCTCCAGGCGGCGGTCTGCCAACCAGCACAAACCGAACCAAATGGCCGGTCAGCGGCGGAGCAGTTGGCGTACAGCCAGGCTGGTTCGCCGGCCACTCGACCGCGCTCATGTACATCAACCTGGGTCTGGGGACGGAGCCCTTGAACATGAGCCATGTCATGATTCCCGTCTTCCAGATCAACGGCCCGACGAACGAAGAGTATGGCGGCGAGTTTTGTTTCCCGCAGGTGCCGCTTCCTGCCAACATCAGCGTCAACATTGGCGACAATGCGACGATCCAGGTCGTTGAGGCCGCAAAGCACGGCGCCGCCCTTTACAGCGTGAGCGAAGATAATCGAGAATGGTTCCAGGAGGGTGTAGAGCTGACTTGTGCAGTGTGTCGACATAACCTTCGCGGACCCGGCAGACGTTGCCGAGGTCAACGAGACCAACTGCCGTAATACCACGGTGCCCGACCAGCTCATCACCATCGACTACGTCTTTGCGAGTTCTAGCCTGTCCGGGACCAACTCGATGCTCCCGGTGGTGGGTCTTAACACTCTGCTGCCCACGTTCGCCATGATGTTTGCAGCTTTCTTGTTGCTCTAGATTCATGTCACGAACCCAAAGGACTTTCGCAGACTCGACATGGCTCCGATTTCTCCATTCTTTTTCATTTGGGTTCAGGAAGTAGCGTTGGGATTTGATACCTCTCTCTTGCTGTTGTCTCATTGGAAGCAGACAAGTCGTTTGTTGTAAATACTGCCACGGGGCGCAAAAGGCCAATTTCGAATTGCCGCTGTCCAAAGGGCGACGTTGACCGTCTTAGTATTTGAATCGTAATGGAACGCACAAACATCCATTTCAACGCGTGGCTCCTTTTTGTTGCTCGGAATTGCCGTCCGATTCTTCCCACTTTTGGATTCAAATCAGCGGCAACGACATGATTAGCAAAGACTTTCGCGCTCACCACCACCAAGCGAGCGACGCAGTTGATATACAGTAAAAGACAGTCGGCCCGTTGCGAGTGGTCCCTCGCGAATAAACTCTGGCGCTCCGAGCGGGAGGATCCATACGACGCGTCTCACGTCCTGGGCGCTTTCCCGCACAGCCGCCCGCAGCCAGCGGCCAGCATCATCCCTCAACCACTGCAAACCGCCAAACATCACACGCACACGTTTTGGCCGGTTGCTGTCGCTTCGCCTTCGAGACGAGGTGCAGCCCAGTCGCTGCTAGCAAGGAAGAGCGCCTGAGCCCGCTCTCTCCCGCCCCAGGATTCTCGCACTCGACGCCTTCTCTCGTCTGCCTGCTCGTTGCCTGCAAACATGCCACCGCAAGCACCGAGCGGGACCAAGACGAAGGCTACGACCACGAACAACACCGGCCTCGACCACGCTCCACCTGCTCCAGCTCCAATTCCCACGCGCGAATCCGACAAGCCCAATCCCAAGACCTCGCGACCAAAAGCATCGCCGCAGCATCAGCAACAACCATCGCACCCATCGCGTCGTCACCGACAGCAGCACCACGAACAAAAGCAACCCCCCAGCAAATCCAAACCAGCCCGCATCCCGCTCGACGACGGCTGGACGCTCGTCGCAACGACGCATAAGATGTCGCGCTTCCGCATCTCGGACCTGGCCGCCACGCACACGCCCAACGGACCCGCCCCCGTAATGCCCGGCACCTCCAAGGAGAAGCTGCTCGAGCGCTTCGCAGCGTACCGCGAGCGCTGGCGCGAGAGCGTGTGTGTGAATGAGCTGAGGGAGCTGCTGGAGCGCGCCGATCTGGATGTGCAGCGCGACCAACGTCTGCGGAGTCGGCAGCAGCAGCAGAGGCAAGGAGGGGAGGGAGCCGAGCAGGGAGAAGAGCAAGGCGAGTGTGAGATGGAGAACAGCAGTGGCGCTAGAAAAACGATTGAGAATGCTGTGGTGCTGGGGCTGGGCAGCTTGAGCATCGACAACATTGCTGGCGGCGTGCGAAGTATGTGGCAGCTCGTATGCTTCCTCGAAATGGTAGCGCTGCTCAGCTCCAACAGCGAGGAAACATATGCAACAAAAACCGCAAGAATTGCAAGAGAGTCGGCGGCGATGCCGCGCGTCCACGTGTACGCCGAAGACCCCGTCTTCAATTCTCTGGACGAAGAGGTGCTGGCAGATCTAGGCATCGAGATAGTGCGGCCGCGCAAGGGAGGAGCAGGCGCCATCGAGGAAGAGGGCGGTTCGGCACAGCTGATAGGCTCCGCGTCGTTTGTGTTTGCGCCCTTCATGCCCAGCTTCGTCATGATGGAGGAGTTTCTGAGCGAGCGCGATCCGCTCGTCTACGTTGGCAACGACATTGCTGGTATGCTGGAGCTGGGCCGCTCGCAGTTGAAGTATAGCAGGTCAGTTTATCTCTATCTACCCATCATTTGCCAAATCCACATCTCTCAAAATCATGAAAAATCATCTGAAGAAAGATGCTGTGGTGACATCGACATTGTACTAAACCGTCTCTTTCCGACTAGTAGTGGTGCAGACGGAGATGCACACCGCACCCGCAAATGCATTGCCATTGCCGAAGCTTTTTTGAGCCCCAACCGCGGTGTTGCTACTATGCCCGAGTTTGATCTGCACCCGCATGCCCTGGCTGGCCAGATGATCTACTGGCGGAGGCCCGCTGCTGCCGCTGCTGCATCCGATGGCTGACCTGAAGGACGAGGGCGACGGGTCATCAGTGCTAGCTGCAAGACGCTCCAATTCGCGTCAATTCAGTGTGAAGACTGATGCGGCGTAGCGAAAATTGCAAGAGAAGAGGAGAGAGAATTCGCGCTTCAAAAGAAGGAGAGCGGCAAGGAGCCACATGCACCCTCGAGGAAAGAGAGACAGCAAGGACCGAGATCACTGGATAGTGGGATTGGAGCTTTCTGCCGTTAGCCAATTCGCTTATGGAGTCTTCAGTCTCCCAGGCCACTGCGTCTTTGGAAGGCTCGGGGGACCATGCCGCCGCGCGCGGGGGGCGTGTCAGCGGGAACGGAAGGAACGTGGACAGGACAAGGGCAAACGTTCGTAAGCTACCTACCTACCTACCTAGTTTACCCGGCCACTGCTCGTGGCTTCCTCTTCATGTTATATACCCAAAGATCATGCAGAGACAACTATTTTCATAGCACCAACCCGCATACGAAAATCACCACGTACGCCATTGAATGACGCGGAACCAGACTCCACCAGGAACCCTCCTCACCATGTACCAATTAACGCCCCTATCCACCCAAGCACACCCACCAACAACCCCACCGCCTGCACCTCGAGACTCCGTCCAGCCCCGGCAGTCGAACTGGCCGCTGCAGCACTCCCCGTCCCCTCTGACCCGCTGGCTTCCGTCGAAGTAGACCTCGAAGTGGCCATTCCGCTGGTACCAGTTGTAGAGACATTGCTAAACGTCACCGTTTTCCCATCAATCACGACGCCGTTTCGGCCCACGCTCACGCTCTCGCCATCCGCCAGCGTCGTCGCCACGGCTCCCGGCGTCAGCGTCAAAACGGCCGAGCCGTCTAGGCTCAGCGTCGCACCCTTGGTCAGGGTACGCACCTCGTCGCCGAGAGTGACGACGGCCGCGGGTGAAGGCGAGCGCGTGGATGCCGCGACGGTCGACCCGTCGACTACGACGCCCCCTGGCGCCAGACTGACGACCTGGCCGCCGACCGTTGTGTCTGGGCCGCCGACTGAAAGCGTCGTGCTGCCGTAGACAAAGGTCGACGCGCCGGGCGTGTAGGCATATGTACCGAGAGTCGCTGCTGCAGGTTTAGGGGCCACGGTTGAGCCATCAACGAGCACGCCGTCTGATGCCAGCGTGACGGTTTTGCCGTCTATCGTCAGAGCAGACCCGCCCACTGAGAGCGTCGTCGAGCCGTACGCGAGCGTGCTGGCGCCAGGTGTGTAGGCATAGGCCGATGAGCCACCGGAGCTGGACAGCACGACGACAGAAGAATCCCCCGATGGTGCCACGGTCGAAGCATCGACGACCACGCCGCCTCCCGAAGGCGCCAGGCTGATGGTGTGTCCGTCCGCCGTGATCGCAGGGCCTCCAGCCGACAGCGTGGCTGAACCGTATACAAATGTGCTATCAGCTGCGTCATAAGTGTAAGCTGCGGCAGCCGGTAGCGCGACGGCTTGAGATGTGGGACCTGCCGCTGTCGCTGGAGCTGTGTACGTGTTTCCATCAACAACGAGGCCGCCGGTCGCAAGTGTGACTTTGGCGCCGGATATCGTGATCGCCGCACCGCCGACGGACAGCGTGTTCGAATTGTAGACTACAGTTGGCGCGCCGGCCGTGTAAGTAAAGTCGTCTGTCGGCGCATTCACGGGGACGTGTTGTCCAGAGCCATCGTTGTTGTCGTCGTCTGCAGAATCTGCACCCCCTGACTGCGCCCCGTTTCCCCCTGAACCCGGCTCTTGCGTTGGCGCAGGCAGCGCGACTACCTGCGACTGCGCAGCACTCGTCTCGAGACAGTTCTTGTCCAGTCCACAAGCAATGTACGACCCGACATTTCCGCCAGAGCCCGCCGTATTCGAACCATCAGACTCATCGCCCGGCTGCACATATGTCGGTGCGCCAAGACCAGTCTGGGAAACCACGACCTTCGCCGTCGTCCGCACAGGAACTGTCGAAGGGAGCCCGTCGATGGTGGTCAGCTGGGACACGGTGAAGGTCGTCTCGCCCACCACCGCGCTCTCGACGACGCTCTTGGCGACGGTCGACGACGTGGCGTCATCTGGAACTGGCACGGGCAGCACGACCACCGAAGGCGAGGGCTCGGGGACGTCTGTCTGTTCCGGTGCTGCGTCGTCGCTTGAGGTCAGCGCAGGAAGAGCCGTGGCATCGTTATCGACCGTCTTATCCGTGATGATTTTTGGCGTTTTCCCACCTCGGCTGTCCGTCACGGTGCTCGTCCTGATGACATCTGTCCCTGGAGGTGGTGTCGTGGTCGGAGACAAGGTCGAAGGCGCAGTGCCATCTTCGACGACCGTCGTTTTGGCCTTGGTAGATGTGGTGTCTGTCGGCACGCGGCCTTGCGCAGTGGTTTCGGTAGGGAGCGTTATGATGATGGGCCTCGGAGTCGATGACGACGTTTCGATCCCGGGCAGTGTTGCTACCGTTTCGACTACAGACTTGCCATGGGTTTTCTGGATACTCTTTTCCGCCGACGTCGTGGTCGTCAAGGGTTCGTCAAGTGTTGGAAGCGCCGTCAGGCCTGTTTCGACGCTCTTGGGAACCGTGTACGATTTCGTAAAGCCTACGGGCGTGCTGGTGCTGGTGTTGACTGCTGTTGCCGCTGGAGTGGTAGGTGTCACTGGTACTGGTGTTGTCTCCGCGTCACCTGGATCTGATCGGCTGGCCACTGGAGATGATATGATGATGGTGCCATTAGTGCCTTGTATACCTGCCAACGCAATCATCAGCTTCTTCATCCTTATCCCCAGGCAATTTCAGATTCTTACTGATTTCCCCCGCAGCAAGCGAACATGAAGCGAGAGTCGACAGCCAAAACAGGCGATTCCACATGCTGGCGGCGGCGGCGTCCAAGCACACTACAAAATGAAGGATCAAACCAGAAAACGACCGTCCTGGCCCCTCGACCAGCGGCGCCAGCAGAGCTGACTAGGCAGTTATATGGCGCCCAGACAACATACCTAGCCCATCCACGACCGGGCGGACCGTCAGACATGCATAAGGGAAAAAGAGGGCTGAGTACCGAATGTACATGCTCTCAGACCAAGTCTCCATCGCCCACGCCGCAGAACTGGGTGCTGTACCACTCTAGGCTTGCGCTGCGGTAGTGCCAAGAGAAGCGCCACAGAAGAGAGGTGCCATGGCAGTCAGTCAGCGGGCCAAACCACGACAATCCAAAGCAGGGCGCCTTTTCCTCCGCCCAGCGAACGAATCGAGCAAAAGGTATCCCCGGGCGTGGCTCTGGCACTCGCGGATCTGGGGCCACGCCAAGGCTGCATACGAGACCAGTCAGCCATGGCCGTTACACGGATGCGTGCTTGGCGGGCTGGCATTTGGGGGGCCAAATCGCTCCTGACCGCCCAAATGGTCGCGGGACGGACGTGTTCTTGGAGGCGATTGGCTCGCTGCCCTATTCCCCATCCCTTGGATGTCCTTCCTGGCGTGCGGGTGCCGCGACTGATGGCGCTGAGGAGGGTGCCTCCCGGCGGTGGTGGCGTGAAGAGCGGGCGAGCGAGAGAGGATGAACATGGAGCTCGGGTTTCCCGCTGCAAATAATAGCGACTGGGGAACCCGCGGGGCTGAACTTGCTTGGGTTTGACGTCTGCGCAGACCTGGAGAGGTCTCGCAAAGGTTTCCCTCTCTCGTCCTACGTCTCTCCTTCTCTCTTTCACACGCTCTCTCTCTCGTGCTTACTCCAATCGCTCGAGGTTGGGTCGCTGTCGTTTTGCCAATGTTGGCGCCGCTACCGCTGCTTCGGCCGTGGGTACGCGCTGTGCTTCTCTTCCTCTGCTCAACCACCGTGTCCCACGCTCTCTCCAGCAATGGCGGCGGCGCAAAGTTGACACGGAGACAATCGTCTCCCGACCCTATAGTACTCGATCCGAGTCAATCATGGTGCGCGCGCCTTCAGGTACCCGCCTCAATTCTTTCCACGGACGGTGATTCTCATCATGCTGGACGAGCAGGGACGGCAGCGATGGAAAGTGGTCGACGTTTACGCTTCGAGTGGGCACGCCGTCGCAGTTGATGCGCGTCCACATTGCCATTGGCGGCCAGGAAACCTGGGTCGTGGCGCCCAGCGGATGCGTCGACTCGGATCCAAACGGCGACCAGTGTCCCTCGAAAAGAGGCGGTCTCTTCCAGGCCAACGAGTCGTCGACGTGGCAGTCGACCACGGAGATATGGGACAATACGGGAATATACGGGTTGGGAGAAGTGGTCTTGGACAGCCTCGGCATCAAAGGCGTAAGTCTTGAAAGTTTGGACATTTTCGTGTTTGCAAATGAAGTTTTGATTGCTGATGGACCTGCAGCAAGGCCAGTATGGATTCGACGTTGTGGGGCTGAATGCGGGAAAAGTGAATTTGAACCGGACCATAGTTGCGCAGATGAACACGCACAATTTTTATATGGGCCAGTTTGGAGTCAGCCCTCGACCGACCAACTTTACCACGGAAAACAACAATGCGTCGAGTATGAATGATCCAGTAAGTAGCAATCGCACTGCATTAGGAAGAGAAGTCCATAGAGCTTGGCCAAAAAAGACAAGCCACACGGGGAGCATTCGGGTACCGCCTCGCTTCAAGACTGCCCACCAAAATCAGTGAAGAACGAGGTCATGCCTTAGTCGTGGTTCCTTCCACCATCACCTTTTTTGCCCAGCTAGGAAAACTGACTGTGCCGTAGCAACCAAGTTTCTTCTCACTGCTGCGAGACAACAACTTGATACCCAGTCTGACGTACAGCTACACAGCCGGGTCGTACGCGCGCATCGGCACCCTCAAGAACAGCTGGGCGTCGTTCATCTTCGGCGGCTACGACGCGGCGCTGGTCGGCCCGGACGAGCTGTCCTTCGACTTCACTGCCGACGATGGGCGCGAGCTTGTCGTCGCCATCCAATCGATCCAGAAATCCGGGAGTAATGGCGAAGCCGCGTTGCTGCCAACCGCGGTCCTGGCGGCGCTCGACTCGTCGCAGGCCGCGTTGTGGCTACCATCCGAGGCGTGCGAGCAGTTTGAGAACGCGTTTGGCATTGCGTGGAACGACACGTTGGAAATGTACCTGGTCAACGGCACGGCGCATGAGGCGTTGGTGGAGGAGAACCCAAACGTCACGTTTACGCTGGGGAATGCGGTGGAGGGCGGGCGGACCGTCGACATCGTTCTGCCGTACAGCGCATTCGACCTGAACGCTACGTATCCGACCATTTCTGGGTCCGGGGAGGAGAGGTTCTTTCCGCTCAAGAGGGCGGCAAACTCGAGCCAGGTACGCTCGCCCGCTTCTTTTTTCCTGGCCCCTCGACGAGCGAGCTAGTAGTCTAACATTACCTCGCAAGATTACGCTCGGCCGCACCTTCCTGCAAGAGGCGTACTTGGTCGCGGACTACGAGCGGCACAACTTCTCGCTCTCTCAGCGCGTCTGGAACGACAGCGCACCCTCCGACGTCATCTCGATCCGGTCCGTCAACAGCGGGAGCGACAGCGGGCCAGCACTGAGCATCGGGGCCATCATCGGAATAGTCGTTGGCGCAGCAGCCATTGCGGCCATCGTCCTCGTCGCCTTTTGCATCGTGCGCCGGCGCTCCAGACGGCAGGCCGAGACGAGGAGGACGCAGCTCCGCAGCAACGACGCCTTGAGCCAGTTCAAGGCAGTAGAGGAGCTGCACGGAGACGACCACCGGCGCGAGCTAAGCGCGTATCAGCAGCAACATCATCGCTCGGAGCTGCCGGGCGATGGCGACAAGAACGAGATGCCGGCCAACGAGGAAATCAAGCGCCATGTCGAGATTGACGGGCTGGAGGCGCCGGCGGAGCTCAGTAATGAGAGGAGAAGCGTGGATCCGCAGGAGCTTCCGGGCGATTACCCGGCATCCGCAATGGAGCTCACGGAGCGAAGTCGGTCGACGCGGAAGTAATGCCATGTGTATGTGTAATATAGAGAATGAGATACCCGTCTACTGGACGTTAAGTGATTGCACGTACCAGCCTTGTTCGCTTCAAGAGCCAGGCGTGAAGGAACGAAAATTCATCTTTTTCGCATCCAAGCTGTCATAAAAAGGACTGGATTTCTCATGTTGGCCTGAATTTCCAAAGATCTGAGCGTCCTGACTTCTTCTTTCTTCTCTCTGCTCTTCTGATTTTTGGGTGTGCCACTTGCTTACCTGCTGCGAGACCAGATAAAAGGGAATAGAAAAATTCACTGCCTTGTAAAGCGGTGAAGCTGCTGACGTACAGAACCAAGATCCAGCCCACTCAAGGCCGAGAATGAAGGACTTGAGGTTGTTCAAAGAAGAGGGAAAAATGGAGGTGCTCGTTCAGGCATGGAAATTTGCCAAGACTTAATCAAATACAGCAGCTCCTTCTTTCACGTACGACCATAGCAGGTAGAAAACTCGGAACCCCGTCCGCTCTTCCATAGATAAGCTACCTTGCGGCCGATTAGTAGTTGCGTGGGTGACCAGCAGCGAATCCCGGCTGTTGTACGTTTTGCATTTTCTTTTTGTGCTGCTGTTCATTGGAACGACGACGATGCATCCGCAACCGGAAACGGTTGGCCAAGGGATGATGTCGGATCTTGCTTTTCGATGCCGTGCGAGCAGCACAGGATGTGATAGGGTTGAGGATTCTCGTATGCATTCTCGTATCGCAGAGGGGCGTGAAGATTGCAAAAGAAGAAAAATAGATGCCTCCATGCGCACGGTCGTCTTTTTGCTGAAGAGTCTGCAGAGTGCACACGAGAGGCAGATTCGTCTTCTAGACCTTCGCCGGCATCGGTGCATGGAAGCTCGCCAGTTGCCACGAGGCTGTTGACTGACAAGGCGAAAGACTCAGATAAATGAGGCTCCAGATTTTTAAAAGTGGCATGTTCTTCAGAGAGGAGGAGGCGAGAGAAAGCCTGGCAGGACGTGCGGGATATTTTGGCAGCCATTCGCCCAGACCGTTCTTTCTCAGGCGGTTCGATGGCTCGTGCTCTACAAACGAGACCCACCTGGTTGCGGTTGCGTCCGACCCAGCGTCGAAGGCAAATAATAAAATGACGGCAGCTAGGAATCCCAGCGACGATGATGGCGATGGGTTGTCCGCATGGTGGTTTGTTTGGCCTGCTGCTGCTGCGCTGGTTGGCCACGTGGTGGTGCTCGTATCAGAGAGGTCTCAAGAGGCCTGCATAGGGGAGGAGCGGTAAATGGTTGCAAGAAGCGTTGGAGCTGCCTGCAAGGAAGCTTTCAGGGGATGTCGAGCGGGTAGGGGTCAGTTGACGATTGAGAGCGGGGAGTTTGTTTAGGGGGAAAGATGGAGAGTGAAACGTTGGACGCAGGCGTTTCGTCGTCGCGATGGAGAAACAATGGCAGCGAAAGAACCCATGTCCTGGTCTCAAGAGAGAAAGGGAAAACGATTAATGAACGGCGGAAAAGCTCTTCCCACGCGGATAAGACTAGATGCGAGTATGATTCGATTGCTGATGCAAGGCGTAGGACACAGAATGTGACGAGTTGGTTATCTGAGGCGTTGTGTTTTCTGTTGGATTCTGATGTGCGCTCAGGGGGGAAACACAGAAAGAAGCCTCGTTGCCAACGGTCCTTGGTGCGACGGAAGTTTTTATGCTTCTTGCGCGAAACCCCCGCCGAAACGCGGAGGGACGGACATGCAGACAGCAAAGCAGGGAGACCAGAAAGACCCGATCAGGCAGACAGACGGTCGAAGCAGAGAGCACGCGGACAGACCATGGACCCTGAGAATGCAGTCGTCTTGTTGGGGCGACGAAGGATAGTACGGCATTCAGGCGGCCTACAGACGCCCGGTGGGGAGGACGCACGCGGGAGGAGGCGCCGCGACGAGTTTTGGCGGCTGAAACTCGACAGGCATGGTGGTGCCAATATTGGAGAGTCTTTCGGGCTTTCTCAGAAGAGGCGCCAGGGGCATGTCGTTTTGTCAGTATGTTTCTATGATGGCTGGCAGTGGTCAATGACGAAGTCGCAAAGCCCTCGTATGTGCGACGGCGACGATGCGAGCTGGCGCAGGCTCTATTGGCGCCATGAGTCGGCGGCTGGCGGTTGGCTTGGTGGAGTGCGAGACGGAAGCGGATGCAGGAACCTGCTAGAGGAGGAAGACTAGAGTTGAGTGACGGACGGGGATCGTCGATGATCTGGTGATGATTTTCTGCGGAGGTGGAGCGGATCGGCGAGGACGAAAGACGGTTGTCGGGACGGTACGGTCAGGTCAGGTCGGCGGATGCGATGGAATGGAGTTGTAGGCAGCAAAGAGAGAGGCACGGCAGACGGGAGAGAGAGGGCGAGAGGCCAGAGAGAGGCGCGGCAGTGGTGCAGTGGTAGGCTGAGCGGACGGCGGACGGCGGGCGTCGAAGGTGGTGGACAGGGGGCGTTCCTGGTCGAGCTTGCACGGTCGTGGAGATCTGGGGTTGCAATGGAAATCTTTGCGCATGGCCAGAACAGGAGTGGAACCCATGGCGCCCAGCACTGAAACCACATGCTGAATTATCCTTGCCCGCCCCGACTGCCTTATATCAGTCCTGTCCGCCCGTCCCTTTCTCTTCTCTCCAAACCCACAGTCATCATCCTCTACGTCTCGACAAAATGTTCTCTTGCGCCAACTACGAACGCGGTTGCCGTGGCCGCTGCAACTCTCCCAATGGCCGTTGCTCCTCTTGCATCACCCTCAACCTCCAAGCCCCGGCACGCTGCCCTAGCGCAAACGCCGCCTCTCCAGCAGTCACCTACTCGGCTCTGACCACCTCGTTTGCCTCTCTGGTCAACACTCCGGCATCAACATCGCCCAAGAGCAGATGAGCAACCAGACAAAGTTCCTTGATGAACAATGAACTGTACACCGACCATCGACGAGCTCTGGCCGACTCACTACTACCACTTCGACACTTTGACACCACTGTCTATTCACGACTTGACCACCTCTCCACATGGACCAATCCACTCAATCAACTACCCCGGGCTTCTATTTCAACCGCTCCCTCTTGACCAGGACCGCGACGCGCTTCCCCAGTAGCGTGAGGAGCTACTTTTTTCAGTCAGCCACGCTCAGCAACCAACCGAGCCTGAATTCGATTCGAGTCTGGGATCACGTCGGGCACCGCCACCAAGATCGAAAGAAAGAGAGAAAGAGGCCTTCTGCTGGTGGCGGTTTAGTCGGGAGGACTATGACTTAACGAAACAACTTGCGAGCAAAAGCATTCGGGACAGGCGCCAGGACCGTTCGATTCAACTTTCTTCCTCTTTCACCGGCACAGCACGAGGTGTTTGATCTTTTTTATTTCAGCGGCGTAGATCGTCTTGGGCCACTACTACAGACAGGGCCACTTTTCTTTTTACTTGCTTCTTGGTTCTCTTCGAGAAGAGAGATGATATCCCCCATTTGGCATGCGGAAAGGGCACTTTGTTTTTTCCTTTTTTAGCTACAGAGAATTCCTTTTTTGAGATTCTAATCCAAACGAATTGAGATGAGAGCGTCACACAAGACGCTGCTCTCTGCATCCCAAACAACCAACGCGCCCCAATATTTTTTGCTCGTCTCGAAATAGCCCACCCACGCACACTGCAGCCACTGTTGCCTAACATCCGCGCGATGCCAGCCGGTACCGCCGCCTCCTTCAAACCTCGTTGCTGGGACGCAAAATTTACGACGACGAACGTTTTCACAACTTGTGCACAATGCACAGCCATGTCGGACGGATGGCGGACCAACAGCTATCCAGAAGCCATCCCGCCAACAAGCTGCGGAAAGCTTGCGCCGCATCATTTTTCGTTCGCAGCCTGGGCATGAGCACAGCCGCAGTCTCTCCAGCGCGGCAGGGCTGTCAGTCAGCAACAAACCTATCGCATTCTGGTTGACCCTGCAGATAGGCCGGCCTACCTACAGCATGTATCCATACCCAAGAGACAGACAGTATTGCGCGGTCTTTCTGCAGCAACAAGCAGTGAGGTAGGCAGCTGCACCGTTTCGTCAAAAATCCCTCTTTCTTCTTCCTCAACGACGTCGGCATCATCACCCCGCCCCGCACCCACACAACCTACCTCACTTCAACCATACACAGCGAACAAAACAGCTTAGCTTGCAGCGTTTGGCTGTCACATCGGCCCTTTGCGCCTTGTCCGCGCATGCCATCTCTGATCGTTTTGCGCTCGGCGGGCCCGACGGACGGGAACCTTTGCCGCAGGCGCGCGTTGGTTCGCCCGCTTCAGCCAACTCTCAAGTCAGTTGAGTCGGAGTCGGGCAGAAGCGCCTAGACAGTAAACGGCCAGGTTGGTCGCGTGAACTATTCAACCGTCCATCTATCAGCGTGCGCTGAGCTGCAGCAAGCCGCACACAGCTGGACTGGGATTCTTTTATCGTGAGCAGCTTCGAAGGAGCGTTCGTTGGTTGGTTTGGTCGGCGGTTGGCAAGGGCGGGCGGCAAGGAAAGGGAAGGGAAAGGATGGAATGGTCAACGACCCGACTGGCGCGCAGCTTTTGGTTGTGGCGCAAACTCGCGCGCGTGCCGGCCGGGCAAGCTAGCAGACCACGCGAAGGGCGGAAGTCAATTGCGCAAAAGGTTTGAGAAGCGAGAGCGGGCGCGCGATGGAAATGGAAAATAGCTCGCGAGACACAAACGTTGTGTCAAAAATGCGAGCGAGCACCACGAGAGTTGTCGGGTCAGTGTTGTTCAAATCTTCTCAAGTCAGTGTGCTGGCGGAGTGCTGGAGGAGCTCACATCAGTCAATTCCAGCAGCTCCCTCGACAACCGAGCCGAAGATTCCAGACTTTGCGCGCTCACGAGCAACAATCCAAGCAAGCCATCCTTCGTACTCCGATCATTCGCTCTCAATCAGTCAGCAACATTTTGCGAACGTAAAACCCGGGCGGGATTAACGCTTCGGTGTCCGGCGTGTCGTTTTCTCGCTCTTTCCAACGCTGCTGACTTCGATGCCTGGCTGGCTCGTTGGCTCATAGCTAGGTACCGGCGTGATGGAAAAACACATCCACTACCCTACCTTCCCTACCCGTTCCTTCCCCATCGCTCGCACCCTTGATCCTTGCCAGGTCGAACCCCCGTGTCGGGTCGCCTCGGGTGCGGTGGGGGTCGTTCGCGGCCGCGCCGTAAAAGTTGACTGATGAGCCACACCAAACAACGAGCGGACGAGAGAACTCCGAGCGGATGCTTGCAAGGTATGTGTGCTCAGCACCCAGGCATCGCGGTTTGTGACTGGTTTGTTTCCCTAAGTGATGCCGCTGCCGGACCCAGTCTGTCGGCGCCCCACGGCCAGCCCGAGTGGCTCTGGTTTTCCTCTTGCTTCCTTGCCAGGCTGACGACGTCTGTCTTTGTGGTGAAGCAAGCAGCGAGCGCGCATGTGGGCAGGCGGCGTTGCGATGCAAGCACGTGTCATGGATGCGTACACTCATGGCAGGGTACGAGGGCGAGTTGGTAAGGCTGGGCTAGAATGGACTAGACACCTCGTTCTGGCTGTCTGGGTCGCTGACATCTGACTGATGGGCAGACGGCAGCGGGCCTTGACGTTTACGTTTGCCATTGGGGGTTGTGGCATAGCGCCAGCAAGCGCTCCTCTGCTCCCTCTCCGGGCGCCGAAAGAGATGGAAAAGAAAGATGGACGAGTAGCCAGATAATGGCCTTGGCTCCTGCTCGCAGGTTGCTGTATCAACTGGAACAGGAATGGGAGCAAGCGCCAGGGTGAGAAGACTGGACCTAAAGGCGGGCACCCAAGACGGTTGATTCTCCAACTGCAGCTCTGGCATTGAGACCACTCCCAAGACTGGCGAGAAAGGCGCGACGTATTCCCCAAACAAGCAAGTCAGCACACTTGCCGCCAGCCAGTCAGTCAGAAAGAGAGGGTTGACTCAACCCCGCGTGCGCATGTACGCCTTCGGAGTATTTCCCTACACCTCGGCGACCTTCCACGTATGGTAGGCACTCCAACACGTGCTCACCTGACTCTTACCCGGCCTATCCTCCTACTTCTTCTGTAGACGGACCTATTTCTCCTCGTGCCTTATCCGCAGAAGCAGGGAAGCGGGTGGAGTGCAGCAGTGAGTGGAGGAAACATGGTCGAGCGGGGTGGGGAAACCTGGTCAGCCTCTCTTCCCAAATGTGAAACCGGTTTCTGCACCCTTTCCCTCCGCGGAGTAGAATCACCTCGCAGTAGCCAGCCGGGAAAAAGACAGCGGATGGATACAGGATCATGTCGTCAGCGGGGCTTTTTGCGGCGCTGCGTGTGTGGTAGTATCCAGTGCCTCTGCCGCTTGTGGCTGGACTTGGCTTGTCTAGCTTGTGTGTCCGTCTTCGAACATACAGCTCAATTGCGTATTGCTTGAGTGAAGCGAGCACGGAAAATGGAAATAAAATGAATACGAGGATGGTCAAGGCATGTAAGAAAGCCGTCCAGAAGGAGGGAGAACTGTAGGCAAGGAAAAACGAGAGAGTAGACTGTGGTGCACCTGTCTCTCCGCAGGCGCATTCATGTGAAGAAGTTCATGATGGAAAGAAATTCGATGTATGGACGAATGGAGAACAAGAAAACGCTAATGGCACATGTAGCCCATCTCGACTGATGTCGAACTTCCTAGCGGACGAGCGGGACGGGTCGTGCCAGTAGCGCGCGTTGTACATGAAGTATACTCTGCAGTTCGTGCACACGCCTTTGTACACCAAGTTTACGCGTGATGTGAGTGTTGATGTCTGGCATCTGCTGTGTCCATCTGCTGCTGCCCATTGATGGCAGCACAGCAAGAATAGAAGAGTGCCGCGTTGCTACGTGGTGCAAATATTCCTGGTCGCTGCAATTCAGTCAGCGAGTCACCAGATGGACGCGCTTTTGGCAACAGCAAGGAGAGAGCAGACAAGATTGAAAGCATCGAGCAGACTGCCCGTCCGTCCCTTCGTCCGGTCTGGGAGTGCCACGCAGACAGAGAAGGGACAAGAAAGGCCAAGGCTGGCTGGCCAGAAGCTACACGTCGAACCGCGTCCCAAGAGTCGTAGTCATAGAGACTTGCCTGGCCATTCCGCCCATCTGACTTCTTAATGTTAGCCACAACGGTGTCGACACGGCCCGAGATGTGTAATCAGTTGCGGCGCAGTCATGTTGAGCATAGGGTTGCTTTGCTTCGGCCTCATCAGTGTCCGCGGGCGCACGCGCAAACGTTCTTGATCTCCCGCCTCTTCCCTGCGCCTACCGGAGCCGTGCGCTACCGCGTCCAGAATTCCGTTGGTGACTCTGCTTTGGCTTCCACGGCAACATTCGGGAAACGGACTTCGGTTTGCCTGCGCAACGGCAAAGGGACTGACTGCGCCCCTCCTGCCACGGAATCTGAAGGGACAGGAGGCCAGGCGCAAAGAGCAGCTGATGCCTGGCAGTCAGTGGGCTGCGCGAAACAGACCGTGTTCAGTGAGCAGCGCGCAAGACCAACCATCCATGCCAACCCCAAACACTGCATGCCCCTGCGCGTTGCCTGCCTGCCTCCGCCCATCTGCATTTTTTTTCTCTTTGCTCCCCACAAGGACCAACAAGCTGTCGTTGGATCGTATGTTTCAGTGGTGCACCTTGCCGGATCACGTCGTCTTGTTGTACATTTGCCCCAGCCTCCTCCCCAATCTGACCCCCTACCCCTGCATCTTTCAGCCTGGTACGTTGGCCATGGTGGATTTGCTGCATGGGGGGGTGCTGCCCCCTGTCATTTTCCCCTGCCCGTAAATCCTGGTCCCCCAATAGACAGCACAGGGATCTGGGGCCCAGAGCGTTCGAGAACGCGTCGGCCGACAGGGGTAGCAACCAAGCGAGATCCACTTGCGACGGAACGTGGTGGGGCCCACAGATACAACTGAGAGAGCAAGTGTGCACAATTTACTTGCTGCGCCGAACGGTGGCAACGTGCTGTTCACCGTACAAAGTCTAGCGGAGAGATTGGACAAACTGTGTGTTTCCATATCAATTGTGCCGTGCTGCCGCGGATATTGTCTTGTGCAGCGGAGCGGTGCCACGGGACGAGGGATCTCCGGGACGTAGGTGCAGCGGCATCGCAGGACGTGGCTGGCGGTTTTGGTTTAATCAATCTGGCGAGAGGATTGTCTCTCCTCACTGGTAGCTTGCGCAACAAAATCGGGGCGCCAGGCAGGAAACAAAGTGCTCAATAGCACGTCTCGGGCAGGCGCGCCGCGTCCGGCGTGTGTCCATCACGCAAGGCGGGTTGGACCGCCGCCGTTTGGACATGATTCAGACGTCGTCGTAGAAAGGGGATGGAGCAAGAAAGTTGATGGTCGTCAATATTGCTGGAATATTGGAAGTTTGACGTCAGCGGTATTGCCAAAGCTCTTGAAAACGAACGAACGAACCACGAGGAGACTGAGGATTATTTATGAACGAGTGCTCAAGATAGGCCCTCGTTCGGCTACAACCCGGAGTTCCACATTTTTGCGGATTCCACGTCGGCCTTTGGTGATGCGAAAGACTGTCTACGACGGAGACTTTCCACAAGTTGCTCTGCTCCGGACTGTGACTGTGGCTAGAGACATGTGGCTGTTCTCTTCCTTACTCATGCATGCGCGCGTTGCGGCGCAACCGCTGATCGCCCTCAATGCGCCACTGCACCTGAGATATTGGTGATACAAAACGGTCGACGTGCAGCCTCGTCAGCACACACCTGCGTCCTAGGATGTAGAACATCATTTCGGTGGACTCCATTAGCCCCATTTCCATGTCTGTCCTTCGACCCGCTCCTCTGTAGACCGCTTGCTGACTTTCTGCGTCAAGCTGGGGCGGATGGCAAGGAAAAGAGCAGGCCTGGCAGCAGGGAGGCTCCGCAAAGACAGTGGAAAGCCAATCACCGTGAGACTCGAGTTTGGCCTTGTCGGTTGTGGATTGCCCACGGGATCAATTGCAAGAGGGGCGGTCAACGCGTGCTCAAAATATCGCGGCGCTGGACGTGGTGCTATTCCAAGAGTTTCTGCGGTCCATGGCCCCTAAAGCGGTGACATGGTTGCCTGAAAGAAAGCTCCTGCGTGTGCTGGTGTCTTTCTGTTTCTCTGAAGACGTGGCGGAGGATGGTCCGTCGATTGTAATGTCGTGCCCATCTGAAGCGCTGCATCCAAAGTCCTTTGCTGGTGTTACCGAATGGCACAGAAAGCTCCAAAGTGGACGGCTTCTTCCTTGAGAGCTGGATACAGCCAATTAGACGTGCGATATGCAGCCCCAGATGCCCAAGGACGTGCGAAGAAGCGTAAGGGTAAGCCGGATTATGCATGTTCCTGTCTGTCCAGTCCATCGGACATGTTCCCCCACACCACCATTTATGTGGAAAGACGCATGCATACATGCGGGAATTCCATGGTGAAACGAAAAAGTCATCGGACCCTCCTTCTCGACAACAACAGCTGCGAGGCCGCCGATCACGGGTGGAGGAGCTCTAAAAGGTGCAAAGATTGGACGAAACGGGCATCAACAACTAGACGGTGATAGCTGCATCGGGGGTTGGCCCGGGATCGAATCGATTTGGCGGAGTGCGGGGCAGGGGCAGGGGCACAGGTAAAGACGCCTGTGGCTGTGGAGCCAGGTGGGCCGGGATAAATGCAGGTAGCAGCATTTGCGGCTGTCAAAATGTAAGGTTGAGTACTTGAGCGCTTACATGGTGTGCCAGACGCATATGTAGACTGGGAGGATGATATCTCATGGCTCTGAAATAATCTCGCTGCATTTTGGCATGTTGGCCGCCTGCTGACATGAGCCATGAATGACCAGAGGACAGGGAGCGAGCAGAGTCTGTGCGAGAAGGTCCTTTTGTTTGTGTCAAGAAAGCAGCTTGGGCCATGAAAGTGGCCTTTTGGTCCTCGTCTACTCGATGATGACTGGTGACTGACTGGGAAGCCATCCAGAGTGACATCGGGAAATGGGCCCCGGCTCCGGTCGCAGCCGGCGATGGATCATTTTCATAGCGTACACCGACTTGTTTAAAGTGGATGAGGTGTCGATGGTGAGACAAACTCGTGATGCCAAAGAGACTTCCGCGATTCAATAGAGTGGTCCGGTTTTCGCTGGAGTGGCCGTGGGCATCAACAAGGGCTGTTCTGTGCCGGTGCCCGACCGCCAAGCGATACGACGTGTAAGATGGCCGCGAACGATTTTCTGATGCTGCCGGTGGAGGTTTTGCTCTTTGTCGATGCCATAGCAAGTTGGTGTTGAGTTGTGAGGTACAAAGGCCCGTCGGGAAGGAAGCTAGGGCGAGCCTCGGCTCGGGCCTGCTGCCCGGTTCCCTGCCTTTACCTTAGGCTCACTCCAATGGCCCGCCGTGCTGCGCTGTCACTCTTCTCCATCTAACAGGCAACTTTAGCGGCATCGATGCCGACTTTGGACTGTCGCTTTCTGAGATCGTTGTTGAAAAAGGATGTGTCGAAGAATCGTCTCCAACATCGTGGATCTGCTCATCAACACCAGTCGATCCCGTCGATCATGCTGTCTTCCCCGCGTATGCGCCTGGTGCTCCGACAGTGCGGACGCGCTTCAAGATACGAGAATTTGGCAGAGGCCTCGACGACAAGATGCCCGTCCGGCCCAGATCATTCCAGTGTTGGCCTAAAAATCTTGCTCTTGGACCCTTTCCAAAACAACCCGCACGAGGCAACCATAAGAGCCTCAATTTTTAGAACGTGGTCTGATATCCTGGTTTCAAGGACAAGCTTCACAACCCAAAGCCACGCTTGTCGCGGGACTGACCCACTCGCCTCACGCATCTGGCGCCGAAAAATTGCTTCAGCATATCCCTACAGACGGTGGTGGAGAAAACGCCATCTTCCAGCAACACGACGAACCCCAAGCAATCATTGACTTCGACCGGATCTCATCAGCCAGGTTAGCAGCCATCCATCTCTTTCCACGGGAACTAGCCGCCGTTCGCGTTGGACTTTAATCCGGGATGCAAAGAAGCTTCTTTGCGGACTCCCACGTGCGAAAGCTTGTTGATCGCTCCCAGCGCAGAGAAGGGCAATTGTTGATCGCCACTCTTCCTGAATCCGGGACAATGGCCGGGACGCGCATAGAAATGGTTCACTCTTGAAGGTGTCATGACCTGGAGAGTACGAGCACACCAAATCATGCAGAGCGCAATGCCCGCATCTTACTGCTGGCATAGACCCAGACGGGCAAGTCGCTCGCCTCGAGTCGAGGATGCGGAGTCGGATCGCGCCGCCGATTGCTCAAGCTAGCCGTACTAATTAGACAAACTTTCCATGCTCGCAGGATAAGTATTTCCAAAGCCTTCTTATTTGATTCAAACGCGGAGCTTTGATAATTGTAGTCTTCTAGACTCGTCTTGCATGCTACCTCCGGCTGCAGCCTAAGCATCTGTTCCTGCATCAGGGATTCCCATTGTCATTTAATGCACCAAATCTTGAATGGACTCAAAGAACGTCGGAAACGAGGGCAATGAAATTGATCCGTCTCTCAGAACACCGACGACTACGGACGAGAGACCACCGCGGACTAGAGCCAAGTGGGCGAGACGCGTGTTGTCAGTAGGGACATGCAGACTGTTTCTTTGCAGGACTCATTTTCAAAAAGAAAGCCTAACGAGCGTGGGTCCAGCATTGAGTACACCCCCCCGCCCCCTCTGAGCTTACTGTGTATAAGTGGTGTCTGACTTCTTCATCATGCCGTTATATCGTTACGCTGTTGAGCCACGCAGAACTTGCCCAACTCGTTTGAAAGACTCGACTCGAGGCAGACAGCGAGTATTTGAGTCTCAAGAACACGGACCACGCAACCAGCGAGCGAAAAGGTCATAGTTACGTTGACAGACTTCTACACGTTCTGCTATGGTTGAGAGAAAATGGAACCCCACTGGGCAAGACTCTGACTTTATACCTCTTTCCTTTAGCTGGAGATCTATCTTGATCAAGTGATCGGGATTGAGGAAGGAAAGATCACATGTTCTGTGTCATCAGTCTTGTGGGCAGGCCCAGCTCTGATTCCGCTTTCTTCTACTGACTGTGGGGTATAAGATGCGTTTGTCTGCGTGTTCCTCTCTTCATCAGGCCTGCGCTCCCTCAGCACATACGAGCAGGCAAGACGTTTCTTGTACTCGTGCCTCAGCCATGATAGCATCATGTTCACACACTTCACTGCCTACTCGTCCTCGCGTGGTTGAAGACCTGCAATCGAATCACCCGTGGCCAATCTTGTTGAAGCAACAACACCACCCAATGATGGAGCTTACCATCGATCCAACGCAATACTGGGAGCCATCAAATGTCATGTAAACTTTCTGGACATCTTGAGCACTCAGTCACAGATGTCTCCAGTAAGCGACTGAACTACTTCAATGATCTGGAACTGCAGTCAACCATTGGATTTTGCGAAGTAAGAAATTGCCGAAGCTGCCTTCCAAATTATGGGGTAAGGGCTGTGGAAGCACAGTGGGTGACGAGAAAAGCTCAACTTGAGCTCAGCTTCAAGTCATCGCACACTCAGATATAAGCGCTTAAATGCTCCTTGTAACTACCCATCAAGTTCTCTATGTTCACAGTGTCATACGCTCGAATTTTCTATATCTCTACATGTTCTGACCTAGTGACAGAGATTCTTGCATTAGTAATTTTTTTTCATCACCTACCATGGAAGCAACCCATGTTTGCACCATTGCGGAGGGGTCATTCAGGGGGCAACATGAATTTTCTTCTAGCAATCTAACACGGGAGCCATTGACTGGAAGTGGGACAAAGTGCAGCGAGCAAACAGCAGATTTCATTATAGATTGCATGCTCCATTACTTACTCCTGTATCTCGCAAAGCAAAGATGGGCTGCTGTACGTGTTTGAGAACTGGTCATGACCCCTTAATGATCGAAAGTTGATCTGTCTGGTCTGCCAATTCCTACATGATACCCAAGAATTACTGTTGAACTTCTATACTGTGCAATAATGAAGGCTCACATGCTTCACAACGTGGAGCAAGCACTCTCTGGATAAATGTCTCCTTATACCTCCTGATTCTATTCACAATCCCCCTTCCTTGGAAAGCACCTTCCCAAAGGTTCCGGCACCTTCTATATGCACCTCCTGTATGCTACTTCCTCAGATAATTTCCGAGAAGCTCTCCCATGTCCATGATGCCGCAACAATCGTTTTCCATGCCTGAGGTTTCGTCCACTATCCACCGCAATAGACTGTACCAATACATTCTTTACCGTAGCCATGTCTTCACCGCCTACACCATTCGATAAACAATGTCACCCACGCTTTCTGAACTACATGACAGTGGGTGGCACCCCTCGCGAGTCGGCCGAGATGGAAGCCAGAGACGACCCCATCGCACCAAGTACTGGCCTAGTATGGGACGACGACAAGCAAGGGTGGGTGCTCCCTCGCCCGAACGCGTCCAATGGCGGCGGTTCGGAGGAGGTTCCAAAAGGTTTAGACTGAAGTTCCTGCATGGTCCATTGATCACTTCGTATGCTGACGGAACATGTCGTTGTAGAACTACCGATGACCGTCCAGCCCAGTCATAAACGCACAGTGCTTTTCCGCATTGGTAGGGTCAGTACTCCAGTTGGCGACGCGCTTTCCCATCTAAGAGCTCACCGGCCCGTCGTCTCATGCATTCTGGACAGGTGATCCAAACCAAGATATTCAAGCCGGGCCAAGAGAAAGAAGAGACGGTGTTCGGCGTCATCGTCTCGTCCAACAGCACAGAATCCAGATGCCTGTTCGTCTGCTCGTCCAATCCCTCAAACAAACAAAACAACAAACTAACCCCCTTCTCGCTAGCCTCATCGAAAGCTACAGCATGTTCGGCACGTGTCATTCGCACAAGACAGGGTACCCGCACGGCAAGCACAGCATGATATACACGACGCGCGATCCAACGTCACCCCTCTACGGCGAAACGATGCTGCACGCGCCCGTCTACGCCAGCAAGATGCGCTACCAGCACGACCTACCGCGGACGGCGCGTCTCAACTACAAGTACTCTTTTCTCGTCAAGCACGATTCCGCTGTGTTTGCCCTCGCGTCGGTCGAGGGCTACGAGTTGAAGACGCTGCACCAGAATTATGAGAGAATTACGGGCGAGAAGCTGGGGTTGAGGATCGGGAGACCAGAGGTGCCGCAGATGCCGCCGGGATGGAGTGCGCTTTTTTCGAAAGAAGTGCGGGTCGTCGAACAAGAAGGAGGGGGATCAGATGAGATGGTCGCGCGTCCTAGAGACGGCGATGAGGACGGGTATGACGGCTAAGGAGATGTGATGGCGGAGGCGAGACATTGGTATACGGGGAGGCGCCAGAGGCGCAGTCTCAACGTGGAGTTTGGAAAGCTGGAGTTTGCTTGGATGAATTGACGAGATCCAGATGGTCATCAATAGAGTAAAAAGGTCATTTTTGGTATTCAGCGCAGCCGCAGGCTTGATGAGCTGCGGCTTCCATGATGTTGTATCTGCGCCAAAGAACGCCGCGCCAGTGACAGTGACTAGATCCCATAAGCCATGTGATAAATCGCTCCAGCAAAGCAAAATGGTACAATCGCGCTCCGTCCCTGATACCCGGCCTTAGCCATACCAAACGCAGCATTGGTGCTATTTAGGTACTGAATAGCAGCGTACCCGAGAGAGGGTTCTTCGTCCGCATCGCCTTGTACTCGTCTGCGGCGGCGTCTCTCTCTCCGCGAACAAGCCAATGCCTGTTGTCGAGCAACTCCTGATTCAACTCGGCCAAGACTTGATCACTACTCTTGCCCTTGCCGCCACTCCAAGGCCACCACCAACTGCCCGAGCCCGCAGCCGCAGTGCTACCTCCATGCTTCGCCCTCCTCTCCTCTTCTATCCGAACCAGCTGCTGCACCATCTTCTCAAGGTTGTGCCGGCCTGCAAGCATGCAGTTGCGGCACTTGGCGCGCTGGTCATCGTCCATGTTGCCAATGTTGAGGGCAAGCTCGGCATCGGCAATGGCCTGGCGCGTCCATTTGAGGCCCTTTTCGCGAGACGATGGGGATGTCGCGTAAAGGATTTCGCCAATAAGCGTCATGACTTCGGCGTCGTCGCACAGGCTGGCCGAAGTGCGTCGCAAAGGCTCGTCGCCCGAGGGCGGCGGTGGTGGGTATGGCTTCTCGCGGATGAACCAGAGGAAGGTGGTGACGAAGTCACTGTCATCTTTGGCGGATTTGAGATCCGGCTCAGGGCCTTGCGGGGCTTGACGGCGTGCGCGCAGAATGGAAAGGAGGACGGGAAGCGCGCGATCAACATCACCACTTCGCGCTTTGTGCGCAGCAAATTCTTTGGCCGCGGAGAGGATGTTGTTGGTCACATATTTTGCCTTTTCTGAGATAATGCCGCTCTTGTCGATAATGGCATCGCCCTCAGGCACTCCGGATTTTGCAATGTCAAGCGCCAACTTGTACATGGTATCGGCGTCCTGCGTGCGACCCTTTTTGACGAAAAAGTCCGCAAGCCTGTTTGACGCCTCGATACGTTGGCGTGCGTTGAATCCCTTGGTCGTCAGTATTTTGATGTAGAAATCTTCCGGTGGAGCAAAAGCCGGCCGGCAGTCTTCTTCTCGTGGCGCCTCGGGAGATCCAGGGGGCACGGGCAGGGGATTGGGGTTGTTGGGTCCTATGACCATTGCGGGAGGGAAAACGATCAAACGGTTCTTGTCTGTCACCCAAGTGTCGAGCGCCTCGGCGCAACGTCCAAGACTCATCAGCACTTCGTGGTAACCGCGCCTCCAAGGTTCGCTTTTTGCCTCAATGTCCAGGCCCATTTTGCCCATCCCGAGCAGTTGTATAGGCATGTCATCTTGTTTCTCCACACCTTGGCCATCAATCTCCGGGTCCTCCAACCGTCGGACACAGTCCTTGTACCGCCGTCCCGCAACAACAGGATCACCCATAGCCAGCACCGACCAAGCTGGATCGTCCACCCCGCGTGCATCTCGGTAGATCCATCGGGTCAGCGACGACCATTCTCGCGGAGTTGGCCGATCGCGCTCGAGTCTCTCTTGGAAAACGCCGTACTGTGCGACGCCGAGGAACGCCGTAGCTACTACGCAAATGACGAGTGTGCGAGTTGTTATCCAGGCATTGAGTTTCCACTTGGCCTTCCGTTCAGTCGTCAAGTATCGAGACAGTTGCCATTGGCCTCCCTGTTTTCGATGTCGAAATTCAGTTGACGCGGGGTGGAGGAACGGTAGTTGCGGGCGTGGACTGGCGGGAGACACGACCAGCAGGAGCTGGGAGTTGTGGGTAAACGGACGCGGTTTTGGAGCTTGAAGCAGAGGAATGGGTGGACACAATGATTTCCGAGGAGAATGTAATTGGCGCACTGAAAACCGTACGGCCTGCATGGTTGGCAGGTGTGGCAGCGCGCAGTACCATGCGGAGAAAGCGATGGTCGTGAACAGAGCGTCGAGAGTTGGCTTGTGGGGAAGTGACTAAGCAGCTGCTGTCGAACAACTATTTCCTCTGCACAACACCAGACAACTCACTTCAGACATACGAATATCGTCAGTTCCTTCTGTCTATTTTTCTCCACGAGTAGAATTTTCAAATTCCCTTCGCTCGCGTGGATGTGTATACCACACGATTGGCGTCGTGCCTCAGGCGGTGTGTGAGAAGGCGGTGAGACTCTCTCTCGTGAATTATGCCAGCAAAATTATTTCTCGATTAATCTTGCGTCCCGACCACTCAACGCGCTCCGTTCCAAAATAACCCAACAACACCTTTCCGTCCCGCTCCCAACATGTCGAAATCCGAGAAGCCCGAGAAAAAGAGCAAGAAGGAGCGATCCGAAAAGAAGGAGAAAAAATCCAAGCGCGAAGAGGCTGAGGCTGCCGAGTCCGCTGCCGCGACGAGTTCCGCACCTCTCGACACCGGCGCCGACTTCGTCGCTCTCCCGACCGACGACCAGCCTGCCGAAGATGCCGCTTCTGAGCACAAGAATTCCAAGGCCCGCCGGAAGGAGAGGCGCGAAGCTGAGATGAAGGAGAAGGCGAAGGAAGAAAAGAAGGCCAAGAAAAAGGCGAAAAAGGAAGCCGAAGCGCAGGCTGCTGAGCAGGAGGAATCGGCTAGCAAATCCAAGGAAACGTCTGATAAGCCCAAGAAGTCGAAGAAGAGAAAACACGACGAGACCGACGACGAATCTGCGCCTGCGGAGAAATCGAGCAAGACCAAGGAGGCCAAATCCGAGAAGAAGGACAAGAAGAAACGCAAGAAGAACGACGGTGAATCAGCTCAAGCCGAGGCTCCGGCCGTGTTGAATGATGCTGCCCAAGAAGCATCGACTGGCGATGCACCAGAGGAGTCTACACAAAAGGGCAAGGCCGAACCCGAAGAGGGAATGTTGGATGAGAACGGCAAGCAAAAGACACGCTTCATTTGCTTCATCGGTAAGAATCCGGTTAATCTAGTGCATATCGCGTTTATGCTAATGCGGCTGTTAGGCAATCTCCCATACACTGCCAATGCTGAAGCTGTGGCCAAGCACTTTGAAAAGGTCCACCCCATCTCGATCCGGGCGCCCATGCGGGACGACAACAAGAAATCGAAAGGATTTGCTTTCCTCGAGTTCGACCGTTACGACTACATGAAGAGCTGCTTGAAGCTGTACCATCACTCGCTGTTCGACGCCGGCAAGGGCAAGACAAGAAAAATCAATGTCGAATTGACGTAAGCTCCCTTGATTCCAACATGGTGGACGATGGCGCTGACTGATGCTTTACTAGTGCTGGTGGTGGCGGCAACACTGAGGCTCGCAAGGAGCGCATTCAGTACAAGAATGAAAGGCTCAACGAGCAGCGCAAGCGTCGCTGGGAGCAGGAACAAAAAGAGGCGAAGCGCGCAGGCAGGAAGAAGGCTGCAGCTGGTGAGGAAGCTCAATACGACGGCGCCGCCGACGAGGCCGAGGCCGAGGATGCTGGAGAGAGCCATCATGCGGGCATCCATCCTAGCAGGTTGGCCATGATGCAGCGATGATTCCACATGAAAATGGGATGGTCTGAGAAAAAGGATAGGGCAACAACAATTGGATGGTGCTGGCTGGCTTTATATACCCGTACATGGACTCGCGGTCAGGGCTTCAATCTCTGGGATTTTTATTTGCTTTTTCCAAGGAGGTGTTGAAGTGGCTGAATTGGATTAGACATGGGGAGTGATGGTGCGCTATACGATGTTTGACCCGGAACTCTGATGTCAATGTAAGTCAATTGCCTTTGTTTGCTTGACTAACGGGAGGATGCAGATCAAGGGATTTGGCGCGCGAACGGGAACCCAGTGGAGGACATATACGAAGGAGATTGCGGTGTGTGCGGCGAGCGGCGAAGAAGTGTGGTTCAGCGGTAAATCCTCCGCGACACCGTTTCGGGCACAAGCGCCATGTTGCCTGGTGTTGTGGATGTTCGTCCAGGCACCATGCCCAAAAAGGCATGGTCCAGGGTCCTGCTGCCTGGAACGTCGACCATGATCGCCACACGTGATGCGCGTAGCCATACGAGTTGACCATCGCGTCCCCCGTCGCGTTTGCTATTTAACTGTTCTCTCTATCTCTCCCTCCTCGCCATCATCATCACCTCTCCTTCCCTTCACTTGAGAAGTCCACTGCACAAACAATCCACTCAATCTCTTCCCTTTTCCGCCCCCACTCAGCTCAGTACTCAATCATCCCTCGCCGCTCTTTGTCCGCAATGGCTGCAATCTCCGATACGACACTTCCTCAACTGCCTGTCAAACATGCCGACTTCATTTCGCATGTTACCGCCCACCCAGAGACACCCTTGTCCGAACTCCTGGCGCCGTACCAGCAGTATGATTCCAAGATCAGAGAGGTGTTTGCACAGGAGCCCACCAATCCGCTTCTGGCAGACAACCTCTTGAATGTCTTGCCAATCTTTGCGGGCCATGAGAAAGACCTCAAGGTCCGGGCACGCAATCCGCTCACGGAGTCAGATGAGGAAAAGGACAAGTTCCTGATGCCGCTGGACGACGATCAGCGCAAGCCAAACGGCGCACCTGCCGTAGTGCAGAGCTTTGAAGATTTCAAGACAAACTTCAACCTCTTCTCTGAGTCTTCTTTGACTGAGATGGACTGGAGCAATGTCGTTGCAGTGAGTCATCTCCAAAGCATTGGTCTCATTGGTACTAATCAGAGTCTAGGCTGGAAGCTCTGTCGTGACTTCACTTCTCCCAGTCCCCGAGCAATACGCCAATTCCAAACGTGCTCTCCGTCACTACTACCATGATGTCATTGCGCCGGCTTCTGACGTCGACCTCTTCATCTACGGTCTGGACGAAGCGCAAGCAATCGACAAGATCCGGCAGATTGAGGCCAAGATCAAAGACGCCATCCTGGAAGAGACGACCACCGTTAGGACCAAGAACGCCATCACCATCGTCAGCCAGTACCCTACCCGTCATGTGCAAATCGTGCTTCGCATCTACAAGTCCATTGCCGAAATTTTGACTGGCTTCGACGTCGACTGCTCTTGCGCTGCCTACGATGGCAAGCAGGTTTATGCCTCTCCTAGGGCATTGGCTGCGTACATGACGCAGGTCAACACCATTGATCTCACTCGACGCTCGCCATCATATGAGAATCGCTTGTCCAAGTACTCTCACCGAGGCTTTGAGGTATACTGGCCCCAATTAGACCGCTCAAGAATCGACCCCACAATCTTCGAGCGTCATTTCGCACGCACACTGGGCCTCGCAAGACTGCTGGTGCTTGAGAAGCTACCAACATCGACCGACCGCGACGCCTACATGGACCAAAGACGACAAGAACGTGGTCGACCTGCAATCAACCGTCGCAACCCGTACGCCAGAGCTTTTAGCGGCAACATCAAAGATGACCACGAAGACGAGGTTGCCGAATGGGTGGACGAGGAAGAGGTATCCAACTACCACACTTTCACGATTCCATATGGCGAGAAGTTCCATGCCCGCAAGATTGAGAAGCTCCTGTACACCAAAGACTTGCTCCTCAACGCTGAATGGAACAAGCCCAAGGATCGAGAAGTCAATCTTCACCGACACCCAGCATTCTTTGGTAATGTCGACGATGTCATCCACGACTGCTGCGGTTACTGTCCGAAACCTCAGACTATCGAGGAAGAGGAGGTGGCCGAAGAGGAAGCCAAGATCTACATTTCCGGCGAAATCTCCTTCATCAAAGACGACCCAGGTAGACAGGCAATTGGCAGTTTCAATCCCCTCACTGACGATGACTGGACCGAAATGGCCTACGTTGGCAACACGGCACGTCTCTGCCAGGCAATTGTCGACGAGGATCTTGAACACGTCCAAGACTGGCTTGCTCAGGAGGGATCAAATCCAGATTGCCGCGACTACACTGGTCGCACTCCTCTGCAGTTGGCTTGCATGTCATCCACTCCCGAGATTGTCAAGGCTCTTGTCGATGCCGGCGCCCGCATGGTTTCGCGTGTCGCCGACGGCCGGACTGCCCTTCACATTGCAGCTGCTCGCGGCAACGTGGAAATGGTCAAGATTCTCCTGACGAAGAGCGAGCAGAATGAAGAGGAAGAAGCTCGGAAAGAGGACCTTCGCAAGCAGGAGAGGCTCGCAGCCAAGGAAGCTAGCAGTGACCAGGCCTCGGTTGAAGAGGCTTCCGAGGAATCTGAAGAAGACGAAGAAATTGACATCGTCGATACCGACGACGAGGATGATGACGACGATGTGGAGATGAAATCGGCTACGACCGGGTCCTACGTCAAGTTGGACAAGCGTGAGGAAGCGAAGAACAGTGACAATCTGCCGGAAGACGAGGATGAAGAGGAACCAGACGTTTTCGATGTCAATGTCTTGGCTTGGGACACGCCATGCTCGCCTCTGCATCTTGCTATCGTCAATGGCCACTGCGACGTTGTCAAGGAGCTTGTCCAAAACTTTGGTGCGGACGTTCTCTTGCCTGTCAAACTCCTTCGCGACCACGATAAGGCACCTCGAGCTGCCATCCTCACTCTTGTCCTCGCTCATTGTCTTCCACTCGAGGAGGCTCAGGAGATGGTTCAACTTCTTCTTGACCTAGGAGCATCTCCTGCCCAAGCCGACTTGCATGGAGTCACTGCTGTGCACCGGTATGCCACGATTGACCAGAAGTTCCTGGACATGTTGATCAAACACGACAAACCCGGCGTACAGAGAGCTGTCAACCACATGTCGATCGAAAATACCCTCTGGAGGCCGCAACCCTACACGCCTCTGCTTTCTGCGATCGAGGCCAAGATTCCATCATCTGTTCTCACCTTGCTTGAGCTTGGCGCTTTCCCAGAGATCGAATTCTCCAAGTTCATGGATGCGTATCTGGCCCAGCATGACGAGGCCATCAACAACACGAACTCGAATTACTACAAGTCGCCTGAACAAAGCCAGCGCACCTACCACGAACATGTCCACCAGCCAATTATCATTGCCGCTCGGGCTGAGCTGCCCAAAATTGTCCTCAAGCTTCTTGATTGCGGTGTTTCTCCAAACACTCTTGATTCCAAAGGATGGCAAGTCGTCGACCACGAGCACGTGAGAAGGTACGACCATGGTCTTGCTTTGCTCGATGTAGTCCGCCAGAAATTGAAGCAGTTGAGAGACTACAAGCCCGAGTTCCCTCAAGAGCCCAAGGAACCGAAGCGCCCCTTCGAAGGCGACGGAGAGCAGTACATCATGCCTTTCAAGAGTGACGGCTATCAGAGCTGGACTGCCGTTTGGCAGGTCCAAACTGCCATCCAACGGTACGATGCTGCGATGAAACGCAAAAGCGATAAGCCCGAACCGCCGCAAGGTCTCGAGGAGAAGCAACAGGCCGTCCGCAGTCTCATCGTGGAATTCGAAGCAGTTGAAAAGGTTCTCCTTGAAAAGGGAGCGAAACCGTTCTACGAGCTCTACCCTGACATTCAGAAGCCTGAAGACAGGGGCAACCAATTCGGGCGTTACCAGCACGGTCACTCTCAAAAAGAGCTTCCCTTTGAGATCAAATTTAGCTTTCGAGTGCCAAACTTGACCCAAAGCATGACAGAGGGCTATATACAGCTGTAAGTGTCATTATTGCAACATAAATCAATGAAGTCGCCGCTAATAACTCTTCAGGTACGAGGCAGCTTGGAACGGTGATTTGGACACGATCAAGAATCTCACTTTGAGCTTTTGGGGTTCATTGGGCGAGAATTTCCCTCTCAAGATAGCCGTTCACGACTTCTACGGCTATAGTCCTTTGCACATTGCCGTGCTTCGCGGACATCTTGAGACAGCCAAAGGAATTCTCGAGATTTCCAAACTTCAGTACAAGCCCAAATCCGACGAAGTCCAGCAACGCTACGAAATGGCGGATGATGACGCCTCAAGCCAGGCCAGCGAAGACAGCGACAATGATGGAGGCAAGATCAAGCTTGATGTCAAGATCCTGGACGACAAATTCACCATCGAAAATGTCGGTGAAGTTGCCACTGCTGTCAGGAGCCACACGACCCCCCTCGAGTTTTTGGAATGGACCTTTGCGGTTCCGGAGATCAAACAGGGAGACGAGCCCTCCCTGCTTGGATTCTGTGAGCGTCCTCTGTCCGGAAAGTGGACTAGTTCTTCGATCAGTGGCATTTTCCAATGGGCTATTCACCAGGACGACCTTGCCCTGCTCAAGACTCTGTTGGCATGGGGCAACGAGTACGCCAAGCAGTACAAGAAGGTCGACGACGGAGAGCAAAGGTTCTTCAGACTTGATGAATCCGACCTCAGATTCGCCATCAGGCATGGACGGACTCGTTGCCTTGCTGAAGTCATCAAGCAGACCGGGACGGGTCTCCCCTTGGAAGAGCTTGTCAAGTCGAGTGGTGTTCAGATCACTGAGAAGCCAAAATTCTACCAAGGCTTGTCAGTCCATGGCAAGAAGCGCGCCGACTGGGCAAATGCTGGACGAGAGGTCAGCAGTCCAAAGGTCCAGTTCAGGCACCCACCTCTTCTGCTGGCGGCGAAAGAAGGCAACTTCGATGCCCTTGAATGCTTTCTGAGCGACAGCCCCGCCAGATGGTATCGCGAATTCGCCGAGGCGCACAAGGAGGACAAGAGGCTGAAGTATCTTGCCCAGGCGCAGGGAGGCATCGACAAGACCATCAAGAACTGGCTCGGAACAAGACACGATCTCGTCCTTCACTGCGTCGTTTTGGCAAACGTTCCTGTCAAGGAAAGCGTCAGGCTTATCAAGTACATCGTCGACGCCGTTCCCAAATCCTTGAAGACCAAGTCTCCGACAACTGGCCAGACTCCCCTCCACCTCGCCTTCCGCCTCGGTCACTACACTGCTTCTCGGACCCTCATTGAAGCTGGTGCCGATCAAACAACTCGTGACAAGGACGGAAACAATCTTCTCCACTCGATCTTGCGGAATGAAGATTACAGGCCTCACCAACTCTCCAAGATGCTTGGTCTTCTGGACCGCCGTCTGTTGGCTAGCCTGTTCACCGAACGCACCTCCGTCGACCTAGTTAGAAGCACCTCGAGCCTTCTCACCAGTGGCATCACTGTCGATCAAGCTGGAAGCACCCCACTTTCCGCATGGCTCCAGCAGCGTCTCCGCCACTCAGAGTGGGATGCAAAGATTCTCGCCATCCTCTTGGACCTGTCTCCAAATCTTGAGGAGCTCGAGATGGTCAATAGCGCCGGCGATACACCGCTCCACATTGCGATTAAGAGGCAGTACCTGCGCCTGGCCAACATGATTCTGGATCGCCGCCCGGAGTTGCTGCATCGCGAAAATGCAACAGGTCGCACGCCAGCGGAAATGGCCTGGGACGCACGCATGGCTCAGTGCTTCAAGGATCCTCCATATATTCCTCGCGATCCGTCAATGAGCATTTACGGGCAAAATGCGATCCAGGCCGCCGAGCGTGACCCGGTTGCCAGTCGCCCGCAGAACCGGTTCGTCAAGAAGGACAACGAGGCCAAGGAAGACGAGGACAGCATGAATGAGCAGACTCGGGTCCGGAAGATCTGGGACATGGTCAAGCAGCGTCTGAGCTTGGGCCAGGAGGCTGGTCAAGCGAAGAGGAAGCTTGTGTCTCTGAGCGAGGCGAACGAGGTTGCAAGACGCTTGGCCAAGAAGCAGAGGTCGGATCATTCGAGCAGCTCTGGAGACAACGGCGTTGATGAGGTCGAGACTTGGGTAGGGTCTGCACAGCAGTGGGTTGAGAACAGGGATTGAGAGGGCGAGGCTGGAGAGAAGCCTGATGACAAGAGTGTCAAGAAGGCGACGGGTGGAAGAGCACTTCGAAGCGCTTTCGGACGTCGCTGATGCTTTCAGTCCGGAGTGGGGTAGAGTGTTTGCTTTTCTATTTGATGAATTCGAATGTTGTTTTTCATTTGCTCTCTTTCCTAAAGTGGTAGCGCACCCTTCTCTTCTTTAGTCAGAATCCAGCGGTACAAGTCTTTTCAATTTGCAATCGAATTCTCTCTCGTCATCCTTCTTCCATATTACGAGTGGTTGTCCCGAGGTGCATTGCGACTCTGGCGCTGAAGTAATCTGATGTCTCCCTCAACGCTCACCTGAAATCTTGCAAAAGAAGAACCAGAGGAAGAAGACAGGTCACTTCTCATGCTTCCAAACATCTTCAATCACTCTTTGACAAACGAGCTCTTGCCACGCTACGAGAAGCTGCTGTCTATCGCTGCACACTACCATCTCGACTACAACGCCGCGTAAGCACAGTATTGGAAGCATGGGCCCGTCAACAGTCATTCGAGGATGCGAGCCGGAGAAAGATGTTTTCGGTCATGTTGCGATAGAGGCTAACTATAAAACGACTCGTGGTAGGCGCAGTTGTCGCGCGCTTGTTTTGTATGTAGGTAAGCTTCGCCTGACCAATAGCAGCGCCGTGTGGTGTTGTGGCGATGCGACTCAACCACCATCGCCAAAGTAGTTGCTAATGGTCATGTGTGGCCAGCGACTTGAGAGCAGAGGTTTTAGAAGAGCGTGGGTGTTGTACAGAAAGATATATTTGACTTGAGGTTGTTCACCGATGAGCAGTCACTACAGCAGCACCAACTTCATCCTCGTCCAAATTTTAACCCACAGCCATTCATCTCGCTCGCCAAATGGGTTGCCTTCCTTCTTTCATAGCACGCAGATCCAAAATCGAATCGAGTCCGCCATCACCATCTCTCAGCCGTTGCTGCGTTTCCCCTCCCATTGGCGGCCCCATTATGGTTCCTTCCCCTTCTCTAACACCTCCGCCCAATCCGCCAATTGCATACACCAAACTCACACGCAACACCCTCCTCCATGCCCTCGACCTAACATCCATCTACCTCGACCACCACCACAACCATCCCATCACCATCATTGCGCTCGGCGCCTCCCTCCACGTCCTCCACCTCCGCACGCGACTCACCACACCGGCGCTGCAATTCTTCCATCCCGATCCGAGCTCCCCAGACAACGCTGCACTGGCAGCAGCCGCTTCATTCGCCATTCCCGCCTCGCACATCTCAAGCTCTCCAACCGTCAAGGACGCACAAGGCGGCGACGTTGTCCAGCTCCAACCCGGGCCCGACTGGCTCACAAACACGGTCCTACTATCGCTGCCGCTTGCGCTGCAAATGCAGCTGGCGAAAGAGGCGCAGCGCCAAAACGACGTCGTTTACGCTTCGCCGTCGGGCTGTTTGCGAGTGTTGGCGCCGCCGTGGGAGTACGTTGTCGTGACGGCCATTGCACGGCTGGGGCTTCGATGCCAATGTGGCGACGAAGAGAAAGGCGAGGACATGCATGGACAAAGGAGAGGGCAAAACCAGGGAGATTTGGGCGATGCGATTGCGGCGTTGCGACGCTGTGTTGTGCTCAGGGGAGGTCGGCCGGTAAAGGGGATTGATGTCTTGGGTTGGGCAGAGGGGCTGTACGGTGTGCTTGTGAGAGAGGAGTGGGTCAGAGAGGTGGGAGGAGGGTATGAGAGAGCTTTTTGGGAGAAGGGCGTAATTTGGTAGTTTTTAGGATCGAGACTGGCGCGGCCAGAGAAGACGACGGGTAAGTGAGTGAGCAGTTTTTGAAGTATAAATTTCATTTGGATGATTTCACCTCCCACTACCTCTTCCCACTGCTAATCAATAGCATGTCAATCTTCGGTCCACGAACGTCTTGTTTTGCTTGTTGAAAGCTACTGTCGAACCCCTTCCTTGCTCCATCGGCTGTTGAAAGCTACCATCAGAAGTCAACGTTTGCTCCGTTGGCTGTTGAAGCCAGACCTTGCTTCTCCAAGAAGCGAACCTCTTCCTATTTGTGCTTGTTGAAAGCTACGGTGCCCAAACCTCCCACTCTGTTTCGAAAAATGTTGACGGTTAATACCTGCTTGTCCATCCAGCAAATTTCCTCCTCATTTCTTCGAAGTCGTCCGGCTCGCATTCTAGCGGTCAAAACAAGCGCCAACCGCCCCTTCATACGCTCCAATGCAGCCGGTGATACAAACAGCGATCAAGGGCCCTGTCTCGATGTTGACGCAGCAGGCAACGATGCAGCCGGTCATGGCCGCCGCATAACCAATGACGCACTGGTCGCAAGCGTCGCGATGGGGGGCGTCCTTGCAGGTTTTCTCATCGACCGATTTGCTGTACGCGAGCTTTAGTTTCCACCGCGCAGCCTGATCTGCCGTACAGACGTCATTTGGGGTCGCGTTCGGGTTTCCCGTGGGTTTAGGGTGGCTAGGCGTCTGTTGAAGATCCTCGTGGAGAGCTGAAGAGATTGGAAGGGCGGCCAGCCAGAAGACGCCCAGGAGGATTTTGAGAGGATGCTTCATTCCTGCGAGCATCCTAGTTGGGAGACGCGATAGTGTTGATGACAGATGAATGCAGTAGGTTTGGCCGGGGCGATGGTTCTTGTGAGGTTACCAAGATGGCTGGCTTCGACGTCTGGAATTTCAAGAGAAGAGGCATTCTTAAGTTCCACGATTTGGAGGAAGCATCGAGACTGTAGACGTGCTAGTGTCTGAGCCCCTCAATTGAACCATCGAACGCCCATCCATCATGAGTCGTCCTTTCTCCTACCAGCCATCAATCCACCGAAATGATAAAGCACAAACTCTTTTCACTGCTTCCAGCGCGGTCGCGAGTCGCGAACACATCGACTGATGCGCTGCCTCACGAGATAGCCCGCAATAGCTCGCAAATCACCCTCAATGTCCTCGACTCCTGAATTGCTCGCTGCGTGATGAGCCTTACGGAAACCGGTCCAATCGACAGCACAAAGAGCATTTCCGTGAGTGATACTACGGGTGTAGTGATGGACGAGGCACGGTGCAGTGAGCGTAGAGACTTGTGTGGCAGTGCTTGACCACGAGGATTTCTTCAGTGAGACTACCAGATCATACTGTGGGGTTGCATCTTCAAAAACAGCTTCCTGTTTGTGACAAGGGAATGTTTTCTAAAAATGGAAAAGAGGATACGGCGTCTCAATGCCAAATTCGCCTCCTCTTGCGAGCCAATGGTGAGCGGCGGATCACTTTACCCTCCCTTGCTATCTTTTCTCTCCTTCTCCTACACATAATCACACTCAACTTTTTCTTTCGGTTTGTCAACAATAGCCCCAATACTGTCTAGGCGCAAATCACAGTGCTCACTGAGTTTACATGTAAGAATATCGCGAGGCGGGGGTAAGTACGCCGTAGTACCACAGAAAATGGCACCGTAAAAGCAGTCTAGTCTTGCCGGTATGAGCGGACGCCCCCTTTCACACTCCTATTGTTATAACGATAATATCGAGTACGTTATCGCGGAGTATACGACTGCTCCATACGTAAGCCTTAGATTTGGTGGTCTTTCGGAGTCGCAGAAAAGAGTTGGTGGTTACTGGTTTGGCCCGAGCTATTGGTAAAGGGGAGAGATAGTTGAAGAGAGGAGGGAGTGATTCGCGTCTTTCGACGTGGTCAGATTCTGAAAGGAAAGATAAGAAGATATCTCGTATATCAGGGTAAAGTTAGCCGATAGGTCGTTAGTCAAGAAGTTAACTAGACAGGTGTGAGTACCATGGAGTCGGGGAGGATAGTTTTGCCTAATGCTACTTGATTGGCTAACTCCCCTTTCTCCTAGAGGAGAGGTCATATGCTATGCGCAGAGCTTATCTACCTGATGCCATCGAGATTTTTGAAAATATTCTGGCGACTCTGAGGGTGAAAGGTTACGTGTCCGGTAAGCCTCTCTTCTTATTTGCCTCTTGGTATGTAGTGTTTGTGGCTTTTGTGGCTTGAGGCGGGAACTTTCGCTCCAGTGTTTCCCCCTTCCTCCCCCTGCAAGCATCTGCCGATGTTCCGTTAGCGTTCCATCAAGCCCTGATTCTCAAAGTTCCGAAGTGCAGTGGGCAAAGAAAAGAATTTTGAACACAGGACGAAAGAGTCCAGCACCCTCAGAAGCACCATGCGGCTATCTATGAGAAGTACTCCGACAAGCGCTTCAAGCCCGCATCTCTGTTTGTAAAGTAGGAGATTGGTAAGGGATTCAAGTTCCTTCCGATCAAAAATAAGACGAGTACGAGAAGTATCACGGACCCTTCCCCACCGAATACCCGCCCGAGAGCCTTATGCACTACTCGCACATGAATGGAGACAAGTTAAAAAGCGGACAGATTTGCGGCGCTTTTTTCCTGGCACTGATTGTGCCTCTCCCGATATGATTTCATCATCTTCAAAGTAAGCGTGGTTTGTCGGAGGGGGTTGACGTGGGAATAAGCATCACTCTACGGGTCGGTCCATTCATCCTTGCCGACAAGGATTGGCTGAAACCCCATCTCTGTCCTGGCTTATGGTGAAGAAGTCGCACGCGGAGGTACACGCGCTTGAATTCTCGCAGTAACCATGCTTCAACGGTGGAGATAATCTCCATGTTCAGGGTATCGGAGGCTTGACAATTCCCTGCCTCCATGCGTCCATGCGTCCATACTAAACATCAGGAACTCTTGGAGTCGGCCATTCCATTTGTCAGTCATTATGGGAGCGTGAGGAGCGGTCGGAGGTGGAGGGCGCATGATACCAGGGGCGATTGCGTTGTTGCTCGGTTGCTGCTTGAGGGCGTGCGAACACGCGATCTTCTGCTGGAAAGACGGCGATGAAAGAAGAATCGCCAACTGGCATGCGACGGCGGGAGTAGGTTTGGGACCGCGGCGTTAGCGCCATCTCGTACCTTCTCCTTTGTGGTTGGTGACTGACCACACCGCTGCCATGACACGGAGACTTCAGCAGCTGTCGGTAGGATTGACAAAATGTCTGCAGATAAGGGCAAGCCGCAGGCTTCGATAACCGACAACGTGGTTGAGCGACAGGATCCTTGGATGAGAAAGATTGATGTTTTTTGGTTGCCGTTGATGGTGCCTGGAAGGTGAGTGAAGGCCAAAGATGAGACCTGCCCAAAAGAGCGCAAGCAGACGAGACGGGGCCTGCAAGAAAAAGGGATGGAGCGTCCGCAAAATGGTAAAAAGAATCTCGCTTAGCAAAATGGCAAAAGGACTTCGGTAGCGGCTTCGAACTGGGTATCTTCAGTCGTCGCTTGCTATCCTAGTGTCCCCCCGCAGAATGCTTTCACACCTGAAGGTGGCCTCTTTTCCCACTCAGCCACAGCGGCCGTGCTATAATCGGAGGTTGAAGGTAGGCTGACATTTTCAAATTATATCCTTGTGGCTCGGGGAGGTTTTCAGGCTAAGGCTATCCAGTCACCTTGCACTCTGCCTCGCTGTTGCCAGCCTGTTCACCAACCAGCCACCGTTGCCGTTGTGCGGTCAAGCCTCACTCATTCACCTACTCAAGCCACAAGTGTGTTGGTGCTGCGTCACCGCGAAAACAAGGTCAGCGACATCATGCTCGCACCTTCCCGTCACCACTTCACCTCCTTTCGCTCTCCGTACCCCAAGCTTGCATCTCAACTCATGGAGCTCAGACGACGCACATCATAATCTCAACCTTCGATTTGCTAGTTTCTTTCTCTTGCAATCGACTCAGCCACAACCTCGAATTTGCAGTGTCGCTGCCTATCATGGTCCTCCGACTCTCTCGACGTCTCGATCAACAGCAGCCAGCCGCGATCTCGCAAGCCTGCTCCATACACCCTCAAGATGAACGGTAAAGCCGCAATGCAGAAATCCTGCAAGAGCAAATCGATCTTGCTATTGGAAGCCAAATTACTGGAGTGTGACAGCACCGGACAATGGTGCTTGTGTACTTGCCGCAATGATGGCTACAGACTTTAATTGAAATGATTGGAGCACGAGGTCCATTCTAAGACACGAAGAGGTCGTGACCGGGTAAACAAAAGTAAGACACATGAGTATTTAATCGGCCATTGCCAGTAGAGAGTTGATTTCTGAAATAAATGCGCAGCTCAAAAGACTGACTGGCTTGCGAGCAGACGCTTTTACACTCACCTCATAGTCAAATCACATAAGTCTGCTGGGACTTTGGCTAAGGAAAAGCTCGCAAGATCAGTCAGCCCCCTTTACTGCCCGTGTGACCTCACCATTGCCGTCCAATCGGGAGCAAAATACCTCCAATCGGCGTTCTGCAGGAGGTTGCATAGAGTGTCTTCCAAATGACTCTCCGTTGCCCACGTGGCTGCGCACCTTCCGCGCCGGCTGGTCAGCTCAGGTATAAAAGGAACATGTTTCTACGCCTCAATCCTTACTTTGAATCGCTTGTATCAGAGTGGCAGAATTTTTGCATTGACACACGCGTGAATCCCACACTTTTTGCCTGAACAGGCGTAATCGACCTTATCACTGCTTCTCCGTTGGCGTCTTCGCGCGCGCAGTCAAGGCCCTTTCTTCGTAGACCCTCCTGCAACCGCTTTCAACTTGACGTGAAGACACGCTTAGCATCACGTGAAACTCACGATGCGATTCATCATCAACTAACGTCGCATATCTCGCGCTTTCTAGGAAACAGCTTCTCGTCAGGCGCCAAGCCAGAGAAATAAAGTCGAAGGGGAGAATCCGCTCGCTAGCGGTGCAGTTTTCTTGTCTTTAGCCTTGGATTTTTCATGGTTGAATCAACCAGCCGCCGCTTCGATGACGAGAAGTACAGCTCGGAAACGAGCGGGCTTTTACACCTGCGAGAGATCCAAGTTTGAGCGGTACGGGGCTCGAAATGTTCACGAGACACAAGACGCTGACTTCGTCACGAGGCAGACTTTCGCTTCATCAAGTGACTCGCCCAAGTGAGTCGTTTGATCGGGGAGTCCGGCTTCGGAGTACCTGTAGGCCATGCGGCGAAGGAGCCAAGAGGTATAAAAGCGCGTCGTCGCTCTGCAGACTGGTCTTCCTCACCAACCTCCTGAGCCAGCGTTAAAGACACAGATCATCAACGTGGAATGGACTCGCGCTGGCTGTGCCTGCATGCAAAAGTTGCTACTTTTCCTGCCGTCTTGCGCGTTGTGCTGCTTTCCCTTCACCGACGCGGCGACTTGTGACGGTTAAGAAGATGATAAGGCTCGTTTATGCTGGCGGACATCACTTTGTGATGATGCTCTCCACGATGATCGAAAGATGAAGAAACCCCCGAACCTTGACCCCTAACCCCTCGATTGACTTACCGGCCGTACAACTTCCGCAAAGAACGAAGTACAAGGTTCGCACATGAATGGACCCCAAACAACAAGTCGTACGGCAGGGGGTCGAGAAGAGCAGCAAGAGTGGCAGACTCCTCGTCGGCGCAAGGCTTGTGGTCTGCCAAAGACGCATCCGTGTCAAGGGATCGGTAAAGCTCGCCAACGAGTGTCTTTTATACCTTTGTCCTCGGGGGTTTCGCAAGCTGAAGCTACAAATCATAGACCACAGGCACACGCCACCAATTACAGTACCAGCTGCCTATCCAATCACTTGACCACGAACGACCACATCAACGAATCGCATGACCGTCTGCCATCTCCGGGGCGAGGACGGCAAGGCACGAGAGGTATAAAAGCACGTCTTTCCTCCGCAGAAGCCGGCCATCATCCAGAGCGCCCAGTTCCAATCAAGCTTTCGACGACCGTGTGGCTAGCTCACTGGCTCTGGTTGGCAACCTGGACAGTTTGTCACTTTTGCTTCTTCTACACCCTCAGGCAGTGACTTTGCGCCGCTCAAGCGGCTTGATTGAACCAGCGTTGCAGCAGCGTGACGATGAAAGAGAATTTATGATGAAGCTGGACACCATCGCTGGGTAATGCTGAGAATTGGCGACTGGAACCAAGGCCAATTGCCAAGCAGATCAGAGGGGGAAATGTCAGTTGCGTCCGCAAGAAGACTTCATGGTGTTAGGGGAAAGAGGGACTGGGCCCGCTCGAGGCATGCAGCAAGAAGGCGTACAGGAGCATTCCCCCAGACCCCAGCGTGCCCTTGATCAACACCGACTTCCTTGCCGGCACCGCAAGCAAGCTGAATGACGATACAAAATACGCAGCGATTGACTGCCTTGGTTGTAGAAGGGGACAGCAGATTTAAGAGACGATTATTACGAGTAGAAAGCTACCATGCATCTTCCCATGTGTGCTTTTCCCATCCCAAAATGCCAACGCCTTCAAATGCCATGAATCCTTTGCCTTTGCCAAGTCACAACCTATGAACAAGAGAAAGCCATACGGGGCAAGTGGGCGCAGTCTTCACGGCCCCTAAGCCAACACCCCATACGCCCACTTCCGGGCCCTGCCCCACACGCCCTCAAACTCTTCCCTCTCGCCAACCTGCCTCACCCGCTCGACAGCCCTCTGCGCCGCAATCATGTCCTCGGTGAACCACTCGCCGTGCAAGCCGTACGGCATGCGCTGCGGCAGACGCACGCGCGCCACCACGTCCTTCATTTGCGTCGCATCCAGAACCCACAGCTCGGAGACGGCGGACGGTGGTGCCTCGCCGTCGGCGTCGAGCTGCGCCTCATCGAACGCATAGAAGAGCAGGAAGCCGTCGTCTTCGGCGCGCGGCTCTGCTCGCGGGACGAAGCGGGCTTCTTGCGCGAACCAGCCCGTCGGCATGCGGAAGCATTGGATGGGGTCGTCGTGCTTGGCAGTGCCGGCGTCTTGCGCAGCCAGAATTGAGCCGATGGGGCGCATGTCGACGCAGCCGGTGATGGGAGTGGGTGGGTTGGCGTCGGCGCGGCGCAGCAGCGTGTGCACGTCGAGTTTGGCGAGGACGTCGATTTTGGCGGCTTTACCGAGGGCGGCGCCGAATGACGAAGTGCTAGTGCTGCAGCCGTAGACATAGCGCGCGGCCGCCATGGAGAAGGAGGGGTTGACGGTGGGAAATTCGAGGGGGATCGCCGAGAGCGCGAATTGATGTGAGATTGAGGGTTTATTCGAGGGGGTCAGTGGAAAGCGATAGTAGTAGAGCCGGCATTGTTCTTCCTCGTCAAGTGGAGAGACGGTGTGAACAGTTTCAATCATGGGAAAAGTGTCTTCTGGCTTCGACTCCAGGTCCGGCGCGGCATCGAATGCAGATTCGCGGGAGATGCGCGGGCTGATGGGCTTGTCTGTTTCGTCGAAGTCGTACTTGTCGAAGAACGACATTGGTTTCTTCTGTACAATGGAATAGTCTGCAAGACTAGGGTTTCCTAGGTTGCCCGCGGTATAGACCACAGTTGCCGAAGTCAAACGGCATGCCAAGAGGTTGACAGCCGAAACGTTTCCGTCCTTTTCCTCAGAATCCCATGCATTCGCGGTGTGGAATATGCAACATGCTGATGTTTCGAACCAGTGCACTTGCGACGGGTTCCGCCGTGGAAATACACCAAATCTGGAGGGTGCAGAAGGGTCATATGATAGGGTTGGTCGGTTCTTGAGGAGGTTCAAAGGATCCAAAGTCAGGGGCAGATCTAGAATTACCGTATGCTTTTGTGAAACGCCAAAATCATGCATCATTTTCCCGCCAGAGACTCCGCGCACTGGCTGGTTCAGAAGTTTGGGCAAACTCTGGGCCTTGGCTCCCGAACTTTTGGAGGCCGGGATGATGGAGTAGTGAACGTATGGAGGTGCGAATGTACAGTGGTAGAGCAGCATTTCTTTTGTCACAGGGTCGACTTTGGGGTGGCCGGTCGTCCATTCTTTCATGAAACTAAGCAGCCCGTCCCCTCCGAAACCAGCCTCCTTTTTCTCATCTTGCCGCTCTTCCTGGGATTCTCCGTCGGCGCTGTTGCCGTTGAACCAGCCAACGGTTTCCAGATTCGGAAGTGCGATTCGCATTGGCGGTCCGCTTTCACACGTTGCCAAGGCGCGGCCATCGTGGTAGTAAATGGCGGTATTCGCAACACTGATTTTCTTTATTGCTTGACGCGATCCGGGCAGGAAAGATAGTATAACGAGAAAGATGGTCCTCATGATACGCGAGAGAATCCTGATGAGGCCTGACGCTGGATTGACCAGCGTGGCGATGCTTGGGAGAATCGGGTGTCGTAATGACGGATTGGTTGTGGTTGCCAAAAAGAGGTCGGTGAGGATGTACTGCGCTACGAATTCGGGTTCAATGTCGCTGCCGCTGCCTCTCTTGAAGAGCACACCGGAAAGCATGCCGTCGCCGTCGAACCAGTGAGCATCGCGACCAAGGTCCTCGTTGGAGACGGGGTTGGCGCCATTGCGGACGTATTGGCCTCCGACGAGTTCTCGAGGAATAGTTCCAGTATATTTGCACGAGGTCAAGGGACGAGTCTGAAGGACTGGCGCATAGTTGCCAGAGAGATATCTGCAAAGAGTTGGTAAGTTGAATTGTGGACTCGTGGTTCCAATTGACTTACGGGTGCTTGTCGTCATGTCTCTTGAGAAGCTGCATTGCAATTCAAGTGTCGAAAAGAGGGCGAGTCAACGACACATGAAGACGGTGGGTGGCAGTCGCGAGGGGACATGTCGAGCAGGAGGGACAAGGAAGCCGGGGGCGGGGATGACGGTAGTGTCGACCAAGTTGGCACATGGGCAAACGGCAAGTGCATGGCGTCGATTGCGATGCAGTTTCGAGGAGCAACTAGGATTAGTCCAGCATGACATGACGTTGGCGGGCAAAGTGTGCGGGGACATTTGGTGAGCCGTGTTTGAGAGTAAAAGCGGCAGGGAGAAAGGTCGACAGCGATCGCCAAGATTGATTACTTAGCCGGGCAGTATTACCATACGCGCCTGGCACCCGTTGGAGCCGAACGAGCCCCGAACGAGCCGTTGGGTGCTGAGGTGCTGGTGGCTGGCAGCTGCTGGTACCTTGCTTCTACCTACTCAACACCATGTCGTCCCGCAGCTAACCAACTCAAAACTTTCCCCAATCCAATTCACCTTTTCCCAGCCGCCAATTGCTCTGCGCTCGCTGCGTCTTATCGCTCCAACGCCCTCTCTTCCTCTGCGCACGTTCCTGCAGCTCCCTCGCCGGGTAATGGCATAGTACTACGCACCTCCGTTGGCTGCGCAATGGGTTTCGACTATGCCCTTGTGTACGCTGTTTCACGCTCCCATCCCCAGCTCCTCTCTGACACGTGAGCTAGACATCTCAAGTATACCATCCCTCCAGCCATTGTCCTCTCGCTCATCTACCGTCCTCTGTTGACGCGCCTGGACCTGTACAAAATCGCCTTTCTTGTTGCGGTCAGTATGCGCCGCGCGCCAATTGCCACGCCTGTCTAACGGTCCTAGATCGCCGTTCTCTCCACGATACCTTGGGACTCCTACTTGATTCGCACAAACGTCTGGTCCTACCCGTCCAATGTCATCATCGGCCCAAAGCTATTCGATATCCCTGCCGAAGAGGTCTTCTTTTTCGTCATACAGACCTACAACACCTCACTCTTGTACTTGCTCCTGAGCAAACCAGTTTTCCATCCAGCATATCTCCACTCTGAAAAAAAGTCACAAAATGGCGGATACCTGCGGCTGTCTAGTTGGGCTTTGTGGAAGCGGGGAGGCCAAGCCACATTGGCCCTTGGCATTGTTACTAGCATTCGCATGATCAAAAACGGCGGCCATGGCACATATCTTGGTCTCATCGTATTGTGGGCATTTCCTTTCTTGCTGCTTTTATGGTATGTTCCAGAGCCACGACCCCGCGAGTAAGAGACAAAGCTAACAGCGCGCAGGAGTCTTGCATACCAGTTCCTCATCGGTCTTCCAAAGTACAGCATCGGTCTCCCAATCGTAATCCCCACCTTTTACCTATGGATTGTCGATACTCTTGCCCTGCAGCGAGGGACATGGGTGATTGAAAGCGGCACGAAAACTGGCCTTCACCTTTGGCCAGGCCTAGAAATAGAGTGCGTCACCATTTGACAAGCTTCCACTTTCGCTAACCTTATCCAGAGAAGCTTTTTTCTTCCTGGTAACCAATTGTCTCATCGTATTTGGTTTGGTTGCGTTTGACCACGCGAGCGCCGTCTTGAACGCGTGCCCAAAAAAATTTCCTACAGTTCCAAAATGGCCATCTCCGGTTTTGCTGGTTCAAGCCCTACTGCTTCCCACTTCCTACTACGATGGAGAATACCTTGATGCGCTGCGCGAGGCATTGGTCCGCCTACGCCAAAAGAGCCGCAGCTTTTATCTCGCGAGTGGATCATTTCAGGGCAGGTTGCGCATGGACCTGATATTGCTGTGGGTGGCTTTGTATCTTTCCTAAAAATGCGCTTGCTAACTTATCCGCAGTTACTCGTACTGCCGCGCCGCAGATGACCTGGTCGATGATTCTTCAGCTGGCCAGGCCAAAGATTGGATCGGGAAAATGCGCAAGTTTTTGGATATTTCCTATGCGACCAAAGGCGAAAAGGGACCTGCCTCTACTTACGCTGACGAGGAATTTCCTCCACGATTCAAATCAGCTTTCCGTTGTCTGCCGACAGCCTACCTCTCCAAGAAACCGCTTATCGATATGCTGGACGGGTTCGAGATGGACATTGCCTTCGAGTTGGCCCGCGGCGACGCATCCCAATATCCGATCAAAAGTGTTTCAGACTTGGACCTTTATGGCGCACGTGTGGCCGGGACAGTGGCCGAGTCCATCTTGGAATTGGTCTTCTACCACCTACCGAGCCAGGTGACGGCCGAAGAAAAAGCGCGGTTGTTGAAGGCAGGTGCGCGCATGGGGATTGCGCTACAGTATGTCAACATCAGTCGCGACATTGCTGTTGATGCGCGCATTGGACGCGTTTACATTCCTCTCGACTGGCTCGCAGAGCAGGATCTCACTCCCGCCGCAGTGATTAAGAATCCGGCCGGAACAAGGGTCGAAGTACTCCGATTGAAGTTACTGGCCAGGGCATTCCAAATCTACGAGGAGGCGAGGAGCGCCATTGAGGAACTGCCGGAAGATGCGCGAGGGCCGATGAGGGTGGCCGTGGAGAGCTACATGGAGATTGGCAGAGTCATCAGGGAGGAAGGGTATCAGGTGCGAGCAGGCAGAGCAACAGTGCCGAAAAGAAGACGAATTCGCGTCGCCTGGAGGGCGCTCAACGGACCTACTGGTGCGGTCACTGCTTCGTAACTATGAAGTAATGTAATGTGTACGGTGGGGATTGTAGTTAGTCTCGGAGATACCCATGCTGTTGCATACGAATTGTGCGGATCAGACGAACCACGATCAGCTGTTTTTCATCCAAAAGGAATTGTGAAGTCACCTCGCGAAGTGCTGCGCCGTCGGGTACGCGGATGGCGGGGAGGGACATGACCATTATCCCTGTCGTAGATCAATGTCTGGTGGCCAGTGCTTCTCGGCTCGCATCGGCAGGGATCCTTGCTAGACGTCATGCATCCCGTCCATGTCGTCGACTCCCAACCGCCATGGTGTTTGCACATCTTGCGGTATCCGTCCCTCGTCCTTTGTCATGGCGGAAAAAGGCAACCAAAAGACCGCCATTGTCGTTGGTACGTCACATTCCTCCAATTGCGCCCTCAATGGCTCAGAACTGATCTCCTGCAGGCGCGGGCATCGGCGGCGTAGCAGCATCGGCGCGGCTTGCCAAAGCTGGCTACAAAGTCACTGTTCTCGAAAAGAACGACTTCACCGGCGGTCGTCTCTCCACAATTTCGCATGAGGGCTTCGTAAGACATTTTCGCAACCCGGCCATCACCAATTGCCTAACAAGCTCCTCAACAGCGCTTCGACCAAGGCCCTTCGCTCCTCCTTCTGCCACACTTTTTCGCCGAGACCTTCCACGACTTGGGCACCTCGCTCGAAGCTGAGGGCGTGCGCTTGCTCAAATGCGAACCCAATTACAACCTCTGGTTCGGAGACGGCCAGTCATTCGAGCTGTCAACCGACCTTGCGCGCATGAAGACGGAGATTGAGAAGTGGGAAGGCAAAGACGGCTTCTCGCGGTACCTCTCGTTCTTGCAAGAATCGCACGCGCACTATGAGCTCTCTGTTGCTTATGTGCTTAGACGCAACTTTACGTCTGTGTTGAGCATGCTGCGGTGGGACTTTTTGAAGCATTTGATCGAGCTGCATCCGTTTGAGAGCATTTATGCCCGCGCGGCGCGATATTTCTGGACCGAACGGCTAAGGCGCGTGTTTACGTTTGCCAGCATGTATATGGGTATGAGTCCGTTTGATGCCCCGGGCACATACAGTCTGTTACAGTATACCGAGTTGGCTGAGGGCATATGGTATCCGGAGGGGGGCTTTCACAAAGTACCACGCCTTCTCCAGGTCAAAATGTCGCACGACCGGCTAACAGTCTCCAGGTAGTTGAAGCTCTTGTCACCGTAGGCCGCCGTCTCGGCGTGGACTACCGTCTTTCGACTCCCGTTTCTCAAGTCATCCTCTCCCCCGATAATGCCACTGCAACGGGAGTCCAGCTGGAATCCGGGGAAAAGCTCAGCGCAGATGTAGTAGTCGTCAACGCAGACCTTGTATATGCCTACAACAATCTCCTCCCCCAAACGTCATACTCGCGAGCCCTAGCCTCTCGGCCGCACTCTTGCAGCTCCATCTCCTTCTACTGGGCCCTGGACCGCAAAGTGCCAGAACTCAGACCACACAACATATTTCTCGCCGACGAGTACCGCGAGAGCTTCGACAGCATCTTCAAGCACCACCTAATCCCCTCGGCGCCGTCCTTCTATGTCAACGTGCCCTCGCGCATTGACGCATCAGCTGCGCCACAGGGCAAAGACGCCGTCGTCGTTCTTGTTCCCGTCGGCCACCTCCTCGACGAGTCCGCTCCCACGCCCACCCCCTCAACCCCTAATGCCTCAGGCACGCCCGCCACATCAACGCAGGACTGGCCCGCGATGCAGGCGCTGGCACGACGCACCATCCTCTCGACCATAGCCGCACGCACCGGCATCGACCTCACGCCGCACATCGTCCACGAATCGACCAACACGCCGCGCACATGGGCAACGACGTTCCACCTGCACCGCGGCGCGATCCTCGGCCTGGCGCACGACTTCTTCGACGTGCTGTGCTTCCGGCCCAAGACGCGGCATGAGGTGCCCTCGGCCATGACCACGGGCGTCCTGCGCCTGCTGGAAAGCGTGGGTTTGGCGGGCGGCCGCGTCGCGGACGTTGCGGGTGCCGTCGCCGCGGCCGTGGCACCGGGGCACGGCGTCAGGGGCTTGTATTTTGTTGGCGCGAGCACGCATCCGGGGACGGGCGTGCCGATTGTGTTGGCGGGCGCGAAGGTGGTCGTGGAGGGCGTGTTGGCGGATAGAGGCGAGCAGGTGCCGTGGAAGGGAAAGGGGGACGAGGTTTTTGGGAAGGCGAAGGGAGAGGGGGAGGGCATTGATCGCATTGAGGGAGGCGGGATGATGGTTGAGGGGTGGGTTTGGATGCTATTGCTTCTGGGAGGTGTTTTGGCGGCGGCTCTGGTTGTGGGCGGCGGGGGAGCAGGGGGCTTGCGGTTGAGTGCGGATTGGTAAGTTGGAGATACGTACATGTCGTCGGCATGGTTTGTTCGAAGGGGAGCACATAGTATCGCGCCGTAATCATTCGTGTAGTGCGTATTCAGCACACAAAAAACCTTCCTCAATTTTCCGTTGAAGCTCAATTGCTCGATTGCACGTGAGCCCTCCCTAAACAAAACCAGAAACATAGGGTTGGCGCGAGGACCTCCTTTCCGGCCCCCGTCAATCTTCCTTCCTTCCCCCTGCTTTTACCCCTGTCTCACGACGGACGGAGAAGGAGCCGGAGGATGGGGGTTGAGGGTGGGAAGGAGGTGCGGGAGCCCTGCATGCTCGTGAAACAGTTCATGAACGGGGAGGGGTGGGTGGGTGAGAGGGGAGAAGAGTAGAAGGGGGCACATAGGAAGGGTCACGACGAGAGGCGTGAAAGGGGGAAAGAGAAGAAAGTAAGAAAGACAAGTCCGATTTTACACTATCAATCTACCTTGTCCCATCCTATCCCATTCCCTCGCGTGTCACTTTCGCTCTGTACGTCGTGGACTAAAGCTTCTCACCCACCCACCCACCCACCCACCTGATCATTCCTCAGCACTCTATTGAAGGAGACGGGGGCTTCAGATTCAGATTCAGAGTCCCAACCCCAGCCCCCTCCGCTTCCCTCGAGCGGTACGAGCTGTCTGTACGATTGTCCAGCGCAACGCAACGTAGCGCATCACGACCGAGTGCCGCCGCATACACAATGCACGCTAGGCGGCACTGCTGGCTCAACTGCCAACAGTGTGGTGGCTCGATCGGGACGGGCCAGGCCAGAGGGTGTGGTAGCGCAGCCATTGATCTAGCGCAGCCGTGCCGCCTCGCTTCGCTTCGCTTCAGGAGAAGAGGGGAGGGAAGTGTCGAGAGAATAGAGAGGGGTGGGGGTCGTCGGGTCAGCAACAATGAAACGATGGCGGCGGGTGCATGTGGTGGTGTGGGTTGGTAGATAGGTGTGGGGAAGAAGGAGGCCACTAGCGCAAAAGTTGAAAGTGTGCGTTGGACGCTTTCTTCACTTTTCTTTTTTTCCTCTTGTCTTTGCCTTGCCGCATACAATCATTTCTTGGTAGCATCTCTATTCCTGCCTCTTTGGGTATACATGCACGCGCGAGACGAGATTGTGGGGTACATGTCTTGGGAGAAAGGGCAGCAGTGAAGGAATGAGGCTTTCATTGCGCGCGGTTGGGAAAGGATTTTGCCTGTCGAAAGCTAGGGGAAGACAAGAACATTGGCGAGAGGTGTGTAGGAAACGGCGAGCAGAGATAGGCAGGCGCGTGGTGGTTGGTCGGACGTTCCGACAAAAAGGTGTGGAGAGAGGGTAGGGACATACATGATATGCATGCAGGGGTTGCTTCGGAGGGAGAAGCCGCCCGCCGGTCGACGAGAGAAGCGAAATTTGATGCGTCTACCATCAAAAGTCCGCAATGCTGCAGGCGCGGGGAAAAAGGTTGCGGGACGGATTTCGAGGCTGTCAATTGGTGGTTGGCGAAGATGCAGCGTGGCTTTTAGGTGTGGCTGTAGAGGATCATGGACCATATCCACGGATTACTCGACTCGGCAGCCATGCAAGGTGCTTATACTGAAGTTGCAGTACAAGACTCTTGTGTTGCAGCAGCGGCAGCAATGCACGCGAGTAGTTAGCTACCGTTGTTGCCGCAGTGCATGCAGCAGCGTACTGTATACACTGCATAGCGTGCAGTAGGCCTGCTACCTTGGCTGCATCGTAGGTTCTAGCATACAGAGCGGCGCGGGGCGAGGAAGGACGACCTGCACAACCGACAGGTCAGAATGCAGGGATGCTGTCCTGATTTCCATCGAAAGACGTTGAAAGTCACCTGGGATGCCAGCGGTGAAGCATTGACCAATTTGGTTTCCGCTTTGGGTCATGTAGTCATGACTCGGGACAGCAATGTCATTGTTATTGCCCCAGGCACACGACCACGGAGAATTCGTGGACGCGGCCAAGGATCGGCAGAAAAAAGCCATGAATTGCATTCCTGAGCTGGCATGTTTCGCGGTGTTGTCGCCGAGAAAGGGGACGACGAGCAGTGAGTCGTCGCTCCCTGGGTTGTAGTTGTCGCGCATGCCGAAGATCCGCGCGCCCAGTGACGGGCCACAACCATCTCGACTGGCGGCGGCAGCGGGTGGAACGTGCAAGGCGGATTGGCGACAAATAAACAACAGGATCGTGAGGGGGAGGGGGTTGGCAGGTGACTGGATGCTTGCATTTTTCGCACGGCAACCAGGCGGGGAAAGCGGAGGTGGTGGTTAGTGATCTGAGATGGCTCTTGGTTAAGCTTGACCGCCATACAGGCTGGTGCATCAAATGCTCTCAGCTGACGGACTTTGTTTGTTTGGATTGATACTTTGGTGATACTTTGCCTGTAGCACGGGACGCGAGATGATCGGCGGACATTCGGGGCTTGTTGGGTGGTGACTGAAAAGAACAACATTTACATTTACAACGATATCGGACGACGTGACAATCTCGCCATGGGTGGAGAGACACGCTCAATTGAGAGGGGAGCGGCAAATCGGGAGCGACTCGGGGAGAGGAGAGAGGTGTCCGGCGACGGGTTCGGGTTGGGGCCGCAGGCGGGATGAGCAAGGAGCAGTGACCGGCCAGGAGATGTGCGGCAGGGATTCTGGCAAGCCTGGCGATCGCAGATGGAGGCGCGAAGGATCTGAATTTTGGGATGGCGGAATATATGCATATTGTTGTCGTTGTTGTGGTTGTTGACTTTGCGCAGAACAACAGCCCCCCTTTTGTCAATCAAGCAGTGCATTTGAACAGGAAGATGTTGTGCTATGTTGCCGCCGGGTGTGTCTGCAGCGCGAGGGCACACTGACGAAACGCCGGGCCCTGACTCGTGGCGTCCATGTCCAAAAGCTTAGGTCAGTCCTCCAAGGGGCCCGTGCTCAAGCTACCCCTGCCAGCCTTCTCGTTGCATCATAGACACCAGACCACCGCCAACTCTCCGCTACCGCTGGCGACCACTGGAAAATCTCTGCCCTAGCCATATTCTCTGACCATACCCAGCCTGGTCCTTCCAGCGCTGCCGGCGGCACACCCTTCCCGGCGCGCCACCATGCCGCCGCCGCCGACGTCTCCCTGTCTGGAAACATGGCCTTTTTCTCCACCTCATGCCTGTCTAAGCACCTCCAACGGCTCCTAACCATGCACCAGTTAATCGTGATCCATTGTCCAATGCGCTATGACACACCTGCCCAGTGAGGCCAGCGTCACAGCTATCTTAAAGCGGCCATAGACGTCACCTGCTAACCTGTCGAGCCCGCCCATTCTCCCCACGCACTCATATACCGTACCTGCGGCCCTTCTACCCACCAGGAACTCGTCGTCCCACACTCTTCCTTCTGTGTGCTACCCGTTGCTCGGCCTCCTCCCATTCTCTCACGGCTGCCCATCATGAATCAGCTCCACCGTAGAAACGACGCCCTGAACGTCAACCGTCAGTTCTCCGCCATTTCACCACTTGACATTGCTGACCCTTTCCAGCTCCCGTGGTCAATGGCAAGACTTCGGACATCAACATTACCGTCCGCGGTTCGGACTGGTACTGGGCTGTCTGCGCAGTCATGACAACTGCTGCGCTTGTCTTCTCTGCCTTGTCTCACACCAAGCCTCGCCCCCAGCGCCTGTTTCACTACATCACCGCTGGCATCTGCTTTACCGCCGCCATCGCCTACTTCTCCATGGGCTCTAACCTTGGCTGGACTCCAATTGATGTTCAATTCCGCCGTTCAGACTCCAAGGTGTCTGGCATCAACCGCGAAATCTTCTATGTCCGCTACATTGACTGGTTCATCACGACGCCGCTCTTGCTCATGGACCTCATGCTCACTGCTGGCATGCCCTGGCCCACCATCCTCTGGACCATCTTCATGGATTGGGTCATGATTGTTTGCGGCTTGGTTGGCGCTCTCGTCAAGAGCTCCTACAAGTGGGGCTACTTTACCTTTGGTAAGCCATCAAACTCAATTGGTATGGATTCATTTGCTGACGCGACTAAGGATGTGCCGCTCTCGTGTACATCATTTACCAACTCGCCTGGGAGTCCCGCCTTCACGCCTCGCACATTGGTCCTGACGTGAGCCGCGTCTATCTGATGACCGGCGTCCTGACCATCGTCCTGTGGATCTGCTACCCGATTGCATGGGGTGTCTGCGAAGGCGGCAACATCATCGCCCCTGACTCGGAAGCCGTCTTTTACGGTATCCTTGACATCTTCGCCAAGGTTGGCTTTGGCGCTGTTCTCATCTTCGGCCACCGCAACATCGACGCCGAGAGACTTGGCCTCCGCATTCGCGACTACGACGAGGACCCTGCCGTGCAGCCGTCCACCTCGGGAGAGAAGAGGACCAACGGTGGCTCCAATGGCGTGACCAATGGCACGCAGCAGGCCGCTCCCGCTGAGACTACCTCAACCAACGTGTAAAAACTTCGATAATGATTCCATCGATTTGAGGTTGACACCACGTCTGTCTGGTTTCCTCATCACATGATACCAAGCGCAGTTTTCTGCTCGCAACCCTTTTCTTTGGTCCTTGTTTTGCATTTGTTTTGGTCCTTCTCCAATCCTTTTTTCACCCAGCAATTCTTGCTAGAGAATGACTCAATGGGCTTACCATGTTTAGTCTGCTAAAGTTTGGATACTGGTTATCAATGCTAGGCAGGGGCAGCTAATGCGAACAACCTAATAATTGATACCCTCGCTCTTCAAATTTGCATGTCGTCGAGAGCTCTATGCCTTGAAACTGCCACGTCTCTGCGTGCCGCGCGCCATTGACCAGGATTCACTGATATGACTCCATCATGAAATTTGGTAAGTGTACATGGATGGAGTGGGTTTAGCGACGCTTCTCTCGGCGCACACGTCACTCGATATTCCATGAGGCGCACGGCACGAAAACGCCACAACGGACGAGAGGCACCGTTCCTGAAGAAAATGTCATCATCAAAGCGCGGCCGGTCAACGACAATGAGCAGCAAATCTTCGCAAAACACGCGCACTCCTGTCGCTACTCAATCCACCACATCACCTTAGTCAAAAGACATTATCACAAGCGCCAGAATTACCATTTCTGCCTCCATCCCCGCACCCAGTCCGTCGGCCTACCTAGCACGTGGACGACTTGCTCCGTCTCCGCCCAGCCTTAGCCGCACTCGCCTTCCCTGCCAGCTCACCGACGCCCTCCGAACTCTATCTCGAACAACATCATCCCCGATGACTTGACTCCCACCTCCACCGACCGGCGCTACCGAATTCGATCCGAAATGCAAAACGCGCCTGGCCCCGCTCCGCGCCGCTGTCGCTAGGCTCGTACTCTGCAGGGAAAAGTCAGGCATCCACCCTCTCCACGCTAACGGCCTTCACGGGAAGCCAGTTGCGCCTCCCTGGTGGAGTCTGCCGCTGACCGACCGGCGTGGTTTTGCTTGCGACAGGATGGGAATGCAGGGCGAAAAAGGGGTCCCATGGGCATTTTGGCTCTCCAAGACACGATTGCGATGGCCAGCTCACTCGAGAAGTTTCGCCCCCGCGTTTCACGTCGCCTCCTGCACACCGTAATGTATTGTACTTCCTGCTCGCCGCTTTCGTGATGTTTCAACGCGCCTGCATGCCCTCTCGTGTTGCGTGCTCGTTCACTGGTCCGTTCTGTCCTGTCACGTACATGTGGTTTGCTCTGGCTCTTTGCTGGCGACTCTGAAACGCTGCCCTCGATGAATGACTACATGACTGGGCGGCTCACACCTTGCCCTGCATCTTGTCTATCCAATTCTGCCCCCCAGCCCTGCCCAACCATCACTGAACCAAGCCATCTTCAGATACCTAGTCTCCTGTCGACTCCTGATGTGTTTCTATCGCAGTCAGTCGCCTCTTCAAACGCGGTACATGCCTATCACGTCACCATCGACATCCAAAGAGCCTCATGACGTCTGCTTGTTCGAGCCGGCGAATCTCCTGGTCGGCAGATCGCCTCGACATTCCCCGCCTTGCTGTTTCCTGAGTCGCGGTCAACACCAAATTGAATCCCCCCTGAATTCCCCAAAACGCCCCCTTGTGATCAACATGACTTACCCTGGATGCCAAGACATGAAATCTGACCTCCCCCTTTTCCCATTTCACCTCTGCTTTATGTGATCTCTTTCCATAGATTTCCATAGAGTACTTGTTTTCCTTTCAAAGGAGATTGCGAGCAACCAAGTCAATGGACGTCATCGTAGCTGTTCCTTCAACGAGCGTTCATGAAGGCCATCGTCTTCACGAAATCGGTTTCCAGGAGTACTTTGTGCCGCTTGAGCATGGAGGTCATGTCATCGGGCTCCATGTGCTAGACTGCCTGGCATGTGAGGAAAGATCTTGTCACGAGACTCCCGGCTAGTGTTCTCGTTCTGTATAAATATCAACTGCTGGTCTACTTGTTTCTGACCATGCTCGCAGAGGTGGTCTGTCTGCAAAACCCCATCGAAAAATCTGACTCTTTTGTCTGCTTTCTCTAAGCCGAAGACCACAACGACTGTGTGTGGGCGGCGCTCTTTGTCGCCGGACACCGCATTGCTTTGCAGACCCTTGGCTGCGGAATCAACCGAAGCTCCAATAAATTGCGCTGTTTGGAAGTGCTGCAGGGGACCATCATTTGGAAGTGATGAGAGGTTGTGTGTTCTTGCAGCTTTCTGCTCATACCCAAATCCAGACTTCCAAAGTGTCCAGTCGACTCCCCCTGAACAACCTTTGCCCTTCCACGGCACGCAAAACAAAACACCATCACCACTCAATCAAGCAACACGAAACTCGCTCGCTCACTCGTCTCCTCTCACGGTCCCACCTCCTCGCGTCGACACACAGACCGCGATCACCCTCCCCGAGCGTCGGACCCACCCACGCACATACCCACCCGCTCGTTCCGCACTCCCCACCAAAAATTTGACACAGCAAAACAAAACGCAAAACGTACAACAGGCGGGATTCGCTGCTGGTCACCCACGCAACTACTAATCGCCCGCAACGTAGCTTGTCTATGGAAGAGCGGACGGGGTTCCGAATTCTCTACGTGCTATGGTCGTACGTGAAAGAGGAACCGACAGTAATGTGTTATGAATGCAGGATCAATGAGGGAAGGAGCTGGGGATGGCCAAAAGCCCCATGCTGTTGTTGACAGGCTTTTGGGAAACCGGTGATTTTCTTCAGCATCGAATAATGGCTAGTCGTTGGGTTTGGTTGTTGAACTCCGGGAAGTGGCGGTTCGACTTGTGGACGGTTGCAGCTGGGAAAGGAAGGAGCGTTGACCCGCGACTCTCTCACACAGTGGATCGCGCACAGCAGGTGACTCGCCTGCGGTGTTTCTAGCCTCTGAAGTCCGCTAATCTTTGACTATGAATGGTTGCCCCTCTCTTCCACTTCCTTGACTTGAGCAGCCTTCATTTCAGAAAATTCTGGTTTGAAGAGTCCAACGAAGAGCTTCGACTGTCGGTCTCGCGGCAATTCACCTACCTTCAACCTACTTGCGGAGGGCTTTTGCATCGACTTGACAGCTTGAACTTTGCATGTCAGGGGCCCAGCGAGAAATCCCATGCGGAGCTGCATTATCTTCATATGGGGGAGGAATGCATCATTTGGAGATGACGGGAGTGCTGAATAACTTTACACCCCATCCGTCGATAGAGAAAGACTCTGTCGATCCAGGTAGCCATTTTCCTGAGACGGATGTTCGATTGGATCAAAACGGAAGCACATGCAAACGTTTGTCATGGGTTTTGATAGCAACAGGCCACAAAGCAGCTCACAATTCACAAGTCACGCGGGAAACTGCGGCCCTGAGTTCTATCGAGGGCTTAGATTTTGCCTATATATACACACCAACAAGCCCCTCTTGACTTCAAGACCGCAATAAGTGCTCAATGTTTGAAGAGCTGTGACAACGATGTGGACAGACTCTTGTTTGTCGCCGTTCCTACAAATGACGCGTCTACCCACTCCGCAGGGAATGGGATGTCGGCATGTGGTGCAGCTTTAAATTGTGGATTACGAAGGCTGCCGGGATGACTTAGTGTCGATTCAGTAATGCAGTGAAGATCATGAAATTGAGGTGATGAAGATGAGCAATTCGAAGCTCCACTGCTCTCAATCATCAACTCTAAAGCTATGTACTGTTCACTTCTGACTCTGAACTCAACGCAGAGTCCCACATCTGCCGTGCCTTGATTGTGGGCGTCGGAAACCAGAGAACGAAGTCGCCTCTTTGAATACGTCGCATATTCAGTCGAATTAAGTTGGAGTTGAACTGTGATGGATTTGGAATCACTGGCTCGGGTTGGCCTCAATTTATATGGCTTCCCCTTCAACAGAACTCTCCGATTGCGGCGGACGAGCCAAATCTGCCGCCGTAATGTGAGGCGTGACCTAGTTCAGTGCGCTTGTGACCCCTTTTCTGCACTGGCCATGGAACTCCGATTGATATAAATGCGACTACCCCGACCCTCAAATTGGTTGAGTCGCAAAGTCTTCTGCTTTAGCACGAAGCAATTCAACGGCGATTTCACTTGGAATGCAACAAGGACGGTTCGAGACCGTGCCCGGTCTCTCTTTGGTTGCTCTGGATTTTGGACTTTGGTATTCGTGTGAGGTCAGAATTTGCCCCTTTCCATACCTCGATGGTAACGCAGATCATTTTCAATGATGATGACGCTCTGAGCAGACTATCAAAGTCTTTTGAAAGCGATACGAATGACTCGAGGCTTTGCTAGAAAGCCCTTGGAGTGCTCCACGAATGTGACTCAAACTCACATCACTGACTTTTCCAACTTGCGGACTGCGTGTATTCGACTGCTCCACATGTCCACGCTCTCAGACATTGTGCAAACTCCCAACTTCAATTGCGACTCCATGAATGCTCCCTATGACCACAGGTGTCCGGAGCTTCATTGTGCCCAAGTCCTCGCGTGCGAAACACGAATGCTCCCTGGCGCTCGCCGGCAGCTGTTGTCAAGCCTCATCATTCCACAACGAAGACACGCACCACGCAACAAAGTGACGACTCGTAGTCCTGATACCTCCCCGTATGCCTGCCAGCCACAGTACGAGGCTTGCTCCAAAGACCCAACGCAGCCAGTCGTAGTCGCTGCGAAAATTGCCCCCCACAGTACCCGCACCAAAAACCCCGACTTTCCCCTTGCCTCCTGCTCCCAGGTGGCTTGATGGTCAAGTCACAGCAGAGCAGAAGGGCGGCAGAAATACTCCAGCAGGGCGGGCAGTGCACCGACATGTGCCGATGATGTCGTCGTCACATGTCGGTTGCGCGGCCTATGATGTCGCCAGGCAGCGCAGCCACAGGTCGATGCCTAGAGCGGTCATGTGGTGGAGAGCTTGGACCGATTTTCGGAGGTATTTAATGGCTGTCTGCCTCTGTGATGCAGAAGCCATGGATGGGGTGTGCCTGAGTGCATTTGGAGGGCATCATTTCTCGCACTACTGTTGTGGCAATGGTATGATTGTGGCACTGGGGCTGGCTGCTCCTTGTGTGCGCCAGGGGTGACATTGTGGTTTTGGCTTCCCTCTTTGTGCGCCTGTACAGAAAATACGAGAGCTCAACATCATGTCGTTGTACTTTTCCGCGACATCACGGGGAGGTATCGGACCACGACAGCAAGCCTCAACAGTGAACCCAGCCGAGGAGGGGGGTGGGAGACACCAGAAGAAAAACGAAGCTTCCAAGATTAGTTCCCCTGAGGAAGTTTGCTGTCTAGTCGCTCCTTCCACCTTTGCCGAAAGCGCACCAAACCGACTTGCTGAGAAGCAGCGACGACCCGACAGTCGCTGCCTCTGGAAACTTGAAACCCTTTGAAACAGATTCAGGTGCGCTCAATTAATACCAATGCTGTGCGAGCGAGTCCTTTTGCAAGCCCATCCAAAAATCCAAGTGCAAAACCAACAACGTGCGAGCGCTAAAAAGGAGACCGAAACCAACGTTAGAATAAGGGTATACTAAACTAATCCAAGCCATGACCGACCCAGCACAAGGAATGCCACCAAAAAAGCAATAGCTCAAACACGCGGCGCACGACTATTGCACCTTGCCCGCCTTGAGATCTTCGACCCAGCCCAAAAGCGCCCTCTTGTCATCGCACACGCGCGCAAACTCGAGGATCAAGCGGTACACGTAAATCTGCATGTCCTCCTTGCGCAGCACCTTTTCGGCCCAGTGCATGCCGTCGAGGGCAATCTTCCTGGCCTTGTCGTCGCGCGCGCCCCTGCCCGTGCGCCCCGTGCCCAAGAAGTATTGGATCAGGCCGTACATGTCGGCGTAGGTGTTGTCGAGCGGGACGAAGTGGATCCACGGGAAGAGGCGCGAGTCGTGCCACTCGCGGTAGATGGTGGCCTTGAGCGGCAGCGAGCTGGAGCGCAGGAAGCCGCGGTAGCGGCCCGAGAAGGAGTTGCCGTCGACGTCGGGGAGCAGCTTGTAGTTGTACTGCAGCCGCATCGGCAGGTCCGGCACCGGGTTGTAGTACGGCGCCGTGTACGAGCAGCGCGGCCCGTCTTCGTGCGGGAAGCAGAGTAGGTCGGTGAAGCCCGGGTCGGAGATGTGGGAGAGCCAGGAGCCCAGCCGGTGGTGCCGGTGCGCGTCGACGTTGTAGAGGTGCGGCGGCGGAAGCACAAAGGTCGTGCTGTTTGGGTCCGGGTTGTAGATGTGCGAGGGTAGCGGCTTTTGCTGCTTGTGCTCTTCCTCCAGGTGCTTGTACTGCTGCTTTTCGGCGATTGCCACCGTCGTCCCATTCATCATCGACATGAGCCGATGGCGCTGGAAATGCGGCCAAGTGTGCTCACGGTTGCGTCCACCCGTTCCGGAGCCTCGCCAGACAACCTTGGATATCTTCTTCTCCCATGGAACTCCATGTTCGATGCCACCCGAGTAGTGCTCGTCGTCGCTCCAGTACATTGCTGGTGGTATCAATATCTCGTTGTTTCTAGAAAGCTTGGAGCCGCCCATCAAAGGGATCAGTGTCTTGGTGATTGACGTAGATTGCGGCTCGACAAAGCTTCCATGGAGGCCGCGCAGATGGGCGTGCGTACACGGGTCCGTGGCGGTGGTCCAATTGTAAATATAGCCATAGTAGGATGACGGCGGAAAGTCCTTGCTGAGACCATTCAGGTACTCCACGGCCGGTATGGAAAGATCCAATTCCGTGTGGTTTCGACGAGCGGGACTTTCAGGGGGACAGCCGTCTCGAAAAGCCGGCCACATCTGTCGAAAGTCTTCAATCCATTCCGCGGGCGGCGCCACCGGGTCCTTGAGGTTGGCAAGTCCGCTGAAGCTCCGGACGACTTTGGAGGATTCCGGCATGTCTTTAGTCGCGTTTCCTTTGGCCACGTACTTATTAATGTCCTCCCATGGCGCAAATAATCGCGACTCATCATTGACGTTCATAGGCAAATCAACATCCGGTAGCATCTGCGTCTCCGCTATGCTGTTAACAAGGTCGAACCACAAGTTCATCCAAACACGATCCTCGCCATCTTTCTTAATTGCAATGCCGTTGCGGACTGACACGGCCGTTGGCTGAAACGCCGCCGCTGCCTCGCGAGTGTACTTGGCAGGTAGTCCCCAGAACGGTTCCAAATCGTGGTATATTTGGTCAAAAAAGTCTTCCACGATGATGGCATTGCGGGTTTGCGCATACTCGTACCACGCGTCGAATCCCGGCGGTGGATGTCGTCCTCGTCTGATGCGATAGCGCGCCGCGGCGCTCCGGACTGTGTTCGAACGACCCTCGAGGACCTGGGCGAAAGTTGTTTGAGCTTCCTCGATGAGCTTGTCTATCGGACTCGGGCCATTGTTGCTGCTAGAAAGGATGGGGTCCTCGAGTAGCGAAGACCACAGGTATAAGGATAGTGCCAAGTAGGTTGCGATGAAGAGATAGCGGCCTCTGCGTCCAATCGGCCTCCAAACTTGTAAACAACGTGGAAACATGGAGTTAGGTGAAGCGGTCACGGACGTTTCATGGCAGTATGTTGCCCTTTAAAGTTTTTGGGCGCGAACGTGGGAGCTGGGATGCCCTTTCTTGCACCCAACGCTATGTTGCATCTGCCGCCCGGACCCATGACATCGCACGCAAGAGCAGCGTTGCCGATGCCGGCCCGTGTGCATGGCAGGACTAGCGGTGCGGCTCTACCGTTGTAAGCAGCCCTGTATTTATTGTAGATCCTTTTACAACTTGCCTCTGAGGGTGTTGACGCGCCTACTCGCCTTTCCTTTCGTCTTGGGAACTTTTAAAAATTGACAGAAAGACCGTCGACCTTTTTTATCCCTTTCAAGACTTACGGCTTAAAAGAGCCGCCTTGCTTTTGTGCAACCAATGGGATCAATCATAGCACACGATAAGCCGATCGTGGCAGTAAGGAGTTCTTTCCGGAAATTATGATTGGCGCAGAAGACCTGTTCACGACGGCAAAATGCCATTGAGGTGTGAGGGGGTTGATGATGATGGTGTTCTCGTCGTTGGCCCAATTTTCTGATGCTTGACGCGCTGAAGCAATGGGCCTTGGGTTCCTGAGGGTCTGGCCACAGAAGGAGAAAGGCAAACCACGTCGCTCCCTGAACGAGGAGCGCAGGATTCGAGCTGTTTGTTTCGTATACTGTACCACAACGTCACTGGACAATTCTGTCAGTTGACAAAGTGGTTTCCATGACTCCTGAAGACTCCAGCACAGAAGAACATTTCATTCGTTTCGTTGCGCAATTTTCTTGCCTTTGCTCTTGAAACACCTGAAGAATGAGGCAACTCACTCCCCACGCGGGCCGGATCGACAGCATGACGCCGAAGGCCCGAGCTTCATCACTGCCGATCCGGACGGTCTCCGGACTCCTAATCGAGAAGCATCATGCAATGCTGCCGCAATTAAGAGGCCGTCCTTGAAGATGAAATAGTGCATAGAGATGACCAACCGACACCTCCAACTTCGCAGCGACAGCGACCGGAGGATCAGCACCTCTGCCACAGCCAAATCTCCCTTGCCTCCTCAGCGTCCGACCATTGGCAACACCTGACAAACCACGCACGCAGCAGCCATGTTGAAATTTTCCCGCGGCACGAGCTGTCTCTCAAGAATTATTATTCCCCAGCCCGCTTGCGAAGAAGCGCGAAGGAAACCAGGGTCATTCCCGTCGGGCTGGCCCGCGTCCGTCGCAACGCGGATCCAAGCACAACCTAAACGGGGCACCAAGTTGCTCGTTGCTCTGGGGCAGCGATGGTTTCAGACCAGGGAAGCAGAGAGCAACACTCGCTGGATGAGGCGGCTGATCGACGTAGTGGCGTGCTATTTTTGATGGTCCTGAGGTGTGCTGAAGGCGCAATTCTGTGGTGCGAATATTTAGAAGACGCGATTTGAACAGTCAGGGTTGACGAATACTGCATCTCAAACATGCAGTCTCATTCGAATGTGCTGCGATTCGGTCTACGTGCGTACTCCAAGACTGACTCGCGCCATTCGAATGAAAAAGTTCTGGGCGCATTGCAAAATCGCGGCACGCCGAAGACGAAGTAGAGACGCGGTTCTCAAAAAGGAGGCTTATCTGGTACTAGCCGCGAACGCAGCTTAGCCTTCCCGCCGGCAACAGCTGTATCCAAAGTCCCGGAAATCCAGAACTTTGGGGACGAAAATAGACGGAAAGCGCGCTCTTTCCTGTTTGGAAAACACTTAAGGCGTCGTTGCCGCTCACGCAACATTTCCTTATCCTAACGCGATATGAAGCTTGAGCTGTCATTGAAGAGAGAGAGTTGACGACGATGTTCGAGTGCGATTTGTGAAAATGTAAAGCTTGGGCGCGACATCTGGGGTTTCCGCGGCGGGCAATGCTACACCGTCACGACTGTAAGCGCTAGCAACCTGTCACTGCTAGTTGAACGTCAGCACTCTATTCCCGCGCCATTCGGCGCGTCAGGGGCAAGGGTACTTGAAGGCATGCATGGGAATGGGCGGAACCTCGCACGCGATTGTCTTCGTCGGCGCGCAAGTCGACATGTCTTCTTCTGCAACACACCAAGTGCTCTTCACGATCGAGTTGCTGGAAAACGTCCTTCTTCACCTTCCTTTTCAATCCCTCATTGCGGCACATCATGTTTGCCATCTTTGGAACGCCACCATTCGCCATTCGACCGTCTTGCAACGAGCCCTCTTCCTGACACCTGCACCCTGCCGGCGAGCAAAGAGTCAAAGTGCATCATCACCCGGTGATGAGGCCGTCAAATGTTGCGATGCGAAGAAAGTACCCAGGTCCATCAAACCGAAGCTGAACAAAGTGCTGGCCAAAAAATTCAAACTTGGCATCTTGAACGATCCGGAAGAAGGCTACGACGGGGGCTACATGCCCATGGTTTCCTACGGGGGCGATGCGATACTGCGCGGCGACAGGGCACACGACCCCAAGGAGGCCTCTTGGCGAAACATGCTAATCACCCAACCACCGGCGAGACGGGTCGAGATTGCCGTCTTCCACGTCGAAGACGGGTTGACGGAGAAGGATTGCGTGGCGGACGAAGCAGGTGTGCGAATGGGCCAGATGGTGGAGTGGGTGCAGCGAAGACCTTGGAGAAAAGATTTGAAAAGGAGGAGCATGGGATGGTACTTCGAGTTGTGAACTGCCAAAGAGCGAAAGTCCAGCGGTAGGAGCGGTTGCAATTTCGATTACATTAAGGTGTTGGGCGTTGTATGTTGCCTTTTCTCTGTAAAACATCCGCTGCATTGGAGGGCGTTTTCCTTTCTCTATTTCTCCATTCTTCCATCCATTTCAATATTCTCTTGCATACCCCATCTCTTTGTAACCATTTCGACAAGGAGGCTCACAGGCCCATCTTGACCAGACCCGGCGTCTTCTTCTTGGTTATGTATAGCGTATCCGAGTCCTCGAAAGATCGACCAAAAGCGACCGATGTTGGACCAACCAGATCCTGGCCTCCGGTGATCGATTCCCATGTTCCGTTGACATGGTACTTCTTGACGTCGTTTGCAGCGTTGCCGGCAGCGTAGATGTACCCGTCGACAGTCACCGCAAAATCATCCGCGATGAATGAAGTGGCGAGAATCTCAAAGGGCCCGGTGGCCATTCCACTGTCCGAATTGATGGCGACCCGGCAAAGTAGTTGCTTGTTCGTGTTGGAGTAATAGACATATCCGTTTTTGACTTTGATGCCATTAACCCCGATCGGGGTGGACGAATTTCCGAGTGGTGCCATGGTTTCGTCCTTCAGTGCGACGACGCGATCTCCAGTATCGGCCCCTACGCGCCAAACGACACCGTTGACGGAATCTGCCACAAGCAGGATACCCGATTTAGGATTGAGCGTCGTGATTCCATTCAGCCCACCGGCTTCTGGGATCTCGGTGATTTGCGAGGATTGGGACTGGCCATCGGACGTGAATTGCACTTTCCAGATGCTGAAGGTACCCGGCACCCATTCTGTTACTTCCATGGAAAAGTTTCCCCTGACGACGGCAAAGACATCTTTTCTGTATTCTGCAATGCCGAGGACGCTTGCGCAGCCATTAAACTGATGCGCCAGTTGGACGTTGTAAGGAGACGTGGCCGGGTCGATGGAATAAAGTTGAGGCTTCGATAGTAAAGAAACTAGGACGGTTCCATCTTGTCGAACGGCGAGGTTCTCGGCCCATGTGTTGTCGTCAAAGTGGTGGATCGTTTGTACATTTTTGCTGACGGTCCGGAGCTTTGTTCCGTTGCCTGGTGGCGGGCCAGGGGCCACTGAAGATAGTACTGGGAGCGCGAAGAGGGCCACTTTCAGCAGCAACATCGTGGCGGGAGGATTCTGTCTCGCTCTTGGCGATTCCACCCATGGCTATAAATCAGCGACGAGCGGATCCGTTGTCTGCCATTCTGATGCTTGAGCACCGGAACTTTCGCAAGTGCGCTGGTTCAGTGGCATACAGTGCGTCGAAAATAGAGGTCCTTGAAACGTTTGCAACGGTTCAAAACTTGGACACGGCCACGGCGTCGGGATCAGCCAATCGAAGTCGCGGTGGAAGAGCTCTGCTCTGATGCTTTGCCCGGGCTTTTGGCAATCACGGCTTAGCGAAGTGTCGACTGTGAAACACCAATCGTATTCACAAGTGATGAGGAGTCTAGCGGCTTAGTGATTTGTGAACGGCCTGCCTTTGGCACGAGTGACGTTGTTAGCAGAAAGCTTAGCAGGGCACAACGAGTGTTGAGGATTTTGACCGGACAAGGTCAAAGATCAAAGGGCCGAGCCGTTCAGGAGATTCAGGAGTGGAGCTTGGACGGCGCGGAGGTTGGAGAGACATGGAGTTGAGGCTTGACCTCGGTTTCTGACCGATATCATTGGTCCTTGTTCGGCACTCGGCAGTCGTCCTGAAGCGAAACGACAGCCGGGCGGGACTCATCGCGTGATGCGAAGCAGCTTAGTGAAAAAAAAAAACGGCTTTTGCATTTGAGCATCCCCATAAAGCTTCGACAGACAACATTAGGTGGACCGGAGTTGTTATGTGCTGCAGAGAGACGGGAAAGAGGTGACGGGACAGGACCTGGGATGGAATTTCGGATCCATTGTCCAGGTTGTGACGTCGGCAAACTCGGCACCGGCCCGTCCTTTCGGCTTGCCCTTCCCCGGGCCAACCAAACCGAAGACGAACAGCAATCAAAACAGTGACAACTCACCTCATTCGCATCTCAACTTTCAGCCATTGTGTTGGGCATCCATCCACGATGATCTTCTCTCCGTCTGAGGGAAAATTCCAGTTGCCAATGCCGCTGACTCCTTGAAACTTCTTCAGACTTCGACCAACCGCCCGGAGCTGTCGCCGTGATTGAGCCTCAACGAGAGGAACACGTCCAAGAATATTCAAACGCAGTGAAATGCAGCTTACCGCCGCTTCAATTAGCGATTTGGCTGTCACCACTGCATCAATGACCAACAGCTTGTCGATATGGTGGTGGTTCCCGAGATGATCGACTTTGATGTCGCGCAACACCATTCATTCCGCAGAGATTTCGTACCTCGTTCTCCAGCACCATCGGCCCGTTGCCGAAAACGTCTAGCGTGGAAATATGCACAGAATCTCCGGATTAGAAGACCATCTTTCGCTCATGGGCTTTTGCTCTTTCTGATGTCGTATGCTCCATAGACTCGGGATGATCCCGACTGCGACCGCTCTCATCTTCCAAAGACGACTGCTTCTAGATGCATTCTCAGATCTTCAAGACTGGCATCATCTCTGCAATCGTCTGTCCCGTCGACTTTGATGCCCAAGCTGTGGTCCAGATCTTGGCTTTCCCATCAGCTCGAGCGTCCTCTCTCGAGGATTCCATGTCTTGCCAACACTGACTTTTCACATCTTTCGCAGTGTTTCCATGGCAAAATTTCAATGGCGCAAGCCATCAAAAGCTTGAGTTGCCCTTTCTTGGAGATGGAAGTTGCTATGGGGATTAGGTGTTGAGCGTCCCAGCCGCCAGCCATGATGTATAAAACTAAGCATGATATGCTTAACTTACTCTTGGAAGAGTTTCCTTCGCTGCTGACAAGTTTTCCAGCATAACCGTGTTTGCAAAGCAACCTGGGAGTTTTGATTTCTAGTGAGCATCAGCATATCGAACCGTCCGCCCATTCGTTGAAATGCCTGGCAGCAATTCTACTCAGTACCAGTCTGTTTACGAACGTTTTCGCTCTGCAAATCCTTACGAAGTCCTTGGTTCTCAGCAAGCCAACTCCTTACCCAGCTCTCCGACAGCATCAAAGTTTGTTTTTCATTCTTCACCGTCAGAAGGCCCTCCATCAGGTGAGAGGCCAATTCCTCCTCGCTCAAGGGCAAGAGAGTACGTCCATGGAAAGGATCGAGACGGACCACAACATGGACAAGCCCAAGAGCCCAGACCTCCACCTCCATGGACCGGCAACCGCATCACGCCGCAGCGACCCACACACTTGAGGATCCCTAGAGAGGGAGGGCCGAGAAGCCACGAAGACGCCAGGCCCTCTCGTCCTGGTCCGGACCAAGCGCGGCCGAATGCAGGTTTTGTACACCAGAGGTCAACCTCCAACAGCAGCACGCTCAACGCCAGAGACTCGGTAAATGGCAACGGCAATCTTAGGAAGGAGCCCGACTCGGCGGCAAAGGAAGTGCGCACCGGCACTCAGTACGACCCCTTCATTGAGCCTCCTTTGGCCAAGTACCTGAGCCGACTGAATCACAACGGCCAGCCGCTCTCATTTTACGACATGAAGGAGCGCGAAAAGCGAGAAAAGGCCGCGAGCATGTCCGCCAATGATTCTCCTCGATCCAAACAAGGCAGAGACTCGTGGAGGGATTCCCGCTGGATGCCCCTTGGCCACAAAGATGAAGGAGGCGACAGTCCGCCCCCACCGCCGCGATACAAAGAGAAAGATGATCTGCTGCCAATGCGGCTCCCGTGGACCATGTGGATGAATACGAATTGCAAAAACCACTTTGTGGCCAGCCTTGGGGAATTCGTCGGCACGGCCATGTTTCTTTTCTTTGCCTTTTCAGGCACCGAGGTAGCCAAAGCCAAGGCCTCGACGCCCGCAGACTCGAGGCAGGTGGAGGGAGATCCGGCATGGGATCCGACCGTCTTCATCTACATTGCTCTCTGCTTTGGTTTCAGCCTCATGGTCAACGTTTGGATCTTCTTTCGCATCTCGGGCGGCCTTTTCAACCCTGCGGTAAGTCGGCGGATCCCCCACTGCAGTACGGACCCTCCGTCTGAAGCTGATGAGACGCTGATTAATGTCACACTGCAGGTGACGCTGGCGCTTTGGGTGACACGAGCGTTCGGGGCGTGGCGTGCGCTTTGCCTGTTTGTGGCCCAAATTCTGGGAGCCATCGCCGCTGCCGGCATGGTTCTTGCGATTTTCCCGGCTCCACTCAACGTGCAGACGACGCTTAGCGATGGCACGTCGATCGCACAGGGCTACATGATTGAGATGTTGATGACGGCAGAGCTGGTCTTTACGTACGTTGGTGCTCCTCCTTTGCTTGGTCGCGTTGGGCTGACATGGGGGTTCGGCAGCATCTTGATGCTGGCCAAAGAAAAGCACAAGGCTACGTTTATCGCGCCCGTAGGAATCGGCCTGGCGCTCTTTGTGGCTGAGCTCGCGGGCGTGTATTACACCGGAGGAAGTCTGAATCCCGCCCGCAGTCTCGGACCAGCGCTTGTGACAAACACGTGGGACTCTCACCACTGGATATACTGGGCAGCTCCAGCAAGCGGCGCAGTGATCGCCATAGCATTTTACTTTCTCATCAAGACGCTCGAGTACGAAATGGCGAATCCAGGACAGGATGGAGACGAGGCCAACGACCCGACCAAGAACCCGTCGCACGAGGTGCGCGAGAGGCAACGTGCGAAGACGGCGCGCATCCTGGCGCGGCTAGGCATGGACACGTCTCAGCAGGCGGGAGGCTCCTCGACGCCACAGATGAACGAGGTCGAGTTGTTGGGGACCAAGGACGCCATGTTGGACGTGGAAAAGGGCGTTGGCACGCACCCGGGATACATGGCCTCGAGCGCGTCAGTGGGTGGTGAGCACGACAGTCCGACGAGGCCTTTTGCAGCGCGTGGCCGCATGTCGCCAAGGCAGTCGATGCACAACGAGCCTGCGTGATGGGCTAACCAGGGCTTCGGATAGGCGCAAATCCGGGGGCGAGAGCGAGCATGTTGGTGGTGTTGTAGCAGAGATGTCGCGTTTCTTTTTTGCTTGGGTTCTTGGGCAGCGAGCGCAGCGCGATGGATCATTAAAGTTCGTGTTGGTAGTGGCGACGGCGGCGAGCAGAGATAGTCATCGGGTACGTAGAATTGAATCTGGTGGATCGGCCGCAGTTGTGATTTCTTCAGCGGGGCAGCGATGAAGTGGCAGCAGCCGGAGACGGAGACATTGACCCAAAGAGTGCCGGCCCGGCGCTCCAGCTTACATTCAATACGCACCCACCAGACCACCCCCGCGCCGCACGCCCGGACTTAAAGAACCAAATGTCTCTCCTGGGCCTGTCTGAGTCTCTTCTGCATCTGCGCCTGCCTGGTTGCTGTCACCACCTTGTACCATCGGCAGCAGCTCGCAGCTACCGCGCGCGCAGACCCACCCCCGACCCTCTCTGACCCTCTCTCCGCCTCCTCCAACTCCATCGCGACAATGGCTACCGCTCAGCCAGGTTCCTCTCCGCGCTCCCAGTCCAGCTTCGGATCCCAAGGCCCAAACATCGCCGCCTCGCCCCAGGATGTCGCCGAAGCCGCAGCCCAAGCACGTACCGAGATCGAGGCGCACGAAGACTTTAGCGACGCCGGCTACGACAGCGACGACAATGGCAGCATGACGACGAGCGTCAGCTCCTCGGTCCGCGACTACAACTTTGAAAATGGCCGCCGCTACCACAAGTTTTGCGAGGGTCGCTACATTTTCCCCAATGACGAGCAGGAGCAGGATAGGGAGGATATGAAGCACGCCATGACCGTGGCCGTCTGCGGCGACAAGCTGCATTTTGCCCCGGTTGGCAGCGACCCGAGTCGCGTCCTCGACCTAGTACGGCCATTGTCGACTTTTGGCGTGCAAAGATGCTGACGGCGCAAAGGGAACGGGCACTGGCATCTGGGCCGTCGACATGGGAGATACTTATCCCAGCGCAGAAATCATTGGCGTGGACCTCAGCCCAATTCAGCCCAGCTTCGTGCCACCCAATGGTAAGAAAGAGACGGTGCCTGAACGTGTTGAGCGTGGACGAATGCTGATGTGGGAAGCGCGCCAGTCAGATTCCTGGTCGACGACATAGAGAGCGAATGGGTCTACTCGGCTCCCTTCGACCTCATCCACGCGCGCGCCATGGCGCCAGCCATCAAGGACTGGCACAAGGTCCTCACCAGCGCACTCAAGTAAGAATTGCCCTGTTGGTCACTGACGTGCAACGCTGACAGCCTCGTCTCAGCTGGTTGAACCCTGGCGGCTACATTGAGATTCAAGAACTCGACTTCATGCCCAAGACGGACGACAACAGTATCCCGCCCGACTGGGCCTACCTCAAGTATACGGCAGCGGTACGTGACGGTCTCAAAGAATTTGGAAGCGATTTCCACGTTGGCGGCAAGATCCCCGAAAAGCTACGGGCCGCGGGCTTCAGGAACATCACCACGCACCAGATCAAAGTCCCCATCGGTCCTTGGGCTAAGAACCAGTTGCTGCGGACGGCCGGCCTATACATGCAAGCAGCCGTCATTGACGCCTTCAATATGGGGTTGAACGGGCCGATCACAAAGGGCCTTGGATGGTCCCGGGACGAGGCTGAAGTCCTGTGTGCAGAGGGAAGAAAGGCCATCAGGAATCCCAAGGTGCACGCGTACTATACCCTCTGGGTGGTTTACGGGCAAAAGTAGTGGCGGTGTGTTGAGGAGTACTTTTTTTTCTTCTTCCATTGGGTTCCTGTGGCTGGCTGCATTGCTTTGAATGATTCCCTTGCATCAAAAGGTGCGTTTCGGATCGTACGTAACTCATAGACCTAGCGAAGCGTAAGCATGCTGGCGGCGCTCCAGCGAGAGACTGAGAATGAGAGGGCTTTTTGTGCTGTCGATGACAGGTCATCCGCCATCCCTGACGAGAAGCACAACGGCACGTCATTGGCTGTGTCGCCACTGGTTGGAATATGTCGGTGATGCCGCGTCCTGGGTTTTTTCGTTGCAGCTGAGACTGCATATTTGCTGCAGCTGTGATGAAGAGGATCGATTCCAGGTTTTTGGCCAGCGACCGACAACGGCCTCGACGTGCAACCAAGGCCAGCTGGGGGCAGCACCGGTTCAAGTAGACGTGCACTGGCGCCAAAAATGGTCGCATTCGTACCGAGAAGCGCGCGGAGCCAGCGTGAAGCTAGCGCGCTAGTTAGCCGTTGACCGAGAACACGATGTTGCTTTGATCACCATGGTGGTATCATTGTGCATCGCATCGAGTACGAGGCGACACTGGGAAAGACTCGGCCAACGTCAGACCCGTCGGTGGCATCGAGGAGAGAAAATATGCAGCAGAGCAGCAGCAGAGCGCCCCTCGCTTTTCTTCAGCTCAAGGTTTTGCCAAGCTTTGGTGTTTGCGTCTGCTGCTTCGGGTCTGGCGCCCCGAGTGGAAGGGCAAAGGGAAAGCTTCCATCGTATTGGCACGGCCATCGCGCACCCCCTGTCTGTGTCTCTCCCTTCCGCTTGGAGATGTCACCCCCTCGTGCTCTCCTTGCACACCAATTTTTGGGGGATGGAAAAGAAAAAGACACGGGATGACCGCTCGTGTTGAACATGGCTCCTTGCTGGAAATAGCCCTGCAGATCCAGGGTCCCTCGTGTTGACGGCTGGCAGGCAGGCCATTGGCGAGCGGATGCGCTCGCCGCCTTTTTTTTCTCCGACCATACTACACCACGCCAAACTGCCAACACCACGCGCTAGCCATGGGCGCGCCGTCTCCGCCCTTTCCTGTCACACTCCCGTCATTCTTGTCATTGACGTGATCGCCACAGGCGACGTCTGTTAGACTCGGAACCGCCTATCGGGGGTTGCGCTGGGACGGACGGCGTCCCGTCCCTTCTCGACAGGGAAATTGCTCACGGCCGTCCCTATTTGATGACCACATCTGTGCAGAGCAGGGATCGCCAGACACGATGTTGCGGAATGACATGCCTTGGGGCGGAGGAGGGTCGGGCTCGACTGCTGCTCTGTTTTCTGTTTTTCTCACGAGAGATGCCCTTCAGCCCTGTGGCGGAGTCTGCTTCGATTCTTCTTCTTCTCCATATATATATTTCTCCACGCGGAGACGTCCCCTGTTAGTCCCATGCGCTACAGATACCCTCGTCCTTCAGTCTCTTCCCTTGTGTTAATCCTTTAATCCTTCACGATGAAGTTAATACACGCCCCCTTCATCGTCGCCTTTCTTTCTTCCGCCCTCGCGGCCCCCTTGAGCATTTCGCTTGGCGAGCAAGACTGGACGAAGCAAGAATGGGACGCCATCGTGGTTGGATCAGGACCTGCTGGAATCATCGTGGCCGACAAGCTGAGCGAAGCCGGCAAGAAGACGCTCTTGCTCGAGGGCGGGGGTAAGTCGTATGGCATCACTGGCGGGACGGAAAAGCCGGATTGGCTGGCGGGAACCAACATGAGTCGTGTCGACATTCCCGGTCTCTGTAAGCTTCTTTTCAACCTTCAACCTTGATCGAGCGACTGGGCTAATCGATCAACAGACAAGAGTATCTTTTCTGACCCTGGAGACTTGACGTGTGGAAGCACTGTCAACGCCTTTGGAGGCTGCACGATTGGTGGTTCTAGCGCAGTCAATGCTGGAATGTTTTTCCAACCGCCTTCTTCCGATTGGGATACTTACCACCCTGATGGTTGGAAGAATGCAGACCTCGAGGATGCGACGGCGCGGCTTTTGAGCAGGCAAGCGACCGTCACGGACTACTCTGCCGACGGCAACTACTACCTCCAGACTGGCTACGAGGCGGCCAAAAAGTGGCTCGTCGACGGCGCTGGCTACTCGAATGTAGTCATCAACGACCAGCCTCACGACAAGACCAAGGTGTTTGGCCGGCCTGCATACGACTACAACAAGGGGCAACGCGGGGGACCCGTCACGACCTACCTGCAGACTTCTCTTAGCCGCTCCAACTTCCTTCTCCAAAGCGGCGTTCGTGTCCAGCGCGTTGAGAGGACGGGCTCCAAGGCTACCGGCGTCGTGGCCACTTTCAATGGCACGACGGTGACGATTCCCCTTTCTTCCAACGGCCGCGTGGTCCTCAGTGGTGGTGCCATCCAGTCGCCGCAACTCCTGATGATGAGCGGCATTGGCGACCCGGCTACGCTCTCGCAGCTTGCTTCGTCCAACCTGATCCCCACCTCCCTGAACCCCTCGGCCTGGATCAACAACACTGCCGTCGGCGCTGGCCTCTTCGACAACCCTAATACCTTCATCGAACTCACTGGCCCCAGCATTGCATCCTACACCTACTCCTACAAGTCCCCCATCACATCCGACACGCTCATGTACCTTAGCTCCAAGAGCGGCCCCTACACCTTCGCCTCACAAACGTCCGTCTTCTGGACCACGATCCCGCACAGCGACGGCACTCCCGCAACCGGTGTCCAGGGCACCATCGACAGCGCGGGCTACGGCGACTTCGTCGACGACCGCACCATTACGCTCAACGTATACGGCACCAGCGGCCTCCTGTCCTCGGGCCGCGTAGTCATCGACTCCAAAGGCGTAGCCGGGCCCTCGGACGACATCTATTACAGCGACGCCGCCGGCCGCGACGCCAGCGACATTGCAACCTTCATCCACGACCTGTTTCAGGCGCTGCCCGGCTCGGGGCTGACGCCGCTCAACATCCCGGCCAACGCGACCAAGGAGGAGATTCAGACGTACATCACGACGCCTTCGCAGTACGCCAAGGGCCAGGTCAACCACTGGAGCTCCAGCTGCCGCATCGGGTCGTGCGTCGATGCCGAGGCGCTGCGCGTCAAGGGCACGGACAATGTGCACGTTGTTGATGGTAGCGTCGTTGCGCCGTTGACCGTCAACCCCCAGTTTGGCATCATGGTTGCGGCCGAGAAGGGCGGCGAGTTGATTGCGAAGTTGTAATGTGCCTGCAGTAATGTTTTTATTCTGGGGAGGAAAAGTTTCGTTGTCGTCAAGGCCCCGTTTAAGTGGTCTGTATGATTTCATGTTGGGAGGTCCATCTGTTGTCTTGTTATGTTGTAGACTGTCACATTTTTTGTTGGATACCAACTTATTTCTATTCCTCTTGGGAGGCTCGATATGGGGAGGATTCGGAGCTTTATTATACCCTCATCCTACCTGTACCACAATTCCATCACACATCCACCACCTGTTTCCATGTTCTCCGTCGCTTGCATCATCCCACCTATCCATTCTCCCTGTCCAGCGTCAAATCTAGGCAGCACGGTGCAAGTCGCCCAAAAGTCATGGACTCCTTCCAAGTTTTGCTCCTCGTTGTCGCAGCTACCCGTGTCGCGGTGCTCGGAGTGACGCAAACGTGTGCAACGGCGAGAAATGCCCCCTGGCCACCAATGCAGCGGAGTCAGGGGTACGGCGCGAAAGCGAATCAACAGGGTCCTGATGACATTTTGGCAATGCTAAGTAGTTACTCGCATCTTCGCGAAATTGCAACATGATGGTTAATGGTAACAGCTCCATTTCCTTGAGACCAGCGGCATTCTATCAGCAACTTAACATCTCACGATCCCCATGAGCTGCGATTGAGGCGATGGTCCACTCTGCCTACATTAGTCCGAGCGGGCCCTGCTGCGGCCCTGCGGGTGATCCATCGCCAGACGCTGGACTTGACGCGCAGCGAGCGGGTCCAGTAATTGGCCGGCGCACCCCTGCCACACATCCATGGTTCCCTGCGCGGTGACGTCGACGTGCGGCCTCACGCGTCCTACCCGAGCACCCTAAAGTGTTCAGAAAACTGGCTCACAAAACTTGCTGAGCATGATGATGCTGATGTCTGAGGCCAGCCAGCAGCGGCGGGGAGGCGGCAAGCCTTGTTCCATGCTGGGGTGCTTTGCCTGGATATAAAGATGTTGGCAGTCCGCCTGCCCCGCTCGTGTTGGTTCTGATTTATACCCACCTGTCATACCTGCCTACCGCTACGACGATTTGAACGACTCCTCTTTCCTACAGGCGAGCGACTCTGTCGAAGAGCTTCAACGAAACAACCAACGGAATCTACCTGCCTCTCCAACACAACGCCACCAACACCACCACTCAAGACCACCACACCACCAGCACATCCGCACCATGGCCTCCTCAACCTTTCCCATAATCTTCACCATCGCGGGCTCCTCCTCTCGCCACGAACTCCTGCTCATCTCCTCGGGCACCAAGCTGTCGGACCTGATCTCGCAAATCGAAACCGTCGTGCCGTCGTCGGTCAACACGCAAGAGTTCCTGGCCAAGTACGCAAAGAAGACGGCGGCGGACCGGGTCGAGACGGTGCGCGTGCGCTGGGCCGGCGCCGGCCGCGACACAAAGACTTTCCCCGCGACGACCGTCTTGACTGAGGATAACGTCGAGGCCGCCCTCCGCCTGATTGAGGCCAGTGGTGTGGGCAAGGATGTCCTTGAGGTGACGCTGGCGGCGGCGCCGGAGGCGGACAAGAAGGAGTAGGTTGGTCTGCGCCGCGTGGAAGTTGGGGAGCGTTGCTCATTGTTGGACAGGTTGCCCGAGCGGACCAAGTAGGTCGTTGATTAAATCGAAGAGAGTTGGTGTCGACTGAGGGGTATTGCACTGTGTTTGCTGGCATCGGATTTGGAAAAGCGAGCAAGTATCCTAGCGTCTAATATTCATCATTTCTACAACACCGCTCATCCCCTCATGTCCGTCTTGACCACCATCGCACGAGGACACGCGCCCCCGGCAGCTCCATGGCATCAGGCTAGTGTCAGTACGCCTTTAAAGAGCATACCTGAAGCCAGGATTCTCGCGGTCCGTCAGATCCATAAAGCCATCTCTCGTCGCCTCGTCCACGACTGTGCTGCTCCCATCACGCCTCCGATTCTCCCACCACATGAGCTGGCGCAACACCAACGCCGCGACGATGATGCCAGCATAGCACACTGATAGCGCGATGATGGCCGAATGGTACCGCGGGGCCTCTCGTGCCAAAAACACCTGTGCGCCCGCGACGTTTCCCGCCGCATAAAACACAAACCACAGGCCGGTGGCCAGGGCGCGTTTGGAGTGGCCGGCGACGTTGGTCGTCAGCAGATTCCAGGCGAGTATGATGGCCGCGCCGAAAATGTACTGCAACCAGCTGCAGCCGACGAGCGTCCAGCGGTGCGCCAGGCTCGTTAGCTGGATGCCGATGAGGCCGGCGAGCGGCGGCAGGCAGCTGACGACGAGCCACAGGGCGCGCGTGTCTTTGAAGCGGCTGGCGGCCAGCCCGCACAGGGGGACGACGCCGGCCTCTATGGCGCCGCTGGGCAGCTGCAGCAGCGTCGCGTTGAGTCCGGATAGCCCAAAGCCTTCGAGCAGCGCCGACGAGAAGTTGGACACGCCGCCGTTGATGATGCCGCAGGCCAGCCCGATGAGCGTCAGACACCACACCTTGGGATCAGTGAGGGCTTCGAGCGACTGTTTGGTTTGGAAGTGCGCGTTCTTGACGCCGATCATGTTTGTCGCGATGCGGTTGATGGCGACGACCTTCTCCTTGTGCGTGAGAAACTTGGCCGTGCTGGGGGAGTCAGGGGTAAGGATAAGCTGAAGATAGTCAGATGAGAACAAGGACGAAAAAGGCGGTTAGCCAGGGGTACTGACAAACAAGATGCCCCAAACAACATTCAGCGCACCAATGACCAGAAAGATCAACTGCCACGTCTTGAGCAGACTGCCCGTCGCATTGCCCAACCCGTAGCTCAACAGCGCGCCCAGCATCGTTGCGACGCCGTTGAACGCCAGGAACAGGCACATGCGAAACGGCTGCTCGTCGCGCGCATAGAACATGGACGTAATTGTCATGATGAGGGGCGAGATGCTGGCCTCAAACATGCCCATGACGAAGCGGAGGACCAGCAGGCCGGCATAGTTTTTGGCGGCGACGTGGCAGACGAGCACGACGGCCCAGCCGAGCAGCAGAAACCCGGTGAATTTGGCGACGGGCAGCTTTTGGAGCAGGATGTTGGCGGGGATGGACCAGAAGAGGTAGCCGAAGTTGAAGACGGCGGCGGTCCATGAGTAGCGTTGGCTGCGTCGAGTAAGCTATCGGTTCTGACACAAGTGCAAATTGGAGGATATTCACCCCTCGAGCCCCAGGTCCTCCTTGAGCGTGTAGGCAGAGGCGTAGTTGAGGGACAGCTTGTCCAGATAGTGAAGCATGCAGGTGATGCAGATCTACCGACAAATTTCAGTGTCTACCTCAAACTTCCCAGGTCCCTTCTTGTCTTACAACTGGCAGTATGACTTTGTCAATCTTCCGCAACACCTTCTTGCCTTCTGCCTCTAGCTCTTCTCTTGGATACTGTTGCACCTCGAGGTACAGCTCTCCTGCAATATCCCGTAGCTTTTGCTCGTCTGGCCCATACTCTGTCACGCCTTCGGTGATGTCCACCTCTGGTTTCTCCAGACTATCTCTCTTCTTTTCTATTTCTGACATTTTCGGTTGCCAGGAATGAAATCTCCTTACGGTACCAAAGTCTAGGAGGCGGATAGAAGTATTTGGAGACCTATTGTCCCTTCGAAACTGAAGCAGAATGGGGGGTGCTGCACGTTTATCAAGTGATAGGGAATTCCCGCAAACTTCGCGCCTGTAGCCGCCGCGGTACTCCACACGATCCCCGCTCTGGTGGCCAAACCCATCTTTTGACTGGCAGCACGGAGCGACAGCGACTTGAAAGTGCCATGGTGCGCGGCCCGGGGATGATAAGCTTATCACATCCCCAGAGCAAGCACGCAGCAGGCGTGAATACCCCGGATCGTCAGCAGTGGGTCACATTGTCGGGAATTGGAGCGTTTGGAAGATAGATTAATTGATCAAAAGAGTGACGATGTAGTAAAAGAAAGCCATCGAGTACCTCTGGATTGCGCGCCGTGAGAATATGATGTTGAATCATCGGCCGCAATCATCAATGCTCGATTTTGCCATGGGCATCAATTGCGAGCGCAAGCAACAGCCAGCGAGTTTCGCCGAACTACTTGTCGTAGCACAAGGGCGAAACCATGACGTCCACAGGTGGCATCGTCGTCCATCATTCCTTCACTTTGGCTTCCAGCTTTCCCTTGACATTTTCAATGAGTTCATCCAGCGACTCGAGCAGCTCGATACCAAATCTGTCACACACAACCTGGACGTTTCCACGCCTCCAGTATCCATCAGGGCAGGCAACGACGAGCTTTCCGCTGCCTGCGTACAGGCCAAGCTCCATCAGAGTGATTGGTGACATGGTTTTCTTGTCGAAATTCATGGCGATGACGTCGGCGCGGTCCTGGCAGTCGAGTTCCCAAACAACTTGTTCTTTGAAGCGCGGGTCCGAAATGTCTTGCTTCCAGTCGTTGTCCCAGTCGTCGCGCCGTGGGTTCATAATGGTCACCGGAAGATGGCACAGGTTCTTGGTGATTTCCGTCTGCCAGTCTACAGCCTTGCCCATTTCGATGCTGCCGGCGAGAAAGATTGAGGGGGTCGAAGTCGTGATCTGGTGAGGAGCTTTGAAAATGGAGGCCTTTCCAGCATTGATCTGCGCCTCAACCTCGGACGCGGATTGTTCAACCTTTTGCTCAGCAGCATTGGAAGCCACTTGCTCTTGAGGGGGAGAAGTCGTTGGCTCAGACATATTGTATAGTGAAGAAGAGAGTATGAAGAGGCTGGTTGGGAATCAACGAGTATTGGCCAAAAGGCTAAAAAGTGTTTGGATCTTGTGGATATGCTGCAAGATGGTGATGAAGGTCGAGAGTCAGTCCAGTACTTATAGACCCTGATGGACAGGATCGTCAAAGAGTGGAGATGCTGTAACAGGGCGGTGCACCTCAGCGAGGCTGAACAAGAGCTGGCGAGCCGCGAAAGGCTGCTTTGCTGCTGACGGCACCATACGACCACGCCTTTCCACTAAATCACCAACACGTCCATTTCCAACATATCAATCCAGGGAGTAGGCAAGATGAGACATTCTCAATGGTTAAGTTTGTGACGACTTTGGCGCGCGGCTGGTGGAGGGGGAGGCGCGGAGTCATCCAGCTCACCAACATAGCCCAAAATCGACTTCATTTGTTGCCCAAAAGACGCACCTTGTAGCTTTGGGTTGTTGGATTTAGACTGTGCCTCGTCTCTTGCCGCGGCACAGAGTTGTCGCCTTGTTTCTGGCGTTGGTCTCGCGGGCATATGGACGCGTTCGTGTAAGACCTCGGCCCGTTTGATGGACGCGAGAAGGATCAGAGGCACAGATGGACAATCTTGAGGTTGGTGGAATTGAGCTTGCAGAGTCGGTGACGGCGTTGAAGTTGGGGCTGGGGCTGGGCTGACTTCACACGCATGAGTCAAATCGCGGCGGGCGGTCAAGAAATTTTGACGCGCAGCACCTTTTCCGACTGCTTCGCGACCCCGCCACGGCCAGCTTCCTCTGTCTGCATGCGATTCCTGCGGCTCATCCACCGAACGCCCTTCGAAACCGCCGTACTCAGTCGCTGCTCCAGACCCCAAGGCCTGCCGCGCGCCTCAATCGCTCACCGGACTCGGTCCTTCCACACCCCATCTCGCGCTTTGTTGCCAACCAACCTATCACGCAAGCCGTTTGACCCAACCATCATGGCCGCGGTCCAATTTCAAGATCAGTCCATTGAGGACGTCGCTGCGACACTGAAGAACCTTGGTATCTCCGAGGTCCCCAAGCAGCAAAATACTCACCCGGAGGTCAACCCAGTCGACATTTTCCGCTCACACATTGCCGAGCTCGTGTCGCAAGCAAGCGGCGTCGATGTCAAGATCATCTTCCCAGTCATTCAAACGACTCAGACTCTGGACAAGGGCGACTTGACTCTGCCTGTGCCCGCACTCAGACTGAAGGGCAAGAAGCCCGACGAGACGGCAAAGGAAATTCAGGACAAGGTATTCCCACTACACACGATTTCGTCATTCTAGGGCTCACCCTGGCAGTTCCCCGAGTCTCCTCTTGTTGAGAAGCCCGTCGCGAACGGACCTTTCCTTTCCTTCTTCTTCAAGCCTCAAGCGCTTACCTCTCTGGTCCTCCCCACCATTCTCAAGCGCGGCAGCAAATACGGTCTCAACCCCTACGATGGTCTCAAAGACCCCTCGGATCCTTCCAAGGGCCGCAAGCATATTGTCATCGAATTCTCCTCCCCCAACATTGCCAAGCCCTTTGGCTACGCGCATTTGCGCAGTACCATTATCGGCGGTTTCCTTGCCAACCTCTACAGGGGCGCAGGATGGGATATCACCAGGATGAACTACCTGGGTGACTGGGGCAGGCAGTACGGAATTCTTGCAGTCGGATACAAGAAGTATGGCGACGAGCAAAAGCTCCAGGCGGACCCCATCAAGCACCTTGTCGAAGTTTACCAGGCCATGTCCAAGGTCCAGAGGGAGGAAGATGAGGAGATCAAGGCCAAGCAAGACAAGATTCAGGAGTTGAAGAAGGAGGGCAAGGACCAAGAGGTTGCAGAGCTGCAAAAGGAGGTCGACGCCCTGGTCGCCAAGAGTGTCAGCCAGCAAGCTCGTGACTACTTTAAGCGCATGGAGGACGGCGACGAGGAGCCCATGAAGTTTTGGGAGTGGTGCCGTGAGGTGTCCATTGAGGCGCTGAAGAAGTCGTACCGTCGCCTCAACATCGAATATGACGTTTACTCTGGCGAGTCGATGGTCAAGAACGAGTCCATGGAGGCTGCAGCGAAGCAGCTCGAGGAGACTGGCACGTCGGAAAACAGCGAGGGTGCCGTCATTGTTGACCTGACCAAGCACAACAAGAAGCTGGGCAAGGCTCTTGTCAAGAAGAAGGACGGCACATCGCTGTACCTTACCCGTGATATTGGCGCTGCCGTCGAGCGTTACAACACCTACCACTTTGACAAGATGATCTACGTTGTTGCCACGCAGCAGGATCTACACTTGGCACAACTGTTCAAGATCATTGAGCTCATGGGCCGCAAGGACATTGCCGACCGCTGCGAGCACGTCAACTTTGGTATGGTCAAGGGCATGTCGACGCGTCTTGGAACCGCAAAGGCGCTGGACGAGGTCCTCAACATTGTCGGCGAAAAGATGCACGAGGTCATGAAGACCAACCAGGCCAAGTACGAGCAGGTCGAGAACCCCGAAAAGACGGCAGACATTCTTGGTATTGCCGCCGTCATGGTTCAGGACATGAAGGGCAAGCGCATCAACAACTACGACTTCAACCTCGAGCGCATGACGTCATTTGAGGGTGACACTGGCCCCTACCTCGAGTATGCGCACGCCCGTCTGTGCAGCATTGTCCGCAAGGCTGGCATCCCCGAGGAGGAGCTGGTCAACGCCGACCTGACCCTGCTTACCGAGAAGCACGCTGTTGATGTCATCAGGATGCTATCTCAATGGCCAGATGTCTTTATGGACACGCTCAAGAAGAAGGAGCCCACCACTGTCCTTATGTATCTGTTCAAGATGACCCATGCCATTAGCAGCAGCTATGAAGTCTTGCAAGTCATTGGCAGCGAGGAGCAGGTCAAGAGGGCACGCATGGCGTTGTACGTCAGCGCTAGGCAGGTCCTTAGGAACGGCATGGAGCTCCTGGGCTTGACACCCGTCGACCGCATGTAAGCGCAGGAGTCACCATGACTGCTGTGTTTTCATAACCAACATTTCGGCCATGTTTGGATCGCAAAGTCGGCTGTTGAATCTACGTGCTTTGTAGAGTGACATCATGGCCGCCCAATGATGAAGATACCACCACGCTCGAGCGACTTGGGAGACCAACGAAGCAAATGATAAGGTTACCAAAAGAGAAGACCATCTCAGTAGGACGAAATGAATGCAAAGAGATTTAAAGTTCAGGTTTGAGCATTTTTGTACCTTGTTTTGATAATATGTCACTATACGTTTTGCGATTTCCTATTTGGGAAAAGTGTTTAGCGAGAGCATGCTCTGGCGATGGTGTTGGGGAATCAGGGTGCAAGTGATGCTCCTAATAGCTGGAGAGACAAACCCACCACGAACTTTCCAGTACATCGACGCATAGATCCTCGCAGTTGGAGCAGGTTCAGTCTGGCGTGTCGTTCAACCTCATTCCTGCCCCAACTATCGCCGAGCCGCCCCATTTAGCAACTGCGCAGTCCGCGCAGTCCGCGCGGGAGCACCTTGCGAATTTTTCATCCCTCTGTCAACTCAACTTCATCACCTTTTTTCCGTCCGGTCTTGATCGCATATTGGTTTCCTCGTCATTCTACAGCTCGCATTCATCAGGATGTCTGAAAACGGGGACCTGGATGTATCCGCTTACAACGAGGCTCCTTGTCGGCTCCCTTCCGGTGAACTATTACGGTTCAAGACTACGTTCATCAAGGGAAAACGCTGGGGAGAGGTCGACGTTACGGTTCAGTACCAGTAAGGACCAAGACATTCAATTAGGAAGAAGACTTTCTGACCCGTGTACAGAACGCCCAATTTGACCGACTGGGTTGATATCGCCTGGAGCAGAGGCTTCTTCTTCAATCGCGACGCTGGTCTCTTCAGAGACTGGAACTTTTTCGGTCCCAACAGACAACCTATTCCACAACATGTTCGAACCTTTCTCAGGTGTGCTTTCGACGGCTCGGGCAAACTGAAAGATGCCATTGTCGAAGTGGAAGATAGCGACTCTGACGGCTCTGAGGGTAATGTCCGAGTCATGCCTGGAACAGGAGCTGGCGAACGCCATTTGGGAGATGCCGCCAACAACACGCCTCAAATGAGCACTACCTCGACCAATAGTCTCCACCGCAGCAGTCAGGCAACAAACCTACGCTGCATCGGCGAGTACAGCTTCCTCATGATATTGCATCTTACCGTCGACATCAACTGGCGCCGTAAAGCAATCGCAACGAGAATCTGCAATGTCATGAACCGACTCGCGGTATACCGTTATCCTACACTCAAGTTCTCTGTAGTCTGGCCCCTCGGCTCGCCTGGCGACCACGAACTGACACCGGCCATGAAGGCTGCAAACATGGGCCCTGACCAGCTGGGACGCATTGCACAAATGACGGCTAAGGGCTTCTATCGTGCCTTGGGATTTGTGCCGCTGGGCACCTCCAGATGGTACGTCCGGAATCTCGACGACTACCGAAGGATGATCCAGATCGAGGCACAACGTACGCCGCAGGAGCGTGCAGAACGAGCCAGACGTTTTGGCACCAACGCGGACCTCGCTGACCTTTACGCGGTGGAGATGGCCCAGCTCCCCGTCCAGCTCCCTGTTCAAGACTATACGCAGGAGCAGGCGCAGCCCATGCAGGTAGCTCCAGTGGTGGTCCAACAGACGAACCCACCGGAGAGGGCGAACCCCCGAGTGACATCAGTGGCCCAGCTCCTCAATCATGACCCTACACCGGAGCAGACGCAAATCGTGCAGGCTCAGCCAGCGAACAGGACAGCACACCAGTCGGCGAACTTAACACAGCATCAGACGCAAAGCTTGCCAACTCAGCCAACGGACTACCCAGGACAGCAGTTGGCCCAGCACGACAATCATGTCTCGCAACAGCCCGAGACGCAAAGCATGGAGACGCCGTCGGAGAGCCAAGTAGCAGTGCAATGGATAGAATTTTTTCAGAACGAGATTCATCTGAACGAGATGGAAGCCATGCAGGCTCAGCCAGCCACGATCCAACAACAGCAGTTGGATTTCGATGATGAGCAGCTGGCAAACACGACACAGAACATAGAGACGAACTTTCAGTTCGAGGCGGACCTGCTCGCGGCCCAGCAATTGAATTCAGTGCCCCAGCATCGCAACGATGATTTCTCCACCCAGCAGCAGATGCAATTCCCGCAGACCCAGCCAGCGATTCCGCCAGAACAGCAGGGAAGCAACGTCAACATGCCGCAGGAGACGCAATCAGAATCCCCGATGCAGTCGGACGAGTACGTCGAGCTGTCAGTCGATTCTGACATCGACATGTCGCAGGAGCCGCAGTCGGACGAGTACGTCGAGCTGTCAGACGATCACGACATCAACATGCCGCAGGAGACGCCGTCGGGATCTCCGTTGCAGTGGGGCGAGTACGACGAGCTGTCACTCGATCAAGACATCAACATGCCGCAGGAGTCGCAGCCGGAATCCCCAATGCAGTCGGGCGAGGACGACGAGCTGCCACTCGATCAAGACACCAACATGCCGCAGCAGGTATTCGTAATGTTAGGTTTGGGTGAGCACGACGACGATTTCATCACGCTGGAGCAGCTGCATCCGGGAGGGTATGAAGAGCTGCCACTCGACGACAACGACAACATCCCCATGACGGAAGACGGACAGCGCATTTCCCCGATTCAAGCAGACGAGCACGGCGACCTCGTGCCACTCGATTACAATGACACTTCGTCCTACGAGTCGGCCTTGGAAGAGCACCGCAGCACCTACCACTCGCTGATGAACTCGGGGGAGCCGGACTCTAACGATCCGAACTCCAACAATCCGAACAACGTGTTTTCGGATCCCGAGGAAAGGCGCTTGGCTAGCATTGGAGATGAGCAGATTTGGGGAGACTTTTGTGCTGATGTTGATGTCAACAGAGACTGGGGCGATGAGTGGTCTTGAGCATCGCGTGGTCAGTCATTGGGTCGATTGTAATGGGAATTGGTGCTGGTGAGGATTGGGTGGTCAGTCATTGAGTCGATTTTGATAGGGACTGGGGACGGTGAGTATGAGGTGGTCAGTCATTGTTTAGATAGCGACGTTAGCATGCCATTAATGTATTCTTGTTTCACAAGACGAAGAAGTTCGCCATGGATATCAAGAGTGGTCGTCCACACGTGATTACATAAGCCTCAGCCCTACCGTCAGTGGCTACCGCGTCGCGCAGCGGGAACCGCATCTTTCTCACAACTTTCTGCAATTCGTTCTCTTCACGCCACCCGCACCTTTCATTCGAATTTTTGCTCCCTCAAGCTGCAGCAGCATGAGACGGTCTTGAACAATACATTGAACACGAAAAAAGGCCCGCGTAAAGTTTCGAGAAACCGCAGCAATCATGAACACGATTCGCTCCATCAAGGAGCTCAACAAGCGCGAGCTCGAAGCCGGCATTCCACCTGAGGCTTCGTGGCATGCTGATTATCGGGACACGGTACGTGACTCTGCGTCTTCAGCCCGGTTTAACCAGCGTCGCTAACCAATCCATCAGGCATACATCTACATTGGCGGCCTCCCCTTCAACGTTTCGGAAGGCGACATCATAACCATCTTCTCGCAATACGGCGAACCGGTGCACATCCACTTGATCCGCGACAAGGAGACGGGCAAGAGCAAAGGGTTCTGCTTCCTCAAGTACGAGGACCAGCGGTCGTGCGACCTGGCCGTGGACAACCTGAGCGGCGCTGAGGTCATGGGCCGCATCCTCCGCGTCGACCACACGCGCTACAAGAAAAAGGAAGGCAAGGAGGGCGAGGAGCCGGCTGGGGGCATGGACGTCAGCGTCGAGGCTCCACAAGACGAGGACGAGAGCAGCGAGGATGAGAGGCCCGTCTTGCCCGAGGAGAGGGAGCTGGCCAAGCTCATGCACGACATGGAGGACGATGATCCGATGAAGGGCTATTTGGTGGAGGAGAAGCGAAAGGAGGTTGAAGAGGCGGTCGCGCGGTGGAAGAGGAAAAACGGTGCTGGCGCATCGAAGAAAAAGTCGCGCGACCACGATCGCGAGCGAAGACACAGACACCACCACCGGTCACGGCGCGAACAAGACGCTGAGAGCGAGTCGGACGAGGACCGCAGGCGCAGGCGCAGAAGGCATAGAAGTCGCACTCGCTCGCCGGAAGACGCTGCCTCGGATGCGGATAGACGGCATAGACGCCACCGCCGCCGTGATGAGGACGACAAAGATGTTGAACGTAAGACGTCAAGACGAGATGACGAGGAGCCACCACGAGAGCGGCGGCGCGCTCGCGACTATGACGACGAAGAGGATAGGGACAGGCGGCACCGACGGCGTGACACAGAGCGAAGGGATCACGATGACGAGCGAGACAGACAGAGGGAGGATAGGAGGCAACGTGAGCGGAGAAGATATGACGACGAGGACAAGAAAGACGATCGGAGGGACCGGGACAGGGAGAGGCGAAGGGAGAGAGACGATGCGCGCAAAAGGTCGCCGTCATGAGGCTGATCCAAGGCGCAAAATGGTTACGCTCAAGGCGAATTAAGACATGTTGCGATAAGGTGAGAGGACTCGTCTGTTGGTATTCTAACATGATCAACTCGCATGGCTAGCAAGCAATACCATCTTCGCGTCGATCTTCACTGCATTGGCAGCCCGGTAACTCCTCGTTGCGCCTTCCCTGGATTTCTAGTGCAAATTCTCACGTCTTGCAGCTTCGTCACCATGCTGTCAGCTGCTCGTGGGGGTTGCGAAGCAAGGAGAATTTACAGTGTCGCCATTTGCCCCGTTGGCAATCGCATTGCCTACAGTAGGCCGCCAAAAAAAGACAAATCACCAGATGGAGGTGCGTATCATCAAGAGAGCTCAGGTGCCTGTTTGCTTAAAGACTTGGATATTTGATCTCAGAAGGACAGCCACAGGGGGCTTTCGAGCACATCTACCCTGCCTGAGTTGACATCTTTCGGCTTGCTGCGCATCGGTCTGGGCAACGGTTTGCAGTGCTACTCCCCTTCTACAATGGGCCAGTCGATGGACAAGCCCCTATTGTCTTTCTTTTCTTATGCAACCCCAGATTTTTGCTCCTACGAGGATGGCAAAGCTGGGTCAACATGTGGCATGCGCCATCCAAGTTTCTTGAGAAATTCAAGTGCCAGAGTGCCTAGTCAAGGTGTGCGCTCAAGTCTTTTATTTGTAGTTTTGAGATCTGCAGATACAAAGGTTGGTGTTGCACAGCAGCAAAGAGGTTGGAGGTGAGAAATGACAGGCACGTCAGCCCACGCCGGGCTAGGCAGGCCTTGCAGAAGGTCGCTAACGCAAACGCGGTGGCAGGGCAACCCAAGCCACACGGAGCGGGTAGGGCCTTTTCGGTTGACGGCCCGTAACGTACAGATACTACATGGATTATTGCTGCGTGCCCGATCGGTCAATTTTTTGGTATAGACGTCGCTGATGGAGTTGTTGACCAGAACCAAGAGCCGCTGAGAGCACCGCCGCGGCTGATTTTCATGCGCATCTGGGGATCATGCGGAGAGCCCGAGCAAAGGCAGCCCTGGCCAGGGGCTCAAGCGAGCGCTCCATCAAAGGTCAGCTCGTTCCAGTTGCCACCCAGGCAGACCAAAGAACAGCAAACGGGACCTTGCAGCTGCACCGCCAACCACAACAGCTGCGTATCCGCACAAGTATCCGTAGCCGCCGGGAGGACACATCCGGGCGCCCTGCTCCTTCGCCCCAATGGATAGGCACCGGCGCCACGACTTGGCTATGGTGACGCCGACGGACCTCGCAGCAGGATGCAAACGACAGGCGACAGGCCTCCAGGACCCATTGGCCCAGATGCGCACAGTCTCCAGTTTTCCCAAACACCATGTTTGAAACGCTCATGCACCCTCTGCACTGACGGCCAAAATGCTACCGTACATCTACTCGCTACTCCAGCCCTCCTCGTGATTTCTTGTAGCTCCACCTTGGTTGCTGGTTGCCCCGGTGTCTTTCCTCACCATCACCACCACCACACTTCCTTCGTTCGCTCTATTCCCTTCTCGATACGAGCTCCGAGGCTGGCCACCTCTCTTTTTGACCAACCTTTTCTCTTTTACATATCTCGCTTCTCTTCTCACTCTCCCTGGGCTTGTCTCTCCCTCGACGCTCCTGGCAGCTGTCATATTTTCTCTCATCACTCCTTGTATCACTCCACCAACCTTGAATTCCACACTGCTCCATCACCATGCGCTCCGCTTTCGCCGCCGCTGCTAGCATAGCAGCTGCGCTTCTCCCATTCGCCAGCGCCCAGACATACTCGGACTGCAATCCCATGAACAGTTCCCAGTTCCCCTGCAAAGCCAACACCGGTCTCAACACTGCCACGTACGAAATCGACTTTACCAAGGGCTCCAACCAGAGCTGGAGCTACATTTCGCCCGCCGTCAAGTATGGCGCCAATGGAGCCGAGTTTACCATTACCAAGCGCGGCGAGGCGCCCACCATCAAGACCGACTTTTACATCTGGTATGGAAGGGTCGAGGTCACCATGAAGGCGGCGCCTGGCACGGGCATCATTAGCAGCATCGTCATTGAGTCGGACGACCTGGACGAGATTGACTGGGTAAGTTTGATGTCTTTCACGCTTGCCATGACCAAGTCTAACACTGCGCAGGAGTTCCTCGGCGGCGTCAACAGCGCGGTCCAGACCAACTACTTTGGCAAAGGCAACACGACCAGCTACGACCGCATGCAGCAGTTCGACGTGGCTACGCCGCAAACAACGGCACACACGTACGCCGTAGACTGGACCAAGGAGCGCGTCCAGTGGATCATTGACGGCACCGTCGTGCGCACCCTCAACTACGCCGATGCCAACAACGGCATCAACTTTCCTCAAACTCCGTCAAACGTGCGTCTGGGTATCTGGGCCGGCGGCGACAAGGCCAACGGTGCCGGTACCATTTCGTGGGCCGGTGGCCAAACGACGTATGATTCTGCTGCCGGCATGCCGTGGTCCATGTACGTTGAAAAGGTCAAAATCACCAACTACAACCCGGGCGCCGCATACAACTACTCGGACACGACGGGCAGTCCGGATTCGATCAAGATTGTGTCGAGCGCCGCAGCAGACGCGGCGGGCGCTGCCGCATCGCCGGCTACAAACTCCTCTTCCGGTTCTGGCTTGAAGCCAACCCCCAGCGGCGGCGCGGGCATTGGATCCAATCGCCAGGGTGAAAGCGGCAGCTCTCTCGCGCTCACGGGCTCTCTGCCCTCGTCTTCCTGCCCGCCCATCGTCAAGACGCGCACCGTCACGCTCGCGCCGGGCGAGACAGCCCCGACGACGACGCTGACACTTGCTGGAACGCCGACGCCCTCTCACACGCTCCTCGCGTCGGCCGACTCGAACCAGAACACGGGCTCCTCGGCCATCAGCGTCGGCACGGGCATCCTCACGCTCCCCATGCCGTCGACGGGCAACCCGGCGCTGGCGCCCACGCCTCTTGCCGATGGTGGCAGCAGCAGCGCCATGGTGGACGGCTCGACCATGACTCCTGGCTCTAATCCGCCCCCGCTGGCGACCCCCACGCCCCAGACGAGCCACTACACGGGCGCGGCGGTGCCGCGGTTTGCGCGTGCGGGTAGCCTAGGGGGTGCGGTTGTGGCGGTGGCTGCTGCGGCGTTGGTGGTGTAGATGGGCGGTTGTGTGTGTTGATGGCACGCCCCGTCTGTCCGCCTTGCGCGTTGTGCATGCACAGCCTGGCGGGAGAGCAAACAGAGAAGGAGGGAGCTGTGGCCAGGTGTGGTTTTGATGGCTTTTGACAAGCCGCCCACCTTTCCCCACCCCTCGTGCTCCTCCCTCCCCCTTACCCCCTACCCGCTCCTCCCCTTCTCTTCTTGACTTCTTCTCGCCTCGCCCATTGCATCTCGCGTTGGACGTAGCCTTGGACTTAATGATTCCCCCTTTCTTTTTCTTCTCTTCTCTTCTCCTCTTCAGGACGGATGGACGGACGAACTCGACCTACCAAACTATTCGTCCATCCATCCGTCCAATTTTTACATGGCGAGCGAGCATGTGAGCGTTAGAGCGTCAGCGCGCGCAAAACAGCCCGCATTGATGAAGTGGCATCGTACGCGGTGGTGCAGGGATGGATGCATGGGTGGAGTGAGAAAGGTAGATGAGAGAGTGACCCTCTGATAGACTGGTGGTGTGCATCACACGAATCAAACAAGATTTACTTGAGAAGGAGAGTTTGTATGTGCCTTTTGGGTGTGCCTCTTTCTCCTTTGTGTGACCGGTAGACAGTCGCACTCTTTCGCTGTAGCTGACACAACGGCCACCGGAGTGGTTGGACCGCAAAAGCCATGTCAACAGTCAACTTTTTGGCGGGACGGGAGGGGAGCTCGGACGCTCCCTCCCTGTATCCGTAGCTGCTTCTTGTATCCTTCTACTCATTCTTAATCGTCCAAAGTCTTTTGGCAGCAAGAAAATCCTTGAGTCAGAATGGTCTACATGCATTTTTTCTCGACTAGATGGTTCTCCTAAACTCGCTGCATGCCAGCCATGCGACTCTAGCTCTCGTCAACCCCCTGCGTTGTGCCGCCTCCTTTTTCACATCATCAAAGAAATGCGACATGATACTAGACTTGTGGCGCTGCCCATGGTCAGCCAAGTTTTGATGCGTCGTAGTCTTTTGCTACACACAACACAGATGATCGTGAGGAGATGAGAAAGGGAGAGTTGATGGGTTCTTCTCTATCTGCCTGGAAGCCCCCCCCTTGCGCGCAAAGTGACGTGTGGGTAGGGCGCATCCACCCACACAAACTACCACAAATATCCCCACAGAGACAAGCTGCAAGCGAGCGATCAAGCGGCAAGCCATTAACGTGCCATCAAGAGAAAGCCCCGCAGTCGCGGACGGCCAAAATCCAACCAAGCAAGACGGAACCTCAAGCAGACTGGCCGAAGGGGAGAAGTTGAAGAGATAGTGGTCATTCTAGCAGGCATTTGCAAACGACCTCACATCCCAATCACAATGGCAGGTATATTCAGTCGTCCTCTCGACCTCGATCTCACCTCTTGCTCGACTCAACGGCCAAGTTATCTAGACACCTACCTACCTGCTCAACCAACAGACGAGCGCGCGATTGAGTATACACGCACCATCAACACCAACGTCTACATCTGTACATGTGCATCGAGACAACTAACCGGCCCCCGTTGAGATGCCCTCCATCCCACCCACATACATACCTACCTACCTGCCATCAACAGCACCAACAAAACCAACAACAACAACAACAACAACATTGCGCCACCTCACGCACTCCACTTCATCCACTCGACAGCCCAACAGCCCAACACCGACACTCCGCGTCGTCGTGATTGGCGCAGATCCACAAACAGACGCTCGTTTCTGCGCATCTCAAGGCGCGCATGCATGCACGCACGCATATGCAGAAGACTGACTCGAACCCTTCCCGCCGGCCGGTGCATGCATGCAGTGTGGATGGTGGACGGGCGGGCCGTGCTGGGGGTAAAAAGGAAAAGGAAAAAAAAAAAAAAAAATGGGAGAAGACGTGGGGAGGTGGGGGGTGAGGATAGGGGGAGGAAGGATATACAGCAAAAATGTAGAGTCGAGCGAGAAAAGGAGTTGGGGAGATTGCGAGGAGGGCATTTGCAAAATTGGTTCTAGGCCTGGGCCTGAGACTGGATGGTGGTGGTGGAGATGGTGGTGGAGATGGGACTGAGGTGGTGGTCTTTTGATCAGCCACCTTGGTACCTACCTACACCCATGTGTATCTTTTGGGTGGAGCCGATCCGACCTCAATCGAGAGAGGACGGGGAAGAGGAAGTGAGAGGGCGAATTCTTGCCTACTACTACATACCTTGAGTTCCCCACGACGATCAATTGTGCGCACAATGGCCATCTATCTGGGTGCACAGCCACAGCTCTCCTTTTACATGGCCGTCGCATCACATGGGCTTCGGCTTCTGCTCTTCTTGTCCTTCTCCATCATACTCCACCCCTACCCCCTCCCCCCCTCCCCTACCCCGTCTTTCGCAGTCATCTACCTCACCTTCACCATCACCAACATCATCCAGCCTCGCCTCCCTCACCGCGCACCTCCCAGCCATCATCGCGGTACTCGCACCCCGATACATGGCCTCCAAACCGCTCCTCCCCACAGCATTCTCCACTTGCGGAAATCGAGCGACCATCACCAACCAACCAGTCAAGCAACCATGTAGAAGCAAGCCAGAGGAGCACCGTCCGTCCGGTAGGCCGGTTGGCCGGTAGGTAGGCTGAACAATGAACGCTGGGCTGGCTGGCTGGCTGAATGCTGCACCGGTAGATGGGCAGACGCCAGCGCCCCCATGTCGTCATGCCGCAGCGCATCCGCATCCGCATGCCTGCCGACGGTGGTTGCATGCGGGGTGGGATGGGAACATGGGAACCTGGGAGGGGCAGGCGGGCGGGAGAGGCGAGCGGGCGGGCGGCCGGGCGTGTTTGTGGTTGTGGTGTGGTGTGGTGGCATTGGAAGATGAGTGATGGGGAGGGGATTTGATTGGCGAGTGGGTGCTGAGGATTGGATTTGTAAGGTGGATGGGGCTGGGGATGGGGCATGCATGGGTAGGTGTGTGAGTAGGCAGGTACTAGATACATGCTCCGAATAATTGGAAAGTCCTAGTATGCACGAGAGCAACTCTAGCCAGGAGATGGCGATTCTTCTTTGAATCTGTGTGTGTAGTCAGGGGTAATTCAAATATCGACGATGACGCGCAGAAGATTCGACGAGCAATAGTCGCAATTGTGAATGCCACGGCTTTTGCTCCAAGGCCTCGAGACATGTGCCTGTACATGTTGAAGTAGACGGAGGCACAATGTCTGTTGTCCTTCTAGTTCAGGAAGGTCGTTAGTACAATGACTCAGATCAGGGCAACATCGTCCTCTGCGCAAAGGCCTTGGCGCTTTGCCGGTTGTCAAACAGCTCTGCTCAACAGTACCACCAGTAGGTATAGACATGAGTACTGTGAGCCAAGGTCGTCATCAGTCTTTCTCCGCGCTTCGGCCGACCTCGCGCCGCCGCCACTGCACTCACAACGCTCATCCATCAGACGGATATCCCCAAGAGACTGTCATGGGATAGGTAGGCGACACGGCCTGTCCGTCTGTTGGTACGATGCGAGAAGCAAGTCAGCAGCGGGAAGGCAGCAAAGGCAGTGGCAGCGGCAGCGATACGCATCGTTCGTCCACTCATCTGCCAGCTGAGTGCGTTCGCAGCAACGGTGGCGCCAGTGGCAAAGCGGGAAGAATTTTTTTTTCTCTCTTCCCCTCTCCCCTCACGTTGCTCGTCTCGGCAGCGATGATGATGATGATGATGACGATGATGTTGAAAAGGCTTGGCTCGCTCAGTCATTCGCCGGTGCGTCGAGAGAACAGGCAACGGAACGCAAAGAGAAGCAGGCAGCGGCGCGCCTGACGACAAGCAAGAGAGGTCGTCGGCGCTGACGGCGGCAACGGATGTTGTCTGTCGCCGTTGCAGTCTCGTGCCTCATTCACATATTTTGCGGTGCCGGCTCGGGCCAGGGACGGTGCACGGACGGCGTTGCAGACATGCTATGACGAGCGATGACGGATGGCGTGTTTGGCGGAGGGCCATGATGACGATGATGGAATGGAAGAGTGAGGGGGAGAGGAGACGAACGAGGAAAAGGGACATGTGCGGCCCCTTGCCTCTTTGGGCGCGCCGTTGCTTCGCTTCGTGTTTGCGAGCTTTGCTTTGCGCGGTAGGGATCCGTGTCTAAGAATTTCTCGAGGTTTGAGCAGGAGAGAAGCGGATGCCGAAAATACTCAAGTCGTGCTCTTCTTCTGGTCAAATGCCGAGGGATTCGGCCAACCCTGGGGGCTTGCATGGTGGTAGCTATTTTGGTGTGTCGACAACCATTGCAGAATGCGGCAGGGATCCGCTGCAATAGCACGCGAAATGAGGCAGCGGCATGTTGTTGCTTTTTTGCGCCAAACGTCAACAACCACTCGCACATGTTTGACCGGCCGAAGCTTGACGTCGAATGGAATGGGCGGCTGGGTGAGTGGGTGGATTGGACGTGTTCCGTCAAGCTCCGTGGGAAATGACCAAGGCAGAGAGCGTCGAAGCAAATGGAGTCGTCTTGTTGTTTCGTCTCGCCGGGCTGGGCTGGGCTGCGGAAAAGAGGCCCGCTCCCGTCCAAACACCGGACGGACTGGACCGAACAACACATCCGACAGTCAGTGTCGGGCAGAGGTGCAAATGGTCGAGGCGACGAGCAGTGGGGTTTGCTGCCGTGGAGCCGGCCTCTATCGATTCGCCAGGACGTGGTCCAACAGGCACGCAGACCGGACGTCTCAAGCATCGACAGGAGACTGGCTCCATTATGGTGCTTTGACAGCAAAATGCAAGACGGGCCGCTGTGGTCGGACAGAGGCAGCCTCATAGCTGTGCAGAAGCGGCTGGCGGCATACGAACATGCTGTGATGCTGGTGCTGCTGCTGTGGCATTTGCTTACAGGTGGTACCAGATGCTGAACAATTGGTGCAGTGCTACTGGATGGTATTCACACGTGGAAGAAAAGTCAGTGGTGCAATGAAACCAGTGATCCACAAATACTTGGGCTTCAAGGCCGACGAGTTTTGCTGTGGTTGACCAAGGGATGGCCCAACTCCTAGGTTAGGTGGGGCATCGATGACGGCGGGCGGCTAGGGCTGATGGGCGAGGGAAACCTTGCGGATGACTAGACAACCAAGACTACATTGAATGTGTATAGAGAGGGCGCAGGGCGATCCGACTTGCAGCGCGTCATGATCGTCAGTCCAAGCACGTGGAGATCAAGAGGGCGGTGCGGGGGATTCGTCAATCACGAAAAAAAGAAGTTGAGAAAGACAACAAGATCCACGGCCGAGGGCCTTGTGCTGCGATCGGGACAGGAGGACAGACCCTTACAAGTCCCAAACCAGGATCAACTTGGCGCATGGCTGCCTCCCGTCTCAGGGCGCACTTTAGAGTAACATCGACTGCTATCTCTCTGATGAACAGAGGAGTTCGTGGAGAGAACAGGTCAAGTGCGAGAAGAGTGCAGTAGTACTAGCAAGAAAAAAAAAGTGATGTGGGTGGCGCGTCATCGACTCTGGCTGTCAGGCAGGATTAAACACCCTCCTCCGACTTTGACCGCCCCCAATCCCATCCCAACATCGCCTGCAGCCCGTCGCCTCGCATCGCTTCTCTTCTTCCTCCCGACCGTCCGCTTTTTTGACTCTGCTGCAACTGCACAACCCTGTCCACCTGCCTGTCCTGCATCTGCCGCACTGTTACCCTCGACCCACGCCCTCTACGGAGTAGCTTCAGCCCACTTGCACTCCAAACACGCCCGCGACCCTTTGCCCACCGTGGCCTCCCAGGGTGTCCTTGAAACCATCCACGTCTCCTCAGCACTAGCCCTCCAAAGCTTCGGCCAGCTCAGCGTTTTCCACCGACTAGCGTTCTGAATAAAACCTGTGAGCTCCGTCGCCCGCCGCCATTCCCCAGCCTGAGGCTCTGACGCTGACCCTTCTGCTCACCATGACAGGAGTCCTTGCACGCGGGCCTACGCCCGTTTCTCACCAAACCCAGCCTTCGAACCATCTGAACAGGCGTCTGTCCACCTCGCCTTATACTCATCCCACTCCTCAACACTATCCGTACTCTCGTCCGCGCGCCCAGAGCAACTCGCTTCCCCACGTCCCCACCTTGGCCTACTCCGCCCCTCAGCCGCGACCCATGGACTCGAGGCACTACCACCGCCCGTCTTCTCCTGGCGGGAGGCGCATAGTTGACCCAGCCCGGGCCTCGACTGGTACCTTTGGCGCCTACGACTCTTACTACAACTCGGCCTACCGTTCGCCCAGGTCCAGCGGGGACAGAGTCAACTATTCCACGGCTCCGAGCGCCGCGACCCGGGACGCAACGCGGAGCAGCTACGATGTCTATTCCGGGAGACCACGTCGCTCGACAGTCGACGCCAGAGAACGACCCGCGAGCACCTTGAACGTCCCATTGCGAACTTCCCACTATGATCGCTCAAGCAGTCCATCATCTTCGGTCCACACCTTTGGCGATACCACCAAGAGCACCTACGTCACTACATCCGTTCCCAGTGCAAGACCCTCGTCCCGACAGGGCCACCACGGCCACAGCCATAGCCATCGAAAGGTGTACAGTATCGATCATGGCGAAGCTGTACGAGTCGATCCCAGAGAGGTGGACTCGCGGCGACGAGATAGCGGCCGGGATAGCGGCCGAGAGGACAACTATGTCACACAAACCAAGGCCTATCACACGACCACCCAGCGCTATCCAGTCAGAGAGGTCAATGATAGCGAATACTCGTACACCGACCCCGCCAGCATGTACAAGGATACCGAGCCAACCTGGCGGGGTCGGTCCAACAGCATCGATTCGAGGAACCGCCGACCGACCAGCATGATGGATAGCTACGGCCCTCGGACGTCGGCCCGGGACCTTGGCGGTCCACCAGTCACCACTCGAGGCTTCGACAAGATCAACGGCCTGGCTGCGGCTGCAACTGTTGGGGCCATGGGTAGGACAAGCAGCCTTCGCGAGCGAGGTCGGGACTCTTCTCGCGAAAGGGCTCACGACAGGTCCATGACGGCCGATTCCCACTATCGCGATTCGGACTATGTGCATCGAGCTTCTACTCGGCCTGAGAGCGATGTACGAGACGACCGCTACAGCCACCGTGACTATGAAGAGCGCAGTGGATATCCCCCCCGACTTGACGACCCCGACGTTGAGTCGAGAGGATTTGGCATAAGACCCAGCAGCGTTGGACCAGGCGCTGACCCCTACCGCACATCCCATGACAGCATTTTAGAACGCCGAGCGGTTCCTCCAGTCGCCGCGTACCAGGTCGAACCAACCATCCCCATTCCCAATGTGAGCGACTACGTACCCCAATCCAAACGCGACGAGTACCGGGAACCAGCCAGGCACGATCGCGAGCGAGACTATGACCAAGATCGTCTGCGGGACAGAGACTTGGACAGGGAGCGACGAAAGGACTACGACCGGGAGAGGGAGCGGGAGCGACCAAAGGACTACGACCGGGAGAGGGAACGGGAGCGAGACCGTGACCGCGACCGCGACCGTGATCGTGACCGCGAGCGAGATCGTGATGCGGACCGGTATGACCGCGAACGTGACCGGGACCACCACTCGAGCGTTTTGCCAACTGCTGCTGCGGCAATGGGTGCAGTCTACGGTGCCCACCAGCTGGCAGAGCATCAGGGACGTCAATCCGAACGCCGAGAAGAACGACGCGAGGACCGCCGCGAAGAGCGCCGACACCGAGACCGAGACAACCGGACGGGTTCTGACGAGGAAAAGAACTATCGTCGTCACCAATCTTCCGATGACAGTGACGTCCCTCGGGAGAGACACTACGTCGACAAAGAAGGAACCCGAGACCGGGAGGAACGCCGTCGCGAGCCACGGGAAGAAGCGCCACCTGCTCTGGACCCCGACGAGGAATACCGGCGTCGTGTGCAGCAAGAATTGGAACGTGCCAGTGGCGCCAAAATGGAAAGGGAGGGAAGCAATTCGGGCAGTGACAGAGAACGCCGCCGGCGTCGCGAGCGTGACGCTGAGCCCAGGACGGAGCCAAAGGTGCCTGCGGAACGAAGCAGCAGCGTCTTTGGTCAAGGCATGACTGACGAGCCTGGCCACATGTCTGCCAATGAAGACGGCACATCTCGCGTCCGCATTGTGTCCCCACCAAAGCTGGACAAGGATGTTGAGAAGCCCAAGGGAATCCTTCGAAAGCCAACCGAGAAGTTTCCCGAAGACCCCAACCCCATCCGCGAAGGCGTTGCACCAATGAAGGACGCGAAAAAGGGAAAGGATATTCCCCCGGACGCCCGCTGGACCAAGATTGACCGTCGACTCGTAAACCCCGAAGCCCTCGAGGAGGCCAAGGAGCGATTCGAGGAAAGAATGGATTGCGTGATTGTGCTCAGGGTTCTCACCAAAGATGAGATTCAAGTCCTGGCCGATCGCACGCGGGAAATTCGGGAAGGCAGAGGTAAACACCCATCCGATGCTACAGAGCATTCAGCACCTAGAGCCCCCTCACCCCATGAGGTCGCTGCGGCAAAGGCAGACAAATTGGCGTATCGAATCGCATCGTCTGCCCGCTCTTTATCAGAAGAGACGGTCGCGACAGAGGCCAGCGGCGACCTCGAGCACAGCAAGCACAGTAAGCGCCACGGCAAACGCCATCACCGCCGCAAGCACAGCAGCGAGCCTGCGTCGAGCAGCGGTGACAGCGACAAGACTGTGGCGCCAGACGTGGCGGCAGTATTAGCTGCAAAAGAGAAGGACAACGACCCCAGCAACAAGCACAAGAAAGCTTCACTCAGCACCTTCATCACCCCCGTCCTCACCACAGTCTTAGACGCGCTAACGCAATCTGCCCATGCAAAAGAGGACGATCAGAGCCGCAGCGACTTTTCGTCTGCAGCCAGCGCCCAGCAGCTACCAACAGCGGCGGCGGCAGCAGCAGCAGCAGTGCCGTCCTCGCGCGACCACGAACGCCACCGCCGCCGCAAGAGCCGGCGCCACCAGTCGTCCTCGGCACAGCATAACGACGACTCGGACTACGACAGCGACGAGGAGGAGTCGGAGAGGGAAAGGGAGAGAGCACGCAACAGAGAAAGAGACCGAGACAGGGACAGGGAGAGGAAACCGCGCATGATTGAGCCGCAGCGAGAGCGGGAGCGCGAGGACTGGGAGAGGGAGCGCGAGCGCGAGTACTATGTCGATCCGTCGAGGAGGTGAGGTGCGTCGATGTAAAAGTACAAAGACATCCAGGAGAGCGGGGTTTGTTGGATAGAGGAGCATTCGCTGGTGTACTGGATGGATGGATGGAGAGCAAGTGGATGAGACGGGCCGGGGTTGGATTGGATGCGAGAAAGACGGATGCACGCGAGAGATACCACAGATACCACATTTTGCTTGCTTGCTTGTCTGCCCCTGGGCTCCTTGCGGAGAGTTGATGCGACGCGTGAGAAGGCATCTGTTGATATTAAAAGCAAAAGGAGAGGTAAAGTCACGCGAATTCTTCACGTCAAACCAACTCCAGTCACTTTCAAGCGCCCCCTGTTCAAAGTTCAAGTTCGCATAACAAATTATCCCCTCCCTACCACCTTCCTCCACTTGGCCACCCTCGTTCTCATCTCACACCAACCTCGACCCTCTCTTCTCTTCTCTTCTCTCTATCTATGCTGGCACCAATCTACCTACCTTCCCCGAATTCCTTGCCTGCCCCCTGACACTCCTATTCGCACGCTCTCCTCCCCCAATCTTCCTGACCAACCAACCAACCAATCAGTCAAACTACTAGCATCTCGCCCATGCAGCCACCATCATCTACACTCTGCCGGGCAACTGACCGCCGACTTGGTGGTGCTCACTCAAGTCCAACGCCTGACCGATTTTCTCTTCTCCTTGCCCTTTCCTTGGTCATGCAGTCAAATCGACCTAGACCAAATCATATCTAAATCAGTTACCCGGTAAGACGACATCAAATCATTTAGGCGGCGGCGTTTAGAAGCCTCCAAACCGCAGCTAGTACCTAGGGAATTAGGTGATGGTTATTCTTCCTCTCTCTGTCCTTCTCTCTGTCCTTCCTTCCCTCCTTCCTCCCTCTTTCTCTCCTCCTTCCCTTCTCAGAATTCAGGCCGAGACAGGTTGGTGGGGTAAGTGGCAACCAACTGCAAACGTCACAGAGAGCCAGAGAGAGAGAGAGAGAAAGAGAAAAGAGTATTAGTAACAACTACACCTGTGCTATATATACCATAATTCATTTACACCACCTTACCTACCTAATATATATAAAAACAGGGAGATGGATAATAGTTCACAGTTAATAAGTTAAATAAGGTATATACCCCCAACACACATGTACTCTCAAGTAATGAAAACAGGTATGGACATACTAAAAGTACCCAACTAATTAGATATGCTTTATCTAGTGACTAACTAGATCGGCGGGAGAAAGACAAGCGAGAGCGACGGACGGACAAAGGAAGAGAGGTGCGTGTTGAACGTACGATTGTTGTATTGTTGATTGAGTGTACAGTACATGCAACGGTAGGTTGAGCAACAGACTGATTGCCTACACCAGCCCAGACGAGAAAAAAAAGCGTCTTTCATTCCGTCCTGTATCGACTCGACTCGTCTTTTCTGACTCCTACTACAGTCGACCCAACCAACCTCTGCACTTCCACTCCCACCACCACCAGCTCCTCCGTGTCCCATCAATCCGACTCGACTCACTACTCCACCAGATGCTCTCTCCCCCTACCGCCATCCAACCGAGCAGACCAACTGCCACCATGTCACTGCCTCAACCTGCCAATCCTCCCTCTCCTTCTCCTGCCGCCTGTTGCCCATCCCATCCCTTCCCTTCCAAGCCCCACCAACCCATCATATATGCAATCATGAGTGATTTCGTATTCCCTCTTCGTAAGCCCCGTCCAATCGCCGTGTGTGTGTGTGTGGTGTATGCTTCGCGCAGGCTATCCAAAATGCGAGTGAGACCATCGCCAATGCCAAGAGGGGAGAGGAGAAGAAAATGTGCGGCCTACACACGCCCTTACCACAGGTCAAATAGAGACCATGTGGACGAGTTGAGCATGTGAGCTTTCCAAATGTCCGCACCAAGCAAAAGCAGAGGCCTGCTTGGCAGGAGAATTGAAAACGTAATCCAAAAGTAGCATCAAGCAGCCGTTGCAAAAACCAAAAGTCGTAAACGCCAGGGGAATGCAAGACAACTAAAAAACGCGCAACAAAACAAGAATGTGAGAGAGTGATTGACCCTCACCGATCAAAGACTGCACTCACACCCCAAACAAACAGGGTCGAGTACGCCGACCAATACCATCGTACAACGAGCGCAAGACCAGCAAATGACAGCATGCACCGCACAAGCCCGGTCTTTGCCCGTCAGATGCCATGGACGGCATTCCCTTCATCTGGGTTGCCAGGAGGAGGACCGAATTCGCAGCTTCCCAGAGCATCTCCAGTATCTACGCCTTGATCTCGCGTTTGTATCCTGGTATCTGGAGGCTCAGAGGGCGCGGGAGGGGGTATGTATCCGGCATCAACATCGGAACCGCCATGCGGAGGAGCGCCGTCGTCGAAGTCGTCTTCGAAATATTCGTCCCCTTGTCCTTCCATGCCATCGTCGGGGTGCAATTGCTGGTCGTCGTAATGGCCGTGCTGCTGGGCATGCTGGCTATTTGGGGCAGGTGCTCTTGGCTGGGAGTTTTTGCACATTTTCTTGCCCTTTCTGCCCTTCATCTTTGCCTTCTCCAACAGACGCCTCTTTTCAGCCATTCGCTTTTGCTCCTTGCGATCTTTAATCTCATATTGGCGAATCAAAGCTCGCGGTGGCTCGCCAAAAATGTCCTCGTACTCGCAAAACTCGCATATCCAAATGTCGTCGCGTGAGGGCGGATGGTGGTAGTTGGTGTACTCTTGCTGCAGCCGTCGACGACGCGCTGCTACCGCGTAGATTTTCTCTGGTTTGCGGCGGGGTTTCTTCGGCGGCTGCTGCGGGGCAGGCTGTTGGGCATTGGCTGGTAGAGGAGGCTGCTGGCCAGTCGAACCGGCTTGCGTCGTGCCATTCATCTGAGGACTGGTTTGGGTGGCGTGTGTGGTCACGCCGCGGGTCGACTGTGCAGGAAGAGGAATGCGGGAAGCTGGCGGCCCCGCGGATGATGAGGCTGGGGGAGGAGCACGGAGATCGGTCCCGCTCGAGTAAGAGCCGTTCTGGCCGGGCCAAGTCGGCTGATTCGGCGAACCGCAAGTAAAGGTAAACTGCGTCTTCTGAGGAGCCGCTTTGGTAGCTTCCCGTTGCAATAAGCTAATATTTTCCTTGCCTTTGACAGTTTGACCAGCAGCTTGAGCGTTAGCAATGGCCGTGGAGATGATGCCGTGGTCTACAGTGGAAGCTGTCAAAGGTTAGCATCCAAGTCGCGCTTGGGGTTGTCCAATGAGGGACTTGCCTTTGCCACCAGCACCTACTCCATTGAGTCGGGCCCTGCCAACATTGCCGTTAGCATAGGCGTTTAGACTGGAAGTTGAAGCTCCAAGGGGCCGCCGCTCGTTCGAGGACCGCGCTGCTGACCTGCCATACCGTCCTCTTCCGGCTCCAGAGATGCCGGTGCCTGAGCCAGGCACAGGCACTGCAGAGGATCCGCTGCCGTAGTATTGGCCCACAGAGTTCTCGCACTCTTCATGCGCAGCGCCGCCGCCGTGGTTGGAGATGCCCATACTGGCCATCTCGGCCGTCAAGTTCCCGTGATGACCAGCGCTGCCTGAAACCGGAATTTTTCGCTTCTTCTTGTTGTTTGTATTCTCGAAAGATTCGTAACCGTCTGCTGACGAGGTCGAGCCCGGCGGAATCGATTTGGTCCCCGCACCACCCGTGGCTGCGTCAGTTGTCAGAAGACCCTTGGCAGATATTTTGCGCCGAGGCTGGAACCAACCAAGCCGCTCGTCCTCGTCCTCCTCGCTCTCCTGCTCCGAATGATCTGCTCCACAGCTGCACTTGTGGTCCTTCTCGCCCCTCTGTTGCCGCGTCGACAGGCTCGCGACCTTGTCGGGATGCGTATACGGAAAATCGAACACTGGCGGCGAGCTCACCGGGGGCGTGGGGTAGGTAATTGACTCTGCTTGCTCGGGCGAAAGGCGTGAGCGCAGGCGGCGCTTTGGGAGCGCTGTGATTCCAAGTTAGCGTCCAGATTGTGGGATGAGCGATTTTTGAGAAGCGCCATACGCCTTATGGGACGGTCTGGGTATAGCGGAGAGACTGTGTCTGGGGAGGAGTGCCGGATTGAAGTGGAGCGCCAATCGTAGCCTGCCCATGAAAGTATACACATTAGCGAATACGTCGCAAGGCGTATGAGGTCCTGGAGCAAGGCGGCCATGGTTGAGAGGTGGCGGGTGGGCAGGGTTGAGTGGAAAATGAGATGGTGGTTGTGGCAGGTGGAGGCAGCAGGAAGGGAATATCAGGGCAAACGAACCGGAGCCTCGATATCCATCAGTAGCAGCTGCCATGGTGGACACTGAATTGCTTCCGGGCGATTTGCGGAGAAGCTGACGATGGTGATGCTGGTGACTCGTTGCGCTTTGCAATGCAAAAGATATGCTGCGACAGTGACGACGTTAGCTGAAAGATTCTCGCTGGCAGCCGTCGCAGTTGGGCGGGCGCTGATAAAGACTCGGCGATGCAGGCTGGAGCTGCTGGAGCTGCCGAGATATCGAGGAATAAAGATGTAGAGGAGCACAATGACGGTGGGCGCTGATGAGGACCTTGCAATGGCTGCGGCGTCGTGTGCAGTGGAGGACGAGGTGGAAATCTCTCGGGCGTGGCCCCAACCAGCGGTAGCGAGAGCGAGCAAAGGGAAGAGTGTTGAGAAGAAGCAGAGGATGCTGAGGACGACTTACTGGACGGTCGACGTCGAGATGATGTGTGCTGCTGGCTGCGCTTGTCACTCGGCTACGTTGCGGGCATGGGGAAGAGGTCCCAAGTCAGTCGAAGGTCCCCGTCGCAGGTGGCTAGGCCGCTTTGGGCATGGGGCTTAGAAATTGGTCCGGCATCAATCTTCCCGCCTCCCAAGTCCCAACGCCAATCCCATCACTCGCAGAACCGAACGACGCTCGAGCTTCGCGCGTCCCGTCAGGCTGGCTGGAGCTGGACGCCTTCGACAATCTGGAAACATCAGTCCAGGGTCTGCCACCAGGGGTCTCATCGACATCATTGCCGTTTAAACTTCTCGCTTCCGCTACCTACTCGCTGTGCCACCGTATTCTGTACACTGCCAATGTCGACTAAACTCCCAGAGTGCCCCTGTTCCAGTGCCGCCGACCTGACCGTGGCCAACGCCAAAGACAAGATTCCAGCCATCGCCCTGATACTGCCCCAACGCCAGAAACAATGAGACCCTTCAACCCTGCAATCCGACGCCAAAGACAATGAAACCGCAACTCGTCAAAGAACATCGCCCTACTTGTCTCGATGCTCGCCAAAGCTCTGCTGCCACAAGACGAGGTTTCTTGTGAGCACGTCCATCATCTCCAGGCTGTTCAGTCCATCGTAGTTTTCTTCTTTGCCGGTAGCAGCGGGGACCACCGCAGCCTTGCTCGCGTCTCCAGACGAACTCGCGTCTGAGCCACTTCCGCTCTCGCCGTTCACGACTTGCAGAGTCTTGACCACTGCCACGGCTGAACTGGTCGTGTTGGTCTTCTCGCAGGCCATTTCCACCTGGACGCGCGAAATGTACTCCAGCATATGCGCCGCCGTACCGTTCATGTCCTTCCAACTAATCTTGTCAATCTTGGACACTCCCGATTTCTTGTTCTTGGGTCCTCTCGCAGCAATTGGAGCATCGCTGCCGCTTCCGTTTGCCGATGCTTCGGCGCCATTTCCATGAGGCTCATCATCTCCTTTGTCCTTGAGACCTCGAGAGCCTGTGCGATGGGGAGACGCTGCCTTGTCGTTTGAAGGGTTGTCTCGATCCCGAGTGTATTGGTTGCGTCCGACGCGATTGCCCCCGCGCCTCTGACCACCTGCCTTGTTCCCTTTTCTCGACGGAGGCGGAGGTGCCGATGACGTGGTATCGCGGGTTGGGTTCGCTGGAGCCTCGGATCCGTGTTGCTCCGTCTCCTCTCGAGCTTCTCCAGCAGGCGGAGCTTCAATTGATTCTGCCGACATGTTAGCCTCGTCTTCAACATAATAGGCTTCAGATTGCGCACCCTCGGCTCTCCTACGCTCAGCCCGACCCTTTCGCTTTCCAACGGCCTCGGAGCGTTCCTTCTCCCTCTCCTTTTGCTCTCTCAGAAGACGTTCTTGTTGACTCCTGGCAGCAGCACCACGCGGCTTCTGCTTTTGGCTCGCCGAATTCGACTTGGAGCGGCCTTCTTCATCCGAATCCACGAGTTCCGAAGGTGCGGGGGAACTGGAAGATCCAGAACCGGTCCGTTGCCGTTTGATGCCTTGCTTCGCACTGCTCGGAAAAACGCCTTGGTTAGCCGGGACAATTACTCTGGGATTAACACGGCGGCTTACTCTTCACTTTCGTCCCGGCTTCTTTTGCCCTTTCGACTGTTTGTCTCGGGCTCTGCTGCACCTCCGTCGCCTTTGCTTTCTTCAATGACCTTGCGCAACACTTCGTCGTCGTCATACGCCGCGCGACTATTCATGGTCGAACGGCGTTTGGTATGGGCCTCAACACTTGCCCTCGACTTGTCCTTGTCCCTGCCGGCTTTCGTGTCGTGTTCCTTGGAAATCGAACCCTTTCGGATGTTTGTCTTGGGAGGCGACTTGTCACCAACGACGGGAATGTAGTGCGAGTACTTTTGTCTGTTTGTCCACGTTGTCAACAGGTGATCCAACAATCCGGGAAGCCGACTGAACAGAGCGTTTCCATTGGCGCCGGTGGCGCCTGCATAGCCGCGTCTGCGATACCGCCCCACTCAAAGGGTTGCAGAGAGCAGCGATGCTCTCCAACGGTGGACACGAGTCGGGATGAGTTGCTGTAGAGGTGGAAGATGATCACGTACCCTTTCGGACTCGACAGGAGCTTGTGGAGATCCTTACGACACTCCTCGCAAAAGTAGTTCTCTGGGACAGCCTTTTCCTCCATGATCCCGACACAGCCTCCGTGTTGCCAAACTTTGCATTTATCGCACTGGATGAAGAGACCACCGACATCTTCGGCTTGGAGGTCAGAGCCGACCGCCAGATCCTCATCGTCCGACGGCGGTCCTGGATACTCCTGATAGCCACAAATGCAGCGGGTTGTCTCTTCCTCGTCGTCTCCGATATCTTCGTCCATTTTGGCAGCTTCGTCTTCCTCAATGTCTTGGGCGCGTGTGCGACGTCGAGTGTGAAGCTCTTCGCTCTGACGATGACGGGCTGCGTCGTCGCCCTCTTCCGAGGAGAGAGAGCCAGGAGAGGCTGACTTGTGAGGAGAAGAGGCCTTGTTGTTTGAGCGGGTGGTGCGATCGCGGGAGGAGAGGGACGAGGACGAATTGCTGTGGACTGGCGGTGGAGCGCGCGAAGAGCGGCGAAGCGTCATGGTGCAATTCGGTTGCTAAAAACGCAGCAATCAATGCGGTATCGAATCTTCGGCTGGTATCGAGACAGAGGCAATCGAGGGAGAAGGATGGAGGGTTGGGGCGGCGAAATGGATGGAGACGAGTGTGGAGAGCGAGGAAACTGGCGGCGGGAGGGCGGCGGAGCTTCAAAGAGAGAGGCGGATTGGCTCAGTAGAGTCGAGGAAGCAGCCAGCAGCGGGCATTCTCTTTGCAGATTCGACGGGACGAGGGGCTGGTAGCCGTAGAGTAGCAGGTAGCTGGAGGAGTGGGAGCGGAGGATGAATCGAGTCTGCGTGCGGGCAACTTCACACAGCAAGTCGCGGCGAGAAACGCATTGGCGTCCAGCGCCAGACCGATGACCTTGCGCTCCAGGTCCGAAGAGGGCGCTTTTCCACTTCGGGACTAGTCCATCTTTGGCCCTAGCGCGACGTCAGGGCTCGGCGGCCATGTCACGGGCGGGCACCCGCTGGCTGATCTCAACTCCAGATGCGCCATCGTGGACGTCGTGAGCAGATTCGACTCTCGGGGGCTTGCAGCGCTGCATCATATCGTGTCGAAACGGCACCAGGCTTTGCGGGCGACCTGCGAGTTGCGAGCACTCCTTTGTCGAGTCGTGGGATGTTCGTGTTTTGGTGCAGGCAGGCTTTCCTAGCGACCTAAACTGGCGGCGAAGTCCGTGCCACCGTAAGCGAGGCCTCATCACGTGTTGATGCACTCACTTCCCCGCAAACCGTCCATCAACAATTCATCACCCTTCTCAAACTGTTTGAACTTCACCAGTCACCATCTGTGGACCACAATCGACTTCCATCATTATCCATTTGTCCCGGGCTCAACTCAATTGGCCCTGTTTCCTAGCTCGCTAACTTTCCTTTGCCTACCTCTTTTGCCTCGCACATGCCGTCCCCCTTGCTTTAGGGTATGCTTCATTTCCAAAGATCTTGATTTGGTTATGCTTGAAAGATGAAACCCACAATGCCAAGGTCCTTCAAACACCTTTGCAAAAACAAAATGTCCCCTCGTTTTTATTTACATCATCCAAAAGAAACCAAGAAAAAATCGCAGAGGGGAAAAGAGGATTACAGAAGTTAAAGTGTTGACTCTTCTTGCTGATGAAATTACAAAGATATCAATGACGAGCAAACTCTGTTCGCTCGAGAGAATTTCGAAGCGGTGACGAAAGAAACAAGCAAAACTTTCGGGAAAATGCTCATGTGTACCCGCCACAAGTCGACGAGACCAACAAGACGCGCAATGCCAGTTTTGTCAAGCCAACTTCAGACTCAATCCGCGTAGCGACTTCTCGCCCGGACAATCTCGCCGTATTTCCAGAAGATTAGGGGCGCCGGTATCAGGACCACCGAAATGGCACCAACGGCGCTTAATGCCCACTTGGGTCCCATGGACTCGAACATGGGCCGTGCCGCCACCTGGACCCCAGCCGCCACCATGAACCGTAGTAGCGAAATGGTTCCCAGAGCGCTCGCGGCATACGTTCCGTAGCTGTCCATGATGTATTGGTAGCTCGAAACGAGAATCGAGAGGAGAGCGTAGCCGAAGATGAAGCACGAAGCGCAGCCCCACCACGGACTTATCGAGGGATCGTTGGTCCAGGCAAGCCCGAACAGGGAGATGGCGAGGAATGGAGCCGCAATGATGGCGGGCCACAGCCGCATCTCTGGCGGGAGCTTGGCACGAGGCCCATCCTGTCGACGTCGGCGACGGAGCGTTTTGTTCTCGTTGTTCATGAAAAAGGGGGTTAAGATGAGGCTGAAAATGCAGCCAGCGGCAATGGCGAGGAAGACGGAGCCCGTCAGGCCGGTGTTGAAGCCGTATGTCCGAGTGAACAAGAACTCAAATCCAGACTGCAAGGTAAAGATGAGAACATTGAGAAGCATCAAGTAGATGCCCAGAATGATGATTACGGGCTCTCGGGTGAGGAAAATGACGGGGCGAGGCAACGCCTCTTTGAGTCGTTGGCCGAGCGTACCGCCCGTTTCGAGCGCGCTCATGTATCGGTTGTCGTGAGTGACTCGGCGAAGGTGCTGGGCCTTCCACTTGAGTAGAAGGGGAGAGTATGTCTCGGGGAGGAAGAGCAGCGCCGCAAGCCAGGGAGGGAAGCTCATGAGAAGGGTGATCCAGTCGGCCCAGTGCCAGTTCCAGCCTGACTCGACAATCCAACCACTGGCTACCGGAGCGAGAGCGCTGGCTATTTCGAATCGTCAGAAGCGATCAAGAGCAAGGGATATTGGTAACTTACGCAAAACGCCAGCTGCACACAAAAGGGGAAACGCCCAACTTCTCGTTCTTGCGTTGAACATGTCATCAACGCTCGCACCGTTCGTAGCAATCGTCGCGCTGGACCAAAATCCGACCATGAATCGGCCAATGACTTGTCCTGCAAAGGTATCCATCATGGCAGTTTCGGCAACAGAGAACATGTAAACGACTGTCGGACAGAGGTAGATGGCGTTCCTTCCAAAGGTTTCGGATAACGGGCCTGCGAAGAGTGATCCAACTCCTTGACCGACCAAGTACAGACCTGTCGCCAGAGACTCGGCAGTTTTCGAAACGTGCAATTCTCTTGCTGCTATCGACACGTTCATCGAATCGGCTGACCCGGCCCAGGCCTGTGAGAAAACGACGCACATGATGATGAACAACGACCAATATCTCCTTGAGTAAGGCCACGTGTGCGGATTTGCTGGATCGTCGGGCTTGTTTGACAGACAGTGCAGGTTGAAGTCGTCAACGATTTCGGTAGAAGACTGACGTACTGGTGTTGAGGTGGGAGGGGTGACGAGGTCGTGCTCATTGTGCTCGAGCAGTCTCACTTGTTGGAGTGAGGATGGGTCGTCTGCTTTTTCGAGGTCCGAAGACGACGACGAGAAGAAGCCGGTGCCATCGCTGATGGAGGATCGGAGCGTCGCGTCAGAGTCTTTTCGAGAGGTAGGCCACTCCCTCTGGCCATGAGTGGCCTCGACATATGCGCCAATATCACGATACTGGCGTAAGGACTGCATTGAGTTGGTGTTTTGGGAGAAGAACCTCAATGGCAGAACAACATCTGGAGGAGGAGCAACAAGTGGCTTCTCATGAGACAGTGGGGTACCCTCTGCATAATAACGGAGCTGCGAGTGTGGCCATCGGTCGTATTGAACAAGTCAATGGCCCCATGCGCTCTTCCAAGGGCATGGCCCTGACACAATCGAAACCGCGCATATCTGGGAATGGGGACAGCATTAGCTTAGGCCCAGCCCAGACGTCTACATGACGCGCGATTCAAGGCATTTTTTTGATCGTCTGGAGGATTGGCACTGATCGGACCAACGGTCTCCCGCTTCAATGTCCGAGTGCCAACATCTTGACCCTGGGAGTGGTACTAGTTTGGCCACATGGTAAGTCTACCCGGGAGGTCCTGCCCAGAATCCGGCTTCAAGGAGACAAGACTGGAACATCGTCCACGTCGGTACTGCTCCGCAGCAAGCTAAGAGATTGGCCCAAAAAGGGCGCAGCGAGGTAACTCAGACGGGCATGATTCCGTGCAGTACACACCACGGGGATCCTGCAACGAAAAGTTTTTGTCCTGGGCTCATCGATGCTTCCTCCCTGGCTCCAAGTACACCTAGTACAAGAATCGAAAGAGTACCGCTCAAGCGAGTCGGGCGTACATAGGGGCAAGTAGCTACGCCCCAGCTGCATCCAGCCGGAGAACATGGCATGCTTGTACCGTGCATGTTGCCCTGTGGGCAGGCAGGAAAAAGGTACATTCAACCCTCGATCTAAATTAGCACCCACAACTGATTCCTGGGCAGGGTCTTGATTGCTTACCATTTGACATCACATATGTCTGCCGGCCTGATGGAGATCCGGTCCCAGCCGAATTGGTCAACTTCACCCACGAGCCTACGTACGTGTGAGTCGACCTCCTCATCGACGTCAAGCTGCCTGGGCAAGGGTCCCCTCCTTGCATGCATCACAGCCTCAGATCAAGCATCGTCAGAGGCGCCGGCAAGCTACACTGACTGGATGTGATGGGTTGCATGCAGGGCATCTTTGCCAGTCAGAAAAAATTTTTGAATCGTCACAGATTCCAGACCAGACTTTGCGGTTCCATCTCATTCTGATTCCCATCCTTTTCACTGTTGAGTCAATACGTAAGACTTTGCTGCCGGGCACCAATCAAGCGTCAGTTGTCGAGGAATGAGATTCACGATAGCTTCATGTCTCGTTCACATTCCACACGTCCTGTCTCTTCCTCCCAACGTCATATGATGACATTTTTACCTTAGCGCACGCGCCCATCTGAGACCGACTTGGAGCCACTGCGCAGGCAGACAACTTGCACCCACACTTGACAAGATGACAAGACGACTAGCGCTGCATCGCGATCACCTCACCACTGCTCGTCGAGCACTTGATAGCGCTGTGCCGGCACAGCCCAAGGCCACCACGACAACGCATCCCCAATACTTTGCGGAACCTTATGGGGTGTACACTTGAGCGCCAAGGGCGACGCAGTCCCCTTCCCGAGGCTTCAGAAGTGGACATTCTTTCCCCATCGTCGGCGTTCGATCACGGCGCAACTTGGACCCTTGGATATGCACGCACGGCTCTCCATATTAAGAGCTGAGCAGAGATTGAAAAACCACGCTACAACCGTTTTGGTGGCCTGAGAGGTACCGTGGTGGCCTTGCATGGGGGTACACAGGCCGCGCAGTCTTGATGTACCTTTGCTGCAGGAGCGGTAGAACAAGTTGAGCGTGCGGTCGAGATGGGATTTCCAAAGGGCAAGGGCAAGCGATAGTTGGCCAGCTCGGCAGACGGGATTGCTGCAAGAGGTACCTTAGTCCCGTTTTGCGAGCGCGGCTGCTGCGGCGCGCGGGGGACCATCAAGAAACATCACAACCAGACAAGAGAGATGCAGCAGAGGATGCAGAGACAGAAGCAGGGACTGCAGCAAGCAGAATGGGGAGAAGCAGGGTCCGCATACTGATATGGCACGGCATGCGAAATCTGGCTTCGTCTTCAGGCCGGCATGCCAGATGACAAGATTGATCACAAACACTGTGCGTTCACAGGGCAAGAGAAAGACGCGCTGATGAGAGAGGCGCTTTGGCGAACTGTCGATTCATCGACAAACCCGTTTTGGTAGATGCTATTGGGACTTGGGAGTGCTGCTCTAGCGGCTAGTTCGACAGACGGCGGCCAACTGTATTGCGTACTGCCATGCAACCTCACATGGCGGCCCGAGAGGTCCCAACCGATCAGACGTCGATGGGAACAATCTACAGCAATCGCTCAGATTGCCTTGTCGTCGTGTATCGCTCTACAACGGTGCGGCGCAAAGACAAGAGGACTGGTGTTCCAATAATATCCTACACGCCACCACCACCTCTTCCTCCATCACTCCCGTCACTCAGCTCTTTACTCCCAATCGTCTCCCGACGCCGACTTGGACGCCGAGCGGCACTCCCAGATCTGCCCGACTAACCCCAGACCCCAGGCGGCCTTGCAGTAAGCGTACACTGTACCCACCCACCATCAGGATCCACCGTACCTACAGCATGCCGAACCTAGCCGCCGTCATCCTATCAAACCACCTCCCACAGAGACTACAAGAAATTTTTTGAAAAAAGCTTCCTCCCACCAACAATCCAGACCTCGCCGCAGACGCAGATTTTCTTTCGGCCACCAACCGGCACTTTCACCACCCAATGGCCTCCAAGTCGACTCCACCCGCCTGCTGCACGGATGGCAGAAGGTGCGCATGCTCGACTCACACCGAGCTCCAAGCAACCAACCCACGCTCGCACGCACGCCGTGCAGTCACAGGCTCAGCTCAGCAGCTCAGGGCACCCGCAAAAAGCAAAACTTGCCCATGCCACGGCAGAGGACGACCTCAAGCTTTCAGCAATCACAGACACCAAGCCCCGATCCCGTCACGTCATGCCGCAGCGCCATGCGCTACGGCACGCTAACGGCGCAGCTAAGCTCCGCCAGCCGCGCTTCCCCACGGCTGACAGCCCGGGTCCTCCATGCTAGCGGCGAAAACGGCGGACGTCTTCCGATCCTTTTGCAGTCGTGCGCGGCGCGCGGGGGAGGGGAGACGAGACGGAGGAGGAGGGGCTCTGCCGATGACGGCGGCGCCCGTCTAGCCTCGTCTCCTCTCCTTTCTCTCCTTTGGTGGCCGACGACCGGGACGTAGCATGCAAGGCCGACCGAGGAAACTCTTTTGCTCCTTCGCAGCTTGGGGGTTGAAGCTTTTCAGGGTCCAGAGGGTCCAGGTACGTATCCAAGCGGTGAGCAACGACATGCGATCAAGAGCGCCATTTGCCGATTCCAATGTCAATTAATCGATATCGATACAGCTGCGAGCTACTAATCTACCCAGGTACATGGCAGATGTACCCGTTTACCATGTTACCTCGTCATGAGACGCACCCAAGTACGTATCTTGCCAACCATTCCAGTCATATGTGTTGGCTGTCCGTTCGTCTGGTGCATGCCAATGATGTATTGCCGCAGCAGCAGCAGCAGAAGCAGCACCAGGAAAACTACTGACGACGTCCTGTAATTATCACTACTGCGACTACCGACACTGTGCCTACAGGAAGCTTGCATACACGTACGCAACCCGACCACTCAGCAGACCCCCTCAGCAGGTTCCCTCTACGCAGAGCTGCCCGCACGTGCGAGCCAGTCTAGCAACGTCTACCGACCTTTGTCGACCTCATGTGCACATCAACCATGGTAGCTGGGTAGCGTGTCGTGACTCGAGCCAGCCACAGCCTCTCGTCTCGTCGTCATCACCGTCAATCGTCTTCGCATTTCCCTGCGTCCACCCACCAACGCATTTCTCTAAGTAGCAGTAAGTAACGACGCCGGCGCCTTCCTCTCGCCCTCTCGCCCTCCACGCCACTGTGACTGGTGACGGCGTGGCTTCACGCAGAGAAGTGATGTGACAGCTTCCTTCGCGGCGCTGGTTGGCCCGCTGCGCACCCCGTGGCTGGCAGCCATCCAGCAAGCCAGCCGGATGGCTGCTGCCGCCGCCGCGGCCGTTGATCCGCTGGTAGGTGCCGGCGCCGTCGGGTGGTCCGTCGTCGCCGCGACCATTGCTCGCTTCGGCATTTGCAAGCGTGGTGGTGACGACGGTAGTGGTGGCTGGGGGCCATGATGATGGAGTATGTACTTAGGCGGGTGTGTGGGTGTCATGGACTATTCTAGACAACCCGACGCGCGACTGACCAACGTGGATGAGACGGACGGATGCATCCGGATGGTGGTGGTGGTGATGGCAAGAAAGCAACCAGTGCTAGCGACAGCGGCCCGCCGGACGCACCAGCCAGAAACCAATGTGCCAAAAGCAGAAGCGAGCGAAAAAGCTGTAAACAGGTATGTGGTAGTCGGTAGTCGTAGTTGCAGCAACCTAAGTGCATTGGCAATAATAGGTGGGTGTGGGTCGTCGCGCATATGATATCTGAGGTACTCGGCATTGCTACCGAAGACCTAGGCATTGATATTGGCAATGGCAATGGCACTGAAGACCTGGGCATTGGTACTGAAGACCTTGGGAGGTGTCGAGGTCAGGAGGTAAGTACCTATATTTGCGAGAAACGGCAGGATCAGGACGACAATTGGCTGGTGAAGATGAGGGAGACAAGGTGAGTTGCTTGGATGGTGGTGGCGAAAGTCGGGACCGAGGCTTGGTTCAAAATATCATGACACCACGCCGAGTATCGTGGTAAGTGAGGGAGCATCATTCAAGATCACTCTCTCTTCATGGCACAGCCACAGGGAGCAGTCGACTCGGCCGACAGGTGCATCCAACAACACCTTACCACCCAGGGTCAGAAGTCTGCCCGTCTTCGCACCGTCTACAAGAGAGCAGCAACACCCAGTGCCAGCATGTCCAGCAAGTACATTTCCGCAACACCCAATTCCTCAAGCGAGCAAGTGAGAAGAGCAAAACGAGACAAGCAAGCACCTCAGCAACGGTTCCCGTCGTTCGCTTCGCCTTGGCGCGCTTGCCGCCGCCGCCGAGCGAGAGAGCCCATGGCTATATCACACGGCACCCTGAGCTATATCATGCAATGCGACCAGACGATGCGTTTGGCACTCTGGCCACCTAGGCAAGTAGGCAGGTTGTTTGGTGGTGTCGCTGCAGCGGTGGATAGTGCGGCGACAGTATGCGTCGGTGGCTGCCTGGCTGGATGGATGGGCCATCTGATTGACGGACTACATACCTGTCTACCTAATTACTTGCGGACTGCGGGCTTCTCTGCAGTGCCGACGTGCCGAGTGAGTCCAAGATGTCCAGTGGTGTGGGCAGGTGAGCGAGTGGGTGGTGGGGTTCTACGGGTTGTAGCCTCCACTCAGGAGACGAGGGAATTATGCGGATGCGAAACGAGTGAGATTGTTCCAGACGAAGCAAGACGACGCAACAAAAAATGCGCAGAATGAGAGCCCAGCAAGTGGGTGATGCGACGCGCAGGCGCGGTAGGCAGGGCAAGAGCGTCTTTTTTTGCTGCGTGGGGGAACGCAGAAACGAGGGACAGTCCATTATTTCTCCGTCTGCGTTCGCCGCACATCTACCTAGTGAGAACATTGAAGGTGGCAAATTCGAACCCCAGATCGACCGGCAGAGGAGAGTCGGAGGAGGGGAACGAAGAGCGAAGAAGAGTGGGTTGCGGGGGAAAGAGCGACAGAAGGAAATGCGCTCATGAGGTGACGGCGGTGGCGGCGCGCAGCTCGTCAGTACGCGTCGAGTAAAGCACAGCAGCAGCAGCAGCGGGTACATGAGCGCGGCTAGAGTGAGTGCTTTGGATGGGGATGGTCGAGACTGAAGGGGTGGGAGCGGAGATGTGTGGGATGGGGTTGGCACAGCACCATGAAATGAGATGAAATGGAACGGGGGTTTGGTGCTTCAGTGGGAGAGAGATAGTGGCGAACTGTCGCCAACAAAAGCCCGCACTGCAGACTGAGAGGTGGGATTAAAGTCGAGGTCGAGGTCGAGCTCTCCTTTCTGCATAAGTCTACTCGGCTGCGTCTCGCCCTCTACTGCTGCTGGCTACTTGCGTGGGCAGCAAAAGCACCGAACGGGCCAGACCTCTGCGCAGATCGTCGCCATACCCCTTCCAAAAGTGTCTATTTCTGTGTTTCTGAGGGGGAGTGGGCAAGACATGAGAAACAAACCACGCAGATCGCTCGCAGATCGTAGGCAAGTAGGGAGATCTGCAGGCAAGAGGGGAGTGAGTGGTTAGCAGCGGCAAGGCGAGGAGTGCGGCAGCCGCGGGCTTGTTTGAGGCGAATTTTTGCGCAGTATTTAGGTGGCGTCGGCTGCCCTCGGACTCCTGTTGTTTTTGTCTTTCTTCCTTTCCTCTTCAGATTTTGGGGATGGTGTGAGAGGTGTATCATAAGAGGTGTGCGTGACAGGAGATGGTGATGTGTGTGGTGAGTAATGGAGTGACTGATGAATCAAGCAGCTCAGCAGATAAGTTAGCCACCATCTCCAATCCTACAGAGCTAAGCGAGAAGAAATTCTGACTCACAACCATAATAGCAGGTAGGTAGCTGGATAGTAGGCACAAGAAGGCATCCCTTTTGGATCACATTCACCGACTTGCTGACCTTGGCATGCCACCCGGTCAACTAATTACACGGCTGGGTGAGTCACCCCAAAGAACTGCAAATCCAATCTGCTTACTCCTCAAAAGGTCTTGCATCAATCGACGAGTCATCACTGTGTACGTCCAGGTGCTCGTGGAGATGTATGCTGAGACCACCTAAATGAACCGCCCGCCGTCAGTACATATGCTCAAAGAGAGGAAAGTGGCGATTCACGGAGCGAGAAATCTACAGACTGACACTTGAGCCAATTCATCCCCTCCTTCACCCCCTGGCCCCCTTATTTTCATCCACTCTCTTCCCTATCCAGTATCCTCCTTCCGTCCGTCCCCCATCCCCCACTCCATCGAACCTGAACCGCCTAACAGACAGCGAGTTTTCCAACCCCTTTTTCTGCTGCTACCTCATTGGAACATCCAACTGATACGACCAAATTACGCACTGGGACTTTAGCGCGACATGGAGGGAAAGAGAGATAGAGCCAATTTTATGGAAGGGGGTGAGATTTCCGTGAGCAGCGTTGTGTTGCGTAGTTGAATAGAAGTGAAGGATGTCTAATAAAAGGGCGCAAATCAAGAGAAAGCGCAGTGAGTTTCGGGAGAAAGGCGACTGACCCCCCTTTTTGAATTACTGATCCCTCCCATATTTAGTGTGTTGGATCAATTACATCGCTTGGGCCATAAATTGTCATCGCAAATTGTTCTTTGATATCTTGACTGCTCTAAAGTCTCGCAGTTTACCCAATCGTGCAAGGTGCCAATGATCTATGGTAGTTTACTCACTTTCTGCCCCTACCGCTAGCCTCCACGACCTCTACCTCTTCCCTTTGTAGTGCCTCTGCCTGAAGCCCTGCCCCTGCCTCTGCCAGCAGTTGGCTCATTGTCACTCTCAATTGAGAGCGAACAGGTCGTTGAGGGTTCTGGCGGCGCTTCACCTCAACAACAACACGCAACGTTGATCGTAGTCTTGACGCTGCTACCGTGCCTACGCCGCTTTCACCTTTATCTTGTAGTCCGCTCAAACTCTTTACAGTGGGCGCTGAGGTGCCTATGCTTTCGTAGCCCGCCCAGGCCATGGCATCGCCGCCTGAACCTTTACCTCGCGACCGTATCGCCTCCAGCACAAGATCTAGGCATTCAAAAGTAATGTAATGAGTAACAATCACGCCACGCCTGAATGAAAGAGAAAAAAGAACATGACCGCCAGTAAATTTCGCTTACCACACACACCATCCTCATCGCCAAAAGGGCAAAAAAGAGCAAAAAAACAAGTTGGACCTTGACGGACTCGAACCGGGATCTAGTCCACGCAATGGTCAAATCAAGCACCTTGTTACTTCAGTGTTGCAGAGCAGAGCATTTTCCACGCGGCCAAGCGGCCCAACTTGTTGAGAGCAGACTTGCGAAATCGATTTATAGAGTGGTGTCCGCAGTGAGAGCTGCATTGTCCTTGATCATGAGAGATTTGGTGGAGTGGACGGCAGGATTCGGGCGCGGAGCAGTATGTGATTTCGACATCGCCCATGAGCTCACCTGCGCGGACTGCAGTGGTGGGCTCAGAGTCGCTGGAGCCGTCGCTTGGTGGGCGCCATTGTTGCAACGTACGGTGGTGAGGTTGGTAGGTGGTAAGGTGTTGGTGGTGCAAAAGGCGCGCGAAGGTGCCTACCTTGAGGAGCACCAGCAAGCAAGCAGTGACGTCACTTACCCGATTCGGCAGTCAACTTTTGAAGATCGAACGTCGCATTTCGGCGTGCAGGCGCGAGCGCACGGGCCACTACAACAAATATGGCAGGGGGGTCAGAAATTCAATGGCCAAAAGAAAGGCGACTCCAAGGCGGTGCGGTGCGTACGAGATGCTTGAATGCTCCCCATAGCAATCCTTCTACGAGCTCAAATAACCAGGTCGTTTGGGAGCAAGGTGTTTGATCACTCCTTGTATACATATCTTGACTTGAAAAATGTAGGCACAAGAGATAAGGTCAACTGTCAACTTGCTGAACAACTCAGTCTAATAATAGCACAACCACAAGGAGCATTCTAGTACCCTGCGCCCCGGAGTTGCCATTTATTTTCGCAACGCACTGTGAAGGATGCAAAGAGGAACGAGATGGGGCACATAGCCAGCGGAGAAGTGGTAGGTTTGAGCCGCCTTTCGCAAGTGACATCATGATTGATTGGTGTGGAGCAGCACATACATGGAAAGTTACTACACAAACTCGCCACAAATGCATAGCTATGTACGCGAAGGAAGATGCTCTGTATATACAGCCCAGTACATCACCAACCCACCGCACCCTCTGTGCAAGTTTTCTGAACAGTATACACAACAGCACCCAGTCCCCTTCCCTTCCACTTGTATATCGACAGACAGGAAGACAAATCAGGCAGACAGAGCAGCAGCGGTGCTCCTCTTTTTCGCGCGCCGCTTGCACGACTTGCCCTTCTTGGAGCTCGTTGCAGACGCCGTGGCGCTTAGGCTGGGAGAGGCAAGAGTCTCAGCAACAGAGGAGGAGGATGAAGGAGTGGCGATGATGGTGGCTTGGAATGAGGCCTGGATGCTCGCGGTTTGGGGGGTTGTGGTGGTGGTGTTGGCAGAAGGAGTGGTGGTGGTGGTTGTGGTGTTTGTGTTTGAAGAAGAGGAGGAGGCAGCAGACGTACCGGAGCCGAGAGCCGACAGGATGCCGTCGTAGGCGGGCTTGGTCTCGAGGTTGTCGTCCCAGGGCAGCGCGGCGCCGTAGCCGGAGAAGGTCTTGGGACTGCAGGAGACACGCGTGTCAGCATTGGTCCGTTTGTCAGGGGTGCAGGGGGAGTAGAAAACTTACACCCAGCTGTACTTGTCTGTGTAGTCCCAGATGGTAATGCCGATGCAAGCATCCTTGGCCAAGCAAGCATTGACGACAGTCTGGTAATCGGTGCTCTGCTGCTGCAGCGTGTCGTCGCTGGCGGGCGTCTTGGTGCGGATGTCGAGCTCCGTGATGGCCACCTCGACGCCCAGGTCGGCAAAGTCCTGGATGGCCGACTCGAGCGCGTCCTGGGTGACGGTCTGGCCAACCGTAAAGTGCGCCTGCATGCCCACGCCGTCAATCTTGACGCCGTACGACTGGATCAGCTTGACAATGTTAACGGCGTTGGTGTGCTTGGTTGAAGACCACTCGATGCTGTAGTCGTTGTAGTAGAGCTTGGCCGAGGGGTCGGCGGCGGCGGCTGCCGCAAACGCTATCGGGATGTAGGCTTCGCCAATGGTGTTGTAGAAGACGTCGTCGCGGTAGTTTCCGTCGTCGTCGAGCGCCTCGTTCACCACGTCCCAGTGGTAGCAACGGCCCTTGTAGTGCGTCACCTCCTTCGTGATGTGGTTCTGCAGGATCTCGACAAGAGTCGCGTTGTCGAATCCGCCGCTGCTGACCCAGCTAGGCAGCTGGTTGTGCCACACAAGGTTGTGGCAGCGCAGCTTCTGTCCGTTTGCCTCGGCCAGGTCGGCAATGGCGTCGCCCTTGGTGAAGGAAAAGGTGCCGCGCGAGGCTTCGATCGTGTCCCACTATTGTCCCGATTAAGCTGCCATCCGCGCCATCACCACATTCCGATACCGCGCACCTTCATCGAGTTTCCAGGTGTGATCTGACCAAATTGGTCCGAGTTGTTTAGAATGGCCATGTAGTCAGAGTCGCTCAATTCCGGGTTGTCGGTGGCAGAGCCAAAGTACTCCAAGCCGGCGGCTTTGCCTGCCGCGTTCAGACCAGCTGCAGCGCGACGACTGTTGTCGTCAGTCAAGTAAAAGATAGAAGATGGAGGTGCTCACGAAATAGGGCCAGCCTGCACCGCAGACGCGGCGAGGAGCGAGGTAAGAGCGGCAGAAATGAGAGTCATTGTTAGAAGCAAATCAAGGCGGTATAAACGAAGGACGCAGGGCTATTGTGGCACCAGGCTTGAAGAATTGCATTTTGAAGCGCAAGATAGCGACCTATATAGTCCTTTCTCTACCGCTGTGGAGAGCTCTTGTAACAGGGACGAGTTCCGCATAGAACGCAGAGGCGTTGGCGGAGCGAGCTCAGAAGCGGAAAAACTTGAAATAGCGGCCAATGAAGAGGGATTGTAGAGGGTATAAAGGCCGTGATACAGACTGCTTTAGCTGGAGCAGGCAAGAGTAGCGCGCTCGTTTGCTCAAAGAAGCAGGTTGAAACACGCACCGACGCGCCACGCTCTGTAAAAATTCGGCAAAAACTACCAAACGGGCCTCTGGTCGGCTCCATCTGGCGTTTGATCGCCGCAAGCGAGCACTGATTCTCCATCCAATACGACAGTGGTTAAAAAGGAGGCACGATGTAAAGGACCAGCGGCGCGCAAGTCCGGCGGAGAAGAGGGGAAGGGAGATGGATATAAGAAAAAGTACATCCGCACTAGCACCTACCCAAGTAGGGACGGACAGGACCGTACCGTAGTGGATGCACACCGAATCCCTCGAGGGCCATGATGAAACAGGGCCTGGGTCCAGATGGCCGGAGGAGGTCGAGTTGTCGGCAGCGAAACGCGACGGTACGCTCGAGTAGTCGAGAGCAGTCGGCAGCTAAGAAAGTCAGGGCATCTCAAACGCGGGACCTCGAGCGACCTAGAGCGAGAGGATTTGGAGAAGATTTGAGCAGCTCCGCAGAGCAGAGGGAATCGAAAGGCGATGGCCGTGGCCAGACGGACGGCATGTCGGCCCTGTCAGGCGTCATGATGCGAGGGTCGCCAAAAGAAGCATGGGGTCAATGTGATTCGCTTGATGTGAAGAGTCAGCGAGAATGAGCACGGGATCGAGTGCATGCGAGGTGCAGCCGGTCATGGCAGCCAAGACATGGTGAGTGTTCAGGAGCAGTTGCCAGTTGTCGACTCGATACCGTGGCTCTTGGTGTTTGGTCAACGTTGGACACCGGCGACGGAAACCTAAGGCAACCACCTCCGCCTAATAGCAGCCGGTAAGGTGCATCCGTTGCAAGGAACCGGTGGACGGCAGACGGGCGGGATGGATTGTGAGGATGTGAAGCTGCCGAATGGTCGAGGCCAGATAATCGACGATGATCAAGGGACGAAAGCAGTCGAGATTGTGATGGTGAGGGAGAAAGTCGAGCAAGAAAGAGAAGGACAACGGCACTTCAGGCACCCATCGTCGCAGTGAAAGGGAGCACGGACCGCTTCACCGGAGAGCCCGTGGGTCCGTGCTTCAGCCCTGGCAGGCAAGAGCGACGACCCTCAGCCCTAATTGCCTAATCGAGCACGACCCTCGACCGCCAATGCCATGTCCTTCCCTCGACGCAATTCTATATAACAAGTCGTTGTCCCCCTGCTTCAATCGCCATTCAATCACTCCTGATCAATTCGACTACCAATCACTCAGCAACAATCACTCAACAATCAACCAACATGTCGCGCACCTTTTCCCAATCCACCACCTCGACTGGACCCTTGTCCGTTGACGCAACCTCACAAACCCGCTTCATCAACCGCCAATCTCAGCGCTCAACACCTTCCGCCGAGTCAAACTTCTTCGGCGCCCTCAAGCAAAAGATTCGCTCTTCCTCTCGCTCGCGGAGCAGGTCGAACAAAACCCAAGACCACTCCAGCACCATCCTCCCTCCCACCTCAATGCCAAGGGACAGCTCGCAAAGTCACACACGGCCGCGCGTCCAGCGCATGTCGTCAACCCTGAGCCGCGAATCTGGAGCATCATCGACAAGCACCGCCAACAAGCGCCACAGCACCACCAGCAGCTTCTACTCGGGCCGTCACTCCAACGAGTGGCTCTTTGGCGGCTTCAGTGTCACCGACACGGTCAAAGACGCCTACCATTATCTCCGCGAGAAGCGCGAGTAACCAGTCAGAGACTCGGGAAATTCTTTTTTTCAATTGCAAACCATCGCGGTGCCGGAATGCTGCCTTGAAACCGAGAGGATTGGATCCTCGCTTCGAATACATCGACGACGCTACAACCAATCCAGCCGGGGTCTGGAACGATAAGAGTTGATGCATAACGATCCAACGATACCAACCACCACCACTACACCACCAAAAGATTGCATTGGATGCAAGCCTGTGGACCAGGCCTGGCCGTTTTTCTCAGGAGATTTGCGCTCATCTTTTCCTCTTGTCGACCGAGACGAGATTGTATTTGCTGCCATGTCTTATGTCGTCTAGCGGTTGTTGGAACCATTATACCCCCCATTTTCCAGTTTCATGTAGCGATAGGTAGTCTCTGGGCTTCGTGCCCCGTCAACTATTAGATTTGTTGGAATCTGTGTCCTGCGCACTGTTGCTTGCGTGCTCTCTGTCGAAATTGCTCACTTTTAAATGTCTTGGTCGATCATGAAAACAGCTTTTCAATGATATTTTTGGTAGCCAGCTGTAGCCAGCTATAACATTACAGGTCGATCCATGGCCACTTTTCCAGTGCCGGGGGACCGACATGCCGACCGAAGAAGGTGTCGCTGAACTCCGGGTGCTGGCGCTATCGCCCCGAACCGAGTGACGAAGAGCGGATCCATTTCCTGACGACCGACATGATTGGGGCATGAATACACGATTCGCCGTGGAGCATAAACACCATCTTCCCATCTGACACTCGCACCGTCGAGGACAATCAATCCCATCATCTCCTGGGCACGGCTTCCTCGCAATTTCCTACTTGGCAATAATTCTCAGGGACCTCGACTGTCGACGCGTCCAAGCTTGGCTTGCCCCACCATCATGGCCTCGACCTCGTCCTCCTCCAACCCGGACCCCTCTTCCTCCTCGCACAGGCCTGCGGGGCTACCCGTCCCCAACTCGACCAAGTCCTTTTGGCACAGCGAGCCAAACCAATTCCTCCTGGGCCACCGCACGACTGAGGACCTGCCCGCCGAGGCCGATGTCGTGATTATCGGAAGCGGCATTACGGGCACGTCGGCCGCGCGCTTCCTCGCCGAGGATGACCGCGCCAAGGGCCGCAGCGTCGTCTTGCTCGAGGCGAGAGAGGCCTGCTGGGGAGCCACGGGCCGCAATGGAGGTTTGTCCTTGGGTCGAAACTCACCATTGAATTGTTTGTGTTGCTGATAATAGCGTGCTCCAGGCCATTGCCAGGTGCTGCCCGTGGCGCGTGACATCGACGTAACGCGCTTCGAGGTGCTCAACTACAACGCAGTCAGGTCGTACATCGAGACCAACAACATCGCCTGCGAATGGCGCAGCCTGGCGGGCACGCGCGCCTACTTCGACGCAGCCGCCTTTGCCGTGGCCAACGACGAAGTCAAGGCGCTCAAAGAGAAGGATCCCGAGCTTGGAAAGCTGGTCGAAATTGTGACGGACAAGGAGAAGCTGGCGGCCATTCGCATCCCCAAGGCCGTCGGGGCGACGCTGACGTTTTCGGCTGCCAGCCTGTGGCCGTACAAGCTGGTGACGTTTATCCTGGAGAAGCTGGTCAAGGAGGGCAAGCTCAACCTGCAGACCAACACGCCCGTCCACCGCGTGTCGTTTAGCGAGGACGAGGATGCTGAGTTCCCCAATACGCTGCACACGTCGCGCGGCTCCATACGCGCAAAGAAGCTCATCGTCGCCACCAACGGCTACTCGTCCGCCATCCTGCCGCCCTTCGCCGACCTCATTGTGCCCGTCCGCGGCGAGATGAGCGCCCTGCTCCCTCCCAAGGGCGCGCCGCGTCTACCCAACTCGTATGGCCTCTGCGGGCAGCCGGGGCAGCCGGCGCACAACGACGACTACCTCAACCAGCGGCCGTACGAGGGGGTGCCGAACCCGGCGGGGCACTACATGTTCGGGGGCGGCGAGGGGGGCGGCAAGCACGAGTACATTGGCGTGTGGGACGACAGCGCCATCGACGAGGGCATGGCCGCCTGGCTGCGCAAGACGCTGCTCCAGAGCTGCGACCTCGGCGGCGAGACTGAAGGCCTCGACGAGCTCACCGCGACTCACCAGTGGACCGGCATCATGGGCTACTCGCGCGACAATGTGCCGTGGGTGGGCAAGGTCCCCGGCCTCCGCGCCGCCTACATCTCGGCCGGTTACACCGGCCACGGCATGCCCAACGGCACGCTGTGTGGCAAGGCCGTCGTCGACCTTCTGCTCTCCGAAGAGGCTGGTCTTGACCCTGGAGCTGCCCGCGACAAGGTCGTCAAGGACGTCGGCCTGCCGCGTAGCTACCTCGTCACTGACGAGCGATTGACTGCTGCGCGCGCTCTGCCGACTGTCCACGAGGCCGAGGCCATGGGCGCCATTGGCAACCATGCGAGACAGGCGCAAGAGATGGCGGAGAAGGGGGCGAGTGCGGCGGCGGCGCATTTGTAGGAGAGTCGAGGTTGAAGAGTGGATATCATAGGTAGGTTCATGAGGTTCATAGACGTAGTACATGAAATGTGATTCTTTGCTGATGCTTGCACTGAATCTGTGCCATTCATCATCTAATGCGCTTTGAATTTTTATCATTACCAGTGCTGGAATATACAACACCAAGGTGGCGGGAGGAAGCCAGGCATTGCCGTCCATCAAGTCCGCCAGCCAACCAAACTGGAAGAGAGACGGGGACAAACAGGCAGACAAACCCCTGACACCCAATTCCCACCCCCATCCTCTCTAAAACAACCACGCCACAAAGCGGTTATAAAACTTGCCACCATTATTCTCCTGCCTCCACGCGCGCTCCCTCTCCAAAAACTCCTGCTCCTCGCGATCAATCTCGTCCTTGCCGCTCCACAGATCGGCCGTCTCGGGGCGGACGCGCTCCGTCTTGCCCCACCATTTGGCGCCAAAGATGAGGATGAGGTAGAGCGGGATGCCCAGGTATCCGGTGATGAAGTTCTTGTAGTCGAACTCGCCGCCCGTAAACACGGAAAAGTTCTTTGTGAGGGCAATGAGGATGCAGAAGAAGAGGGCGGCGTAGGAGCCCGCGGCGCCGCCAGGGGCCACGTATGCGAGGGAGGATTTTTCGACGCCCTGGGCGTTGCGCGCGCGCACGAAGAAGATGTGCGTCACCAGGATCGAGATCCAGGTGAGGAGGCCGAAGATGGTGACGAGGTTGACAAAGTACGAAAAGACGGTCTTGGCGTCGTCGGCGACGTTCATGTAGGCCAGCAGGCAGAAGAGGGAGGAGACGCCGAGCGCGTAGACGGGCACGCCGCGCGAGTCGGTGCGCGCCAGCCGCCGCGGCGCCTTGCCCTGCGATGCCAGGCCGTAGATGGTGCGCGAGGCGATGTAGAGGTCGCTGTTGCTGGCGCTGAAGACGAAGAGCAGGATGCACGCGTTGATGATGCCGGGGAGCGCCTCGATCTTGGCCAGCCGGATGGCCACCACGAAGGGAGACGCGGCGGCGCTGTTGGACTTTTTGGTCGCAAAGGCGAGCTCCTCGCTGTCGTAGGGAACGATCATGCCGAGCAGGAGGACCGAGAGGCAGTAGAAGAAGAGGATGCGGTAGAATGTCAGCTTGATGGCTTTGGGGATTGTGCGGCGGGGGTTTTGCGCCTCTGTATGCGTCGTGATTAGCCTCGTGGAATCACAAAGGGTTTGGGAACCACTTACCGCCCACAGTCACACCGACAAGCTCAGTGCCCAGGTATGCAAAGACAGCGTTGATGAGCGAGTTCCAGAAGCCAAGGAATTTGCCTTCGGCGCCATCTGTTGCAGTTTGTCAATCAACTGTCATAGCGAAGCAGGGAGAGGTTTTGCTCACCAGCAATGTACGGCTTGAATGCGCCAGGATTCTTCCAATATCTGAATCCTGTCCTGTCGCCCGTCGGCCCCCCGCCCAGCGCCAGAATCAACGAGAGCAGAATGAGGCCGACAATGACGACGACTTTGAGACTGCTCAACCAAAACTCAAACTCGCCAAAGAAGCGGATGCCAAAGTAGTTGATGGCCAAAATGGCGACCAAGAACACGGTGATGAAGACTCCTGGGTTGATCCTTTCGGCCGGTACCCAGTACTGAATCACCAGTGCCGCAGCCGTCAGCTGGTTTGGCGTCGTAATGAGATATTTGAACCAGTACGTGTAACCCAGAGCTGTTCCCAGCGCGGGATCCACAAAGCGCGTCGCGTAGCCCGAAAAACCGCTGGCAAGCGGCAGCCATGCCGCCATTTCACCTAATGCTGCCATGACGGCGAAGACGAGCAGCCCCACAAACGTGTAGCCGATGAAGATGGAACCGGGTCCGGCTTGTGCAAGTGCTTTTCCCGTGCCAACAATCAGACCAGTACCTGTGTCCTGTCAACAACGGATTCTGAGTTTTGTAAGGGGGTCCATCTTACCGAGAGCACCGCCTATGGCAATCATGGTAATGTGCCTGGCCTCGAGACCACGATGCAGCTTGTCCGCCGGCTGGGCCTCGCCCACAACCGGACGCTCATGAGGCGCCGCATACTGCGTCGAGTCGAACTCTGCCTTGCCGCTTTCCGAGTCGCGGGTCGTGGTGACGGTCGGCTTTTGGTCGTCGCTGGCGGACATGGACCGATCTGTCGACCAAATCGCCATGGTGGTTGGAGGAGTTGAAGATGAGAATCCCTTGCGCCCAAGTGCACCTTCTTTTTATCCTTGCTCTTCTTCTGCTTTTGAAAAGTCCACTCTACGTATATGACTCCAAGCAAAGGGATTGTTCCGCGTGATGTCGCGAGAGGTGGTCGCCGAAGTCGCCCTTCTCTTTGCGGTTTCCCCGCTAACTCGAAGCGGACGTGCAGTGTCCGCGAACAAGGTGTTCTTCAGCCAAACAATCTCCTTGGCCGAATTTCGATGTATGCTCGTGGACGATTTGCACAGGGTCGTCAGAAACGAAGGAGAAACACAACGTCTGCTTGGCTGGCGACTGGCGGGCACGTTGCGATACGTATACCCGCAGCAGTGAGCAAGGACCAGGGCAAAATGACGACAAGCACGCAAGCGCAGGCAAGCTACGCGATGTACGCTACGGCGCAGAAAGCTTTTTATGCTAAAAGGCGAAGCATTCGGGGAGACGGGGGCCAGTGGTGGCGGATAGACTCGGCCTTGCCAATTCTTACCTACCACAACAGTACTGAGGCGACGGTGGTCTACAGGCCAGGACCCAGAATGGATCCACGCATGGAGCAGAAGAGAGACAGCCAGATAGGAAACGGCTTGGCGGCGGAGACGGCGGCGGCGGTGGCACAGCTTTCCCTCAGCTGAGGAAAGGTTTTGTCTGCAGACAGCCAGCACCAGCACCAGCACCACCAAAATCCTACCTATCATCAATCACGCATGGCTGCTCTGCCCCGGAGAGAGCCAAGATGGCCAAGCGCAGACCCCAAGACCAAGGCCGAACTCGTCATGGCGGCACGCCCTTTGATTTGTCGAGCAGGACGGGGGCTGATAAGGCTTCGGAGCGGATATCTCTTAGCTCGTGGCTTCTTGTCACGATAAGCTCGCTCGACAAGGCGCCTTGAGTGTTGTTCAGTTTGATGGTGTTGTGGTCTCTGCTGCCTGTCAAGGCGTTGTTGGCAATACGAAGAGGAAGAGACATGAGCGACGTCGAAGTCGAAACAAACGCAGCGCGCGGCTGGGCCCGATTGCAACTGGTGGTGCCATGCGGGGAGGGCTGGTTAGCGGCCTGGCCTGTGCTTCCTGTGCGGACGCCCGCGGTCTGCTCGTCTCCTTCTGGAACTCTTCCGCTCCTTCTTTTCTGCCGGGTGCCACAGCGTCCACGAGACGCGCAATGTTCCGATCAATGCCAAGATGGTTGTTGGAATAAAATGAGCAAACAGAATTCTTATCACAGCGACTGACTGACGCCATTGACACTACACTCGGCAAGCATGTCGCTCCTGCAACTGGCACGCTTACAGACCGACGAGAGGAATTCGGCCTTGTCGTCTTTCTGCTCGGCCTTACTGCACCTCTCAAAAGCCTATATGAAATTGGGGTGCACAGACTGGTCACACAGATGCCTTGTGCGAATTGGCAGCCATTCTTTACGAGCAAGGCAGAACTCCGCGCTTGCGTGGAAAAAAGAAGCCGATGCTTTCTTTTGGTCGGCGTCGACTCCGCGGCAGCTTGGAGCATCTGCACATGTACTCGATCGAGTCTATACCGGGTCGGGAAATCTCTGTCAATAGATGTACCTAGCTATCCAGAGCAATGGGCGCTACTGCTAGCAGTGGTGTCAGAGAAATGAAAGATGCAGTCTCTGTTGGGTCCGATTGCTTCTCTGTCGACAATGCATTACATCGGAAATTGTTGCAAAATCAAACATGCATCCAGCAAAGACGACAAGTGTCCAACATGAAGACTCTCAGCAGCCTCGTCGAATACCGCTTTGGGCATAGCTCAACGGGCTCGGCTAAGGTCGCTGCACGTGATGTTGTCCGCGGCTGCACCGACGTCAAACGCTGCGTCATGGCAGCACCACCAGCCTCATTTTTCCCAGTTCCATGTTCCCATCAGCCCGGATGTCTTCGTCTCAGGTAATGTCTTCTCTCGATCCAAGACATGCAAGCTTCGACCTCCTGAAACCAGGCTGCACCTCGAACCGCCGTCCTGATCGTCGTTCGGACGTCGGTGTTTTCCATTCTGCTGGATTCCTATGACCGACTGTGTTGTCATTGAGCCAGAGACAGCCGTCAAACTCACATCCATGGATCAAAGTCGACAGGAAACTCAATGCTATTGTATCTCTGCTCTATCCCTAGGTATTGTGCTTTTGAAAAAAGGCTAAGACAGATTTCCGCCGTATATCTTCTCAAATCAAGTATGCCACCAAGGAATATGCCTTACAGGTCCCAAAATTCGTACAATGCCGCCGTAAAAGACAACGCTCTCGGCTACCCAATTACGGAAAAAAAAAAAAAAAAAAACTGCTAACTGATTGCACCGCCGATTCTTAACTCCGATAAAGACAGACAGGAGAAACTCTGCATCAAGGGTCAGCCGCAGTCCGGACTTGTGCCACAAGGAGACATACCGTATTCTTGCTTTAGCTCCTGCCCACAACAATGGCCCGGCTATCCACAACTTGCATGACCTCGCCTTGGCCGCCGTCGACCTTGATCAGGTTGATCCGGATCAGATACGTGCCTTCTTGTCTGATTGAGAGTTCAGAAAAAGAAGCGTAGCCGACGTCATCGTTGTCGTCTGCGATTTGGATCGAGCTGGCAAGACCGTGTCGCCCTCTCAGGACATCGGATCCCACAGGAGCATCTGAGCCGTCCGATCCGCGGGTGATGAGACTGACAAAGGCAACCAAGTGGCCGTCGTGGATGGATGCGGCAGAATTTGAACGACTGCGAAGACGGATTTGAATTGGACGGAGAGCCTGGCCCAAACGGACGCTGCTCGGGGGCTGATCGATGACGTCCATGACGAATGCTGAAGCGTCGTAACCGTCCGCTCGACCGTTGGAGTTTTGACGAATGGCACGAGGGTTGTCGAGGCGAATTCTCCGGGACTCAACGGCTCTGGCCCCGAGGTTGTCGTTGGTTTGCGTACGGCGAGCAACGTATGCCATTGTTGGAGATGATGTTCCGTTGACTAGAGGAGTGGTGCTGGTTGAGGATTCTGGAGCTGCTGAGGATGATGAGCGTTCTGCGATGCGGCTCGACCGTCTTAAAAGAGCAGAGGAAGAGGTCAATGAGCTCGTTCCTTGTCGTGAAGTTGATCTAGTCGAGACCCTGGAAGCACTGGCGTCGCTGATATTTCTTCTTCTCCCTCTACCTCTGGGCATCTGACGATGGAATGCTTCTGGAAGGAATCAGCCATGGGGAACAGGCCAACGACGCCCAATATCGAGTGCATGGTCGTGTTTGAGGGAAGAGCAGGAAGGCGGCCCGGCAAAAGAAACAGCCCAAAAAGGAGAAACAAAAGCACCGACGCTCGTGCGTCTCAGCCTCGACGAGATGAGCTTTGGCCCAACATGGCAGCCAGAAGATATATCAACATGTCAAGGCGTACCGCGGTCAGCCTCAGCAGAAGAGCCATCTCTTGGTCGACGGCCTCGAAGCAAGGCAGCGCGCAAAGTGGGAAAAGAAACAAGAGCAAGGGAGAATGGTGCGCCGCTGCCTGGGCCGCGAATGATCCCAGGCAGCACGCAGACGAGCAGCAGCCGCCGGATGCGGGGGTTGGATCGCGATACACGATCTCATCCGTGCCAACACCATAGCTCGCACGCTGGAGCAACCATTCAACGGCTCGCGGTGCAGGATCTGGAAGGCCGTGGAAGCACGCAGCTTGAAACGGCCTGCCTGGACCAGGGCAGACCCGGTTGCCAGACGCGACTCCTTGCGTGCGCCGCATGCTTCCAAGACATGTCGCAATATGCCTGATGGTGACAGGGAACGGGGCAGGGAGCATGCATGGTTGAAACGTAGCGAGATTGTCTTGGGCTCACCTTTTTGCTGGTCCCCGGCCCACGCGCACAACTCTTCTGGATTGGTTGCGCCGCAGCCTCTCGAGGCAATTCCACCAATATCAGCGCCTACGGGCTCGGCCGTGCGCGGATGAAGATTGGGCGAGTGGCTTGCTCCGGAGCTCGCTTGTCTGTTGGGTGCGACAAGAGGCGCAAGTGACGTCGGTATTTGCAGAAATCGACCGGCTCACGTTGTACAGGGGCGGGATTTGCGAGCCTGGTAAATCGGGTTTCCCACAGCCACGGTTCTTTTTGCTCGAGGCGCTGGGGTATGCCTGTCTCGCGGATCCCGGACAAGTCTTGGGTGCCGTCAGCTCGATGTTCCTGGACCTGCAACAGAGACAATGGTCAGCCAGTTTTTCCAAGTGGTGAAGAGGCCCGTCCTCTCGCTGCGCCGGGCTGTGCTGTGCTGGGGCTTCCAAGAACCCGGTTCCCAAAACACCATGTTGGCGTCGTCGGTTTAGAGAGGCGGGCCCCATGTTCAAACCGGCTAGCGCTGGGGACGGACGCGCGGGACCAACCTTAAGGTACGATAGCCGATGCTCCCGCTAGCGCTAGGAGCAGATGGAGGTCGAGTGAGAGATGATGGGGAGGAGGAGATGATGGTCCCGTCTCCAGCCCGGCCTCATGCCCCGTCTTATACGTCTGCTCCGGTCACAGCTGCGTCGTCTACGCCGGCCGAGTTTGTCCAAAGGCGCTCCGCCCTTGCGCTATTGGACTCAGATTCTACAAGACCATGTACGGAACTCGAGGCGACACGTCTGCTCTTCGAGGCTGCGATGCACCCGAATAGTCGATGCATGGCACGGCACGTTGCCACGATTGCGCAGCGCTACAGGAATGGGAGAGCCACGAGGCTTGTGGCGTAGAGCCTGCAACCTCGAGCCCTTCGATCATGTCCCTCTTCCGTGGGAGCGGGCCCACGCCGCGGTACAGATCTCAGCAGGCGCATGCGAGATGGGCTGGAGGACAGCCATGCGCATCGAGCAATTGGGCCATGGTTGATGCGCCACGGTGCTGAGCCGATGCCCCCGTGGCCTGGTGGCTGGGTCGAGCATGCCCGTCATGCTGCAAACATGAGCGCCGCCCTGCTGGCGCTGCGCTGCGGCTGTCATACGAGGATTTCCACCGCGACAGCGGCTCGTCGCCTGTGTGTCCAGTGCTTCGCATCCATCGCGGCTCAAGGCCTGCCTGCAGTTGCCCGCGGCGTGGCCTGCTGCGCTGCACCCACCCCCTTTCGGAAGGCGCGCTCGCGCCCCGTCGCACGCCTAAAAACAGCTCCATGTGCCCGTTGATGCGCTCTCCCCTCGCCAACTGCGTCCCTGAATGGCGCGCCGCGAAGCCTGTTCCTGACTTCATTCCTGTCTGTGAGACACCCGCGCGCCCCGGCCAACTGATGTCACCCTGGACCCAAGTTTGGCCCGCCGTGCTCCCTGGTCATTCGTTACCTCGACTATCCTCAATTGAAACAGTCTCATTCCTTCTGCATGGGTATTCCCCTGCTCGTTCATGTCTGTCCAGGTCAGGAAGGGCTACTTTGTCAAGGTCCGCAGAGGATGGGTTCCCGCCGAGTCCAAGCGTGGCCAGAAGGAAATCAGGAGAAAATGCCCTCCGGCCGATGATTGGGAGCGCCTGAATGCCTGGCGCCGCGATGTCGCCAGTTCAAACAACATGAGCACCAACAGCCTCGACAAGCTCATCAGAGATGCTTACGAGCAGCAAAAGCGTCACTGGCCGCATCGTTGGAAAAGGAACAGAGGCCACCTTATGCGTTCAAGCCCTTACGCCACGGCCCAGGTTGACGAGCGTACGGAACCACCTGCCGATGCAAGACGGGTCGGCGGATACTCAGATCTCACATCCGCGGCGTAATCCATGCCCCAGTCCAGACCACTTCAAGCCACTTATACTAATATTATGTTGTCAAACAGAACTAGCGATACACGTGACCATGACGCCAGACGCTCCGCAACCACCCTGTCCCCTATCCTCGAAGTAGAGGGCTCCGGCGGCACCCCTAACAACTCCCTAAACGAAACCCTCAAGCCAAAGCAACAACGCCAAGCCTCTGGATGCACATGCAAGCATCATCATCACCGCGAACAAGGAGAAAATGGCCAAAGCCATCACCACCACGGCAGCCACCCTTCCAGCCGCCACGGCAGCCAACACGGCAGCCAGCATTCGGGACACCACCACTGCTATCATCATCATCACCACCATCAGCACAGCCACACCAACAGCTCGAGACAGTCGCCCATCTCCCCTAGCACGCCCAGACGCGCCGGTACTCATCTTCATCCAGCAGACGCGAGCAGAATCAACCGCCGTAGAGAAAATCAGTCCGATCCCACGGATGAGCATGAGTCAATTCAACGTTGTAATCGCTGTGGAAAAAGAGCCCGGAATTCATTCTCACTTCCCACAACACCAGGCCAAGTTCTTCCTTCAAGATGTAGCCATCGCCACACGCCATCTTCTTCTCGAGCACCTTCAAGACAGTCAAGTCAAAGCTCGCTAAGGAGCGGCAAGTCGGCGATTGCGGCTTAGGCAGCGGATACGGCCGCCAAAGCTAGCGGCTATTCTGGGCCAGAGGAGTGGGAACGAATCGCACAGGCAAGAAAAGCGCGCAGAGAGATGATGGACGAGGTAAGAAGAAAGGAACGTCGGCGCATTCCTTCTTCCCATTCTGGCTTTACTTTCTCCGGGTTCTGAGCCAAAAAGAAAGAGAAGACTGATGGTTGGTCGAAAAAAAATCTTGATCCCTTCATCACACTGACCCCTGTCCAGCCCTAAACGAGATCTCTCTCGCCGCCCTTTGCAAGATTACCGGGTTGCCTGCACTGCGCATCGTCGGGCCTTGGGCCATGGTGGTGCTCGGACGCGGAATCGGACAGCGGCATCATCTTCCTCGTATATTGCTCGAGCACGTCCGGACATCGTCCTCTTTGGCTCGCCTCGGACCTCGACGACTTTGCTTTGTTTTCTTTTGTCGAGTTTGCTTTTTTGCTTCTAGAAGGCGGAAAAGTATCGCTGCCCAATTTCCGAAGCGTCTCCACCCTCGCCCTGCTCCTCAACAACGGTGAACAGGTCCCGGTCGGGGGCGCGCCACGAGTGCCGATATTTCCTCCTCTTGCTCATGCGGCCGTCGACGAGGTCCTGGGCACGTCCCTTGGTTGGCTCGCGGACGACGGTTCTGTACGGCGACATCACCAGGGGCTCTGGTCCAGGCCTCTTGGGCCGCTGCTGCGACGTCTTCCTTTTGTCCTGGGCGACGCCTCCGCTCGGGACCGTGGTGGAAACGACCTCCTCGCTCATGTATCCCTCGTCGACGGCCATGTTGCGCTCCATCTCGCGCTCCATGGCGCGCGCTTCCTCCTCCATCTCGGCGTCGCGATCCTCGTCGATCTGCTGGAGCCGTGGCGACGACGACCCACTTTCCGGCCTGTCTCGTCTTCTACTTCTTGTTCCTGCCCCTGCATCCCCTTGCGCAGCCGCCCTCTGCATGTCTTCCCCTGCGGCTGTCTCGTCGCTGCCCCCTCCTCCACCTCCTGCATCACCTCCACCTCCCCCATCGCACCACCGCCCCACATACTTGGCCCACCGCCGCGCCAACCGGCTCCTCAATCGATCTCTCGTCACTCCGTCTCCCCACAACCCTACTGCCCCTTCAGAAGACTCCCCATCTCCCATCATGTCCCCGTCCTTCGCGTCCCCAACTCCCTCGTCGTCCGACACGATGATGCCCGCGCTAAACGCCAACCCGTCGTCGGCGTCGTCAAACGGACTGCTGAACTCCTCCTCCGTCATGGGGCTGAGGAAGTGCGCAAACGGGTCTTCGTCGATGTCGGGGAGGTCTTGGTCGCGCTGGGTGTGTGCTCGTTGGCGCGAGGAGGACGATGAAGAAGAAGATGAGGAGCTTGTCGTCGTGCGAGACGACGACGATGACCCGGATGAAGAGGACTGTCGAGAGGTGCTTTGCTGCCTTTTTCCCGTCGTCGTCGACGCCGCGAGGTGGAAATGCACGGGCGCCAGCGAGGGCAGGTGGCGCGTCGACATGGGCGGCCAGGAGGCGTTGCGCCGCAGGTGCGTGGGGAGGATGAAGGGCGTCGCCGGCGTGAACGAGGCCATTTCTATTGCGTTCTGCGTCTTGTTGCGGTTTTGCGTGGTTTTCGTCTTCTTCGTTGTTCTCTCCTATAACGTCGTGGTCTTCCTAGTCGATGATGCTATTTCTTTCGTCTCTCCGTCTCGTTTGATTGTTCGTTGGTGTCCGTCTTCGTCTCCTCGGACGTTGTGCAAGGTGAGGTATTAAGATTACTCCCGAAGTAAGACAAGCACCTAGCTCGTCGGCCTTTCGTTCGTCTCGTTGCGGCCCGCAGGTAGCGTGGCGCGATGAGGGGGTGTTCGTGGGGTGTAAAGCTGCCAGCCGAGTCTTTTTCAAACAGTCGGCTTCGTCGTGGTCGGTGCGTGTGCAAACAGAAATGGCGACGCAAACAGGCAAGGTATGATGATGCTGATACAAGCAGACCGACCGACCAAAAGACGATTACAATACAGCAAGATGATAGCGAGTCTTTCTCTCAACGCGAAAGTGTCCTCTTCCCCTTACAAAAAGAGTATCGTACAAGGACAATGAGAAGAAGCGAGCGAGTGAGCGAGTGTACTGCCAAGACAGCACTCAACAACACCGCAGATAAGAGGAGGTAGAGAGGAGGAGAGGGGGGAGAGAGGTACGTCGTAGTTGAGAAAGAAGAAGCGTGCTCGAGTATGCGCCGGGGGGGGAAAGGGGGGCGCGAGTGAGGGGGACGTCAAGCCGATATAAGAAAAGGCAGCAGGCCACACACCAACGGCACGCGCACACCTTGCTCTCTGGAACCCGGGCACACTGCCACCACCGATGACGATGACGATGACTACAACGAGACGGCGCAGCGGAGGCGACGACCGTTGATTTTACGCGAGCGAGCGTTCGCAGCAGACGGCAGTAGCAAAGAAAAGAATTTTTTTTTTTTTTTTTTAGCTAGCGTCGTGCCTGCAGCATGCCCCGCCGCCGCTGGGTGTGGCAGCAGGACAGGTCTGTGGATGGGTGGCCGCGCTGGTGGCGTAGGGCAGATGGAGGCACACCTTAGACAGACGACCGATGGCGGCGCTAGGATGCGTAGTAGCAGTTGGCGGAAGGCGCGCGCGGGCAGGGAAGAGATGGCTTGGGTAGAGGTGGGGAATGGAACGAACGGCAGATGGTCTACCAACTGGGGAGGGGGACTAGGACCAGACAAGACAAGACGGAGCGTGATGATGGTAGTGGTGGTGATGGGGGAGGAGAGGAAGCGGAAGAAGCGGCAATGAAAGAAGGGAGTGCGGAGAAAGGGTTTGTGTGTTTTCCTCTTCTCTCGTAGTCTGTCCTTCTCTCCTTGATCTGCTTCTCCCTCGTTTCGATTGACTTGGAAAAGGAGATACAAAGCTCTAGCCAGCCCTCTTTGCGAAGGAGCAAGAGACGGGCTCGATGGCTGATGAGTAGTGACTGACCACTACACCGCTCTCGCGCGCCACGAGCGCCACAAGGGTAAGAATTAAAAATAAGCGAGCAAAAACGCTTCAAGCGCTTGACGAGGAGGTATCAAAGAACAGACAAAATGACGAGGGGGGAGAAACAAGTCCGCCGCGTGCACTCTTGATTTGAATTGCAAGAGACTGGATGACACGAGGAAACAAGAGCGAGAGGAGGACGGGTATCCGGATTGGTAATACGGCGCCCGTGTCTTTTTGGGACTGACGGTTATGGTGGTGGCAGATGCCGGGCAGGTAGACAGTAGGAGCGCTGAGTCTATGTACCGAGTGACCTCGGCATGCGGCTCTGGCGGGCGTGCCGCATGATTCGGCGTCGGCGGCGGGTGGGCTAAGTCTGGCACCAAGGACCCGCGCCGTGGCCAGGTGGGTTGGTTGATAGGTGGTGGTGATGGGAGGCAGCAGAGACAGGCGACGACTTGGGGCGCAAGTCGTTGGTGGTCTAAAAGGATGCGAATAGATTGCCGTAGTGGTGGGGTGGAGGTGCTGCAGGATGCGCGGGATCGTCGGGTCGAAAGCCGATGGAAAAAAATTCAATGGTGTGCTCGTAATCAGGCCTGCGAATGGCTAATGCAGATATGATGGTCGTCGAGGTGGTGGTGTTGAAGAGAATTACCAGTTGGTGGAGCAGAATGGACTGGACCGTCAGGCCGGCTGGAGCGGTGGTGTTCCTTGTGACGACGAATCAGGTAATGGGATTTGAAGATTTGTGAGCACAAGGAAGGTGAGCATAAGCTGTGAGTGGACCGTCGCTGCGGATGGCGCAGGTGTATTACCACGATAGGCGTCGTGATGGTGGTGGATTCGCGTCAAGGGCCATCACATGGCCCACACCAGATCGTCAGGTCGGTGGGGCTGGTGGTCTACATGTTTAAGTATTGTCTTGTTCATTGTCGAGCGCTCCGAACACGGATCAAAATAGCCCACGGTACGAGTCGCAGCGTGGGCGCGTCCGTGGGGGACGGCGAGATCGATGATCTGGATTTTGTCATTGTGCAGCTGGCAGAGGTTGAGTTGATGGAGGATGAGGTTGCTCCGGGCGAGCTGATTGCGGGAAAGCGCGCGAGTCAGCGGGTGATCGCTTCTTCGCAGTCGGTCCCGTGCACCTGTCAACACCACCCTTCGGCATCCTCCATCTGGTCCCTTCATGCGACATGGCCCTTAGGTTCCTGTCCTGATGTGTCTGCGTGACCTCTCAGCTGCCCAACCCAATATCATCCTTCCCGTCTCCTCTCATGCTTACTCGTCACGAACTCTTTTCCCCTTCCTCCCTCGTCGTCCACCTGCATTAGCCCAATCTGTATCTGTACCAAGACTCTCACCGCCATCCGTCTTTCCCCTGAACAAAACCATCGACCCCTTCTTTTCGACGTCGTTGACAGAGCCACCACCGTCATCGCCGATATTGACGTGCAGCAGATGAGTCCAACCACTCGTTACCTGCATCGCCGCTGTCTTGTCTCTCTCTATTCAGCCACCGCCACATGTTACTCCTCGGTCCTCATGTCCATTTGTCTTTTTCACAAGGACGCTCTCCTGTCAAGTCGGCATCACATCCGATGGCGTCACGTCAGATAGCCTTCTGCCACATTTCTCGAAGATGTGCCGTTTGCGCCGGGCCTTGCATGAGCGTGGGCTGAGGTGGGACGGCTGCTCCTTGGTGTCGGTCATCTTTCGCGGCAGGATCGCCGACGACCTCCGCCGAGAGAAGGAGTAGGTATGTGATGGTCCAAGTCGATGATGCTTTGAGAGCGCGCCTCAAGTCGCTGATGGTGGTACACTCAATGCCCTCAAAATCCAACCAAGACAATTGATTTTCTGTATCGCGTTCGTCCCCCCTTTTCATTACCCATTCCGTCAAGTACAACATCCCCGCAAAAGCCACCTCGACGGACTCGATGCCAAGGCGAGACTTGATCCTGATGTTCGCCATGATGTGCATGGCTGCATTCTCCTGCCGCCGCGCGCCTGGCCTTGCGCGCGCAAAGATTCCTCTCTCTGGTCCGAATTGCCGACCGAACCAAGGCAAGTCCAGCGGGCATGGCAGGGCTGACTGTAATCAGTCAAGCAAGCAGCCTTTTCAGCGCATGTCGCGCTTCGGCCGTTCTCCTATCTCGACACGGATTTCGATTCCGCATAAGCGAACTTGGTGGAGTTGCTGAGCTGAGAGCTTTGGCGTGTCCCGTGACAACCAAATTTGTCCTCTTTGCGCCTCAATCCGTATCATCGATGAGCCAGCCAGCTTCACAGCATCACAGGAAATTGTACCGACTGGTCCATCAAAACCAAATCCATCCTCTTAATCGAGCCGAGGTCCTCATGCGCCGCCGTACGTCAGTGACTGCTGCGGCCTCAAAGTTACACTTTGCCTGTCAGTGCAACAGCCCGTAGTCCCTCTACCGGATTTGAACTGTACCACGGCTCAAATGCAGGTCCAAACTTTTGCACTCACGCAGGTCCACCACGTTTTGTCGCTCGTCCCCAATTTCGTTGACCGGTGCAGAACAAGCAAAAGGCATCGACAGCCGCATCCCAATCCATCACATCTTCTTGCCCTGTCGTAGCGCTTCAAGGCCATCCCCCTTCTTTTGTTGCTGCCGGCGGCCCTAAAGCCAGCCTGCATGCAAGCGCAGTACGGCACCCACAAGGCCACCCAATCGCTCTTTTTTGCTGGCGCTTGTTTGCCTGGCACAGCAGGACCTGGGCGCCCCTGAAGCACAAAGCCTACTCTTTTCTTTTCTCCGAGCCGTCGTGTTTCCCGTCATGATCGACGCCCCCGGCGGCATGGCTTTTGGTCGCTCAACCATGGACGCGGCGAGACACTCTGTTCCCAATGGGTCACGAGAGGCGCAGCTTGGAAACTGGGAGTTGGGAAAAAAGGAATCCGCGGCCACCCGCCATGCCGTGGGACGCTGGCGACGCTGTCAGGGCTCCCTGCCGTGCAATCGACTCCGAGCCGAGGTTTGATGCCTCGATAGATTCTGTCTCGTCACTTTCCAGGCAAGGTGCTGGCGCGGACAAGCACGCAGCCCGCCCTTTTCGCAGGGCGTGGTGTGTTCAAGCCGCGCCGCCTCCTCAGGCGAGGGAGGTCTGCTAACTGGGCTGCTGGAACCAGCGAACCCGGGTGCTGGAAGGAGGTAAGTCATTGTGTCGTCGTGGACTGACGAGCCAGTGCGTGCAGTGCGTGCTGTGGCGCAGCGTCTATGCAACGTAGCCGATTCTCGCGCCTCGTTTCGGTTTACCCCTTCATGTCTGTTCATCCCTTCCGGGTATCTGAGGTCGACGAGCCTCATCTCTTCATATTGCTGCGTTGTTGAGGATGCATGTTGACTCGTCCGTCTCGTGGGCTTTACGAATACGACTTTTCAAAGAGTCAAGCATGTCGCTTTCTTCCCGCTTGCACTTCTGATTGATGCCGTCAACTCGTCAAGGTAGTCTCATCCCATCTCAAATTCTTCTCTCTCTCCCCCTTTGAGTCGTGACTTTTTGGTCAGTGGCTGATTTATTCTATACGGGTTCCTGACCGAAGCACGTGGTAATCATTCACCAATCCAGACGAGATTGGATGTCAAATGCGCCGGACTACTCACTCAGGCTATCCATAGCCAAGTTTTCCGCTTTTTGCTTCGATTCTAAGCGTCCCACTACCAAGCTGCGGAACGGGAATGGTCGAACGCGAATGATCGAACGGACGGCTGCTTCCGAGGCATTGGAGTGAATCGGGGACAGCCAGCGAAGAAGACCCGCAGATGCAAAGGCTTGAATTGAATTATTTGGACTCGTGCCATATTTGGAGAGGTACTGGATTGGAACCAACAGCGCGCACGAACAAGCAACCAAGGGAGAGAGACTGAGAAAGCAGTCTAGAGAGCGACCATAGAGGCGCGGAAAATTTCCAGCTCAAAGCGCACACATCTAGGAAGTATTCAAGCTCTTGATACACTCGAAACTGGAGTTCACCAAGTCCCCTCTAAGGTTCCGTCATATCAAGTGTGTCACGACTTGCTGCCGGGCCTCGATTGGTGTTGAGCGACAGCGGCAACAACTTTCTATGGACCCTTGTCGTCCCCCGCAAATCAGGGCGATCATCTACCCGCCGGGGCCCATGCGTTTCTGTGGAGATGCGTGTTTACCATCAGACGTCACTGCCAACCACCAGCCACCATCCCAGCCTCCCACTACATGTATTCTGCCCTGTCCCAGCCACCAGGGACCCAAACCCTTAACTCTCCATCCACACCTGCCACCGTTAGTCTCCATTCTTATTGTCACTACAACAATTCCATTGTGCGCTAAAGCTTCCATCCAGATTCTCCAAACTTTTCCATTCCACGCGCACGAGCGCAGCCGAGACCATTTTCAGACCAGACGCCGCTTGTTAACAACTACGAAATTTGAGCTGCATTGAGCAGCACAGCTTTCGACTGAGCCCCGGCTCAAGCTCCGCACTTCCAGACGGCAGGCAATACTTACTCAATCATGGCGCCCGTCCGCGAGATTTTCAAGTCGCTGCTTCGACGCGACGATGGCAGCACGCTCGCTTCCACACCCGTGGCCAAGGTGGCCAACAATGCAGCCCACGAGCTGGTCAAGCGGTCCACATCGTCTCCCAACTTCGGTGCAGGCTCGAAGCCCGCCTCCTCCTTCAACAACCAAGGCTTCTTCGCCCTCTTTGCGCTCATCGGCGCCGGCATGGTCCTGGGCAGCCTCTGGTTCTTCTTCTGGGCGCCCAACGGCGGCTTCAAATGGCGCCAGGGCGACTGGGACGACTACAAGTCGACGGTGCTCCGACGCAAGGGACCGGACGGACGGACGCTGTCCAACGCAACCAAGAGCACCAAGCTGGGCGGCGGTAGCGTCGTTCACAATGGCAGTTACGGCAGAGCGGCGACGGAAGCGGGCGACGACGAGTCTTACGTCGATGAAAAGGCGCCATCCATCTTCGGTCACCTGCGTGGCGGCCGCGGCAAGCGGTCAAACAAGTCGTCGTCCAAGGCGCGCGACCCCGAGCTCGCCAACTATCGCCATGAGAAACCAGCTCGTGTCGGCGGGTTGAACCGGCAGTCCGACGGGACCTTTTTTGACTACTCGGCCACCGATCCGTCGTCCTTTGGCTCCGAGGTCTCGCAAAAGCCGCTCGTCAAGGACGCGGGCAACAAGGACAACAAAAAGGCGACCAAGGACGCCAAAAAGGAGGCGGCGGCGCGGCAGAAGCAGCTCGCGCGCGAGCAAAAGGAGGCCAGCAAGAAGCAAAAGGAGCTCGCGGCGGCCGACAAGAAGCGCGAAAAGGAAAAGGCAAAGGCGATGAAGAAGTCGTCGACCACCACCACCACCAACAACAAGAAGGATTCAAACAGTCGCTCTTACTCCCCTGCCAAATCCGGCCCCGACACCCCCGAGCGCAACCGCCGCTACGCCGACGAGATGCGCTCCGAGGTCAGCTACTCGACGTACTCAGGCGAGACGGTGACGGAGGATGCGTACACGGACGTCTACACGCAGGCCAACACGGCCAGCAACGCCTCGGAGAGCTACTACTCGTCGTACCGGCCGCACGCCATGCCAGCGCGACCGCCGCCGGCAGCGCGTGCTGCCGATGGTCCATCCACAGGCTCGCCGTCGCGCAGCAATCACCAGCAGCAACAGCAGCGTCGCCAGAGCCGGCAGCGGTCGTCCAGCGCGGCGCGCCACAGCCGGCGCCAGAGCAGCCATCATGCCCAGCAGCAGCAGCAGCAGTCTTCTTCGTACTCCAACAGCAACAGCGACGACACGGGCACCAAGATCTACTCGCACCACATCCCCGGCCTGAGCACCGGCGGCGGTCCCGGCACCATTGTCCCCGAGGAGAGCGTCAGCAATGTCGGCGTGGGTCCGAGGGGTCGCGCTGGTGGTGGTGGTGGTGGTGGGGCGCGCAGGGGTCGCGATGTCATGGAGGGTTATCGCAGGAGTGCTAGGAGCCGCAGGGACAGCCTGAGTGACTCGGATTAGGAGCTGGATGACGTGGAGGGACGAGCATTGGAGTTGATCTCAGCGATGGATTTGGGAAAGCGGACGAGGCTTGATGAGGGGAGCGGTGGGCGATGGTGACTGCGCTCTGATGGTGTGTCTTGCCCACTAAACAATTACTTGGGGATTTGACGGCGTGTGTTGATTGATGGACAGGTACGAGTAGATGACTCTTCTTCTCCTTCTTCTTTCCCATATTTTTACTTCTTCACCATTTCCTTTCTCAACCACTTGGACAAACAAGCAGGCAAAGCTCAGTTTTGCACTTAGGACCAAATTGCTTCAGGGAAGGGGACAAGCGGGAGTTGGAGCATGCATGAAAATAGATCAAGGGCATTGAAGTATTTACTTTGCCTTGCGCTGCCACTGCAGGAGACTTTGTGTGGTTCAATCATAGAGTCAGTGTGATGATTGATGACGCAGCAAGTCGACAGGTTTCTGAGAGCATGACATGTTGGCGAAAGCGAGGACCTGTTCGATGCTAGTCGAGTGAGCAAAAGATTGATAAAAGCGTCCCAAGTCCTGGACGTGGCTCTAGAGGAAAGGAAAACAGTGATGGAAGATTCTATCTCTTTGGTATTTGACTCGCGCAATGCAGACAGCGGCATGGAGTAATTTTGGGCTTGAGGCCAACTTCAGACGCAGAGTTTTGCAACGTTGCGTTGCGCTCGTTGCCCAGTCGCCGCACCACATCTTCCTCACTGCTCCCCCTTCCTCTTTCCCCTTTCCCCTTTCCCCCTTCACACACCCCTCCCCCTCGTCCTCCTTCCCCTCTCCAGCCACCTGACATCCCCCATCGGCCAATGCCAACCCAACATCTCTTCAAAAAAGGCACTGCCCACGGTATAGAATCCCGTCAAGCCGCTGACGAAGCCACAGGCGCCGCCCGCTTGCTTGAGCGCGACCGAGGTGGCGGCGTGGCCGTCGGCGGCGGCGAAGTAGGAGGTGCCGACGAGCAGGAGCAGGAGCTCGAGGGTTAGGTAGGTTGCGATTGTGACGAGGTTTCTAGGAGAAAGGGGGGTTAGTTTGGGTGGGTGGGTGGGTACGAGGAGGTTGGGTAGGGGGAATCCAGGGGGATGGGGATTGGGAACGTACACGGCAAACGAGCCGACAAGGAAGATTGTGTTGAAGACTGTCCAAACTGTGCGCGTATAAGTCGTCGGTCATTCTAAATCAAGCTCTCTTTGGCAAAAGAGACGTCTGAGACGACTTACTCGTCATGTAAAAGCCCATCGCGTTGTTATACTCGACCGTATCGTCGCCGCCATACGCAGCAGCAACGCCAAAGGCCGGCGTCACGACGGCGCCGAAGCCGGCGTAGAAGAGTCCTGCGCATCGTCAATAGGCGTCAGAATATCGTGAGCAAATCAAAGGATATTGAGACCCATGACCGTCCGGATATTGGTGCCGGACAGACAGACAGCAAGCCAACAGAACTCGTTCCCAACCCAAAACCAAAGACCGAAAGAAGAATAGAAAACTACTCACCATACGCACTCAACGTCATGTACCCCCAGGTATTCCCGCGTGCCATCTCCCACTGCGCCGACACAACCATGCCGACGCCCGCGAGGAACAAGAAGTTGCCGACAAAGGCGTTGGTCGTCGTGACGCCGCGCCACTCCATGAGCGAGCAGGAGAGCGTCGTCAGCGTTGTTGCGAAGGCGCCTATCGCAAACGGTGTATGTAGCGTCGCTTCATGTTGGCTTTGCTCGATTTTGCGTTTTGAAAGGGGTGGGCATGGCACGTACTGCGTTGCGAATCGCTGGTGGGCGATTGGGAGGAGATTGCATGGGCGTCGAGGGTTGCTGGAAGTGGTGGAGGTGCTGTGGCAGCACTGGGGCTTGGTGGGATGGAGCTGTTGGACAACTGGATCCGCATTGTGAGGGCGCATCCAGTGCTGCCTCGACGTCGTCTTTCGACGCTGAATGACACATGTTGGGTTGCGTTGAACAGGAACGACTTTGAGACTCTGATGCAAAGGCAGGAGTAAGAGTCATGCGAGGAAATACCAGAGTTCTAGAAAGACCGTGCTGTGCTCATGGGTATTAATGAGGGCAAAGAGTTCTACTCCTATGCATTCATTGTCGTCGTGGCGTGAGCCCCTAGTTACGACCTCTGAGCTGCCGCCCCCAAGTCTTCAGCACTGTTCGTCATGGCAACTCCAGACAAAGCATGAAATTTCTGCAAAACATCTGAGCACTTCAGACTGCCTACAACCATCCAGTACCGTTTCCGTGGTGCAGTGTCGGCGGCAAGGCGATGTTTCGGGGAGTCGTCCTCCTCCTGCCGAGCATGCCGATTGTTGGACTTTTTCGGCATCTTCGACTCCCGGCACGGCATCCCTATGCCGTGCGAACTTGGAAACCCTCGGGGCAGTCGAAGAACAATTTGATTCATGGTCTCACCTGATGTCAATGGAGTGGTCGCTGCCAGTCGCATTCAGACCGACGACAGTCTACCGAACGGCACGAGTTTGAGCGACAGGATGAGCACTCGACGGGAGCTGGAAAGGCGTAAGAAGCTCAGCGTACTTCAACCCTTGGAGTCTACCAATCGCCGTGTTCAGGCGCATACGGAGAACGGGGAAACCCACACTAGTGCAGAGGAGAAAGTGATTCTGCCTACACAAAGTCAGCGATCAGACAACATTTCTCACACAATGAACGCAGTACGTACCCGCAGAGCCTCCCTCCTCACATTCACCAAACGCGCGCCAATGCGAATTGACGTACCTTATGTAGTCGCCAGAGGCCCCACCCTAGCATCTCAAGGGTCTTATCTCATTAGTAGACCCCACGCGTCATCCGCGATATCTACCCTTCAGCAAGCATCTTATCAGCGGCAACAAGCTTCCCGCTCCGTTGGAGCAACAGAGGAGGTGAGCGCTTTGATGCCTGTGCACCACGATCAACAAGCGCCACTTGCCTGATTAGGCAGTGCGGGGGGATGACGACGTGGATGGCCTGCAGAGCAAGCCGATGGAGAATCAGCAAAAGACTGAGGGAGAGCAAAGTCTGAGGAGAAATCCAGGAAACGAGAAGGTCTCGAGAAATTGGATGGGTTGAGGATAAGCTTATTCGCGGAGAGCTTGATAGCTAGCCGAGCCGAACCAGTGTGGAGGGAATTGGGCGACGGCGACGGCGACAGAGGCGCAGATAGCAATCGAACGAGTCTTTCCCCTCATAAGACGATGCCCATGGCGCTGTTCGATATCTAATGCAGAGCTGACTTCACTCACCGTGCCCAAAACTCTCCACACCTCGAGCTGCGTAAACCGTTGTCAGCATCTACCAAAGAAGCAGTTCAATTAACATGGGCGAACACTCCACGATGGCAGAGACCAAGAAGCAAATTGCGGCGGCGATCCCGTATGCTTGGCCACACGACGCGTCGCTATCGCGCGAGACGACCGCGTTGGTCATTATAGACATGCAGAACGGCAAGCATTGGCACGAATACCGACCAGTCGATATGTCAGACTGACATGGAACAAGACTTTTGCACAAAGGGCGGCTACATCGAGGCGCTAGGATACTCAGCCGAGCCTGCCAGAGCCATCATTCCGAACGTCAAGCGCCTCCTTGACGCATTTAGGAAGCTTGGGTGGCAGGTGTACCACACGCGGGAAGGTTGGGGAGTCATCGAGGTTGCGAAATGTGTGGCGGCCTGCTGATTTGGGCATAGGTCATCGTCCCGACCTCTCCACGCTTTGGTCCCGCACGGCATTCCGCGCTGGCAACAATCCGGGCGGCGCGTCCATTGGGCAACCGAGTCCGCTCGGAGGTCGGCTTCTTGTACGTGGCGGCAAATCGCACGACATTGTCGACGAGCTGTACCCGATAGACGGAGAGCCAGTGATTGACAAGCCGGGACAAGGTGCATTTGCGCACACAGACTTTGAGCTGCTGCTGCGGAACAGAGGGATCAAAAATCTGGTCATCACGGGAGTAACGAGTGATGTATGCGTCTCAACGACAATGAGAGAAGGTAGCGACAGAGGCTTCGACTGCGCCATAGTAAGAGACGCGACAGCTTCAGCAAAGGCGGAGTATCACGACTCTCACATCAAGAGTATGACGGAGGAGGGGGGCATCTTTGGCGTCAACCTATGCGTTGCGGACGTGCTGGAGGGTTTGTGTGTCGAGAGTGTCTGAATTTGGACCGCGGTTGGATCGCGGAGGGCTCAAAGTCCATGGAGGCTGAGAATAGTGCTCTGAGTCGAGATATGCTTTGGCGGGAAGACGGTGACCAGCCTACCGGAGATCAAATGCTCAAAAGACGATGGGCCTAATAACCTACTTCCCAATTTAGCGTTTATAGCCTTGCAGTTGCTGAAATGGTCGCATCCAGCTGGAGTTGATGGAAAGAATTCCCAACATGCCTTGCAGCGGCTAGCACAGGCGAGTGGTTGGGCCAATGATTGACTTGGGTGTGATACCATGCGCACGGGTCGACAGAAAGCTTCAGTACGATCGTCCTGGTCGAGCTCCAGGAATGGAAGGTAATCTGATAGACCCTAAAGTGCATGCGACTCCACGAGCCAAACGGAACGGCGGAAGAACCAACGTGATGTCTCAGCTGCTGTCACTCGAACGCTGAAACCCTTGGTTCTATAACAAGAGCAGCAAGAGCACCGGTCGAGACGAACACCGGTGACGACGGCTGGGCATTTGAGAACCTGACGCGGGAATTCCGTCGTTCTGGGGGCGGAGAGGTGATGACGCAAACCCTGCGAGAAGAGTGCGACGACTGGACAATTATAGCGGAGGGAGAGTTTGTAGTCGTAAGCTGTGGCGGGTGGCCAGATGGTGATTGGGGCGCAGCGGGAGGGGCGGCGGGCGATTCCAGGCCGGTCCGCGTCGCCGGCATCCTCCCGATGCCATGATGCCCAGCAAGGCCCTAGTGAACGTCATGGTGTAGGAATGCTGCGAGAGAAGAGAATCGCTGTGGGACGGGTGCCATTTGCCAACCATGGGTAGGGCGTAGGCTGGGAGGTCAAGCTCAGGCGGGCAACGGCTAACTCTAATCGTGGTGCTTGGAAGCCGACGTCACAGCTGTTTCGGGTTTCTTGTCATGTCGGATCAGATGCACATGGCTCAATGCTTAAAGATGCAGGAGAAGAGTGGAGCAGGAGTCGATTGCGACGATCTGATGACAGCTGAAGTGCAACGCGATCGATTGAGGTGAAGCTGAAGAGCGAGCCCGGTGATGATAGGTTTGCGGTGAGGATGATGCTGGAGCGAGTTAATAAATTTCTTTCGTAGTTCACTGACAGAAGAAGTCAAAATTGACGGGCGGCTGTCATGTCTCGCATTAGGGTGTACCCGCCGGGTGGTCAGTGACGGGGCGGGAGCTTGGGATGGTGATGCGAAGGACGTCGAGGGCGATTTGAGGTGGTTGCGCAGACGGCAAGGAAGCTGACGTGCGAGAGCCCGGGGCAGGCGAGGGTGGTGATATTGTGGTGGAGTGGTAATTGGAGATGGCATATCGCTGAAACGTAGGCCAGCGCACCCTGCCGAAGCGAGGGGAGAGAAAGAAGGAGGATATCTATCACCAACTCGCCCTTCTTGGCAGGAACGCTGTTCGGTACAACACCAACACTATTCACTAGCACATTCTCGCCGTCTGCACGCGTCCAGGCCACACGCGTCCCCAGCGCCCTCGATGCGCCCTCGCTCGCTCTACTGCTAGTACTGAGTCCAGCACCAGCACCGCCCGCTCGGCTTCGTAATTTGTCCGCCGCGCCCTGTCCTCTCCCCGGACGGTCCCCCTGACCACCACCTGCACCCAGCCGCGAATACCAACACCGTGCTCACCTGGCCACGTCGCTACGACCGCCTTCGTCCTCTTTCCTTTTTTTCTTATCACCTTCCCGCCCGCTCCTCATCTCTCTTCTCCGCCATCCTTCGCCTCTCACCGCTCCTTCGAAACCCCTCTCACCCCCGAGGGCCGCCGCTGCCCACCATGCTCTCCTTTCGAAGAGCCCTCATCGTCGCCGCCGCTGTGCTGACCCTCTTCTTCCTACTGCGCTCCACCCATTCCGAGCCCCAATCCCAGCTCGTCGTCCCGGCCGCCGATCCAGGCTCCCAAAAATCTCAAAAGGAAAACGCTGGCCAAAAGCCCAATGCCGCCCCGGCCAAGGCATCCTCTGGTGCAAAGGCAGACAAGTCGATAGAACGTCCGATCCCGAAGAAGCAGAGACCGCAGATCGCCCTCGAAGATCTACACACCAAGCCTTTACGCGACCAGCTCGAATACCAGTTCCCCTACGACCCTCAAGCCAAGTTTCCCGCCTACATCTGGCAGACATGGAAAGCAACGCCCGCATCTGGCGACTTCGACGAGATATTCCGCGAGCCCGAAGCTAGCTGGACAATACTACACCCGACATTCGTACACGAAGTCATTACAGACTCGGTAGCCGTCCATCTCATGCGCCACCTCTACTCTTCGGTCCCCGACGTCCTCGAAGCCTACAATGCCCTCCCAATGCCTGTCGTCAAGGCCGACTTTTTCAGATACCTCATCCTCCTGGCGAGGGGAGGCATATACACAGACATTGACACGTCCGCCCTGAAGCCGGCGACGGAGTGGGTTCCGGCCGAGGTGCCTCGCTCCTCGTACGGCCTGGTCATTGGTATTGAGGCGGACCCCGATCGCGAAGATTGGCACGAGTGGTATTCGCGACGGGTTCAATTCTGCCAGTGGACCATTCAGGCCAAGCCAGGCCACCCGGTCCTACGGGAGATTGTCGCAAACATCACCGAGGAAACTCTGAAGCGCAAAAAGGCCGGCAGAATCCTTAAGGACTACAAGGGCATCGTGGAATACACTGGTCCTGCCATTTGGACCGACACCGTCTTCAACTTCTTCAACGATGGCCGTTACTTTGACATGCATGCGAGCAACGGCAACATCACCTGGCGCAACTTTACAGGCATGACGGCCGCCAAAAAGGTCGGCGACGTAATTGTGCTTCCAATTACGAGCTTCAGCCCAGGGGTACGGCAGATGGGCGCAGGCGAGCCGGACGATCCCATGGCATTTGTCCACCACAATTTCGAAGGTTAGTTCCGCCACCATCAATAGCCTCTCGAAAAATTTCGTGTCGCCCTATCACACAACACGAACGCCGTTGGCTAACCTTATCAAACCAGGAACATGGAAACCGGAGAATGAGCGCCACATTGGGGAGTAAGGTTATGTGGATCGATCCGGCGTCTTCCTCAACGACCGACTACGAATTTCCTTGCGCGCCGCATATTTCCTCGAACCACAAAAAATTCTGGGATTGCATTCGCATCGCGAGGCATAGATCATTGCACACGTCCAACCACCAGGAGGACAGCTTGGGTACGCTCGACTATTGTCGTACCTTTTAATGGCTGCACAGGCACCACCTTCATCGAGTCCTGTCCTGCCTGACTCGATTTTTCTTCGTCCCACATTTGTGGGAAACCCAATTTTTTCCGGGGAGGTATCAATCTTACATGATGATGCCGATTCAGCCGGAGCCTTGGACGACTCCTCAGCTGCGAAATTGTTCATTGCATCCTCTTTACCAATTGCAGTGGGGTGGCCCACATCACTGCCGCTGCAACAACGGTACCACCCCGGCTTTTTGAGCTCGGTCACAAAACCATCCGAACAGCAGCAGCAAGAGCAGTAGTAGCGCGCGCCAGGTGCGAGTGCTCAAGCGCTGAGCCTCGCGGCCCACGCCGCCGCTCTGCCTGCTCGAAACTGGACAAATCCTGCCCTCGCATGGCAGCTAAAGCAGGTCCAGGTCCATGTCGTGGACCTGCCACCATTTGCCGGTGTTGGGGCGCCTTTTTTCTTTTCTTCTTTCTCACTTTCTTGAAAGGTGTGGGGAGTTTGAAGTTTTGCAAGCGCGTTGGCTTCGCGACTGTGGAAAGGGGGGAGAGGTAGGAGGGAGGACGGAAAGTAAAGAGTGAGGGCCACTTTAGCCCTCCTACTCCCCCTTTTTTTCGTCTTTGGTGTGTTTCTCATTCTCTGTATCTATCTATCCACACTACTGTACACGAGTGTCCAATTCAGGCGACGAAGGGTGGTGGGCTGATAGACGGGGGCGGCGGCGGCAGCACCCTCCAAGTGGAGGTCAAGTCGACGCAGAGAAAGCGATCGCTCATGCGGAAAAGGGCAGCTGAAAATGTTTCATACCATCCATCATCAAACGCCACTTTTTCGTCTCTCTCCCCCTCTAAGAAATGTGGACATGAATGTTTTCAATGATACAGATACACAAGCCATCAAACTCGACTGCTGACTAGAAAGTCGTCCTCGCGGGCGGGCTTTGCGGGAGCGTGGGTCTATGTACTTGAAAGCGTGCACGTATACAGGTATGTGCTACGTGCCACTACTTGCTGCGCACGGCCAATTGCCACTACTAGTCAGATGTGTACCAGAGAGAGCATGCAAGGTTTCCTTTTTCTTATGCCGACCGACTGCACGGCTTGGCTTGGCTTGGCTCGTGGACGTGCCTATCGTGTTGAGATTGATGATTGATAATTGATGATTGATGGTTGATGACTGCTAGCATTAATCTCATCACACAACTACCTATGTACTTATGCATTACCACATTCACTGAGACCTTCCTTTCAATTGCCCCTGCCCCTGCTCGTCCTCCCATTCCTGTTTGTCCACTAATTGGCTGGCTGGCTGACTTGTGCTGGAGAAAGGAGGAAGGAGGGTGGTGGCAAAACCCATCATTTCCGTAACCCATGCCAGGTTCATGCAGCAAGAAATCCTCTTGATTATATATACAAAGATGATTACAGCGGAGAAGTGAAGAAAGGAGAGAGGGAAAACAATCCACGACAGACCAGGCGTAATCGGGTCTGCTGGCTGGCTGGCTGGCAGGCTGGCTGGCTGGGCTCGTTTGAATGTATTACGGTGTGGCCGTAGAGAAGGTCCGCCGCGTATCGTGTCGTGAGGCTCGTTGGCGAACGTATGGGTGGATGCGGTGGATGCGGTATGATTTGATTTGATGCCGGGCGATGCAATTTGATAAGCGCGATGCGATGCGATGCCTTCCAACATAGAACGAGTGCTGAGGAGAGGAGTGGTCGAAAGCAGAAGACGGATGAAAGAAGGTGTGCCCGTTGACAGCTTGCCGTCGAGACTTGCTTGCTGAAGGTCCAGCTCAGCTGCGTGTTATGGCAGCGGCTGATGGGCATATCATGCCGCAGGAGACAGGAGAGATGGCGTGGAGAGTGTCGTTCGTTGGAGCGGTGGACGTCGAAGCTCCCCTTCTTCAGTTGACCGGCTCGTTTCCAGGGAGGCCCAAGTTGCTCTGAGGTAACCTCTACCCATCTGAATCCCACACTTCCATCTCAACTCCCAACCAAGCTCCTCGATCCTTTCTCGCTCACCTCCTCCCGGACGGCGTCTTGATAGCATCAACGACAACCCTGATGATCATGACCATCGTATCACCCAACGTGGGCCTATGCTCTTCGTATCCCCGCCTCTTCGCGGCCTTGGTCTTCCTCGCCCTCGCACCTCCTCCACTCTTCCTCCCCTCACTGCGCCGTACCGGCGCGCGTTTGCCCCGGTAGTACGCGTCGTCCTCCTCCTCGCGGTGCACGGCGGGCACCGCAGGCGCAACGTATGGCGTCATGCGGCGGTCTGCGACGTGGTGCGGCGTCGACGAGTGGCCGCCGCGGTAGATTTGGAGCTGTTGGTGCTGATGGGCCTGATTGATGGAGGCAGCAGTGGTGGATGGCGCGCTTGGAGCGCTGTTGTATGCCGCAGTGGACGGAGGAGGCGTTTGCGCAAAGGCCGAAGGGCGGTACTCTGGATGAGTTGGTGCTGGGGCAGCACGAACGGGACCAGTTCCGTATTCGTAGGAGCTGGACATGGTGGCCGGTGCGTCTGGATGGAGATGCTATGTCGTAATGATGGACGAATGTTCAAGTCTTTCTATTGCGTATGCTGCTCGACTGGTCTTGGCAATGATGTAGGCGTCTGTGGAAAGATGTCCGAGGACTGTCCGTCTGTGGTCCGGGGGACATGGAGTTTATAAGAGCTGGCTCTGCAGACGCTTCTGATGCACACTCCTCTTTTCGGGCTGCAAGACTGCTGACTGAATGTGATGGACGAGGTCCTAGTGGTAGACTCATGCAGTGACTGGCAGGGGAGTGAAGGACAAGTGTAGCAGGAAAAGGTAAAAGACGATGAAGAGAGTTTTGGATGGGACGGCAAGACGGGTGTGTCAAGAGAGAACCGGGGTAAAGTCCGACAGCGACAGGACAGGCCGCTCTTTTTGAATGATGGATGGAGCATTTCGTATATGGATCCTGTACAGGTCAGCAGTCGTAGTCATCTCAAAGTCGGCCATGTCTGTATGCTGCATGTCAATTGGGCAGGTAGCAGCATGCAATAGGCAAATAGCGCCAGACTGCAAGACTAAAACAGAGCACGTGGTTCGCCAGACAGCGGCAACGGTGCAAGGGTGCAAAAGACTTCCTGGCACCCATGACGTTTCGTATCTGAGAATGCTGACAAAGTCGAGTGTGTGGTGGTGGCAACCATGGTGGAGTGCGCAGCCTGACTGAGAGCTAGCGCGCAGGGCTGACTGCGAGGCTTGGATCGTCGGCACGGCATGCCGACAGAGTTTGGAGAGGCTCTCGGTGTGCTCGGTGTGTACCGATGTTGTCTTGACCGTTTGACGGATGGTGTTGACCTGATCGACGTTGAGAGGGCGGAAATGCTGTTGCCTTAGATGCCTCGGCGCTGAGCCTCGCCCACGCGACCGATGTCGTCCGGATGGGGAAACCCAAGCGATCAAAAGTAGACGCCTTCGTCCACTCCGCCCGCTCTGCGCCCCCATATCACCACCTGCCAAGCAAAATAAGCCACAGGTTTTCGTCATTGTCGCCCTCGCGCAACCATTACAAAGTCTCGTCTCTCTACTTATTTCCTTGCCGCTGTGCCCTCGTTCACTCCGCAACTTCTCACCAACCATCAAAGGATTCCCCGGCAAGCTCTGGCCATGTCATACTACGGACAACCTCCTCCAGGCGGCTACGCGCCACCATATCAACAGAACTGTGAGTTGCTGCGCAATTGCCTAGCACTTGGCGCTAGCTGACCGTCGCCATAAAAGACTCTCCGCAACCTGGATACAGTCAGCCCCCACCACAGCACCTCCATCATCAACCCTCATATCCTCAACAACAACAACAACAACAAGGCTACAATCAACCGCCCCCAATGCAGAACCAGTACCCTCCACAAGGCTATCCGCCCCAGGGCTACGGTGCCCCTCCGCCGGGTCATTGGGGACCTCCTCCCCCGCAAGGTTACCCGCCGCCCCAGCAAGGCTACGGCGCTCCCCCGCCAGGCCAGTATGGCTCTCCTCCGCCTGGCCAATACCCTCCTCCACAGCAAGGCTACGGCGCACCGCCGCCGGGCCAGTATGGAGCTCCCCCGCCACAGCAATACGGTGCTCCGTACGGCGCGCCCGTTGCGCCAACACCGCCGTCGCTCGGCTATGCCCCTCAACTGCCATTCGTGGACACGGCCATGCATGCCGAAGCTCTGCGCAAAGCGATGAAGGGGTTCGGCACAAATGAGAGAGAAGTCATCCGTGTCCTGTCCAAGCTGGACCCGGTCCAGATGCATTCCCTCCGCCAAACATACAACCAGCGCTTCATGAGAGACCTCTTGAAAGACCTCGAAAAGGAAACGAGCGGTGACTTCCGCAATGCGCTTTTGGCATGCGCGCGTGGGCCGCTCCAGCATGACTGCTACGTGTTGCATAACGCCATCAAGGGAGCGGGAACCAAGGAATCGGATCTCAACGACGTGCTTTGCAACAGGAGCAACGCGGACGTGCACGCCATCAAGAACGAGTACCGAAGAATGTTTGGGCGCGACCTTGACAACGATCTGAAAGGAGATCTTTCTGCCGGCACCGAGACACTGTTCCTCATGCTCACGGGCGGCCGCAGACAAGAAGATTCGGCGCCTGTTATTCCCCAGCAGATTGAGCAAGCAACGACGGACCTCCAGGGAGCATTCGGCAGCGGCGTGGTCGGGCTCAACAAGAACGGAATCCGGGCTTGCGAGGTGCTCACGTCGCAAAACGATGCCCAGCTGCGGGCCATAGACCAGACGTTCCAGCAGCGGTACCGCAAGTCTTTGCTCAAGGAAATCGACTCGCGATTCAGCGGACACATGAAAGACGCGCTGCACCTGCTGGTGGCCAGAGCGCTTGACCGGCCCAAGTCTGACGCAGAAATGCTAGAGGACGCCATGGCTGGTGCCGGAACTCACGACCGACATTTGATCGACAGAGTTGTGCGAGCCCACTGGAATAGGAGTTACATGGCGGCAGTAAAGCAAGCGTACCAGGCTAGGTACAACAAGGATTTGATACGCAGAATTCAAGGCGAGACGAGAGGCGACTACGAGAGGATGCTAGTGGCCATGGTGGAGTAATGTGTAATATGGACCCCTGCGAGTGGCGGGACGGGAGGATACGACGATCCTGTTTTTTTGATTTGATGTTGGCAGACGGAAGGATTTTGGGCCCATTGGCGTTGGTTGTTTTGGTGGTTCAAGGTTGGACTTGTATACCCCCTGCATTTGGTTAGGTCGCGAAACATGATTTCGAAAGGCATTGGTGCGCGCTAAGCCAGTGAAGATGTTTGAAACCGAGACTGATGAAACTGGCGCGTGTGAGAGACGATTGGGGGGCAGGACAGCAATGCGCTGGTGTTGTTGACCGTGAAAAGGGTCAATAAACGACGGCAGACGAGATGATGGACTTGGATGGTCAGTGCGGCGGATCTGCGAGTTTGATCTACCGGCACTTTGACCACGACTGCTCTGCGTCGTCTGCGCCTGAAGAAAGCAGGTTTTCCACCGTCTTCCCGATCTCTCTGGCTGCCCGCTCTCTGCAACTGTGTCTGCCCCCCGTCTATCGAAGCCCCTCCGTCGTCCTCCGACTGGCACAATACCTACCTACTTTGACAGACAGCCCGACGGCGGATTGGCCCAGACTGGCGGAAACGGCCGGTGACGTAGTAGCGCCCGAGCCCCGTGGCCAGGCCCTCCCAACCTCCAGTCTCTGTCCGGGGTGGCTGCCATTGACTCCCGGCCGTCAGCCCTCTTCCTCGCTCTTTTCATAAACACCCAACTTTTACGAGTCTTCTCCACCGAACATCTCCATCCGCATGGAGTCCTCGAGCCAATCTCAGGGCTCGCCGCCCGCTGCTTTACCGGGCCGCCGCCATTCCTCTGCAACTCCTGAAATTGTACAAGCATCGGCGGCAAGCGACCGATCCCCGTCGCGCCAGAGCAATCCCTCTCCATCTCCTCGCCGAATCCCAGCACGACCCGACCTGCTACGTCCTCAAACCATTCGCCTTCGTCGCCTGCCATCTGCCTCGATCCCACGACTCGAGACTATTCAGAGCCCCGTCGACGGACAACAAGCGCAGGACGAAGAGCAATGGCAATCCAACCGCCGCCGCAGCAGCTCCGAGCCGCAGCGTCCGTCCTTCAACCCGGCAGACTTGCCGCAAACCACACGGGCCCCGATGAATAATATGGCCACTGTTCCCGAGTCCACTGTTCCCGAGTTGCCCCCGAACCCTGATGGTCAAGAAAATTATGAACCCGTCGAAGAGCAGCGCCCGGCCACGGCCAACGCGCCTCCTCGTCCGCCAGGCCCTGGCCGGTTTAGAAGAATGAGCACTGCCGCTCTTGGTCCTTTTGCTCGCAATCGCGGCGGCGGCGGCGCTCCTGGCCAAATGTCTCAACTCCCACCGGAGCTCGAATACGATCCACGGATAGTGGACCTCCTCGATGTCATTGGTTGGTTGCTCAAAGCTCTTGGTCGCGTGCGTGCTGACGATTGCCAGATCCCGAGGTGTCTACTCTTACGTCGCTAACCAATGTCCAAAATTCCCTCTTTGTTCCGGACCTTGGAAGGTTACTCAACCGAAGTTCTGTATACCAACTATCGCGACATCCGACGCGCAGTGGTGAAGCAGGCCAAGGGGAGGAAAAGGTCGGCCTGGCCTCGATACCCCAAGAACCTCCTATATCAAGGCAAACAACTGCTGCAACTGCGGAACCACTCCAGACGGCTGAACGGCCGCAATTGGATCGTACCTTTAGCATCACATCGGCGCTGAGCGAAAATCGCCATGCTGTTCTTCCTCATGGCCTCTCCCTCGAAGGGTGGTCCGAAGACGAAAAACGCGAGCTCGACGACCATGTCCGACACATGCTGCATTCGCGCAGGTCCAGGATAAAACGATCTTTGAAAGGATTCGGAAAGTACGTCAGCACGCCGCTTGGATTTCTCGTCACGCTATACGCCACCCTCATCACCCTATTTGGATTGGCATGGGTGCTCTTTCTCATCGGCTGGGTCTACGTGGGAAACAAGCAGCTTTATGTCATCAACGTCATTGACAATGTGCTGGTCGCGCTCTTCGCCATTGTTGGAGACGGCTTGGCACCGTTCCGGGTTGTCGACACGTACCACATGATCTTCATCGCCCATTATCACCATCTCACCTGGAAGCTGCGCAAAAAGAAGCACTTGCCAAAACTTGAAAACAAGAACGATCTCCCCGAGCAGACCGTAAATGAAACAGACGTCGAGGCCGGACGTCTCGAAAAAGAGGAGCTGAGTGTCCTCACGGAAAAGCAGCAAAAGAAGCTCGAGCATCACGAAGCCAAGTTTTGCAAATCTCACACGTTTTACAAGCCCCACGAAACAGAGACGCACTACGCATTTCCAGTTCGCCTCCTCATTGCGGTCGTAGTCCTGCTAGACTTTCATTCAATTTTCCAAATAGCCCTCGGCGCCTGTACATGGGGCATCGACTACAGGACACGCCCCCAGGCTCTCACAGCAACCATCCTGTCCTGCTCCATCACCGTCAACATCTCCGCCGGTATCGTCATCAGCATCGGCGACCGCAAGTCGCGCAAAAAGGACGTCATCGAGCGCATGTTCCGCCAAGAACTCACCGAAGAGGCCATCAAAAAGATGGAAAAGAAGCAGGAGAAGCAGGAAGAGCGCATGCGCGCGATTGAAGAAGATCCCGAGGGCGAACACGACGCCCGCAAGGGTCGCATGTCATTGGACGTGTTCCGCAAGAGTCTGGATGTCACGCGCAGTCGCAAGAGCATGGACAAGCGTCGCTCGCGCCGGCCTGGCAGCTCGAGCAGTGGCAGTGGGAGTGGCGAGGGCAGCTTCAGTCTCAAGAGTCCAGTGCGCGAGACGCCTGAAGACACGACGCAGGAGAGTGACAAGGACAAGAAGAAGGGGCTTTTGGCCGAGACGAGCGAGCAGCCGCACGCTTCGAGTAGCCGTAGCTCCATGCCGCAGACTGGCATTGCGGGCTCGTCTTCATCGGGATGAGATGACAGGCCGTTGAGGCGTGGGATCGCCAGACTGCCCGATCCTCGTTATGCTACGAAAGCGATGGACGACGTCAAGCTAGATCTTTAAGCAGACGACCGCTTCAACCCCTCCTCGTTGCGCACTCGACCGACCCTTCGCCAAACCCGCCGCCATGTCTTTCGCCTGTCAAACTCCACGCATCGCTCTGCCAACAGCTGGAGCTCTCCCACCGCGACGAGCCTCTCGTCCATCACCACAATCCCCCTCTGTTTCCCCTCCCCTCCGCTCCCTCCCCTTTTCTTCTTTTCATGTCTTTCCATAATTCACACTTATCTACACTTTGTAATCACAATTGCACAACAGAGGGCGGACGAGAGGGGTAGACAAGGGGAAAATTTCACACCAGCGACATGTCGCTTTTCCGGCACGGACATGTGGCTCAAGAGAGCTGTGGCGCGCTTTCCTTATCCATACACGGTTCGATTGGAAAGCGGCATCCAGAAAAAATGGAAGTAATAGAGCCCTTTCTTCTTATCATGGAGGAGGCTACGAAGGCGGCGCAAGCACGTATGCATGCCCCATTTTGTCATTAGCATTGGCATTTGTATTTCCCTTTTGGGGATGTGGTGAGCGAGCTCATAGGCTACGAGATGGAACTGCTGGACGTATATACGTGAAGGCATCGACCGAGGCATCATCTTTGCCGAGCTTAGGGTGAAGGTATAGGGTGACGCATCGGCATAGAGAGAGATAAGGGGAGGATAAGGGGTGGTGGCGGTGGTAATAGACACGATATGATATGACGCATGGCATTTCCATACTCACTTTCCATTTCCTCTTTCTTTCCTCCGTCTCTCTCTCTCTCTCTCTTTCTGCTCTTCCCTGTCTACATGTCACATTTCGCTCCCACCTCGTCGTGCGCACCTTGTTTTGATTTTTCCCCTTCTCCATGCCGGTTCTCCCAGCCCCTCCTCCCGTAGTGCTGTGGACGGCTCCTCTGCGTTCCGAGAAGTTGGGAGGAGATTTTGAATTTCCGCCGCTGGCCCGTCCGCTCGGTACCGTACTCGTCGTCTCGGTAGCTGCTGCTACAGGTCGTCCAGGGTCCACCACCGGATGTCGGCTGCTTCCGGTTCCGCTGAGCGAGCGCAGCCAGCGAGCGGGCACTTGAGCAAAAAAGGAAAGAAGAAAATCCAGCAGCACTCTCGCACTCAACACACTTCCGTGAGAGGATGATGCGAACGAACAGCCGCTGAATCGCTGCTGCCGTGGCTTGCTGGATGTTCCTGGAGCTAGCTCATGCTCGCTCCCTGTCTCTCTTCCAGGGTAGGGAAGGGTAGGGTGGGTGGTGTAAGGTGTTTTGGCATTATTGGCATTTGCATTTTTGCCAGGCCAGTCCAAGGCTCGTTCTTCCACTACCCTATCTATCATTGGCGCCTGGTAAGTAAATCAAAAAGGTGAGACGAAGGCTACTCCTCGCAATTATGCAGTTACCGAAGACACCCGTGGTTCAGAACCCGGAGTGCATAGCGGCGTGAAGGACGAGGAACACCACCTGGCGTGTCCGGGTAAAGCAAAGTGGATTCTTCTTGTGGCAAGACAGAGAGTTGTCTGTAAATATGTATGCATTTCCCCAACCTATCGACTTACTTGTCTACTAACAATGTCCTCTGTCACATTCACCTACTGATCCCATCGTGGGCCCCCCCTCATGTGAAGCCGGTTTAGTGGTGTCTCCACACGCCATGTTCTGTCTAATATCCTCCTGTGCCATTCCAAAAGTTACTCTTTCTCCACTCCGAGCAAAGATGATGTTCTTTTTGCTTTCGTTTGTTTCCATGTCGAGGTCTTGCGCAAACGCCCCTTCGCTTCTCCGCGAGCGTCCTGTCTGCCTGTCGACCCAGCCAACCAACGGACTCACCATAACCACCACAACAGCAAAGCTACATCGCGATCCCACTATTCAGCCCACATGCTCCTGTCCTCCTGCCCTAACCTCCTCACAACCCAAACCACTTCATATCATCCTCGCCCCTACAAGGCACCGTATGCCCCGTCTTATCCGCAAAAACACTCTCCAACTTCTCGCCATAGCTCGTCGTCGTCCATCCCTGCTGCGGCGTCTGCTGCTTCCTGCTCTTGGGCTTGTCGTCCTCGTACCCAAACACGCCGCACCACTGCTTGACCTCCTCCTGGAAGTTGCTGGGGTTGAGGATGGCGTCGTCGGCGCCGTGCAGGATCTTCATGCGCGGCCGCTTGCTGTCCGTCGTCGCGCCCGCGTCCATGGTTTTGGCCGACGCCGCCCATCCCGAGGGCGACTTGGTGATTTGGCCCTTGGCGCACGCTTGCGACCATTCGTCGACTTTTTCGCTGTCGCTGCGGAAGCAGCCCGCGGGCACGCCCGAGTAGACGGTGCAGGCGCTGATGAGTTCGGGGTAGGTGGCGGCGAGGACGTTCTAGAATCACGGAAGGTCAGCTTCATCCTTCTTTTGTGTCAATCGTTTGGAAGGGTTGGGCTCACCGTCATCATGGCACCAGAACTGCTGCCGAGGACAAAGACTTTATTCTTGTCGACGCGGTACTTGTCAATTGCGTACTTGATCTGATTGGCGATACTGGTACTGTCACCGCCGCCATCGTGGCGCAGTGTCTGTGGTGAACTGACGTCCCAGCAGCCGCCCTGGTGTGGGCTACTTGGATAGACGACCAAGAAGTTCTTCCTTTGCTGTGCTAACCGCTGGTAGGGTGTTCCGTCGGCGTACCCCTGAGCGGAACCTTGACACCAGTGGCTGTTGTTGAATTGGATTAGAAATGGATGAAGAAGTGGTAGGTAAAAGGGATGTATTCAAAGGGCATCTCCCATCAATGCGGACGGTCTTGGAGGTCGACATACATTGCAACAACGAGACCAGGATTCTGTCTCAGCCCTGGCGGTGCGTATACAAACATTGAAACTCCTGCCGGATTGGGTCCATAATCCTTGATCTCCTGAAGTGGAGCGCCACGCCTTTCGAGGGCTGCTGCTTGCACCACAACGCCAAACAGTAAAGCAGTTGCGAGGATTGAACGGAAGAGCCGCACCACCAGCATGATAAAGAGTGTATGAGTGAAAGATCGAACTTCAAAAGCGACTTGAAAGAGGGTCTGGTAAAGAGTGACCGAAAGAATGACGATGCTTGGCAAAAGCTGGCGGGCGTAATGTCTGGGGAGAGAAGAGCGCTATAGGCAAGGTAAATAGCACTCGACACAAAGGATTACTACTTATCGGTTAGCACCCCACTACTACTGCTCGAAATGAAGCAACGGAGCTAGCCATCGCAACGAGAACCGAGCAGCACGCCCAGAATCCATCAATATGGCGCGGAATATGTCATCAATCAGGGACTTTCCCAACACCCCGGCTTGCGCAAAAGCAACGGTAGTTGGCTCGCCGATTGACCTGGGCTGATTTTTGCAACGGCGGCCCGCAGCGAACGGCCGTTCCGTGTCAGGAATAGTCATTGACCGAGGCCGAGTAAGGGTCCAGTGGGCAATGCTGCTTCTTGCCTCCATCGTCACTCTGTCTGAATGAGCATGGTATAAAGAGATACAGCGGAGTTATTCTTGAAGATATCTGGAATCTGTTGCCGGTCGAAGCGCATGTTGGACCTCTTCGAAGCCATCTGCATCATGTTTCTACGCTTCGTTCACGACGTCAGCGCCTTTTTCCAAAAATGGTCGGACAATAGTCAGGGAAAAAAGGAAAACTCCCCCCTGTTGCACAGCACCCCCGTGCATCTCGGCAGAATACTTGTTTACCAAAGCCTCGGTATCAGGTCGCAATGATAGCCAACGGTCGACAGATCCCTGACCGATTGCATGGTTGCGTGTGGGCGATTGCAGAATCCGAGGCAGATTCTAGCCCATTCACCAAACCTGAGGCGCCCGCCTGTCTTTCGGGTTTGCCTGGACAGGCATGCAAGCAGTGGATGGAGCGGAAGTGGCTGATGTGGAAAAGAGGCTCAGTTGTCAAACGTGATTTGCGTCGAGCACTAGGTGTTTCGGGATACGCCGTATTTGACGGTTGGGGGCACCAGGGGTATCGCGGGGATGTTTGGGGTTGGAGGCATCGCAATCGCAACACGATACGAGTTTGAAGGTTTGCGTCTCGCTTTTGTGGGGAAGGTTCTGAAGATGCTTACTGCTTTGTAGATATGCTTGAATTAGTGGATGCGCTTGGGAAAATATGCTTACCTTCCAGCTACGCCGAGAAGTCCTCCGCTAGAGAAGCTCTCAGCTCTTCCACAGCAAGGAGAAAGCTCCAGGCCTCCGCTTGGCTGCTGTTGGACGCTTCAAGCGAAAACACCTCGATGCCGCCTTACAATACGTTTGGCAGTGCCTTCTTCTGTTTCCAATTTCCTCCAACCACCGATCCCGGCACAGTATCCCAGTATCCAACCGGAGATTGTCGTCCAACGCTTGCGAAAATCCGGTAAACACGACCGTTACGTCCAGGAATCGGATTCGATAGATCAGCCCTACGGAGCGTTTGAGCGGCTAGTGTCAACGGTGGACAAGCAGTCGTTCCTGGATCGAGGATTGAGGCGTAGGAGAAAGGGGGGTCATCCTGGTCGACACCTGCCGAGGTGCTGGATGAAATTAGAATGAGCAGCTCCTTACCCGTCAGGCCACTAACCACTATCGGGATGCAGACGTCATTTCACGGTCGGAGGGGAATCGATCTAGGGCTCAATTGCAAGTCGGAGGCTGAGGATGCCGATTGACCGTTGTAGTTTCGATGCACTGCACCTTTGATGGTTATTTTCGCTGGCAGACAGAACGTAATGTTCTAACAGAGCCATATCGTCTTTTTGTAAACTCTGCCTGTGACTGGTCAGTTGAGCCGTCGACCATGTGCAGAGTATCGCTGGCAAGTAGGTTGTCTCGTTCCCTCTGCTTATGGAATTCGGTTGGACTGACGACGTCGCAGACGCTTGAACATGTCGCCCCTAGATGTCTCCATTCTCAAAGCACTGCGGGTAAGTGACGCCGGTGGAAAAGTGGTCGCCTTCCACTGAGTCGAGCTCGCCTGCATCGTCTCCAAGCGAGGTGGTTGGCGACGCGCAGCCAGCAAGATGTTTCTGGTGAGAATCAAATTTGGGCTCGCATCGGGCAAAGCCGAGCCGATGGTTGGGAGCGATGAAGAGGAAGACAACTTGGTTGGTAGTTCGGGACGTTGGCATGATGTGCGCAGGGAGTTTGAAGGAAAAGAGGAGAGGAGTGCATCTCCTGTGTGGGTCCGCACGTCATCACTAACAGCTTCCAGAACAGGAAGGCACTTTCCACGAAGGTGTGGCCAACATTTTCATGTCAGAAAACGAGCGCCTGAAAAACAACAGCGCTCAGAGGTACTCAAAAAGCCACCCAGGTTTTCAACGCGGGACTGCATATCCTTTCCGGAGGTTGCGTATAATTCCCTCATGTGAACAAGCGATCAAAACCAAGACCGGCGAACCAACATCAGGCCCACTTCCATTCGCAATGTAAAACCTCCCAGATTCCAGCAGCTGGCTACCAACGACCAGTTCTATACTACTCGCGCAAGCTGATCAGTTGGCTTCCGGTGCCATAGACTTTTTGGCACCTTGGGCAATAGAAGCCGGACCTCATCCCAAGCAGGCTCATTGAGTTTATCTTGTTTCGGCAATTCTCACCAGGGCAACTGTAGTTGAGGTCCGTCTCTTTTCCTTTTGTAATCATGTCCCGGAGCTCGAGAATATGGGAATGAACTCTTTTGGCCGAATGACTCATGTGCGACGTGAGTTTCGTGCGGAAAGACTCGCAAGTCGTTATCACGTCCAAAAATGCGGGATCCTGGAGGAGTTGACTCAAATGGTCGGTTGAGAATTCCGTAAGGACATCGTGGATACTCCGGTCATGGCCATCCATTGTGTATGGGATCAACTGGTGGAAGGTAGACACAGCCTGAGGTACTAGAGGCAAGGCCACTGAAGATTCAAGCCGGTAAAGGTGGTGAGTGAACCAGTAGGTCGCTCGGCGCCTAAGCGGAGCGACGTCGTAAAGACTTCCAACGTGGTAAACGTCCAGATGGAAGAGACAGTCTTGTTGGTATTGTCCGAAGCACAACTTGTCATAGTCTCCCGTGTACAGGAAAAGGAGGAGCGCCGCAACAGCGCTCGATGGATCGTTTTCCATCACGATCACGCCAGAAAGAGCTTCCTAGAAGGAGTGTCAGAGGAGTTGAGAGTAATTCAGGCTTTGTCAGGCAAGTGCATACCTTGAAAGCTCCATTGGCTGCTGCTTCGAAAAACTTTGAGCGGTGGCAGATGACCTTTTTGTGGACATGATACTCTTGTCCATCGCGAGTGCGTATGACTAAGTCAGAGGGTCCACGGCGCGCAAAGACACTACAAAAGAGTGAGTAATGTGTGCAATCAAGCGTCTTTTGTATCAGTCTCACTCTGCCAGATCATTTTCCGTGACTGCTCTTGATGCGTCGCTGAAGATTGTGGATAGTGAGCCGCTGGAGGGTGACGGGGCCAGATTCGGCATGTGCGGTTCACGCACATCAGTTTTATGGCTCGGCATGTTTTGGTGTCGTGGTGTTGACAGGAGCAGGCGTCGCAGCCCTCGACGAGCCCTTCACACCTGCAGCTACGTCTTAAGCGAGCTCTCCCAAAACAGGAAGATACTTGCCAAAAGTGCATGCTCGCGGGACTCTGGGTAAAGTGAAAAATCTCTTGTCTTTCTTTCACACGGTTCACAATCTTCGCCTGTTCCCAACATCGCGCAAGCCGTGGTTTGGCTGCATCGATGCCACGGTCCTTGCAATCAACCTCAACGCCTGCCCTTTCCTTCCCACCGTGAGCACGCAACAACCTCTGCTTCCGCGCAACGCTTGCTTCGACACCCGATAGACGCCCGACACAACGACTCCGATTCCCTCGCAAATAATGCCCGCGCCATGGAGATCGACTCATTGACCGACCTCACGTTCTCTCTCACACTTGAAACCCGCAATTCTGCCAGTGTCCCGAGCGCTCAACCTGCTGACCCTCATCGCGCCGCGGCTTCTACTTCGTCAACAGGCTGGAACCCATCCTCAAAGCTATGGGGTGCTCTTAACCCAGACCCTTCAACGGCTCTAGCAGAGTAAGGACTGCCGCACTGCAAACAACGGCACCTCATGCTCATCTTTGCAGGATCCTCTCGAGCTACGGCCCCTCCGACCTCAGAATCCGTACCAGCGATGGTGGAGAATACCACGTACACAAGAAGATTGTTTGTGGGGGCAGCGAATTCTTCGAAAATGCAGTCAATGGTCCATTCAAGGCGAGTAGGATGTGCAGCGCTCATGCGCAATTTACAAAGTATTCTAACATTGCCACAGGAGGCGCAAACCGGAGTTGTTGAGCTGCTGAATGATCCTCCTGCCGCCATCAGATTACTTCTGCAATTTCTCTACACCGGCAAATACAACTATTTCGTCAACGACAACGATGAGCCCAGTGCACCGCTTTGCCTATTCCACCTGGACGTCTACATATGCGGAGTGATATACCAACTGTCGGAGCTCCAAAAGTTGGCAAAGGCCTCGTTCCTCACGGCTCTCTGCGAGCGCAAAACGATGGCGAACTGCGTCATGCCCACAGCGATCGCGACACTTTACAAATCAACTCCCGAGTCCGACAGAGGTCTTCGAGACTATTTCGAAGACTATTCAGTCCGCCACATGCCGATGCTACTTCAAAATCCTTCATTTTTGGAGTTGATGCTGACTTGCAACTCCTTTCGGAGGGCCGTCGCGCGGGCCACGCACTATCAGCGCACAAGAGTCGCAAGACTGGAAAATCACATTGCTGATCTTCAAGTGCAAATCAAGATTCCGGAATTTGAGGCCAAACAGACTTCTCAAAAGTACCGCTGTCCAACAAAAGGCTGTCGCGTGATGATGAGATCTCGCCGCTTGATGGCTACGGACGACGTCTTCTGTGTCGGATGCAAGACCATTTCGGACACTTCAGAATGGAAGGAGGACAAGTCCAAGAAGGGGCGGGCCAAGCTCAAGAATTAGTCGCTGCATTTCTCATTTGACGAGGTCTTCTGGAGACTGGCAACAACTCGACAAGACGAACGATTTGAGGCTTTCGCCAGTGGTGCGAATCGCTGAAACAGTTGCCAAGCATGTCTGCAGTGCTGGATGGAGAGCAAATAGTCAGCTTGGCAGATCTTCTCGCTGCGAACTCAGGAAAGGAGGAGGGGATATCGGGCGAGCGGTTCATTGCAGGTGATGGAGGCCTGGCTTGATGTCTTCTGCGGGAGCGATCAGGGATTCCTTGCTCACAACGGTGCTACTCATGAAAGAAGACATGGCGAATCCTCGTCTGCAGATAGGCGAAGCGAGGTCTTCTCGAATAGGAAAATGCGTGCATCACCCCACAGTAGGCGAGGAAAGAAATTCGACCTAGGCCCAGCTTCACGTCGTCATCGCACCTTCTGACACGGGCGCTTGAATGCTCCCTATGACTTCCTATTAAGAGAAAAGTTCTCTCTATGTTGAAGGTATCAAGCGCTTGAGAACTCCACGTCTCTACGTATTTTAACTTGGCAACAGAGATTCCTAGATTGGCAATTTCTTTCGTCCTCAAGCTACGCAAACTTTTGCCTTGTCAGTGATTGCACTTTATGTTGGGAAACTTTTCAGAGTCTTGCTTTGCCAGGTATTGCACCACAGTGGGTGATGAAAGAAATTACCAATCTAAAAATCCCTATTACCAAGTCAGAGCGCGTAGAGATATGGAGTGTTCAAGCGCTTAATACTTTGGTCATAGAGAGAATTTTCTTTCAACTGAGGTAGTCCCAGGGAGCATTCAAGTGCTTGCGCCTGAAGGTACTGTGGCACGAAAAGGAAAATCACTGGTCAGGTGAGTGCGTGGGTGCATCGCGGGAAGCTGCAGCTCACGGGTTCTTCCCTGTCGCGTCGCACTCTTTCGCTCCAAGACCAAACGCACTCCTCCACTCATTTTGATGAGCAACACTCTCCACTCCACCATTCACCATGGCGTCCGCGTCACAGCAAGGGAAGTCTGTGGCTGTCAAAACCAGTGCCAGCCCCAGCCCTGAGACTTTGGAGGTCCTATCTCAGTAAGGCAATCCTTCCTTCAGCACCACCTGCGACTTACTTGGCGCAGAGCTTTTTCGAAATTTGGACCCTCCGACCTCACAATCCGGACAAGCGACGACAAAGAATTCCACGTGCACAGGAGAGTGATTTGCTCAAAATGCAAATTCTTCGACAAAGCAGTCAATGGACCATTTAAGGTGAGAAATATCCTGAGCATTTGTACAATGTCCTCGCCTGACTTCTGCACAGGAGGCAGCATCCGGTGTCATACTCATGCCAAACGATCCACCTGCGGCCATCGCGGCACTCCTCCAGTATCTCTACATGGACAATTACTGGTACTACCCCGTCGACGAGAAATCTCGTTCGCTGGATTACCTCTTTCACCTCGAAGTTTTCATCGTCGGTATCATTTACGATGTTGGCTTTCTCCAATGGCACGCACACCAAGGGTTCATGATCTGCTTCAAATTACACGGAAGACCGACTCTCAGCAAAATCCCAAGGGTGATTTCGAAGCTCTACGAATCGACACCAGAATCTGGTCGCAACAGCCTCAGAGATTAGTTCATTGAGTATTCGACCGATAAGTTCGAAGCTCTCTTGAAGTACCCCGAGTTTCTGGAGGTCATGATTCGCTTTCCAGACTTTCACAGGCCCGTTGCCAAGGCCGTCAAGGAAAGATCCAAGCTGCTCCATGAAGGCATTGCGGATCTTCAAGCAGCGGTTGATGTCCCAAGACAGCCAAAACAGATGCCTCCTCGCTGGTCACTCTGCCCAAGCTGCTCCAAGTCAAGAGTCTTTCGGGGTGTCTGCGACATGGAAAAAATCTATTGCACCAACTGCAAGAGAGTCCACGACGCCGAAGAATTTCTCGACAATTTCGATATGGCGCCGATGATGCCTCCGACCGAAGAAGATATCGCCAGGGAGTACTCGTGAGACAGTACGGTTTGGACTTGGGGAATCTCCGATCAATAAGTGTTGTTGAAGATCGTCAAAGTCTGAGGGGTCTCAGGGGGGGAATTCAGGCTGGCATTTTGTCTTTTACATGGCTAGGTCAGCTTGCTCATGGCGCTGATTTCTTCGACTAGCTTCTATTGAAGTGAGCATTCCACTTCTCCAGCGAAGTTCTAGAGCTTTCCCGGCTGGCGGCAGTTTGAGTCCGCTTCACTTGTTCCGTCTGCTACAAAAACACGTTCGCAAAAACACTCCTCTGAAACCTTCCCACAATTCGTGGGACTTTTTCCAATGTCTTTTTCCAGCGTATCGACGGCATCAACATCTCTCGACATTGATTGCGATGTTAGTAGGGCGGTGTCTACGAGGACGCGGCAGCAGATGCAGGAGTAGGCTGCACCTGTCTACCGACAAAGAAGTTCTTTACTGAAGATTGCTCAGACTGTTTCTCAAGAATCACGAAGACAAAGGACCACCCGACATCACCATCCGCACGAGTGATGGAGGAGAATGGCACGTCCACAGAGAAGTACTCAGCGGATGTCCATTCCTTGACAAGGCAGCAAACGGTCTGTTCAAAGTGAGTCTCATCCAATTTCGCAAAGCCTCCACCAGCGCTCGTGTTTCCCGATTCTTGACCACCACTCTCACAGGAAGGAACCTCCGGAGTCATCGAATTGCCAAACGACCCACCTTCCGCCGTCATGATCCTGCTCGAACACCTCTGCTGTGGCTGGACAAAAATGCGCCACCCGGACCTGACAAACCAGCGCGAGCAAGCTATGAGCTTTTTCTACCTCGAAGTGTTCAATATCAGCATCACATACGACATGCCACAGCTGCGCAAGCAGGCGCGCGCTTGCTTCGAGCCCACAATGGTCGGGCTGGCGCACAAGGGCTTTATCGATGTCATCCCGCGTGCTGTGACGGTCGCTTGGCAAAATCCGCTCGAGGACGAGGATGCTATGAAACAGCTCCTCATCGACGTGTCGGCGGATCGCGTAGAGCTGTTGCTCAGGCACACCGAGTTCCTGGAGGTCATGCTGGCTTTTCGGGACTACCGCATGGGAGTCTTCGAGGCCAAACAGAATGAGGCGACGCTCACGCACCTCCATATGTGGGAGCTTCAAAACTACCGCAAGGTGGTCCGTATGCGTACAACGGAGATGAAGTGTCCGAACCGACGGTGCCAGGTGATGCTGTGCTTCCCCTACTGGCCGGTCACACATCACGTTTACTGTATCGGGTGCAGGAAAACAACAGATGCCGCGTTATGGAGCATTAGAAGGAGCTCGGCTGTACTGACAGGTGGTGACGTGAAAATGCTTGATGACTAGCATTGTGGAGAGGACCCTGGCTCGCCACACTGTATTTCCAAGGCAATGAATCAGCTCAAATATTGGTAGTCTCGCGAATGAGAGAGAATGACAGTGGGGATTTTCGGGCGTGACTCGGACAGTCGTTGCGGGGATGTAGGCACAGTGCAAAGGACAAGAGAAGCCATTTGTTGGGGAATCTATCAGTGAAGTACGTCATCTTGGTAGCCCACGAGAGTTCTTCCGCTGCATCTGACCCTGCTTGCTGGTTGCTGCCTGGAGAAAAATGGATGACCATTTTTGCTGGAGGAAATCTGGAAGCCACCTTCGCGTAAAATCGGACTTTTTTGACGACCAACCGTCCGTTTTGTCATTTTTGACGTGGCTTTGGCGCTGCAGCTTTGCTCCTTGTTTCGCTTCAAGGATCAAAGGGACTCCTCCTGGAACCACCCAAGATGTGATTCCAAGTATCTGGAGAGGGTAAATTGTTCTCAACCCACAGCGAAACACACATCTCCTTTTGATTTGCGATAACAGCTGTCAAAATCCAGTCTCGCCCTCGACGAGCAGCATCCTTGGGAACCGACCAGGGGAAAATGTTGAGTGAGATTCTGAGTGCGAGGAACATAAATACTTTAAGACAGAGCCTTCCCTCGTCGACTTGGCAGATCATCGACTCACAACCCGTCCACCAACGCCATCTGCTCCGCTTCTCTCAGTCTCTTATCCCACGCACCTTTGACACCCTTCCAACATGAACGAACCTGGCGGTGTACACAGGGACAACATGAAGCAGTAAGCTTCCCGCCGCTCCCAACTCGAACAGTCTTCTGACCTTTCACTCAGCCTCTGGGAGACGGGAACGTTTTCGGACCTCGCAGTGCGTGCCTTGGACAGGAAGGGCGATGAACGCATCTACAAGGTCCACAAGGTGGTTCTGTGTGGGAAAAGTGAGTTTTTCTTCAACATGTTCTGCCGCGTCAAGTGGAAAGTGGGTATTTGATACGGGTTGAAAGGCGTTCATCGAGTCGCTGACGAGATACTGACTTGTCGCGCAGGAGGCAACAGAGAGCATGGTCGACTTGATGGAGGACTACCAGGGAGTCGTCGAGGCCATGCTCGAGTTCATGTACGTCGAAAGTTACAACCACTGGCCCGAGCTCTCGCACATCGACTATGATGATCACCTCTTGTACCACGCCCGGATCCACGCTGCGGCTATCAAGTACGGCATCAAAGGGCTCCCGGAGCTCTCGAATACGTTCATCGGTTGCGTCATCAACGGACAACCGAAAGCAGAACAGCTCGAAGCCCTCTATTGTCTCCTCCCCTTCATTGAGGAGGAGATCCCAGAGGCCGCCGACTCGGGCGTTGGGAAAACCCTCCAGAGGTTGGTTGTCGAGTCCCTTGGTGACTTCCTCGACGACAAGGACTACCACCAGCTCCACGCCGAACATAGTAGCTTTTTTCTTGGTGTTCTCGCCTCATTCCGGGAAGATCAGAACCCTTCTGGTGTTGTCGACTCCAAAGATCAGGAGTGGAACAAACCCAGCACCTGGACCAGCGCCTGGACAGCCTCGGACGATCCAAATAACCTATGGTAATCGGGTCACGAGTGGATTGAGAAGCTAGGGAGTCTACCTCAAGGGCTGATTCTCTTCATGGGCGTCATCGTGGACAAGGGAAGCCCCGCATGGAAAAGCGTAATGCTCTCTGCATGGACGGAGCTTTTTTGGAGTCACAGGGGTTGCAAAAGGAATGATGGCTCCAAGATGAGGTTGGGTGCTTGAATGGGCTATCTTTTTGAAAGCTCAAATGTCCAAATCCTTATCGAGTAAGGCGTTTGATCACGCCCTATACAGATACATATTTTAGGTTTAAGATTTGGGCATATAAGACGGGGTTAACTCACCACCTGACGAAGTCCAAGAACACAAACACAAGCATCATTGGAGCACCCGCACCGCCGTGGAGTCGCCGTTCCTTTTGCGACCCACTGTGGGGTCAATTCCGTGCTTCGATCTTCTCGCTGGGAGTCATCAGGGGAGGATCGCGTCTACAGGCGCAATTAGTTTTGCATGGGTTGAGCTCTTCGAGATTACTATTTTGGCATTAGTTTTTCTTCCTGGAGCTCTGACGTGATACCTTTTCTGCCATGGGCAAGTGGTTTGGTTGCTCTGCAGGAGTCTTCGGAATTGTTTTGTTGGGCCAGGGAGGCGATAGACGCATCCTTCTGTGCCCCCAAATTATTGAGACTGGATACCGCGATGTAGGAGATAACACGATGTACAAACCTTTCGTGCGGAGCAGTGGTATCAGAAGGGATAATACTAGTATGGCGCTTACTGCATGTGAAGATGTGCCATCATAGTGAAAGGATCGAGGATTCAAGGGGTATGATGTGTTACGAATAGTTGTAGGCAAGGCGGTGGTTGCCAGCAAGGCTGTAAGACCGGGAAGGCCTTTGTGCCATGATCAAAAATTTGGAAGCGGCTGGGTCCTGATGTAGAGCTGGTTGGTTGCAGGTATCTCTCGGTCCACTGAGTCAACAGCGAGGACGTGCAAGGCTTTTCAGTGGCAACTGCTCTCTTCCCTTGGTAGCTGAAAATCCCCGGTGATCTGGCTCAAGACTTCGGGCAGACGATACAACAGCAGTCCCAAAGAGCGAGGACCCACGTAGTAATCACGCTGAAGGAGGATCTTTGCAAATCGCTTTTCGTGTGCTGAAGAAAGGGTCGTGGTTGTTGGGAAAAACACCGAGACCCTTGATGAATTCAGAGCGGACTGGCCAATGGAGAACCCAGTTTGGCGCGCTGAGACACATTTGAACAGTGCGACAGAGTTGATACGAAAAGGGAAGCGGCTGGAGCGGGACCAGTGAAACGCATCTCACGGCCCGGAAACCTTATTGCTCATCTTCTCTGCCAAGACACGTAGATAGGCGGGGTCCTGGCGGGCCTGTGGGGAAGTCAGTCAGCTGAAGGACTAATAGAATGACGCTGGGATAGAAAGAACCATTGTAGTTTAACGAGGCTGGACGTCGAAGCATTTGTGGGTATGGAGAATTCTTTGAGCACGAACATTGAGCCAGTGAGCCAGCACTGAACCAATGAATGAGATGGTCTTTGGTAAATATTATTGGACTTGTCAGCAGATGAACAATGGGTCTGCGTCATTGAGCCGTAACGGCCCATGAGGGCGACCGGCCGCTGGAGCTTGGCAAGTGTGGCAAACACTCACCAGAGGAGTTGATTTCAAAGACGTGCCACGTCTGCTTGTCGATCTTTTCGGGCTCCTCAGCATCGAGCTGTGTGGGTGACAATGCATGTGTACCCAATCAATGTCGAGGGAAGGTCGAGTCATCACATAGCAGGAGGGGAGGTTTGGTCAAGGAGTTGTCGTTGATCTCCGCAGTCGCACTCCATCAAATTGGGCGCAGGCGACCAAGGTGTTGCGAGTTCGGACTCGAATCATTTTTGTGTAAAAGTTCCTCGCCTGATTGTGCTCGAAGCTTCTCTTTCAAAGCCTTGCAATTTCTGAATCCGTTCGCTCATGTGATAGAAGTCCTTGTTGGCTGTTGTTGACGATGGATGGCAAAAAGATAGAAAGGCGCAAATGATTGGCGAAGCCATAGGATTACTCAAGAACCAATCAAGAGTTTGAAGACTCCAGCTGCGGCATATTTGTCCGCACAATGATGGGGTCAGCTTGCCGTTGCACAAAGGACAACACTGCTACAATTTGTTGGTGGAGAGACGACGAGATCTTCGGGGACTAGGAAGGCCAGCCGAGGGTTTTCATGGTTGACCCTGCTGTGAAGCAGGAACAAAGTCAGTCTTGCATTGAGGTTGTGATTCTTTTTGGAGTCCAAATTCGACGACCATTCCGCCACGCCTTGAGCTTGCCCAAACCGTAAACTAGGCGTGTAGAGTTTATCCCATGAAGAGGAGGACTTTGACGACCGCATGGTAGGCGCCAAATCTCAGTTGGGCTGAGCCGTCTCCATCAGATGGAGATACCGTATTTTTTCAGTCCCAACGGTCATGCCGCGGCTCGGAAGATATCCTGCGTTGATCTGCTGACCAGTGACGCATTCTCAAATGTGGTTGGCACCATCGTAATCGCCACTGTCGAGATGCGAATAGAATTGGCATTTGTCGATCTACTATCATGGCTGTCCGTTTGCTGAGTCATTGAGCTAAGCATCTGCAGTCAAGCTCGTACTGCAGGTTGGGTACGAATGGAGATGCAGGATTCCCTGAGGTTGCTGTGCATGGATGAAGTCAGGACGGAGTTGGCCATGGATCCAATGATGGCAGCTTGGGACTCAGAAAACGAGGGCGAATTGCGACGTCGACAACGACAACAAGACCGGAGCTGCAAAAGCGCAATTGATGAAGAGAGACGAATGTCCAGTCAAAGGGACTTGCAGCTGGTGGCGAGGTCTGATGGGATCCGGGGTTGCGAAGTGTCGGCAGGGAAGGTGGCAGCCGGCAGATCCCCTTGTCCCCGCACTCGCCGGATCAAGCTCGTCACTCGTCAACTGTTTGCTCTGCACAAGCTCCCCCCTTCAACATCACACCAATCCCCATCGACCGCATGCATCCAGAGGCGTTCGCATAACTTAGTGGCTGAGCCGCTTGACAGGCCAAGCCTTTACCACCAACTGCTTTGACTTGGTCTAGCCAGCCCTCCGCATCGACTTTGCGGAAGACTCGGACATGTCAACTACTGCCTGATGTCGATGTACTCCTTGGGCTGGGAAGGGGATATCAAGTCGATATGACTGCAGATGATACGCAAGAGACTGGCAGGCATTGGCTAGGTCGGGGAGCGTCGGGTACCCACTCATCAACTGCACGTCTGCGTCCAATCCGATGAAAGATCCGAAATTCGCAAGGTACATGATATCACTGAACCAGTGCTGGTAGCAGAGAAACTGACAAACCCTGAGGGCTTAGCTCCTTCAGCTCTGGCTCTGCCAATCGCGCGGTGCCGTGCGGCCGGGATGCTTGCGTCTTTGCTTCAAAGCAACCATGGCTGGCTTGATGTCTGAGCACGGACAACACCACGGCAGAGGCTAACCTTCCACCTTGTCTATTATTCTAGCGTCTATCGCGCCAGTCTTCCAAAAATATGGGCTGAGGGTCCACAGCAGCAATCGGAACCCCTCTTACTAGGGAGGGCCACTGCTTCGGTCCACGTCGACTTCCTTGCAAGGGCTATCCGACACTGTTGAACAGGATTTGCAAACTCTCCCTGACTAGTCAATGTTCTCTTTCTACACTCATATACTACTTTTGTTAAGAATATCTTCTACATCTAAGACTTCGCGTTGCGTTTGTTCCGCTATTTCAATTGCTTGGATTGTCCAGTGAATACTCAACTCTCGAACAGCAATGGCTCCCCAGGAGAACATCCCCAAGGTACGAAGCCCCGCCAAGACTTGAGAAGCTCCCTGACATTTTTCGTCGCTGACCTATACCACAGTCTGCAGAGATTCTTGGAGTAAGTGCTCCAAATGATCTCGTGCAAACAATAACTGACCGCGCGGGTTGAAGAGTATCGGTACAGGTTAGTGGTATGTACAGCTTGAAAGCATGGACTGACAGCACTCAGTGTAAGACCCTGAACACAGATTCTGCAATCTCCTCCTAAAATTGCTGGTTTCCTAGTTGCTGGTGTATTCAGGTAGAATATCACCGCAGTTTTGTCACGATCTCAAGCTAATAGCCGGAGGCAGATCATACCTCAGTACGCAGTCCTCTGTTTGGCCTCGAATTGAAGAGAAGCTCAAAGATCCAGAATATGGTCGAATTGGAGATCCAAAGACACTGATGGCTTTGATGCCATATTCCCACTCCTGTGGGCTATTGGTCAGAACATCCTCTCTTATCTTGTGGTCAGCACTGACACGTTCAAGCTGCGGTTCCATTTGGCGTCTACAACATTGCTCAGGTTTGCAATATGGACCAAGCGTCGACCTTTTCACTGACTTCCAAAGAACTTCAACATTGGCGTTCAGATCCAACCGCAAATTTTCTGTGCGCTAAGCTATATTTGCTGGGCGCAGTGCAAATACTACAACGAGTAAGGCCAGTTCCACTGAAGAGTCAACACCTACTGACAACACAAGCAAATGGTCCAAGTTGAAAACTAACCTGGCCCTCCTTGTAATATGCCTGCTCTCGGCAGGCATCGAGGCCGGGCTGATCGTCGGTCTTCGGGTAGGGAAGAAGCCAGCCATCTGTCAAATCGATCGCTAACGGCGCCAACAGCCCGATTACCGTCGCGGAAACGAGACGCCGCTCACGGTCATCGGCATCATTGCCGCCATCCTCCTTGCTGTTGGTCTTTTGCCCATCCTCTGGGGCCAATGGGGCCGACAAGGCAGAGCCAAGAACCTGAGTGTGCTTCACGGCTCCTTCACTTTCAGAACATGACTTGCTGACCGCGAACCCTGTAGACTTCCTCTTCCTCTCCGTCGACTTCTTGGGCGCTGTCTTCTCGCTCATGTCGCTAGGTAAGAATCGAGCCCTTTGAGCCAAGCAGGCAACGCGGCATGGCGTCTACCCATGTCAACCAGTGGTAACACTCCTCAGTGGCTCAGCGACACTTTGACATCCTGGGCGGGATCTTGTACATCGTATGGTACGTATGGGTACCCTTTTCCCTGCATGCAACCAGGATCTTTCCTCTACCTTCCCTCCCCTTCCATATCTGGACCATTCTCCCCGCCCACCGGCGAATGGGAGAACTTCCCCACTCCCCCCTTTGCCGCTGTACGCTCCCGCAACTGTTCTAACCGTCTTTGTCCCTTGGCCTTGCTAACCCTGTCTCCTTTCTACCTCCCTCTCCCTCTCTCGTCTTCCGTGACTGACCAACTGCGCCAGCATGATCATCGAAATCTTCATCTTTGCATACCACGGCCTGTGGCTCTACCGCTCCCGCGCCGTCCGCGCCGCCGCCAAGCGTGTCGGCATGACGTACGACGAGTTCATCGCTCTGCGTGATAACGCGAAGAAAGACGCCCTATCGTCGAATACGAGTTCAGCTTCGTCGGGGGCTCCGACGCCGACGCCGACGAACGGACGGATTGATGATCTTGAGAAGTGACGAGTAGTTGTAGTCGAAGAGGTTGGCGTTCGAGAGAAGAGAGAAGACCCCGGTTCTTGAGGTGGACGTCGTGCAAACCAGGCGGCGAGACGTGCCACATCGAGCTGATTGGAGGAGCGACAAAGGGAGGTATGGACGACGCCAGTCTTCTAGCCTCGCTGACCGCCGTGGCCAAGAGTGAGTTGTTGGACCTCACTCGTAGCCCGTCGGGGGCACCACGAGCAAAAGTATGGCGTTGATAGATGGCGTCACGCCCGGGAGTTGTGGCACGAGATTTGAACAGCCAAAAGACTGTAAGAAGGGGCACGGGAAAGGTGGTAAGCAAAACATGGCTTGGGTTTGACATATGGCATTCCAGGAGACGGCGTCAGCTTCTTTCTTGCGCTATTCTCACTCACTTTTCCCATTCTCTTTTCTCCTCTCAAGCAGGGAGCGCGCTGCACTGTCTGCTTTTCCCTGCGGCTCCTAGATATAGAAAAACGTGAACGAAGGACCTAGTCATGAACTAAGAAGAAGCCGTTTCGAAAGCGATCCATCACCATTGATTGGCAATTTACGCCTGCCGACATGTTCATGATTCCTCCTGTCCAGAAAATGATGATCAAAGATATATGGAGGCTCGAGGCGTATCTTGCCCCTCTTCTAAGAGAACATCTTCCCGCAGAATAAGAAGCTTCATGGGATGTGAACGAACAACTTAACAGCATCCGGGAGAACGAGTGATTGACGCAAAGTCTGAACGAGGCGTGAGGCAGACTTGAATGAGGTCTGATGTAGGGGTTTCCAACTTTCCATTGGGGTTCGTTAGTCGGTGCGCTTAAGTGACTGAGACAATTCGTTTCCTGGCACCTGCGCTTAAGCATGCAAAGACCGCTTATTCCTTGACCTGCGTGTGGGCGGATTTGTAGACGTCGCGGGTTGCGTCACACGCGGCATTGAAGGTGAAGTTAAAATCTCCAGGCCCCAGGAAAGATCTGAATTTAGAAGCCTCGTTCGCTTTGCGTCCCCTTGGCGCATGGCCCAATATGCAGCCAAAAATCAGCCAATTGAGGTGAAACTTGAAAGCCTTTCCAGGTTCCAAGGAAACTGCCCAACTTGTTCTTCCCTAGCTCCTCAAACTTGTGTTTGTTTAACGTCTTGCTCAAAGTCACGTCTTCTCCGCGGCATGTGGAATCGATGGCACTCCGGATGACAAATCAGGTGCAGCATTCCTCTAGTATGGCCTGTGGTTGTTTGGTATTCCAAGGCCGATTCGTCTAGACTGTACAAAATCCGAAGTTCAATCGCGAATCACCTTCCCGCCACTTGACCACGCTGAGAATCCATGCGCTTAACCCCACCAGGTCTTCTTGCCCTGTGTAACCTGTCAATGTATGGCCTTGGGGAGGGCGGATGGCACCTACGAGAACGACACGGCAGGACATGTACATGGCGGCGCCGAAGCTGCCCCAGAGCATGACGTAGTAGGGGTAGAGGAAGAACTTGCTGCGAGGAGTCTGCAATTTACAGTCAGCTGGGTCCTAGATGACACACGCGTGGTCCCGAGCAGCCCGATGTAGAGATTGTAGAGGTTTTCGAGCGCGGGAGGGAGGATTTGACGGACCTTTTGCCACTGCCTCAGGCCATCGTGCTTCTGGAAGAGGCGCTGGTAGTGGGGAACGTTGTTCTGGCGAAAGACCCAGCTGCGGAGACGTCAGCGCGTTGGCTCCATGTTCAGGGCAAGTCGAAGCTTTGGGATGAAGGATTGGTAGCGCGGAGCTTGTGCGCGGCGGCGGCATCCTCCCGATTTTGTGCGATCGAAACGTACCCGGCCATTTTGACGTCGGTTGCGAGAGCGAAGAGGTGGAGTGGATGGGATTGGGGTCGGTTGCGCGGATAGAGTGGTGATGAGGTCGGTGGTACGATACAAGGACAGGGCAGGACCTGCCAAGAGTGTTATGTCAGCGAAAAACGGGCAATGGGCGGACCAATAACACGGCCCGAATAATTGCATCGCGTTAGTGAGGCGTGTGTGGAGGACGCCGCACACACGCACAGCCCACGCTGGAGCTGCTCACAACCGTGTCAACACCATTCCGAATGCCCTGGCGTCGCTGTTTGTGATGACCGGGTGCCAGCGCCTCTCAATTGATCGCCCCAGGCAATGCGCACGGCATTGGATAGGCTACTCGCCAGGCCATCGACATTGCGACTGCTCCGACGCATTGCAGCCACCCGCGAGCTTCCCCGGATAGCTCCACGCCGACATCTCTCCGCACGGTGGCCCACGCACGACCAGACGCATAATGGAGTGCGTGAGAAGCAGGAAAGCGAGGACGATGCAATGGTATCGAAGGACAAGTTGTTGCGGGACAATATCAGGAAAACCATTCAGGAAAAAATGCACACAACATCCTGGCAAGAGAGTGACACGCAGCCCAAACCAGACGCTGCCGGAGAAGACCTTAGAGTGTGGATTGAGGTTGAAGCCTGGACTGAGATCCTACAACGTATGCAAAGAATCCATGGAAGCGATGGCGTAAAGGTGGCCTGGGAGATGATGCGAGAAGAGCAGGTTGACATTCCTACCGCGGGACCTCACGCGGACGCAATATGGGGACTGCTCATTGCTGAAGAAGGTCTTCTCGACAGCGTGGTCTCGTATGCTTTTGATTTGAAAGCCAGGACAGGTCAGGCATATGAGAAGCTGTATGAGGGCATTATTGCCTCATTCTTTGCGAGGCAGCAGAATGCACCGATTTACGAATGGCATGGCAGATTGATTCAAGACTTTCCTCCTGGCCCCGGTGGTCTCAAGATGATTGCATCTCACATCATTGCCAGTAAAGGGTCCTACTCTGCTTTTCGGTGGATTTACTATCGCAACAACCAGCGCGACGTGTATGACACAATCATACCCGCCCTGCAGAAACAAGGGAAGCTTAGCATGGCTCGCAACCTGCAAGTCTGGTTGTTATCTCGCGGCGACATTCCTAAAGGTTCCCGTCCTGTCGAAGAATTGGTCGACATGAGCAAAACTCCATCGCTTTCAAGGGGCCGCTATAGCAGAAAAAAGACCGCTCAAGATGCCTTGGACCCTTTCGATACGACCGCAGTCTACGTGCGCCAACTCGAGACCATTGGAATGAGGCCAAAGAAAGTGGACGACGAATTTTGCGCACGACTGTTTGCGACAAGGGCGTTGACCATCAATTTTGCCACCAACTGCATCTTGATGATGGATTGCGACGAGATTGGGCCATTGAGCATGAGGGAAATGGCCTTTCGCTCAAGCGACTGCAAAACAGTCGTTGAAAATATTGGCAAAATCGTCGACGCCGGCATGGCCATCAAAAACACCACGTATTGTCGGGCGATCATGAGATTCGCTTTGCAAAACAACCAGGACCTGCTTCAAAGCCTGCTCGAGACCGATCAACATCCGGATAACTTTGACGATGAAGTGCTACAACACAAGTTGCTCAAATCGTACATCCGAGCAAATGACAGGCCTGGAATCAGACGCACTTTGGCCATGCTTACCATTTCGAAACTAAATGCTGAGAGTGAGGGGTGGAATATCATGGTACGCACCGTTAGCGACGGCGAAACTGGTCCGTGGAATAATCGCATGGCGGCGCTCAGTCATCTTCTGGAGGAAGGGGAAATGAGGGGCTTCAAAATTTCAAGAAAGACTCTTGGTGTTCTCCAACAGCAGCTCAGGCCGAGAAAGCCCGCCCATGCGCCGCAAACTCTCCCAGAGCCTGGTGTCCATGATGACATTTGGTTTACCAACGTCTGTTGCCTGGCTCTGAAGACCGGGACCAAAGTCGAGCCTTTCCGATGGCGAGAACTCTTCCGCCGCTTTGGCATGACAGAGCGCTTCGACCATGTCTACCACCTGGCACTCTGGCTTGCAAACTTTTACATGACGACCCACAACCTTCCAGAGGACCTGCTACGAGACTTCAACCATCACTTCAATCCAGACCGATACTGCCTCGCCCTCACCAACTCCGCAAGCCGAGGCCCCGAACCGCGTCAACCGACTGACCTGCGCCCCTCGCAACCAGGACACCCTCTCCGCGAAATTTTCAACGGACACCAATTGCGCGCCTTTGTCGCGTGGTCCATCCGCCGCGACTTCATCTTGCCGCACAACCCCAACAGGAAGCGCAAACATTTCTGGGCGCGCGGGCTCGTCCTGCTGCGCATGTTGCGCCAGAACGACGTTTGCGTGTCGGTACACGACGTACGCAAAGAGCTCAACACGCAACTTGTTCGTCTATTCGGTCGTCACGACCCTCTCTTGCGACGGAACCTCGGCCAGTATCATCGCGCCAGGCGCAACAATCCATACACGTTGGCCGAAATGGTGCAGCAGGCTAATGAGGCATATGGAAGTTTCCCTGAAGGAGTTTCTGAAGAGCCACTGCTCGACTTGGATAAGACGAGGAAGCTTGTCCTGGCGGCATATAAGCCGCCGCTGTGGAGGCATCAGCGCTGGCCGAGGCGGAAGAAGGCGGTTGGACAGACCGCGCCACCGAACATGGACTTGTGGAGCCAGTTGAGGCTCTGATGATATTGATGATGCCGATGCGACGCGTGTTTGAAAACTGTATATATGCTCAGTGGGGCTTCGTGTTGTAACATTGTGGAGGAAACTTGGACAGCCTTCGGCCTCGATTTAGATTTTTACAAAAGCTGCAGAGCGCGGAGTTGGGAGCCAACATGACGAATGTAAAGACCTGATTCAGAAATCAAAAGCGCGTAGTTTGTGCGAGCATTCTGGGGTGATTATTCTCAGAGCACAGTGAGTGAAAGCATTCACCAAGTCAAGGCGTCTTGGTAGCTGAGGAGGGCCAGGAAGACAGGAGAAACATTCAAATTCCTAATTGCCAGCCAGACTTGGAAGATGGACATGAGGAGCGATAGAGTACTTGGGTCTTTCGCGGCCTTCTGTCATACACTCGAGGGGTCGGCAGGCCGCGATTAGCCGTCCGCTTGCGTGGCTCTGTTCAGGGGCTATGAAGCGCAACAGCAGCAAAGTGAGGCGATTCGAGATTTCCAGGCAGGACATCACGATGGTTCAGCCGTGGGACAGACCGATGGATCAACGGGTGCAAATATCAGAGCAAGCCCTACTGCGATGTTCGGCTTCAAGGAGAGCAAACGAGGCCCCTGTCATAATAACCGAGCCAGGACCGCCGAGCTCATCTCCAACGCATGCAGCACCATTGGAGACTGGGTCTGGCCACACGGCGAAGCCGTTGAAGGCTGCAAGGAGACGGGCAGAGGGAATGATGCATGCAAACACGTGACAAGTTTTCGTATGTGGAAAAAAACGACGGACTGCTACAGCTCGCATCTGCATCTCCACTTTCTCAAGACCGAGTCGATTATGACAGGACCGGCAGCAGGGATGGGGAGCACCCAGGGCAGGCAGCCTGGAGGCGGCTCATGCGCAGCGAGGAGGTGGTAGTTACGCGTTTTTTATTTGTCCTGCTCTAGGAGGGCCTGCACCTTTGCGACCTTGTCCTCGAACGACTGCTTCTTGTCTGTCCGGGTGCCAATCCTGATGTCGGACTGGATGCGCACAACCCCGTTTTGGTGAAGCATGGAGTGGCATTGGCCGATGAGGCGCATGACGTCGTCCCAAGAGCCCTCTGGAAGATGCAAGGTGAGATTCTGCCTGGTTGACGGACTTACATGGACCGCGTGACGACGGGGAGTGACGGCTCACCGACAGTTGTTCCGGCAGAGTGCATTGAAAACTTGAGGCCCGATTTCTGGAGCAGGCGCTGGACGGCGGCGACCTCGTTTGAGACGGAGGCCGTCGGAGTGCCCAGGGGAATGAGACAAAAGTCGGCCGTGCACGCAGGAGGCGTGGAGAGGGCGGAGGGGGGAGTGTCAGAGGCGGATTGGGACATGGTGGCTGGTGTTGAAGGGGGCGAAAAGGGGGACTCGAGCAGCGGCAGAAACATTACGACTCCATGATGATGAGTAAGCGGCCGGCAGTTGATCGTCGCAAGGCTACAATCCCTGTTCTGCGTGGGGCCGCTCGCTGGTCACACCTCGACACCTTCGAGTCGCACTGTCCGCAAAATACGTCTTCTTCTCCGCCTCTGTTGCGTTGCTGCCACATATAAACCATCTGCATCTTCAGTCCCGCTGTACACCTTTCTCGTCGTCGTGCCTTCCCGCTGCCGCCTTGCATTGCATTGCCTTACCGCGCCAACCCAACCGCTCCGGCTCCAACAATGTTCACTCTTTGGCTCCCGATCACTCCCCATCCACTACACCCACAGCATATCTTACACCAGCATCACCCCACTGCGCCTCCGTCCGCTGCTCGCCGAAGTATCCGACCATGGTGAACAGGGCCTACATCTCCCGCGCGCCGCTTTGTATGTCCTCATTTCTACCTGCATGTCTCGACCCTACAGAAGTCGACCTCAAGTTCCTGGCCGAGGTATGCTCCTCCTCAAGCTCTTTTCCAATCGCAAGCGCTAACCACTGGTTCCAGGGCAACGCCAACGTGATTTACAGAATCGCCCCCGTCCGCTCTCGCCAGACCAGTGTCTCCCAACCCGATACCTTTGAGCATCTGAGAAAGCTCGATGCCTACAAGATCCTCGAGCCCGATTGGCGCTACAGCTCTTGTCCAGCACGACAGCGCTCCTTCAACCGGGAAATGGCCAAGGAAAAGCATTCGCTTATCAAGCCCTACAAAGATGCCGGCCTCATAGGCGCAGCAACAGACTTTGTGACCAAGTGCACTCGGGCCGACTTGACGGGCGCGAGTAAGGACATGTTGCTACGTCTCAAGAAAAAGGTTCCCTTTTATCAGGACGACAAGACGACGTACGACTTTTACGTGAAGACCATTTCCGATTGGATCCCGCAGCGCCATCTTGTCCAGCAGGACTTCATCAGGATTGACAATGATATCATTGAGAATTGCAACAAGGAGCTGCGCACGCAAGAGAAGAGCGGCCAAAGGGAATCCAAGCGACACGGCACCTACCTTCATGCCACAGATGCGGCCATTATCATGAGGGACATGAACAGCTACGACGCGGAGAAAAGTGTCACGCTTGAGTTCAAGCCCAAGTGGCTGTGGCAGTCTCCGACTGCTCCGCAAGATGCCACCAGGTGTCGTACGTGCGCATTGCGTGCGCAACGCAAAAGCAAAGGCGAGAAAGAGTCCAAGACGCACGGAGTCCTGTGCCCCATGGTCATTGCTACAGGCATCCAAGATTTGATCCGGGAGGTGGTCACGCAATTGGTGGACAATCCTTCCAATTACGTAGGCACTGCTCTGCCATGCTGGTTGGCGGACGGACATGCCACAGATGGAACCAACGGTCAGACGCACGACGATGGTCCGAGGTCCCGGTCTGACCTCATAGAAAAGCTTTGTCGCCATTTTTCCGCGTCGCATTACGACGAAAAACACGGAGACGGTTATCATGTTCTCCGGGGGCTCAAGAATATGCAAAAAGACCTCGACAAGCACGGGATCCTGGATCGAGAACCAAACCCCGACTTTCTCCTGGCTATGACATTGCGCGACTGCTCCCTGTATGTCCAAGTACACTGGGATAGTCAGCGTGTCGAGTCGCGATTGGGTGACCTCGACCCAAAGGTCTCCAAGGGGGGCAAGCTGGAGCAATGGCGAGAGACGGAGCAAAGCTTGCTTGACGGGCGATGGTACTACGCAGCGGAGGGGGATGAGACGTGTCTACTCAGCAGGCAAGCTCGTCCAGTCGTCCCTGCGTCCTCCCGTCGTCCGTCATGTGCACCCACTTGAGCTTATCCACTCGTCTCACCCTGCACCAACCCCCCCTCGACAATGTGACTCGTCGCACCTGCTACCGGCAAATCCTGCCACGCGCTGCTGCTAACTTGGTCGTGGCAGGCCGTTATTCAAGGACCACCCCCAAGGGTTGGTGTTCGACTATCTGGATCAAATCCCCGTATTAGAGTCAGGGGAATTCGAGAACTTCTTGTACACGGCTGAAGGGCCTGGCCCCTTTGACACGGCTGAAAGCCCTGGGCCGGACGTCGATTACCGCTCGGACACAGCTGGAGTCCCTGAAAACGACGTAGAAGACTCTTCGGACACGCCGAAAGTCCCCGACGAGAACGTCGATGACTCCTCAGGTGCGACGCTTGAGAAGTCCGACAACGACGTGGACAAGTCCTCGGACACGGCTGAAGCCTCTGACAAGGACGTTGATGACTCGGACGCGACTGAAAGTCTCAAGAACTCCGACATGGACGTCGATGATTCTTCGGACGCGACTGAGAGTATCCAGAGATCCGACGAGGACGTGGATGGTTCTTCAGACAGGACTGAAAGTATCCAGAGGTCCGACATGGACGTCGATGATTCTTCGGACAGGACTGAAAGTATCCAGAGGTCCGAGAAGGACGTCGATGATTCTTCGGATGCGACTGAAAGTATCCAGAGATCCGACATCTTTGTTGGTAACTCTTCAAACGATACCAGTAATGGCGAAACTGCGTACAAGTTACCCAAAATCGACAGCCGCCCCCTTGCTTCCGCCATGAAGGACGCCATAATCGGCCCAGGGTTCCATTTGCCGCCGCCAGACTCTCCGCAATCTTCAGAGACACCCTCAGAGACATTCTCAGAGTTCGGGTTAGGTGTTGAGGTTAATCGCGAGCTTATGGAGACCCATCGCGAGCTTATGGAGTTCCGTCTCGAGGAGGGAGTTCAGGGAGTTCAATTTCAGAGAGCTCTCGTAATAAGAGGCCGCCCGAGAAGACGCCCCCCGAGAGACCAACCGTACGCCGACGTGTTCGCCGACGCCAGCGCACAACAACTGGAGGCGCAACAAAATTACATGGACGACCTGATATTAGAACAAATGACGCGAGCCCGTCGTACCGGTGACTTCCAACATCCCTGGTGAGGGTTGGATGTCTGCCGACTTGGGCGCGCGTGGCCTTCTTTCGCTTGGCGCTACTGGCGCTTTTTGTCCGTCTTTCTTTTGACGTTGGAGACGCTCCGAAGAGCAAGCGTGGGATGTCATTCGTATAGTAGCGCTGAGAAGCACTGTAGTAGTGTGTAATGCATCTTTCCTGCCGTGTCCCGATTTCGGGAGAGCGAAACTCAAGTCTTGCTGGTTCGGTCGCTTTGTGTCCACATCGTAGTGATAAGGTGTTTTGAGTCTTCCTTATGCATATACAGCTTTGCGTGGTGATTAGGATAGGTGCTCTGTGGCTTCTGCGCCACGTTCTTGATGCCGAGCCTTGGATTGAATTTCCTCTTACGGCCCACTCACTGCCACTCATTGGTCGGACAGCTAGGTGACGAAGAATACGGTCAGCAGGAATGGAGATTTTGGGGTCGTCTAGGCGCCTCGTGTCCAGATGATGTCGGATTTACAGCTAACTGCAAAGTTTGATAGAGGGACTACTGGGGAGCAGGGTTGCGCTCGCTGAATGCTGAGCTGGCGTTTGAATTTTTTGTCACAGTCTGCTGAGATGGAAGAAGCAAGCAGAATCACACAAACCGAGAGTCAGGGTATTTGAAGTAGGAGAAGAAGGAAGATGCAAAATGCTCTTTTATGGCTGGTCCGGCCACTATGGCCAGATGCTACAGCTGCTGTATGGCTTATATATCAAAGTCAATCCATCCTTTGCAATGATCGCTCGCTCAGTATTTTTCATTTGCGGTCGTGACCTCCGTCAATGCGCAATGCTTTTCAGCTTCCCTCCCTTGCATTTCTCAATCGCAGCAATGCGGTAGCAAGGCGTCTCAAATCGCCAAACTGTCCCCGTCCATGCAGATATCCCGTTTCGGCAGCTATTCCTTGCCCAACATGGCGGCTACGTCGTCGTCGATTCCCTCGAATTGGTCGCTGCCAGTCGCAAAGTCCCGCTCGCCATCGCCCAGGCGCCTCTTCTTAGGATTGCTGCCATACTCCACACCATACCCATTTGTAGCACCACCGATTCCGTCATTGTCGCGCTCGCGCGTCTGCGGCACGATGCCGTGGGCAAAGTCTTGGACGTTGGTGGTAGTAGCGACGTCGGCGGCAGAGTTGTTGAAGGAGGACGGCGACCCGACGGGGGTGATGGACTCCACAGGCGGAGGTGTGAGGCCCTCGACTTCCGGGCGCTCGGGCTCTGGATAGGCGGCAGACGCTTGGAAATGACCGGCCAGACCGTCAAACGCTGCGGGTTGCTGGTCCGGTTGTGGTTGTTCGGTGAGACCGCGCATGATGTTGTCTTCGACCTCGCGCTTCTTGTTCTCGATATTCTGGCGACGCGCGCGAAGCTCCTCGTGCTTCTCTTCGTCTGTCGTCAGGGCCGCCTTGTTCGTGGTGAGCATCTTTTCGAGCTCTCCTATCAGTTCGCGGCGCGCCTTGAGTGTCTCAGCCACGGCGCCTTCGGCGGTCGCGAGGTTCTTGAGGACTTGGGAGAGGCGTGCGGCGTGAACCGGAGGAGTTGGGGTCGGGGTCGCCGGGTCGGTGATTTTGGTATATTCATCGTCGGCAGTCGTAACAGCGGGCTTGCGCGTCGTCTCGGCCTTGGTGAGAGCATTCTGCAGAGGCACGAGCTGCTGGAGCTCCTTGGGCGTCGAAGAGCCACCGAACAGGGAGCCTCCCAAACCAGCCTTCTTGCCCGGTCCGCGACTCTTGTCCAAATCTGTGCGCATTAGCTTTGCGCTGGGGTCGCGGATATCCATAGCTTACCATCAAGGCTCTTCTCCACCTGATCCTGAACCGCTGTGTCGAAGATTTGACGCTGACGCCAAACTTCAATCACACGTCGGATCCTTTGTTGTATATCATAGGGCGCACCTTTATATGCCGCTGCCGTGCCTTCGGCCATGATCTGGAGAACATCAGAGATTGTAGTTTTTGAAACGGAAATGAACGACTGACTGGCGAGAATGCTTGAACGAATTCGTTCCTCCGACGGGCTTTGGATTGTTGCACGACCTCTGGAACATGTCAGTAATAGAATCGATCGTGGAGACGCAGGAGAATGTGTACCATTGGCAAGATATATCAGACTCAGTCTCTTGTTCGGAGGAGAGTCCTTGACGCGGTTCATCCACAGGTTGACAGTGCGCTCGGCGTGACGCCTGTCGGGCAGAGGTCAGTTTGATCCACCAGAGGATTGCAATCAATCGCACCTATGGAACATGATCCATTGAGCAACCGTGACAATGCCTTCTTGCGTCTCGTTGAGAGCCGACAGCTTCGCCTGGACGGCATCGTCCGTATAAGCCATGATGACGGGCGATGATCAACAGATGCTTGCAGGATGCAGACAACAACCGCTTCACACAACGCAAGTGGATATGGGGTTCACGGCAGGGTGGATGCGATGGAAACCACTGAGAACAGCAGGGGCGCGACTGTTGGTGAAGCAGCGCAAGAGAGATGCGGAGGAGAAATGTCGTCGAGCTCTACCAAGCTTCCACTCATTCCGCCTCTAGCGCGGGTGCGGGCCGAAAGGCGCCAACGTCGGTTGCTGACTACACGCCCTCCTGTGCGCCGTACCGTAGCTCCAACTTCCAAGTCCGCAAAACACCAAGTTGTCCACCTCCGAAAGCTACTCTATCTCGCACTCCAACCCAATCCGTTTGCTCCTCATCTCTCCCGCCTCCGCACCATCGCCTTCCACCACCATGGCCGACAGATTCCCGTCGCTGGACGAGATCGACGCTGGTAAATACACCTTGCTCTCTCCCTGACGCCTGCCCTTCTACCAGCTTGCATCCTCTGACGCAATGAACCCCCAGGCCAGACTGAGACTCGTGGAGAGGCCAACTTCGACCTTGTCGGCGACTCTGCAGACACTTCCGACTTCCTCAGCCGCGAGCGTGCTCTCCTTGGTGAGGATGCCAACCAATTCACAACACCTGGCGACAATGCGGCCACCGTCGAAGACGACCTCGGCGATGACCTGCTTGCTGCCGGCGGCAACTTCTCGGGCGCTGACGGTGCCGACGAAATGTCTGGCTTTGAGAGCGCTTTCCCTGCCATAGACTCCCAGAACGAGGTCAGCTTCCAGCTCCAGCTTCATGGCCAAGCCTCTGCGCCCAAAACTCATGCTAACCAACCAATAGCAAATGGCACCTGGCGGCACCATCACCGGCAGCACCGCTCCTTTCCTCCCCGGCGCCCCGCAGACCTCCTACGCTCCTCCCCCGACTGATGAGCCCGAGCCCGAGGTGATTCGCGAATGGCGCGAGCGCCGCGACCTTGCCATCCAACACCGCGATCAGATTTCCGACGAGAAGAAGCAGGCGACCATCAAGGCCGCGCAAGAGGCCATTGACGACTTTTACGAAAACTACAACAACAAGAAGGAGAAGAGCATTGCCCAGACGCGCAGGGAGGCGGAAGAGTTCCTGTCCAGCCGTGACGACACCACTGCAGGCGGCACCAGCTGGGAGCGCATCGCAAAGCTTGTTGACCTGAGCGGCAAGGGTGCGCGGGGTGGAGGAAGCGGTAGCGAGAAGGCAAGGTTCCGCGAAATGCTTCTCAGTCTGAGGAAGGATGAGAATGCTCCTGGTGCCAAGGGTTTCTAAGCGTATTCTCTACGGGGGCTGGAGTTGCGGGATTCTTCCTTCATGCTCGCAGTTTTGGCGCGAGTAAATGACTCAAGATACCCCGAGCCAAGAACGTGCATACCACCTTCGACTTTCCTGCGTTTTTGTAACATACATGATAATTTGATGACTGGGTACTAGGGGCGGGAAAAAAGTTCTCGTAGCCAGCTGCTGCTCAAGACAAGTCCTTTCCGGTAAAAGCGACGCGGGAAGTAGTGCTTCCTGCATAGATGGGAATGGAATTCGAGATCCACCGGCAAGTTTTGTTTCAGATGTCGTCAAACGCCTTTTCGCCCATTGCTCCTCCCTTCAATTTCCTCAAAGTCGTCAATAGCGAAAGTGAGTTTTATGCCAAACTTCATACTGTTACCCTATTCGCGCTTTGTTGCGACAGATTGGGTAGTCCTGACATGTTTAAGGCATATCAAACTTAGTCAGTGCCTGCCTATAATACTTGAAGGCTGACTATAGTATGTAAGAGCCTCAACACCTTTTTAGATATCGCGACGATATTGCCCATTACAATCACCAACTACGAAATACGCCAACTCAGTCTTGCGTTCCTACAACGCTGATATGAATCCTGTAACTCTCCTCGTTATCCTGATCCCGTCAACTGCGCGAAGTATCGTATACGCCGTTTTTCTTCGACCGAGCCGATAATTCTGAAGATTGAGCTACCGGCATCCCTCGAAGTCACTCCCGCTAAGCACTCTTGCCTGAAAATTATCCCTTCACACGGCTACACTCGGAACTTTGGCAGCGCTTTGGGAGTGCCAAGTCCCTGCGAACAAATTCAAAATGCTGAAGCTAGCGATCTGCGCCCTCGAGTCCAGGCGGATTCCGCTGAGCGTCGCTGCTTGTCATTCAGGCTTACAGTCCTTTCGATTGAAAGAAGGCTGAGAGCTTCTGAAATGCGATGCTACAATCGCTTCAGGCCTCTTCGATCACGCAGCTAGTGACGCTCCGCATCTTTCAGAACAGGGTCTGTCTCGTACTCCTAAGAATTGCAAGACCGCTGAGTCTTGGAATACTCAAATGCCTTCGGACAGGACGCCTTTTGAGTTCTCTACCCATATTCAAACGCGTCTGGAGGTGCTCCGCATCTGCCGCAGCCTTCTTTTCTCAGAATCCTTCTACCTGCACCAACCTGAATCGAGCTGCTGCCGCTGGTATACCAATTTTCTCCCTCTCGACTTAATTCCTTTGACAAATCTGCCGCTAGAGGACGTTCGCTCCCAGCCGAAGCCGACGCTGCTTCCACGGACCCGAGCCTACGTTCCTGAGAGATCGTGTTCCAGAAATGCGTAGCGCTGGCGGGACCCGCAGCGCCGCGGAGGCGGAAGGCAAGGCCGATGGAGCAAACACTGCGCGACGGCGCTTGGGATTCGTGGCTCTAATCAGCCAGTATCCAGTTGGACACCAATACTTACGCCGAATCGAATGACGACGCAGACCGTGATCGTTTCTCGCCCTGTAGAAACCTAGATGATAACCGTTCAACCAAACGTCGCTTTCGCATCAGCTTGGCAACAGGAGAGGGGATCCATCGCGATACTTGTTTCTTGTAGTGACGTTGGCACTGACGCCAGCTGGGAAAACTTCAGCTCCTTCAGCGTGAAGGAGTTTCGCATCAACTTGATGCCCGGTATTCGGATCGGTTGCTGGACTCTTTTTTGTGGACTTGTCTTGGAAGAGGTCCCATCCGAGCAACGTCTGGTCACTTCGGTGACCCTCCACATGCAGATAGAAGAGCTCTTCCGGTCTCACTGTCCACAATCAACGGTGGCCCGCTGGTATTGTGTGCTGCTTGTACTGGAATTTCCAATCCGCTAGGGACGAACGGTCGCGATTGATTCGGGATGCGGTGGAACGGCAGAGATGCAAGCGACATTGATGGCGGCAGCGTCTGGGAAGCCCGCGCCCTGAGCAAGCCAGCTGGTTCTGCTGAGAACTTAGATACGACGATGACTGCGCCCGATTCGGGTGATGCCTTTGGGAGAAGTTTCTAGACGGGACACTCTGGGCTGTTTTTCGTTCCTTCTCAATTCCCACGGTGCTACCAACGCCTCCATCTTTCAGGGCAGACTGTTTGGTCTCTTTGAAGCGCAACGACCGCAGACGGATTCGGCAGAGGAGCTTCATTGGTTTCATTCGATCGGAAGCAACCGTCGAAGAATTGGGTGTGGATCCAAGCAGGTCGAAACTGCTGTGGCGGTGGTCGTGTTCCTCTCGCGCGCAATGTTGTCGCCCTACTCCCATTGTTGACAAAGCCCGAAACCCGACGCGAGGGTACTGGAGACTCCATCAAGAGCAGTGCTGTGTCCCTACCTGTCAAGATTTCACTCCGTTGTCCAGAATTCAGCAGTCGACGGCTCACTGAGACCGATGTTGCGGCGGAGTCGTTTCCGAGTCGTTTATCTGGTGCTGTCACTGGGCAACGGCTCTTCCGTCAGACACCCAATCCGTCTTTCTGCAGTCGACGTGACGACCATTGTCCTCCAGTCGGTTAATGTGCTGGTCTGATGAGTCGCTCGACACTCAGTCTAAAGCGGGTCACAGCAACTGTCCGTCAGTGATGTAGATGCAGACAAGGCGCAATGGAGATGACCAACTCGCCTTTCTCCGACAAAAACGGCTCTCGAGGACGACCTGTAGATTCGTTGGCAACAGCTCTTCAAGAGAAGGCGCGTCCTCTTTCGCCAGATGGAGACGTGTTCCAGATGACAACGAGCTAGTCGCGGTGCTCAATGTCTGCTTTTGGAGTGAGCTGGACTTCAATAGAACGACTTTTGAAGCCATCCTGCAGCGAGGTACCGTCATGATTTCAAGTCCTACCAGTGCGCGCACCCGCTGTTCCGGTCGCGCCCTGATTCAAGGCGAGCCTAGCAGTTTTGGACAAGTTCCAGCGAATCAGGCCGTCCATCCAGCTTCAGGTACCTTTTCTGGATAATTCCAAAGACGAGGCTGTCGACGAGCGTCTTGTAATTTCGTCTCTCGTGTCCCCAGGGCGAGGCCGAGACCAGCTGACAGTTTGGTCAAATTTGCAACAGAAGAGTGTAAGAGTGATGTTTGCAACTCCTCTGAGGTTCGTCGGCCGTATGTGGCTGATGAGTAAAGTCAGGGGATAAGGTTATGGCGTTGAATATCATGGTTTTCCGAGCCCCGACGCCCGTACCCAGAACGCTGCTGAGATGTCCCCCTGACTGGCGCCTTAGACTCGAGCAACCGGCGGGCATATCAAAGGCACCGTCGTTCCAGCGGGGTCCTCCTGTCATTAATACCAAGTCCAACTAAATAAAAGCAAAAGGTGGAAACACTTAGCACCACCAACTACCCAATGGCTCGGAAACGACACGCGGAGAATTTTAGAAAAGGGAGAAAATGGGAACAATCAACACGGTGCAGTTTGCAACTTGGCTACCCCACAAACGTAGTCCGCCCTTTGTTTACACGACGACGCCGAACATTATTCTGTCTGAGTAATGTCCAGAACGGGAAGGACAAGGAACCCCTAACGCAGCACCAAACCACGACAGCACGACGACGAGCGAAGCATTGAGCCCGGGGATGCGCAACTCGACCGGCGGCTACGGACGAGCATTTAAGAATGGAAGTTCAGACGTAGCAAGACGAAGAGCTAAACGAAAGGGGTAAGATGGCATCGACATTGGCGTTCGGCCGCTTGATTCAGGCCGCCCTGGCCCTGGGTCCACGGTTGAGGCGGGATGCCCAGGTGTTTCGAAAAAGAACTTGTCAGAAGCATCCGCTGCCGAAACGGATAGCATAGAAAAGCATGTTGCTGACCGTTTAGGCTTGGTACCAAAAATGTTGGTCAAACTATCGGGTCGCTGACGCTCTGATTTGTCAATGGCCTCCTACTGCTTTTGGACCTTGTCGCCAACCTTTGCGCAATCCCTGCCTTGACACGTGGGGCTGCTGTGCTTTTATTCATGGCATGCCTGCGAGGAGTTGTCGGGAGTTCTGACACTTGGCCGGTAGTTTGAAAGCCGTTTAGGCAGGGAAGGAAGAGTATATACGACCCGCCAGTCTCTAACTGAACAACATGCTAAAGACCAGGTCCCGCTTCAATACGAACTCCAGTGTCGTAAACATCCAAGGTTGAAAAAGCACTACCCAAACGCCCACGAGTGCTGGAAAATGTTACGCGCCTTACAGCACGGCCTTGCCCAAGTTGGTCTCGAAGTTGGCGTCCTTGAACGGGACGTTGGCCGAACCGAAATCGGTATCCGTCAGAGCCGTTTGCGCCGCAGTTGGAAGACTCTCCCAAGCGATCAATGGCTGCTCGCCGCCGACGGTTGAGGTGAATCCCAGGGAGTGATCGACGGGCCAGATGCTTTCGTACTTGATCAACGGACGGGTACCACTGAGGTTGGGGCTCGTGGTGGTGCTGAAGTCGCCATGGGCTGACGCAGCAACTCCGAGGATGGTCGGGTTGGACGAGGTCTCGTCATCAATCCAGACGACAATCGCTTCCCAGTCGTGGCGGTGGCCAATTCCAGTTGACGGCTCGTCCTGATATAGGTTAGTTGTCGAGGACTCCTTGTGGGTTAAGGATTACGAACCTTTGGCCAGTACCACGAATACTTTTGACGTCAGTCTTGCTCACTTCTTTTCAGCAGTATTTGACACTCACCATTATCGCATACGCGTCGTTGTAGCTCTCGGACCGCACATAGACTTGTCCAGTAGAGCTATCACAGTCACCCGAGGAGTCTCCAGAGGGCGCAAGGCCACCGCTTCAGGCCTGGTCAGCAAAAGATCTAGACAAGCCCATGAAGTGAGACACCCCACAGCGGGTTTTGCTACTCACCTGGTGTTTCCATCCGCATCCACGGCAGGGAACGGAACGCATCCATTCACAACCTTCAGCAACGGTTTATACTTGAGGTAAAGCTGACCAATGGAAGTGTCGGGGACCGTCTCGCTGAACCCAACAACCGCGTCATGGGCAATGACAGCACGGCGCTCAAGAGGCGCACCCGCAACGGCACCCGCCGCGACCAGGAAAGACAGACCAACGGACAACAAAGACATTGCGACGACGATAAGAGAATGAGGGAGCGCTTGGAGTCTCCATTACTCTCTTCAAGCGGCGCCGCTATTTAAGGCAGATCTAGACATCGCTTCCATCGCACGGGCAGAAGAGCCACATGGTGTTCTCGGATGGCTGCATTCCCGTATTCGCCCTCTACTCAGGTCTCCCTTCAAAAGAGATGATGCGCCGGAAAATCGGGGTTCGTGATACGCTGTGGTTTTAAGGGGACCGGGCATGTTGCGACAGCGTGGGATGCGCAAGGTACACGATTGGCCGAAGCTCGCCTTTCGTGGTCGGTGCGTATTTCCTGAAGAGGCAAGTGATTAGAGTAACTGCCAGATCTACAGAGCACGCGCATTTTGGCGCTCTGGTACGACGTTCGAGAAGAACTCTTTGTACAGGTCCAGGACGTGGCTGTGGACCAAAAGATCTGTGAATTGCAAGAATGCGAGCCTCGGTGACTCCTTGCGCATACGTTTGACAACGAAAGAAAGAGATGTGGTGCAAACAAGCATACAAATAGTGAAGGGGATCAAAAGGCAATCTCGGGGCGATATCGGTCAGGCCCTACGGATACGGAAATGCCCCTGCCGACAACGCCCTGGCACTTGCAGACCTCGCGATGCGGGGTTCAGCACGCTCTCAAATGGTGCGCCTTGAGTGGACGGATGAAGTTGTAGAAAAGTCGCCGGCTTCCGGCTCGAGTCGTCCAGTTCTCACCATCTCTCAAAAGTACATCCCAAGGACTCCTTGGCACCACAACTTGACAATTGATCTCGAAGCGAGGAGGCTTGTGCCTAACCGAGATACCGACCGTCGTCAAGACATGAAAGGGAGTCTTCATACACACGCTGCAAAAGAGATGGCCACGAGTCTACACTCCATGATGGACGTCTGCGGAGCATTCGGGTGCCGGACGTCGAAAGAATTCGAGTGAATTGATGGTTTGTCTGGTTCAAAAGACACGCACACCCCTAGCTAATGCTCGCTCCTTCCCAACTGTGAACATCTTCACCGAGTTCCTCGACGCAGGTACTCTCCATTCCCTTCCGATAAGATACCGGAACGTCATGCCCACGCAACGGTAAAGACACACAAAGATGCTCTCTACTTGCAGGTCTCCTTGATCATGGGTCTCTTTGCAAAAATCTCTCACAGGTCTCTCCAAGTCCTTCGCGGCAAAACAACAAGCTCCTCTTCTCTCCCAATCAGGGTGAATGTTCTGCGCCTGATCCCAAACCTTGTGCAACCCCAGGAGATGGTCCACCCGGTCGCGATAGAAAATATTACGACGTAGAGGACTCCATGAAAGAAAAGACGGGTCATCAAAACAAGGAGAGGGAGTTCCGTGACGGCGATGTCTGAGACTCTTATGATGGCTGGGCATGCTGAAAATCCAGAATCGGAGAGGTCCCAGCACGACCTCCATGAACTTGAAGTATGTCGAAACAAGAGGTGGTAATACCAAATTTTCCCTCGTTCGTTTCTGGGTCGTCACGTAACATCCTGCCTCGAGATCCAGTAGCCCCCCTTGATCGTTCGAAAGGTTCTCGTAGATGCGCGGCAGATTTCCATCCATTCTTCTTAGATATGCCGCTTCGCTCCTCTCGTAGCGAGGACAGTAGCAGTGCTGTCCATGATCCAGAATGTGCGATTTGGAAAAGCGACGCTCGAGAAAAGTGTCCAGTAGATCTTCCAAAAAAATCATGAAGTTCGAATTTGTGGTGAATTGATTTTCTTTCTTCAAGCGGTAAGTTGTTGGACTTATGGTAGTCGAGTGGCGTCTCTTTCTGGCTTTGTGTTCGATGGTTGCAGATATGCGAGCCATGTCAGAAATCAACATGGTTGAATATCTGAGGGCCAGACAGTCTGCTGTTTGGGGACAACTGTTGAGGGCGGCCATGCTGGTGTGTTGGATTATCGGCAGCGCAAGCAAGTCCGAATCCCGAGTATTTATACAGCAGGAGCGTGGCGCAGCAGAGCTTTTGTCGCCCTTCTCAACACCGTAATTCTTCTGGTACGCCTTCCTCAGATCATCCCTTTTTGTCGGCGCCGAAGCGGAGCACAGAGACTGCTGCTGCGAGGCTTGATCACAAAAGCCGATTCCCATGGAGCGCGGACAAACTCGTCGACAAATCTATGTGATGATACTTGATTGGTAGGAAATGTAGACGTCGCATTCTAAGGAAAAGCAAGGAAAGAAAGCCGGGCTTCAATCACGTCTTCTCGTGAGGATGATAGGGAAGTACGTGTGGGCGTTTCATCGCTAAAGGCGTTGTAAGTGCCGACGAAGCTCTACACCACCTTGGATTTCACACTTCTCTTACGACCCACTGTGAGGCGACATGATTCAGTCATGTTCAGTAGTCATGCCGCAAACTATGGCTCAGCATGCCTTTTGGTATACCCTCCTTAACAATTGGAGATTGGTAGGGTCTTCGCAAAAGAGCGCAATCTTGGGGTGCCAGATTCTCAAAGTGTATTTTTGAAATCCAAAGAATTCAAGGCTTTCGCGTGAAGAGACATAGGGAATGGTCGGACTCATGGAAACTTTGTTGGATGAAATGCAGAGAAGCGGCCATTGTTGTGCGCTTAGTCTCTGAGCGCTGAGTGGTTCGCAAATCATCCCTTTTGAGGTTCTACCGGCCCTCGGACGTTGGCGCAGACATTTGTGCCGTCTCCAGAGATCTATCTATCTGCCGAGTCTCATCTTTTGTGCCACTAAGGCAAAACCCCTCATCGTCCCGTCCAACGTTCCTGACGGCTGCAATGAGAAAAAGAAGACATTGAGAGAAGTATAGGACCAGAAACTCAGAGCATCAGAAATCCTCTCAAGGAATGAATGTGAAGCTTACTATTGATTCCAAGATGCCGATAGGGGAATTTTGACCGCATCTGCACCAACCGCAACTGCCCAGATGCGCGTAATGGGCTCAAAGACCTGCAACAACTCGGCCGTCAATTTCCGGTTATAAACGGAGCACTTTCAGAAGGGACGCGAAACTCTAGCCGGCAAGCATTCTGCGACGAAGTATCTTTGCATTCTTGGGGATTATCAATGACTTGGTAAGCCAAGGAAGAAATTGTTCTTTTCTTGCTCAGAAAGGTCTTGGGATCGAGGGTTCAGTCAGGGGCTGATCCGGAACGGCCCGCTCGCTCATCTTGGCCCACAACCCCCGATTCCGAGGCTCCCGAGCCACCACCAGTTTCTCGATCATCAAATTCAACTCTAAACCCGATTTCTCGCTCCGACCGCTTACGAACGCTCTGGCGTCAAACCCGTCTCTCAGACTCAAAAATCCGACTAAGTTGTATGACTCAACTGGCTCAGTCTTACGAACGACGAACGCGCGGACGCGCGACACAACCGTGGGTCGATTGAATGTGGGCATCTCATGACCAAGGTTCGCCAACAACCTTATCTGGACAGTTTTCTTGTCGGATCACCTTTATAGATAGAAATCGAAGACAAGCTGTGTCTCCAGCGAATTTGGAATCCTTTTCCCGGCAGAAATATTTATCCGACCCTGTGTTAGAATGTTGATTGACCAGCGGCTTCGAAGTTGATGCACTGCGGCGGGGATGCTTCGCTTTGGAAGATGGTCAAGTCTAATTGCACTGGCCAACAGCGTTCCTGAGCTGGCAACCTTATAGCTCTGAAGTGTTCTGCCACTTTTGCCGACTGGAGCATAAAGAAATTATTGGTCGGCCTAAACCCTGTAGCTCCCGCACTATATTATCACTTGCATAGTCCAGTAGCTGCCCTACGAAATTCAGGTCTGTTAATTGTTCATCATGCGCGCTTTTCAAATTCTCGTCCTCCTCGCTTCCTTTGCCATTGGCTGTTTTGCCTTGGCTGCAACGACTCCGAATGACGACGTTGATCGAGACAAGAACGGCGTGCGTTTCATACCATCGGGGCGCTTTCGCGAATTGAATTGAGCTGACCATCTGCAGAATCCCATTTGTACTCCAAAAGAGTGCAGCATCAAATGCACCAATGACGACCCTTGCAAGCAGCCTTGCAAAGACCCAGCAACCACCTTTCTTGTAGGCAACTGCATTCACATGGAAGGGGGTGTAAGGGGTTGCTTCTGTAGCGTGCGTAATCCCCAAATCCTCTGATTTCCTTGGGATCTCACGTTGATTCCTTTCAGTGCGTAAACGACGATCAATGCAATGGCGTCTGCGGCGGTCTCACGTACAACAGCAAAGACGCAAAGTTGAACAAGGCCTTCCAGCTGTACACCGATATTAGAACTTGCATCACCAAAACGCAGCCCGAAAAATTCAACAACGCTTACGCCGGATGTCTTTGCGATGTAAGCGCAAGCGCCAATGCGCATTGCCTCCTGCAAGAACTCAGCTGACTGTCATCGCAGTTTGGATCCATCGACGCATGCACGAAGTTCTGCACATACCTCAATGGCAAACCTATCAAAGGCTACCCTAAGGATGGGTCTTGCTCTTGCCCTCCCCCAAAGGAGTAAGGCTTTGGGCAGTTTCTTCGGGAGTCACCGTCTGCTGGTTGTATACATGTGTACGGCTCAAAATATTCGTCTTCAAATAAGAGTTAATGCACCCATTCTGTCGCCTAACCCCAATTGCCTCCGTTCTTGACGTCATGCTTGGCCAAGTTTGCGTACGGGATAACGGATACTCCCGGCGGTTTGGACTTTTTGAGTGCCACGCGACTTCAGGTGTGCGATGTTTTCGGGAGCGTTTGCACCACCCACGCCAACTTCAAATTGCGGCTCAACACTCTCCTCCCCTTGCTTTGTGACAACGAGCGGAAGCCCCTCCTTAACATCGAAGACAGATCTCACACGAAGCCTAGACTCCGTGTTCATTGTCTCCCCTCTGTAAGACTGGTCTTCAAATTGCCCCATTACGCAAAGACACGCCTCCCTTTCACTTTAACCCTCGCAACAACCTCCTGGGCGAATGAAACTGAACAATTGGCATAAATGAGTCAACGTCTCTCCGCCCACCTCTTGCCAAAACCCCCCAATGAAACCCCCTTCTCCCACCAGCCACCCCCACCGCACTGAAAACCATTCCCGGATCTTCGCCCGATTCCAAGTTGACATGTTCATGAACCTAAAAACAGGCGCCCAATAACTCTACTACTAGATATCCTATAAGCAAAGCTTCTTTGAAACAAGATGAAATCTCGCTCAAACCAGAAGAATTGGAGCGATTTCATTTAGCTTGGGCCATGCGGTCATGTGGAAAGTGCCTGCAATCCGGCAAAGGGGGAAGAGTATGGGCGGCGACTCGCCGATGGTTCGCTTGCTCTACTACCAGCACATCCCTCTTTTCGATCTTAGATTTGCCTGTAGTCGCAGAGATAAATCTAGATCTGAATCTTCCATGTTCGAATGTGCGCAGATGAAGACTATTCGCACTTATGTGTCAAGTGGATGCGCCGGTGGACGTGCAGGCGGATTGGCCATTGGGAACGACTGAAAGACGATGGAGTGGCCCAGTTGGCCGGAACAAGTACAAAATCACGAGTGCTCCACGCACCTATTGGGAAGTACGGCAGCGTTCGGGAACAGCGGCCGGTCGTCATTGAGGAAGGAGCAGTCTTCGTGCGATGCAACTGACGCCACAGCTATGGGTGAAAGAGGCACGAGCGAGGTACAAAGACATTCATCTTGCTTTGAGTAATGGATGGGCGATTTGAGGTGGCCATGTCGAAAAGCAAGCAGATGAGGAGAATTCGAGCTCTCATGCTGCGCCACTGCACGGGCGGTCGTGACTGCTAAAAGCAATCGGAAAGCGTTGCATTGAGTTGGCAAGAGCCGGGAAGGAGCGGTGCAATGCGGCAACCCCATCGTCACTTCAGACTCCTCCCATCTCTTTCCACTCAGCTTCACTCCACCCATTCCAGTCCTCGTCCCAAGAATTCGAGCCTCATCCTCCAACGAATCTGCCTCTCCGAATGAAACGCGTTCATCTTGCGATCCGCCTCCTTGTTCACCTTCAGCGTGGTGCTTCCACATCAACGTACGTCATCCTTCCCTCCTAAAACCTTGTACTCAAGCTCTTTACATGCCTTTTGACTGCTCATAACAACATCTTTCCCCAAATTAGAAGTTGAGCTAATGTACGAGTCTATGGCAGATCGATCACGATCACGGTCATCTCATCATATCGTCGACGTCGCTTTCCCCGTCCAAGTACCGCTTCCGCCTTTCTTTGGACCGCCAACAAGTCCGATACCTGCCGCAGCTGATCCCTCCATGGATACGTACCTTTGGATTTTGCCGTACTGTTTTCTCTGCAACACTCCGCGACACAATAGACTTCCTCGTGCCCAGGAAGACACGGCGAGCATACAATGGTCTGGTCTCTCACAAATGGACAACATTTTCCCTGTTGATAGAATTTTACAAGGAGCATGCAAGTGCTTGCGCCTGAACACTTAGAGCCACTCCATTGTTGAATTTCTTTGTCATTACTGTACAGCGAACTCGTCTTCCAAACGCCCAGGTCACAATGCTCGCCGCTTGTCCTCCAGGTACCTTGGAGTGAAATCGAGGGCTACCCCGTCCACGACCGTTCCCGAACTAGGTGCGAGTCACATCCGCCGGAAGCTCAACAGGGATTGAGTAGGGGTTTGAGAAGACATTTCCGGGATCATACGCGCGCTTGATCTCGACCAGGCGAGCCACATTATCGCCATAGTAAGCCTCAAGGTGATCCACGGAGATGGTTGCGTCCATGTATCCAGAGTAGGAAGCAGGACTGCATCAAGCAAAGAAAAGCGCGTTAGCAATGACATTCGAAACTTAGAATACGCAGGGCAATGAAGATAAACTTACCCAACGGCAGGCCTCAGCACCGATTCCAACTCTGTAAAAAGTGTCTCGTAAGTCTCTTGTTGCTTCGTGTCATTGCTGCCATGGATCTGGAACTCGAGATGCGCGACCGCCGTCTCGCGCCACGGGAACGCGCTGTTGCCCGCTGGTGCTGCCGTCAGATTCCACGCGTGCCATTCGCCCCAGATTTGCGAATCGTCGTCGGCCGAACCGATCAGCTCAAGCACACGCGACAGTACGGTGTCGTTCAGGGGTGCGTTCTCAAGCACGAAGAACGACTTGCTCATGCGGAGGAAGCGAGACCAGGGGTCTGCTTGCGTGACGGTTGAGGACTCGGTGACTTCCTCGTAGCTGAATTGCGGGTAGGACTCGTACTGTGAGAAGGGGTCGGGGACGACGTTGAGAATCTTCTTGTCGACCTTGTCATCGGCTTCGCAGGCGAAGGAGGTGTAGCCGCTGAATTGGAAGGGTAAGTCAGCCCACTTTCTGTCATAAGCATGTCTCTGGTCATGCTAACTTACAAAGTGCGCATGTTATCAGTGCTGCAGCCGCCGAAAACGCCCACAGTAGCGTTCCCAAGCGAGGTCAGTCCCGAACTATCAACGAGCGCCTGAAGCTCAGCCTGACTGAGTCCAAGACCGACACCAACGATGGAAATGGTGTCTTTGTACACATTTATCTGCGAAGTGACTTCCTTGCGCAGGGCAGGACCCCATTCAAGGAACCGCTTGGCAATATCAAGACGAGTCTGGGCATCACCAGCACTCCACTCCAGGCTCATGGCAGCAAAGCGAGGGAATGTGACAAGCTTGACAGTGACCTCAACGACGATGCCATATGTGCTACCGCCGCCGCCACGGATCGCCCAGAACAGGTCGGAGTTGCAGGATGGCGAGGCCTCGACAGTTGTGCCGTTGGCCAGCACCACTGTGGCTGATGCAATGTAGTCGGCACTCAAACCCATGGCGCGCATCTGCATGTTGAAGCCACCAGCGGACAAGAGTCCTGAAAGGCCAACGGTAGGGCAGATACCGCCGACAAAGGTAACATCATGCTCGTCCAGCGCCATGTACAGCGCCCCGAGACGGATGCCACCACCTACCGAGGCAGTCGTCTTGTCCGCAGACACATTCACATGATTCACGTGCGAAAGGTCAATGACCAACGAGCCGTTAAGCGATGAGTAGGCAAGGAAGCTATGAAGAAGACAAGAGTCAGTGTTTAGACAGGGGTAAGGGGCCGAGGCCCAGGGGAACTCGTGTGAGTGCTCACTGATGTCCGCCGGACCGTGCCACAGGAGGTACTCCATATGCGACGGCACAATTGACCAAAGGGGCGATTTCCGACACGTCTTTTGCGTACGCAATCAGCGCGGGAAACTCTTCGAATCTGTTGGGTTCCGTCAGTCAAGGACTCGGAGGACGATGATGGCGTTGGAGGACTGACTGAATCTTCTCCCCCAGGCGTGCATCTGTGTAAGTCGCATTCTCCGGTGTTACGATTCGCTGGCTCGGGTCCGACGCAGCAAACACTTGGCTCACGCAAGAAAAAAGACTGCTGCTCGTCGCGACAGGAGACGCCACCGCCGCCGTCGCGACAAGCACACTGCAAGCAATTGAGCGGACAAACATGACTTGCAGCAAGTCAAACTCCTTCCAAATGCACAAAGACTGAGGTGTGTTTATTGAATGTTTCCTTGGCTACTTGACCATTTTCGACTATTTGAGAAGACGACCATCTGCTGCGACGTCGACATCAGCGCTTTGTCATGTGGTCGCCTGGTGTGGGACTCACCTGACTGGATTCCATGACTTTGCGGAGGCCCGCAGAGCCTCCGTCTTTACGCGGAGCCGCGAATGCCGGCAGTTGCCGGCACTTTTTGAGCCTCAATCGTGCCATTGGTGGATCTTGCGCTACTCATGCGCAGTCGGATTGTTCTATCGCCGGTGTCACGACTTGTTGCAGTGGAAGCAGGAGCGTCCGAAGAGATGATGGACGCGCATCCCTCAAACGAAAAATTGAAGCGCTCGTATTGCCACGTCTAGACCTCTACCTGAAGATTGAAGGAAAACATTGTGCTCATTAGCAATTTTTAGAGATAATGAAAGATTAGAATGCGGCCATCAATCGTTTCTCGCCCTTGAAGCGCGCCCAGATGGCGAGCAGGGCACCAAACAAGAGGGATGCGGCGGTGAAGCCCAGGAAACCGTCCCAGTCAGTCCTGTCGGACAGAAGTGCTCCGCCAAGTGGGGCTCCGGTGAGCGCTCTTTAGAAAATTAGCAAGTGCTCTGTTGGAATCGTTGGAGAAGGCTCACCCGAAAGAACAAATGGCGAGCATGAGGCCAATGCGGAGACCAATCACATTGAGATGCGGAGTGATGCGCGTCACGCAAGTGGCTTGGAGCGAAATCAAACCACCAGAAAACAGACCAAAGAGGACAGAGAAGGTGACGGTTCCCGCCAGGCTGTAATCCTCTTGGTTAGCGTAGAGACCCAAAGCAAGGACTCCAGCAACCACAGAGCAAATAACAGTGATGTTGAAACTGGAGAAGATTAGCGACGTGCCAGACAGCCATGCAAACACTTACGGTCCAATCTTGTCTGCCATCCAGCCGGAAAACAGACGACCAAAAAACGATCCTGCATTCAGGTACGCCAGGAGGTAGTTTGCTCCGTCTTTGCTCATTCCGTGGCTGAGGCCATAGGTCGGCAGGTAGTAGAATGGAAGAAACATTCCCCAGAAAATGAAAAAGAATGAAGCCGTTGTTACAAGATACTTTCCATCCTTGAACGGGGAGCTGAAAGCATCCTTCGGAAGCGGAGGCTTCGGGCCCGAGGTCTTCTTCTCAACAATAAACCACGAAGCGGGGATCAGAAGTCCAAGGCAGATGAAGGCAACAGTGCGAACCGTCCATGCGAATCCAATGGTGTTGAATAGTTTTTGGATGATGATGGGCCACACAATACCGCCAATGGACGATCCGGAGATCACAATGCCCGTAGCCAACCCTCGTCGGTGGCTGAACCAAGACTGGATGGTTGAAATAGTCGGGTAGAACCTTGAAGATGACGTGCATCAGTCAAACTTTGCGCTTATGAGTTTGAAGCATATTGAAGTCGACTCACAACATGGCGTTCGCGATTCCGTAGAGAACACCCTGGGCAAGAGCGAGCTGGTAATACTCTTTGCACAGGCTGGTCATCATGAGCGAAAACACGTAGAGCACTCCCCCGGGAATGAAGACTGCGCGCGCTCCAAAGGCGTCGAATGCTGGACCAGCAAACATGCCGCCAATGAACAGGAGGAAAAGCTACCATGGTCAGCTGTCTGTCCTGACAAAAGTCTGAGCTACTCGTACCTGGATCGACCCAATCCATGAGATGGTACTAGGGTTGTACCCGTGGAGAAGCTCATCGTGATAGTAGGTTTCAAAGGTTCCAAAAGTGTTGAGCAACCCTAAGCATCGAGGACATTAGCATCCGTCAGTCTCCAGAATGGCGGAAGCTTTACCAAACGTGACGAAATAGGCAATGAATCCACCCGCAACCACTATCGCAGCCCGAACACGATTGGGTTTATCCGCAGAGCCGTCATGCGCGTCATCTGCGGTATAGGAAGGAGGCAGAGCCTCCGACGACGAGTAATTAGACTCGGAAACGTCAACTTTCTCGCTCATGGTTGACCGTTGGCGATTGAACTCTGATGGTGCGGCGCTCGCATGATAATTGGCCTCTATATTCAACTCAAACGCCTGGTTGGCCTCGTGTCCGTCCTCCCGCGCAAAGTCCCCGTCCGCGCACGGAGACGCGGCGCGAGCAAATCAGGGCAGCCAGTGCCGTCACTGTTATAGCCCAGATGCTGCGAGAGCCGCAACTTTGAACGGCAAACATGGAGACCAAGGCAGTTTACATTCTCTTTTGCACGGTGGTGGTGGTTCTCGTGGCCGTGTCCAGGGCCAACGCGTCGAAAAAGCTGAAGCGGCCGCGCCTCGGTGGACCTCCGCTGCTTGGAGATGCGGCTGCGTTTGCCAACAATCCGGTTGCTGCCATCAATCAGTCCGAGTCGCAATGCGGTCCCATTTTTGCGGTGCGCATGCTTTTCCGCGACAATGTGTGGCTTCGGGGAAACAAACTGAACAAATTCTACACGCACGTCAAGGAAGACACATGGTCATTCGGTGGTGGAATGGTGAGTGCCATGCAATTCTCGAATCTGTCAAATTTCATCTCCGCTGGCATTTTGCTCACATTCGTCCAGGGATTGTTCTTGAACAAAGTTGTTGTGCCCGGCTATTTCGATCATCTCCGCACCCTCGTCGGCTCGCTGAACCGCTGCATCAACAAAGCAGAAGCATTGAACCACTATGCTGGTGTTGCGCGCGAAGAAGCCGCCAAGTCTGTTGACGACTGGGCTCGCTCTGGCACGGATATTGAGCTCTTCGAGTCAGTGTCCTACCTTGTCCACAAGATCATCGTCCGCTGCCTCATGGGTCCCGACTTTTACGAGAAGAATGTCGACGACTTGTACCACCTCCTGCACGCCGTCGAGGCCGACATTGGAAACATGCTGCACTTCCTTCTGCCAGACTGGGTTCCGCATCCCGCCGCCCGTCGTTTGTGGAAGAAGCGCGATGAGATGCAAGATATCTTCCGGGAGCGACTGAAGGAACGCGAACAGAATCCGGAAAAGTGGGCGAATGCTGAAGACTACATCTCGCACACGCTGCGGGACAAGGTCGCTCTGCCACTGAAGGAATTCTTCCCGGCACACCACACGCTCCTCATGTTCGCGGCGCACACGAGCACTGTTGCCAGCATCTCGTGGACAATCACCGAGGTAAGCTTTTCTTCCTGGACCAAGATCGGCCGGCGCGGGAACTGACGATCTGCTGCACAGCTTCTTCGGAATCCCGATATTCTCCAGAAATTGCGCCACGAACTGAGCACGGTTGACAGCGTCCACTCGTCGCCGCTGCTGGTCGCTTGCCTCAAAGAGACTGGTCGTCATTACTCTGGCGTCAACATGCTGCGTCTTTCGCACGACCAAGTCACTCTTCCCGAGTCGAATGTTGTCGTTCCGGCGGGCTCCATCGTCTCCATTTCCCCATATCTGACGCACCACGACCCCGACAACTTTGCGCGGCCGTACGAGTGGCTCCCCGAGAGATGGATCGACGGCAAGGCGCAGCTCATCGCGCCAAAGGCAGCGGACGCATCGGTCTTTTTGGGCTTCGGGCAAGGGTCGCACAGGTGTCCTGGAGAGAAGATGGCGGGGTTTGTTACGCGAGAGGTGGTTGGATTTTTGGTCAAGGAGTGCACGTTTGACTGGGGAAAGCACGGCCGCCCCGCAAAGTTTGACCTCGACTTTACCAAGATTGGCAGTCCGTGGTTGAAGGGCGACGCCTTGGTGCGTGTAGCGCGCAAGTCGGCTGCTTAAGCAAGCAAAATAGTTCCGTAGTTGAGGATCAGTAATAGAGGTTGTTTTGACAATTATGGTATTTTGCTCCAATCGCTTCGTCTCCCGAAACTCGTGGCTGAATTGCCCAAAATCATCCTCGAAAGGCAAGGTTGCAGGGATAGCCTTGCAATTGTTATCTCTTCACATCCAGAGTCATGGGTCACTTACAGCTAATCATTGCACTTGGCAACTGTTGTGGAAAACTTCTTCTTTTCATCTCGTTCTCGAATGCTAGCCATTGCAAAGCCCAACGCCGCCCATGTGTATCATGATCCAAGGAGACAGTAAAACATGAATCAGGAGAATCCAACCCCAGACTCCAGATGGCAACGAAAAAAGAAGAAACAACCCAGCCGAATCATGCTGCCCGCCTCTATGCATGCCACCGCCCCCTAGCCAGCCTCAAAGTGCAGAAAGAACACGCCTAAGGATTTCCGTCAGTTCACCGACATGGTGGCGGTCGAACGCCCCGTCGTGATCCCCGCTGAAGTCGATGACTTGCAGCCCACCATCAAAGTCACTCGACTTCCACCCCATGGTTCCTTTGTGCTTTGTAGGAAGCGCACGCCTATATGGTGGTTTGAACGTCGTACACCGTATGAGGACCGCCCCCGTCGAGCACTTGCGCCGCAGGAAGCCCTTTTGGCCGGCCTCGGAGATGATTTCCAGTCCGTTTTTGATGTGCTGCCGCATCCTGCAGAAAATGAGGTCTCGGTCAAGCAGGTCGATTTCGTCGTCGAGGCTCTCTTCAGTCCCGTCTTGCGAGTAGCATGATGATGCGCAGGAAGAACAGACGGAGCAGGCGCAGGAGGAGCCATCGTAGTCGAGGTTGGAGGGTCCCGTGGTCATCCGACTGGCAATCGCTTCGAAGAGCCCATTGGCGCGCTTCTCGAGCTCGGGAGACTCTCGCAGCTGGCTCATCGTCTCTGGATTTGCAGAGTCGACCATGATGACGCGTTCCACTCGTTGCCCCATGGCTTCGAAGATCTGAGCCATCTTGACGGCAATCATGCCGCCCATCGACCAGCCCCCCAGCAGATATGGCCCTGTTGACTGGATCTCGCGGCGGATTCGACTGACATACTCAGCGGCGAGCTTGTCAAGAGACGCTGGAAGCTGGTAGCGGAGGTCGCTGTACGTCGGCGATGTGATGCCGTAGACTGGGCGTGCCAGGTCGCTGGAATCGAGAGGGCCGAGAGCAAAGTATGGAAGTGCAAGCCCGGAAACCGCGTGCACCAGGAAGAGAGGCGTAAGGTTAGAGTCGGTCCTGCCCTGCAGAAGCTCAATGGTCTCCATGTTTCTCTCCCTGTATGCGGCTGACTTGTGGTAGCAGGACGGTGAAAGAATAGGGTTATTCTTTGAGTCGCAAAGTTTGAGGCTCTTCAAGGTGCCGTACCAGCGGTAGTTTTGATATCAGAGAAAAACAGAAAAAACAGGCTTCCATGCCTCGTAAGGGGCGTCGTTCTGAGTCGCGGTGCTGTGCATCCCGATGCGGCTCCGCCCGCCGCTCCGTCTGCTCCGCTGGCGAGCGGACACACCCGGAGGCTACTCAACTTCGTCAATTTTGTATGGGGTTGATAATGAGCTGGAATTGGAACGCGATGATGGCTGCAATTCCAGGCAAGACTCGCAATATCGTTCGACCATGAAGCCACTCAGCATCTCCTTCCAAGCCCTCCTCGCATTAGGCGGTCTGGGGCGTGTAGCAGCCGCGCCTACCCAGGCAAGGTCTTGGGAGATGCCACTGACTTGGAATCATTTTGGATTCCTAGCGAAGGACACCATCACTGTCGGCACGCCGCCGCAGAACGTTACCGTCTTTGTCGACTGGACATGGATCAGCCAGTACCTCATTACAGAGACTTGTCACGGCACCAACAACACCAGCGCCTGTCTGAACAAGGAGCAGTCGTATTTCCGCACGAAAGACTCGTCGACGTTTCGAAACGAGACTGTCCTATTCCCGAGCAGGACGTGGAATCCAAACCACTTTTTCTTCGATCTGGACCTGACTGTCGACTACGCCTCGGATATCCTTGCCGTTGGTCCTTACGGGCAGCGCACCGTCGTCCAGGCCGCCGATTTTCAGTTTGACCAGGGAGAAGACTTCTATCCCTTCGACGGCGTTTTTGGACTGTCGCCTGTTTTCGCCAATGACAATGGTAAGTTGTGCACATGGCCCCCAATCTGCTCGCAGATCACACACAAGCATAAACTTACACATCATGCCACTCACAATTAGCCTCGTACCAATCGCCCTTCTTCCAGGGCTGGCAGGCGGGTACCTGGTCGACTCCGATCGTCGCATTCCACTATTGCTACAACGGCTCAGTCGACACGCTCAAAGGGACTTGCGGTGGCGCCGACGGCCTGCAGCAATTGGGTGGATACAACCCGGCGCTTGTAAAGGACGAAATTTTCTGGTACGACAACATCGTGTTCCCCGAGGTCAACAACGTCGACTTCATCTACACGCCGCCAGTCATCAACTACTGGGCGCTTACTCTCACGTCCCTGAGCATCGGCAATGAGTCGCAGGCGCTAAACACCACTGTCGGTTCTGGTGCCATCTTCGACCACGCCAGCTACGGGCGCGGAGCTCCGCTGTCCGTGGACGCCTACACGCGCCTCGTCGAACTGACCAGCGGCAAGCCAATCACCATGGCAGAGCCGCCCAACAACGGCGAGCAGTCCTTTTACGAGGTGGAGTGCGGCCAAGTCGGTGCCTTCCCTACGCTTTCCTACACGTTTGCCGGTCACGACAAGGTGTGGGAGATCTTGCCGTCCAATTACGTCGAGGATTTTGGCAACGGCACCTGCGTACTCAACGTGCGCACGCTGGGCTACGGCGACATGGTCGCCGGCAACTTTGGCGAGACGTTTTCCAAGGACAAGTACGTCCTGTTTGACTTTGAGACCCTCAAGGTCGGTCTCGCCGATCTTGCCTGGTAGAGCACTGCGCGACTTTGCAGACCGGTCATGGGAGCAGAAGATGGAGCAGCTGGTGGAGGCATTACTCAATTTTCTCATTCTTATCACCCTCCGCGGTGACTCCATTGTGTACATTGAAATTATTACGCCGAATAATGTGTGGGGGATCTGTTGCTGGACGCTGTCAGGTACTGTGGGTTCATAGTAGTAGCTCGTAAAACGTACATGGTTTCGAATGACTGGCTCACCGCACAGCTGTGCGCACGGAGCCTCCCCGTGCAACGGCCTCTAGTTGAATGCTCAATACAGCGATTTTTCTGATTGGACGTGGTCCCAGGCCGGTTTCGTGAGGTACTTTTGGGATGGACATTGTCTCGGTACGAATAGCTGTGGGGGCTAGTCTGCCGGCGTGAAGGGTGGGTCACAATGATGGTCTGTGGTTCCGCAACACGATGGCCATCTCAGCATCTGCGGCGTTGATGCTGAGGCAAAAATTGACCGTTGCTCCAGTGTTTGTTGAGAAAATCCTCCACATGCGGGCGATGGTGGAGGTCGGAGGAGACTTCCGATGTAGGGAGCGTGCCCTGTCGATCCAAAGTACCCCGGCTCGACCAGACTCGACCCTTGCGCCACGACATGCCTTTAGGTTGTCCGCGTGTCGCTAGCACTCGCGAGTCAAGCGAGAACGTGGTCAGCCACCACCAGCACTTCGGCGCGATCCCCTGCCATATGCATGGGCAGTTACCAGACAAGAGATATAAGGTTATGTTGGGGGACTATGGGCTTGCGGACATGTGCGGCTAAGTCTGTAGAGAACCAAGCTCAACATGACGACCACCACATCCACAGCCAAACAGTCTCTCCGGAGGAGCTGCCGCTTTTGTCGCGCCCGGAAGATCCGTTGCTCTGGCCATGGGATCTGTGATGCTTGTCGCGAGCGCGATATTGACTGCGTCTACGACTTCGAAGTCCCCAAACCAAGAGCCGAATCTTCGGACGCAAACGCCTCGACACCGTCACCTTTGACCAGCAGTACACCATCGAGTACCACGACCGTCGCTGCCGACCTCGAAGCAGACTTCGCCGCTTCATATCCTCCGCCTTCGGCTGCTGGACCTTCGCCTCCTCCGCGCGCCACCCGCGAACACCTCGATTATCACGATGTTCTGCCTCTCCTGGTCCAGGATTTTGTCGGTCTGGCAGCGGTCAAGCTGGGCAGGCTTGGCTGTCAACACATCGTCAATGGCGGCGGTTCTCTCTGCCGCCGTGGCATTGCTGAAGATACGACCGAGACAATGTTCGATCAACCTCCCGTCGATCCCCCGCTTGCTCGCTATGAGGTTGGGAGCGGACGCCGTAGTTCTCAGATGATCGACATCTGGTTCTCCATGCACCCGCTCACAGTCATTGTTTCCAAGACACTTCTTCTCCGCGGCCCCAAGACAAAGCCAATCGACGAGGCTCTGTTGGCTGCAATTCTGGGTGACGCAGAGCTTGCTCAAGAAGATGAAAGTGCCAGGGAATGCGGACGACAACTCCTCGCATGGGCTGCTCATCAACTTCGGTCTCGTCCTTCGTCCACCATTGATCTTTCCACGGTCCAAGTGCTCCTGATTCTGGCATGGCACGAGCTGTGCCGGGGCTCGTTGCGGAGAGCTGCGTGCTATGTGCGGTATGCTGGTCGAATGATGGCAACGGTGAAGGACAGCGCACCAGATACCCACAGCAGGATAAACGGTATCTCAGTTGCAGAGGTAAGTTGGACGAACCAGGAGGTATCAACGTCGCTGACGAATTGCAGATTGAGGCGGAGCTCCTGGCGTACGCCTGGTGGACGACTTTTGCCTTGAGCCTCTGGTCCTTCATGCAGGATGACCGTCCATTTCTTCCTCTTCTGCATTCTTTTTTGCCGCCCAGCTTCCTCCCGACAGAAGGCTCAGCCTCGGTCTCGATCAAACTCGACATTGCGTCGGAGAACCTTTCGACGCTGCCGGCTCAGCGACGCATGGTGCGCCAGATCTGGTCTCTGAGCCACATTGCCTCGGCCGTCGCCCACGCCTATGCCTCTTGGCCACAAACCTCGGAAAACCTCAACAACGTGGCTATCTCAGCCAACTGGCAAGAAAGGTCTCTTCACCAATTCCGTCGACTCTTGAGGTTCAGTCAGAACCAGGAAGCTGCTGAGGTCTGCAACACAGCCCGCCGCGTCTTCTCTGACTGCATCGCGCTGTTTCAGGAGCAATCTTCCAATCACGTCACATCGGCGGTAGTCCTGACGTCGTTTTACATCCTCCTCATTCACTTTGTCTTTCCCCGGAATACGAAGGAAGACACCTCGCCTGCGATATCCGATCCGGTTGAGATCCACCAGATGTTGCGGGATTTTCTGTCCTTTGCCGACGCTCTCCTGTCCCTGATGGAGAAATCAAATCAAATCAACTTTGCAGGATCCAAGACCGGTTACCATTCTTGCTTGGCAGGACTTCATTTGCAAGCTGTCGACGCCTGCAGCCGCGGTTTCGAATTTTTCGCTTCTTGCGCACAGAATGGCTTGTTCCCCATTACGAGGACGATAACTGCGCATGCCGATGGGCTCTACAGGGCGGCTACTCAGGTCAAAGGGTTCGCCCAGGACAAGGTTGAGGCTCCGGCCAAGTCTCTCCGGCCCGTGATGAAGCGCCTCAAAGCTTCGCGTGTCTTCTTTTACGCCTGCAGCAAGCGGGACAGGGTCGAGATCGAGCAGCCGCAGCCTGGCCAGGCGGTCGGAGAATGGGTACCAACTCCAGTAATCACCCCGAACGGGTCGGATGACTCGAGCAGTAGCGAGGAGTCGACAACGCCCATCAGCCGCTCTAGGAAGCGCTCACCCGTTCAAGGCCTGTCACGATCTCCAAAGCGTAAGATGGCCGAGTTTTTGGCTGACTCCTGGGACAACATGGGGTACATCGCCAGCGGGTGCGGCTCTCCGATGCTGCAGGGCCTGGACGATGGACCGATGCTGCCGAACTTTGCGCAGTTTCCGCTCCGAAAGAAGCGCTCCACGCCAGACGGGTCAGAGCCGGTCGGCCTCAATGGCAATGGCGACTTTTGCTTCACGCAGGCCTTTTGCAGCGCCACGTCGCAACCCATCACGGCCACAACCGCGGGTATGGCGACGCCTTCGCTGACACCCAACGCGAACCCGGGTTCAGGAACCAATTTTGGATTTTTCGATCCGGCTGGCACAAACAAAGACTTTGATGTGCCTTCACTGTACCTCGGAACATCCGAAGCCGACTTTTCCGCCACGCTACTGGCAAACGAGCCACAGATGACACCGGCCAGCCTCTGCTCGTCCAGCCTTAGCAACGCGTCGGCGACAACAAGCCCGCAGACCGACTACTTTGGAGCGACGGCGGCAGGGCCGGGAGCGACCGCTTGGGATTTCCAAAAGAGGCGATGGCCCAGGTACGATGATCTCTTTTTCGGAGAATGATGCGCTACGAGAGCCATTTCCTTACTCTTGTCTCCTTTGTCATGTCACGGTTTCTTGCTTCATCGTTGGAGAGATTGCTCGTTTGCTTCCTTGGTAATTTGTCACGTGAATACCCTTGGTAGTTGTTTGCTCGTTTCCTATATTGCAGGTAGTCAGAAATAGAATCTTTGGCAAATGGAACACCACTTCCTCAATGCACGTGTTGACTGCAAGCTACGAGAGACCATGCAGGTGACAACAACGTGCATGCAGTGAGACATCATATGGAGCGTACCTAGCGTCATTGCGATGCGGAGCATCGTCATCTCAACGGCTTCAGCATCAACATCTCGCCATCCACCACCGCACCATCTCCCAATGAGAGGCTGAAGCGGCGCGTCGTGAGCCAATGCCACGCCAGCACCATCCAGGTGTGCGGATTCAGAGTCATGGTCCTGGTACTATGTTTCGCCCGGAGCAGCATTGAGCCGCGAGCCGGGATTGCGCGAGCCCTCAGGCAGACAGGAAGACGACGGGTGTGGCAGGCGAAAAGGTCGTCCATCTCCCGGCATGGCAGCAACAGGCGAGAACTGCGGCGATCCACGCCCCCTGGCTGCCGGTAAGTGTCGGACAGGATGAAGGGTAGGGCATGATAGATTAGGGTAGGGCAACAAAAGAGGTGTCGGGAGAGCAGGTCTGGGGTCCAGGACGTGAGGTGAGAAGTTTGCGTGAGGTGCAGGGGCGGGCCCGAGCCGCACAGCGCCAGTACCAATGGGGCTAGTGCACTTAGGGAGTATATCGGCCCGGAGCGCTAAACCCCTGCCGGCGCATCAGGACCGAAAGTTTATTTCTACCTGCCACGGCCTTCATTCGTCCTCCATGCGCTTCTTGACTCTCCTTAAGACCGATCCGAGTCGGCGACCTCTCTCACTTGACACCCAGGCGCCCCCTCAAGCCGGGCTGGACCGCGCTCTTGGCACCGTGCCCTGCTTGACTTGGAAAATACGATTAATGCGGCTCCCGCGCACACCATGGGCTAGGTACCAGTCAGTTCGCCCGTGATCCTGTGGTCAAGTGGGGACTGGTCACAGGAGCCATGAAGTTTGAAGCTTTTTTGACTTGCACATCTCTTGTTAAGCTTTGTTGGGTCGAGGCCTGACCTATTGGACGACGGCGAATACCGACACTGCGCTCATTATGAGGTCTTCAAAACGGAAAACCGGTACCGCAGTGTCTTCTCTACGAGACGCAAGGCCTGTCAAGAAGCAGACGAACCGGTGTACCCGCGAGCTGGTTCCTCGTCGTAGCCCCGCAACGTGTCCCGGATGGATGGACGGATGCCTTGAGAACAGAGCATGAGCCTTCAGAGGCACCGAGACGCGCTTAGCTCCACCAACTGCCGGCCGTTGAGTGCGATGGTACGACTGGCAGAAGCCGAAACAGCCTGAGTAATGGGGCATCAAGGCTGAATCTCAGCCAAAGCAAACTACTCGTGGCAACAAGACCCTTGCCAGAGTGATCAACCCCCAGAGATTGACATCCGATGTGCGAGTCAAGCCGCCACTGCCGCCATGATTCGCATTGTCGGGCTCGCTCGCGCCACTCAGACTAGCCGGTACGAATAGGCAGGAGAACACGACAATTTACTATTGTGCCATTTGATTGTCTTATGGGAATCAGATTGAGACTGCATTATCCAAATTACCTACGCCAACAACATGAAGAACTCTCCCTCAGGCCATGATTCAACTGCTTCTCCGCGAAATGCTTGCATGACGTTTCTCCCGCCTGTCATCTCCCGCACCTGTCATCTGCACGGGATACTCGTCTCGACATCCTGCACCTGACCGACCTGGCGCTACGCCTGCCTATTGCATCTTCTTGTCCCTGCCTAGCGCGTCAACGGAAGGCTGATAGCCATACAACCACTTCAGGTACCACATCCAGACCCAGGCAGGTGCATAACCGTAAATCAGCTTTCGAATGAACGGGCCAAATCCCAACGGCAGGTTCGCCGTGTGCACCTTGGCGTAGCTGGCCGAAAAGTCGGCAACGGCTTTGGCTCGGTCCTCACGCTCCCGCGCATAACTCTTCAACACATCTGGTATATTTTTGGAAGACGAGGAGGAGGGGGAGTAGTGTCGGTGCAGCATGTTGGCCAGGATCGTGGCGTCTTCGATGGCTTGACAGGCTCCTTGGCCGAAGAACGATGTCATCGAGTGGGCAGCTAATAAAGCAAGGATCAGACTCATGTCGTAGTGGCTGATAGGGTCTGCGGGGTAGGAGCAGGGGGAGCTGTGGTGTCCAAAGGGAAGGCGGGGGTATCCAACACTTACCATCTCCAAGCAGCGCGACACGTCCACTCGACATCGTGGGAAAGCTGAGCTCCGAAAACACATTGCTTGCCACAAAACGCTCAGATTTGTTGACGACTGGACAAGAAAAGACGTTAGCGTCAAAGTTTCGGTTTCAGTAATCGTCTTTCTCGCTTTCGGCTGCACTGACTACAAGCCGAATTGGTTGCCTGCAGCGCGTAGCCGACCTCGAAGCTCACGATGGACCCAACTTACTTTCTTCGAAACGGCCATGCTCCGCAAACGGGTGGAACTTCTTGCCGTAGACGTCGTTGATGGTATCGAGAGTCGTATTCTCCCACACGGAACGGTCACTCCTGACGGACGACGGATCGACAACCTTGACGCCAATGTACCACTGTCTGTTCTCAACGCACGGCCAAGTGGTGAGGACCGAGTCGTCGAAAAACAACCAGTTGCCCACGCCCAGGTCGGACTGGCTGAGGTGCTCCAGCGGCTGCGTGTAGCCCGACATGTGGACGCGCCCGGTGAAGCGGATAGTGTTGGCGGCATTTTCCATACCGCTGTTGCGCGCCAGGATGCGACGGACGACGGATCGAATGCCGTCAGCCGCGACGAGCATGTCACCCGTGAATTCGCGGCCGTCCTCGAGGCGCGCCCTCACCACCTCATCCTTTGGCGCGTCCAACACATCGACAACCTTGGCGTCCAAGACGACGGTCTCGTCGCCGCCGGCTGCCTCATACAGCATGTGGTGGAACAAGTGGCGCTCAATCGAGTAGACGGGGTACTTGAACCAGGGCTCCATGTCGAAGTCGAGCTCGCGCCAAAACGTCGTGTTGTGGTGGATCTTGATGCTGCGCAGCTTCTGGCCGTGCTTCTGGATGGCGCCGTACAGCCCCATCTGGTCCAGCACGCGCAGCGCATTGGGTGCCAGCGAGATACCGGCACCTGCGGGTGTCAGCTCCGCCGTCCGCTCCAGCACTTTGCACGAAATGTTGATCCGGCGCAATATCGCAGCAAGCATCAACCCGCCCAGTCCACCGCCCACGATGAGCACCTGTGTGTCGGCCGCGCGTTGCTTCTCCTGCGTCGAGTCCATGGCCGGCATCTGTGAAATCGTAGCTGACAATTCGAATTGGAAGGCTTTCTGTAGTCAATACAGCCGGTCAGACCAAATAAACAAACAAAGCAGGGGCGGTATAAAAAAAGGAGCTCTTCAACAAGTTCGTGCGTGCGTGCAGGACCTACACCATCATCTCACGGCAACTCGTCCTCATAAGGCTTGTCTGCCAGCGCCGCCTCCATCACTGCATCACCACGTCGACCGTCCAGCCGTCTCATCGTGTCTCCGGTGCCGCCTCTCGCCGCGCCGTGTTGCGGCGCCGCATCCGCGTCGGAGCGGAGCGCGGAGGTGCCCCGCCGCAGCTCGGTCGCGACGCCCGATAACGTGATATCCGCCACTTTCTAACCCGTTCGGATCCTTCGAGAAATCAGCTGGAATTCAGCTTTCCTTGTCCTTGGTGTTGTTGCCTGGGCTGAGTCGACTGACTGGCTGACAGATTGGTAGATTGCCTGCCATGCCTTCCCTGTCACATGGTCCCCTTGCGCCATTGGAAACGAAATGTCAACTCCATCATTTAGTGCCAAAGTGTCGCAGTGAGCGGCGGCACATGGCGAGTATTCAAATGACCAAGTCGAGAGCTCCGTAAATGCAGAGCATTCAAGCATCTTGAGCTTAAAGTCTTCGACATTCGAGGTCGTACAAGTAAAGCCACAGGGAGCATTCAATCATTCGGACTTGGCTTTGAAGCACTCGGACTTTATCGTTCAGCACTCGGACTTCCTCGCCTAGGAGTCGACGACTTTCTCGCGGTCCGCTGTGCCTTCGGTTGGTGCGGGACCTACCTAAACCTACCCAAACTCAAAATGAAGCCCAGGGACCCAAGAAGCAAAGTTTATGCACACCGGGAACGCGTAATGCCGTCCATGCGAGAGTTTGGTTTTTGGTTGGTTAAATGAGGTCCACGGGTCTCCCTGGTTGGTTGAGAATTCTAGATTAGTGGTCTGTCGGCTTCGTCGCCGCCCTCTGAGTAGGCCAATTAAGAATTGTCAACAACAAGATGGAGAAGGGTTGCTTGAATGATTCCCAGGAATGCGTATCTTGACTTGGTGTACCTTGAAGTTGTCGTTTCTTTTGCGTTCCACTGCATCCTTGCGAAGTCGTGCATGTTGGATCAATTGTACATATATTGTATGTGAATCGGTGTGCTACCGACATGTCCGATATTGTGTGTGGGTTGACGTAAAATGGATTTGGCCGAAGCTGGGAGGTCAAGACGCGTAGAAAAAGGAGATTTCGCGCCACGATTTCGTTGCGAATCGAGGATGCCGGTGGTTTCTTTGCTGCGCTCAGGGGAAGTCGAACAAGAGGTGCAGGAATTCGGCTACTGAGTGGATTAGCGCAACCACCAAAAACCAGGACACGTAAAAGAAAGAATATTGCGGGGAAGAGAGAGCAATTGGGAGTCATCATCTTGATCCAGTCGATGGCTTCGTAAAATTGTCAAAGTGCCTCACCTCGCCTTGTCTCCTGCAACGGCTTGTGAGATGGCCTCGATGCCCTCTCTCACCCACATCCGTCCTGCTCCTGCGAATTTTTGGTGCATCGGAGGACGGCTGGAGGAGTGAATTATCCACTGAGACGCGCCCATGTCGTTTGCAATTACCACACGCCTTGATGCGCCATCATTCTTCTAGCCCTGTTGGAGTCTTTTACGGTCAGCAGAGCGATATGGATGGGCGAGCGTCGAGGTGAGGTCAAGCGGTGCGGAAGGGTTGGGGCCGATGAGTGAGCGATGGGGTAAGATTGAGGGCGGGAAAGACGCAAAAGTCGTGCCTGCCCACATGGCTGAGGTAGGAAAGCAGCCGCTGCACCTGCCTACATGATGCAGACAGAATATCAGCCGTCGTGCATGCCGCAGGTAGGAAGGTAGAGGGCGACTGCCACGGTGTCTTGCAATGGTTCTTTGAATGATCGCATTGGAAGATAAGGTACTCTCAGATATAAGCGCTTGAATGCTCCTTGTGACTACCCGATCAAGAAAGAAATTCTCTCTATGTTCAAAGCATCAAGTGCTTGAATGCTCCCTGTGGCTACTCATCGAGAGAGAAAATTCTCTCTAAGTCCAAAGCATCAAGCGCTTGATCGCTCCTTGTGACTACCCATCAAGACAGAAAATTCTCTCCATGTTCAAAGCATCAAGCGCTTGAACACTCCTCATCTCAACGTGTTCTTACCCGGCAATAGGGACTCTCAGAATTGGCAATTTCTTTGGTCACCCACAGTGATACCGTCATGCGCTGAAGTTGAAGGAAAGACACAGTCACTGGGAGAAAGTCTGTCGGAAATCAGAATCGCCACAGAAGTTTCACAAGAGAATTGTTGGAATCGAATATGAAATGAACAAGTAAATTAAAACAAGTCTACAAAACATTACCAAGCCAAACAAAAGCCAAAACAGAGAAACAATTGCCAAAACAGGTCGAGCACTTCCAAATCCAACACCAGGAAAAACAGAATGTACAAGAACTATTTACATGAAAAACAAGACAAGGGCGAAACGAAACTGGGCACTACTCTGCGTGCCTCTCCCAGACCTCACTCAAGTACTTGCCATCAACAGGAGGACAAGCGACACTCTTTCCAACCTTCGCCAGCGCCTCATCCGTCTTCTTCCTGTCGAGCGAGAAGATGGTGTGACCGTTGTTGAAGTAACCGCGGAGGACCTCCCACTTGAGCTTGCCATCCTCGTCCAGGCTAGTGGCGTGCTTGTTGAGCCACTCGTCGAGCGGGATGAGCTGGCCCTCTTCCCTGCCCGGGTTGATTTGCGGAATGACCTGCGCCAGGTCCTTGAGCTTGAGCGGCTGCGGGTTGCCGATGTGGAAGATGGAAATGTCGTCGTGGGACAGCTGGTCGTGCGTTGCCAGCGTGTGCATTGTCGTCGCGAGCGTGTCGACTGGGATGAAGTCAATGTCCCAGGCCGGCTTGTTGGGCTCGTCTGCGGGAATCAGCCCCGTGTCGACCATGCCGAAGATCATGCGGCCGATGAAGCCGTCAGAGGGCTCGGGAACTTGAGTGGCGGAACTGGCTGTGACTGCTGAGGCGCGGTAGATGGTGACGGGGAATCCACGACGAGCCGCCCGACTGAGTAGGCGCTCGGCCACCCAGCGCGTCTTGAAGTAGCCAAAGTCGTCGGTGGGCGGTGGCGAGAAGTGCTCAACGTCTTCTTCAGCGATAGAGATTGACTTGCGCGTGAGGTTGGCGTTGACCCAAGCCTGAAGGTGTGGCACACTCCAAGTCGAGAGGTAATGAATCTCTGCCAGGGAGTCTCCAACTCCAGACAGCTCGACGAGGTCAAGAATAGGGCCCACGTTGGATTGCTTCAGGTCCCGGTAATTCTTGAGCAAATTGACATGTCCGCCGAGGTGGAAAATGGCGTGGACCGATTTTCCGAGAGCGGTGAACTGTGAGTCCTTGAGACCGAAGTGAGGCTTGCTGAGGACTCCTCGGACTGATCGAACGCGAGTGAAGATAGCCATTTCCATTTCTTCGCTGAGCAGGCCATAAGTCTTGAATTCTTGGAGAAGGACTGCCTTGTCACAGATTTCTTCGGACCCGAGGACGTGAACAGTCGTATTTGGCTCTTCGCTGAGGATGGTAGCGAGGAGATGGATTCCAATGTACGACTCGGCACCAGTCATGAGGATGGAGCGGATCGCAGAGCGCGCAATGGCAGATTTGGCGATGACCTGGTATTGCGAAGCCGAAGGCAGAGCAGACTCTTTCTCCCAATCGATGACCGAATCGTCTGATTTGCGAGACTTGGAAGGAGCCGACTTGCCACCAGATTGGATGAATGAGCAGATCGCTTCGGCCGTCGGATTCTTGAGGAGTTGCTGCATCGAAGGAGCGGTCTTGAAGGTACGCTTGACCTTGGATTGGAGGCGCAGGAGAAGAATGCTATTGCCTCCAATCGCAAAGAAATTGTCCTGGAGGCCGATTAGAGTATCTCTGCCGACGACGTCTTGGATCATTTGGAGAACCTTGAGCTCATTCTCCCCGAGACCCTCATTTTGAGTCGCAGCTTCGGTGGTCGACGACTGCTGCACTTGAGTTCCGGGGTAGACGAGATCCAATTGCCGGTTCAGCAAGTTCTGACGGTCGACCTTGCCGCCGATGGTGACAGGGAGGGAGTTGAGGAACTGGTAGCCGCTGGGGAGCATGTAGGGGTTCAGGTTTTTCGCGATGCGCTCGTGGAGCATGGTGACGTATTGGGCGCGTTCGGCAGGAGACTCGATGGGAATCTTGGTGACGATGAACGCGACCAGCTTTCGGTTGTCAACCAGGGAGGCATCCAGGGAGTCATCGTCAGTGCGCGCAACGACGGAAATGTCGACCAAACCTTGCGAGCCCTCAAAGGATTGCTTGTAGAGTTGCTGCTCGACCTCTCCGAGATCGATACGGAAACCCCTCAGCTTGATTTGCTTGTCTCCAGCGATGCGTCCATGGAATTCAAGCTGAGAGTCGGGGCGGAAGCGACCCTTGTCACCAGTCCGGAACATTCTTGTCCAACCTCTCTCGCGGTCATCGTCGGAGCACCATGGGTCGAGCACAAAAGAGTGTGCATTGGCGTCTGGGCGGTTGAGGTATCCAGCACCGACCTGGGCACCTCCGACCACGATCTCTCCAATCATGCCGGCAGGGAGTGGGTGAAGACGGGAATCGACAATGTAGTGGCGGCAGTTGGACATGGGATATCCGATGGGAATGCTAACGACGTCTTCAGCGGGATACTCGACTTTGTGGATGGTCGTTTGGACGACGAGTTCGCTGGGGCTCCATGTGTTGTAGGCAGTCGCAGGCGTTTGGAGGTCGTAAAATGCCTTGGCGACTCGCACGGGAAGGCGCTCTCCAGCAAAGTAGGCGACTCGGTAGTTCTTGCACTCGCGCAGCGCCTCTGAGTTGTGCTCGAGAAGCAGAGCGAATTGAGTAGGAGTGAAGTAGGTCACCGACACTCCTTCATTGCGCATGAAGTCGGCCAGGGCCGCGGGGTCCTTTCGTGTGTCGGGAGACGCGACGCAAACAGTGGCGCCAGTGGTGAGCGCCGAAAAGATTTGGACAATGGAAAGATCGAAACAAATTGAGGACTGGTGCAAAAACGTGTCGGAAGAAGAAAATTCGTAATCTCTTTGCAGCGTGCTCAGCATCGCCTGCGTGTTGGACTGGGTGAGAACGACGCCCTTAGGCTTTCCGGTGCTTCCCTAAAATCATGGCGTTTTAGCTTTGGTCCATGGTCGTGGCTGACCGTCTTACCGATGTGTAGATCATGTAGAACGGATCTGAAGGGCTCGAGACGGGAGACTGACCCAACTTGCTCGCCTCTGAGGCACAGCTTGCAATACCAACAAGGCGCACCGACTGGCCCGCCTTCTTCACAACCTCCTCTCCAACAGACTCCAATCCTTCGCCAACCAAAATCACCTCAGCACCAGAATCGGAAACCATGAAAGCCAGACGGTCGACGGCAAAAGTCGGGTCAAGTGCGACATAACCGTTGCGTGCGAGGAGCACTCCCAGCATGCTGCTGATCGCTTCAACACCGGGGTTCGACAGAATGGCGACGCGCTGAGACGGCTCGACACCAGATTTGGTCAGGACTGCGCCGATGCGCTGCGCCTTGTCCACAAGCTTCTCGTAGGTGATGCTGTCGCCGTCAGAAGTCTTGATTGCGGTGGCGTTGGGGCTGTCTTCCGCAGCACGCAAGATCTTAGTCAGGACGCTCTCTTCCTTCCAAGCATTCTCGGTGTACTGCGTGTTCCAGTACTTCTCCTTGAGGTGAAGTAGCTCCTTGCAGCCGGACATGTCAATTTCCTCAATCGGCTGACGGTGGTCTTTGACACAGCTTGCGAGGAAAGTCAAGAAGTTGTCGAGGAAGCGCTCCATGTCTTCTGCGCCGTAAAGATCAGTCGAGTACTCCAAATTGAGGTTCAGACCGTCAGAAACCGCCAAGGCTTCGAGCTGGAGATCGCAGGCCGTGGGAATGTCGCTGGATTCTACGTTGTCGATGTCGAAGTCGCGAGCGGAGAATGTTGGCATCTCTCCGTGAATTTGGTAGTTGACTGCAATCTGACCGATCGGGAAATGGCTCGAAGTCTTCTCTGCCTGGACTACCTCAACAATCTTGTCGAAGGGGACGTCCTTGTGGGACATCGCATCAAGGGTGCGACGGCGGCAGGAGGCGAACAAATCGTCGAAGCTGGTCTCGCATTCGTCACGGCACCGGATCGGGATCATGTTGACGAAGAAGCCAGTCACATCCTCCAAATCAGGGTGAGGACGGCTGCCGTCGATCATCAGGATAGTCATGTCCTTGTCTTCGGTGTACCGGTAGTAGAAGGCACGGAAAGCCGCCAGCAAGAAATGGAATGGGGTGGCGTTGGACTGCGAGCAAATGCGCTTCATGCGGTTCAGGAGGTTGAGGTTCAGCTTCGTCTTCAGCAAAGCCCGTTCGCGGCTGTCTACGGCCGGTCTGTTGCCCTTGGCAAAAGGCAACAGCCTGGATGCCGCGGGCGCATCCGCGAGCTCCTCCTTCCAGAAGCGAATCTCGGACGCGAATTCGGGAGAGGCCAAGAGGGCGTTGTGCCAAATGGCGAAGTCGGCGTAGCCAATCGATGGCCATGCAACCGTAGATAGGTCCTTGTTGCTCTCGATTGTGTCGTAAATGGAAACAAGGCGCTGGAGCCACGCCTTGGAAGAACCGCGGTCCACCGCGATATGGTGGAAAATGTGAACGACAGCAAATTCATCCTCGCCGAGCTTAACCATGGTCGCTCTCATGTTTTCGCCAGCCTCGATGTCCAACTCCTGGCTCTTGGACTCTGCGATGAACTTTTCCAGTGCACCTTCACGGTCACGGTGGCTCGACAGGTCCATGAAATCCATCTCAAAGCCATTTTCTTCCAACACCTCTTGCTCCGCAAACTCGTCTCCTTCGAAGTAGGAGGTGCGGAGAATCGCGTCGCGACGGACGATTTCGCGGTAGGTTTCAGCGAGGGCAGAAATCTTCGGGCGGCCCTTGAGATGGAAGACGGTGGAGAGGTTGAGCTGAGACTTGTCTTCCGCGAGGTTGTGGACCCACCACATGCGGCTCTGGAAAGTGGACAGCGGCACGGGTTGAGACTTGTCAGCGACAGGAATATCACCCAAGGTGGATTTCGCAACAACCTGGGTGTCTTTCTTGCCTTCAGTCTCCTTGGAAGCCTCCGACTCGCTGGCAGCAGCGGTACTGGTGCTCTTGGCCTGCGTAGCAAGCATCTCAGCAACCTTGGTGACCAAAGCGTTGATCGACTTCGCGCTGAGAACGTCAAACAGAGCGATGTCAACACCAACGGCTTTGCGGAACCACTTGCGGAATTCGACGGCGACGATGGAATCCAGACCATAGGCAGAGAGAGGGTTGCTGGCTTGGATGATTTCGACTGGAGTAGCCAAAACTGCAGCAACCTTGGCAATGAATGCCTCGAGAAGAATTGCCGTTCTCTCCTCGAGAGTAGTCGCCGCTTCCAACTGAGCCGTGAGGTTCTTGGTTGCCCCAGAGGTGTTGCCGGTCTGGTTGAAGTCGTGGTTCGCGTAAAGGTTGCGTTGCAGTGGCTTGGTAGCCCAGTCGACGTCTTTGCGAGAGAGGTTGAGTCCAGTGATGATCTGATGCTTGTCAACTCCTCGGCTGTCAACCGTCTCGTTTTTGTTTGACTTGACGGCTTCCTCGAGGAGGTACAGCAGCTCTTCTTCGTTGACGAGGTCCATGCCGATACGCTCCATATGCTTCTGGAGCGCAATGTCCTCTGCAACGACACCAATGCCGGTAATCGCTCCGACATTCATCGTCGTACCAGCAAGACCGTGCTCGCGGCGCTGGCGCATCAGCGAATCCATGTAGTTGTTTGCAGCCGCGTAGTTGGCTTGAGCCTTGCTGCCAATTACGCCAGAGACAGACGAGAAGCAGACGAAGAAGTCGAGAGAGAGACCAAGCGTGGCCTTGTGAAGGTTGAAAGTTCCGTTGACCTTTGGCTGGACACACTTCTGCCATTGTTGGAAGGTCATCTTTTCAAGAGGTGCGTCCTGCAGAACCATGGCGGCCTGGAAGATACCGCCGAGCTTGCTTCCAACCGACTGCACGCAGCCCTCGACGTCAGCGTAGCTCGAGACATCTCCGCGGTACACATCAACAGCGACATCCCGCTTCTTCAACCAGTCGATGGTGACCTTGGCTTCCGGGCGGTCCGCGCCAGATCGAGAAAGGAAGACGAGGTGCTTTGCGCCCTTCCTCACCATCCACTGAGCCAAAGTGCGACCGAGACCGCCTAGTCCGCCGACAAGCAGGTAAGCCTTGGAGGGGTCGAAGATGCTGGTGTTGCGGTAGCTGGGAGGGAGGACGGGAACGACATCGTCTTTGTGGGGAACGAGCACCACTTTGCCCATGTGCTTTCCCATCTGAAGAAGACGGAAACCGGCCTGTGCATCAGCGTATGATACCTCCTTGACTTCAGGAAGTTGAATCTCGCCTTCATGCACAAGCTCGCAGCACTTTCGGAAGATGCGGGCGCCAAGAGTCTTGTTGAGCTCAAAGATGGTGATCAAATCGACGCAGGCAAAGGTGACGTTCTTGCGGAAGGGGTCCATATCGAGCTTTGTGTTTTCGTGAATATCCCTCTTGCCGATTTCGACGAAACGACCGAATGGAGCCATGCTGTTCCAGGCAGCGTGGAGCAGCTTGCCAGCAAGACTGTTCAGGACAACGTCGGCACCCCTGCCATCCGTTGCCTTGAGAACACCCTCGACGAAGCTGTCGTCACGAGACGAGAAGATGCAGTCGTCAGGAATGCCGTACTTGGACTTGAGAGCATCGCGCTTGGCCTGAGATCCGACAGTGGCCAGCACTTTGCATCCGGCGCGCTGAGCAAGCTGCACCGCCATCTGACCAACACCACCCATGGCTCCGTGGATCAGAATGTTCTCGCCAGGTTGCATGTTTGCGACGTCAACCAGTGCATAGTAAGCCGTGGTGATGATGAGCGGCAGTGCAGTCGCAGCAGAGAACGGCATGTCCCCGGTAAGCTTCCAGCAGAGAGAGGCCGGGTTGCGCACGATGCCGCGGTGAGCACCCTGGCCGGGCCTCCATGCCACAACGCGGTCGCCAGCTTTGAAGTCGTCCGGGTTGACCTTGGATCCAGTGCGCATGACGATACCAGCGCACTCGTCGCCCAGCTTGTAGTCTTCGATGATGCCCATGGCCGACGCGATGTCTCGGAAGTTGATGGCGGAGGCCTTGTTCTCGATTTCGATTTCATCGTCCGCGAGTGGGTTGTCTAGAATTTCCTCGTCCTCTTCGAAGTAGAGGGTTTCCAATAGACCGACCTTGCCGACCTTGAGAGCAAGTGGACGCCTTTCGCCGAATGGTTCCAGCCTGGGCTCATGTCCAACGCCGTTGCGGAGCTTCGAATTCAGGGAGTCATCAGCCTCCACGCGAGGAATATAGGGAACGCCGTTGCGCTTTGTGAGCTCGTCCTCATTGAAGCCGGGGTTGAGTGCTTGGGCGATGGTCTCGACAGCCGAATCAGCGGCAAAATTGTCTTCGAGGTCAACCACAACAAGACGAAGTTGATCGTTTTCCATATGAGCGACGCGAGCGAGACCTATTACCATGGCGTGATCTGGGTTGGTGCTTTCCATCGTCGCTCCATGCGTGAGCCACACCGCGTTAACAGCTTCCTCCTTGAGCAGAGCCTGCGCGCCCTCGTAGAAAGAGGGCCTGTCGAAGCTGTCGCCAAGGCTGGAAAGAACGATGAAGTTACCGGCAGGAGGGGCGTCCTTGGCCAGAATTGGGAAGGTTGTGGTGGTGATAGGAGCTTTGAGGCTCTTGCGCAGACCAGCGAGGATAGCGTTGGCGACGTCTGACTTTTGCTCTGGCATGATGACATTCACAGCGCCATTGATTTCGGGCTTTTCTTCGGGCTTCCGCAAGACAGTGAGGTTGCCAGAGGAAAAGACGCTGGTGAAACCGCTGAGCTCTGCGCTCTGTCCGTCGAGAATCGCAAATCCACCTGCCTTCACCAGAGAAGCAGCGTCGAGATCAGCCTTCCCGCTGAGAACAATCAAATCGTAATTGTTCTCCGTGGGCTCAGAGAACTCCACTAGACCGGAGCGCTCCTCCTTCAAGCCGTCAAATTGTTCGGCAGAGAGAGAAGGAGAGAACACATCAAGCTTCTTGAAGCGGCGGCGCTCGTACTTTGTGCCACCAAGGGTCTGGAGCACCTGTTGAGTCCTTTTAATACCCGAGGTGAGATGGAATATCTGAGTGTCCGGGTACTGGTGCGCAAAGAGATCAACAACGTTTGCCAAGCTGTCCAGGCCAGGAATCTCCATTCCGGGCTTGATGAGCTCGAAACAAGGCTGCCAACGCTGTCTGAAGAAGAGGGAGCGCTTGGAGTTGCCGTCATCATCGTCCTTGCCCAAAGATGTGACTTGGAGGCCTTGGAGTTCAACCAAGAGCTGATCAGCATCCGGGGAGTATACCAAGAGGTCGTTGATGGCAACTCGGGCAGTGGGGAGCTCGGTCAAAGAGCACACCTTGAACTCCTTGTCCTGGAAGAGAGGGGCGTTGATGAACGTGCCCGAGAGGGTCAGCGAGCGGACAAAGTTGGGGACGTAGGGCTCCTGGAGCGGGCGACCAAGACGCGATTCGATGGCGTTGAAGATGACGTGGAAGACAGCGTCCAAAAGACTCGGGTGCAGAATCGTCGCGTCATAGGGCTCCTCGCTTCCGACAGCAAGCGGCTTGTACGTCAAAGGCGCAATGGCGTATCCCGGAGCGCTTTCCAAATCTCCGGAGATGAGGCGGAAGTTCTCCCCATACGAGAGACCAAGCTTGTCGAGATGTCTGTAGAACGCATCGCGACCAACAGAGCGAACAGTCTCTTTGCTCAAAGCTTCGAGGCTCGGGTAGGAAGCCAAGGTTTGGACAGCACAGGGCTCGCCATTCTCAACGGAGACGATACCGTGGCAGTGCTCAGTGCAACGGCCAGACTCGTCGTAGGAGGAGACAATGAACTCGTGCCAGATCTCAGAATGGCTCTTGGAGGACGTTCTCAGGGGCTTGAGCTCAAGAAGGATCTCCGAGCCCATGGTGGTGTCGCTGAGAGTCAATGCCGACTTGATGACAATGTCCCGGAGCACCACAGACTTGATGGAAGACAGAGGTTGGTCGTTCAGGCGGATTGCAGCCTCGATGGCCATGCAAACGTAGCCAGCACCGGGGAAGATGGTCTTTCCGTCAACAACGTGCTCTGTCAACCAGGGCAGCTCGTTCAGGTGGAGATAGTTCCTCCAGCGTGGGTGTCCCTCGACAGAACCTGGCACAGGAGCTCCGAGCAAAGAGTGCCTGTGCTTCCTCTGGCGATGCTCCTTGATGTACCTTGTCTCGGCCCAGTATCGCTTGTGGTCCCAGGCGTAGGTTGGCAGATCGAGCAGCTTGGTGCCGGTAGGGACGCTAACACTTGGGCCCATTTCGGACAAGAAGTGGTCCCGGTTGACAGCGTCCAAGTCGACAGGGTAACCGTGAGCGAAGAGCTGACCTGCAAGCTGGAGCAGGCAGTTGTAGTCGGGCTCGTTCCTCGTCAAACTGGCCAGGTAGGGGACCTCAAGACGCAAGGACTGGATGACCTGACGAGAAGGTCCCTTGAGAGCAGGGTGAGGACCAATTTCGACAAGCAGGTCTACGTTCTGAATGTCCTCGTCGTCCAGGAGAATTCCAGTGAGAGCGTCAGAGAATCTAACAGTGCCCTTCATGTTCTGGGCCCAGTATTTGCCACCCATGTTCTGCCAGTCGGCGAGGCGAGCGGTGACGGAGCTGAACATGCGGCAAGACGGTTCCTTTGTCTTGAACTGTGGGCATGTGTTCAGGGCACGCTCGTACGCGGGAGCCAAGGGGTCCATGTGATGGGAGTGGAAGGCTTGGGCGACCTGGAGCTGGCGAGCAAAGACCTTGCGCTCGGTCAGCTTCTCCTTGATTTCCACAATAGCGTCCTCGTCGCCAGAAAGGGTGATGCTCGACATGCTGTTGATGGCAGCGATGCCCACGCGACCCTTGTATGGCTCAAGTTCCGCCTGGCATTCGGCTTCAGTCAGGCCGACTGCCATCATGGCACCCTTCTTTTGAACAGCGTCCTTGACCTCCGTCGTGTTTGACATGTAGAGACCTCTGTAGTACGCGGCGATGATGGCGCTTTCAAAGTCAAGGACGCCAGAGGCATAGGCTGCGCCCATTTCTCCGGACGAGTGACCAATGCAAGCAGAAGGCTCGATACCCCAAGCCCTGAGCTGGTCCACGATCGCGAGCTGCAGAGCCGTGCAAATGGGCTGAGAGAAACGAGTTTGGCCCAGTTGGGAGTCTTCCTTTCCGCGAGACAACTCCTCAACGACAGACCAGCTCGGGCGGTCAGGGAGTGATCGGAGCACGCGGTCGCACTTCTCCAGAGTTTGCTTGAACAGGGGCGACTCGTGGATCAGCTGCCTACCCATGGCGAACCACTGGGCACCCTGACCGGTGAAGATGAATCCTAGGCGCGGGTTGGTCGTGTTTGCGTTTCTCCAGTTGGCGACTGGGGGCGGCTCGCTCATGTCCTTGATAAGCTCCTCAATGTCCTTTCCGATGGCGAAAGACCGAGCCGTGTGACGAGTACGGCGCACAGAAAGGCTGTGCACGAGGTCGGCCAACTTCGCGCCGGGATGCTCTCTCAGATATTCAATGAGCTGTCCGACCTGCAGTTTCCCAGCCCTGTCGGTGTGGGCTGAGAGAGGAGCAATGAAAGGCCTTTTGGCGACCATGGGCGCCAGGGGTTCCGGGAGGAGCGGCAGAGATTCAACGATAGGTTCAGGCGGCTGGTAATCTTCAAGCACCACGTGCGCGTTGGTGCCCCCATACCCAAACGAACTTTTGTGTTGTGTTAGCAAAGATGGCTATCACAGGGGAAGGGGGAAAAGGGGGTGAGTTAGGACTTACTTGATACTGGCCCTGCGGGTGCCGTTTGGACCAGGCTTCCAGTCCATGAGCTTTTGAGGTACGGTGATTTTCCAGTCGCTGAACTTGATGGCCGGGTTGGGGTCCTCGAAATGCATGTTCGGCGGAATCTGTGCCTTTTCGAGGGCCATGGTCGTCTTGACGACGGCTGCAAGACCAGAGGCACCCTCCAAGTGGCCAATGTTGGTCTTTACCGAACCGACAATGATGTTGTCAGTTCTGTTCGGGGAAAACACTGCGCCAATGGCCCTAGTCTCGTTCGGATCTCCCGCTTTGGTGCCCGTACCGTGAGCCTCGAAGTACTGGGTTTCGGCGGGATCCAGCCCGGCATTCTCGTAAGTGGCCCGGATAAGCGCCTCCTGGGCGTCCGTGTTGGGGTAGGTGATGCCCTGTTTCCGACCATCGTGGTTTACTCCAGTGGTACGGACGACCGCGCGGATGCGATCTCCGCTCAATTCCGCGTCGCTGCGGCGCTTAAGCACGACAGCGCAGATACCTTCGCCACGAACATAACCTGACCCCTTCTCGTCAAAAGCCCGGCAACGGCCGTCGGTTGAAAGCATGCCGAGGTCGGTCATGGTGATGAAGATGTTGGGATCAAAGTGAAGGGAAGATCCCACGACGATGGAAATGTCGGCCTCTTTGTCGTGGAGAGAGCGGTTGCCCAGGTGAAAGCAGACCAGGGATGAAGAGCAGGCCGTGTCCACTGTTACGCTGGGGCCGTGCAGGTTGTAAAAGTAGGAGATTCGGTTGGAGAGGATTGCGTTACCCGTACCGGTGACCGTGTACTTAGGGTAGTGTGCAAGGTCTTTGGTGGTCATTGCGTTGTAGTCGTTGGTGAAAGATCCGCAGTAAACAGAGGTTTGGGTGCCGCTGATTCCGTCGAGCGTGATTCCGGCATCTTCGAGGGCCTCGTACACAACTTCTAGGAGCAACCGCTGCTGCGGGTCCATGGCCTCGGCCTCTGCGCCGGAAATACCAAAGAATCCAGGATCAAAGTTTCCAATGTCCTGCTCGAGGAAGTAGCCCCACTTGGAATTTGTCTGCACGGCGTCAGTAGATTTTGGTGTTGATCTCAGGCAGATACTTACAGTTCCCTTGTTTGCGCCATCGGCATGAAAGAAGGTGTCCACGTTGAAGCGGTTCTCGGGCATCTTGCGCCGCATGTCCTTCTGGGCGACGATGTGGTCCCATAGCTGGCGATAGTTCTGGGCGCCAGGCACGCGGCAGGCCAACCCAACAATGACAGAAGGGTCCTCAGAAGGAGGCGCTGAGCTGTGCGAGGACACCGAGGCGGACAATCTGGGGCTAGAAGCCTCGCTAGATGCTTTAGGAGTGCTTGAGGTAGACATTATTAGAGACGGGGCGGAGGAGCAGGTTTGGACGAATGGCAAAAATGGATAACCTGCAGTACGAAGGAACAAGTACTTGAATATAAAAAAAGTTAGATTTACCTCTGGTCTAGATAATACCTGAATTGGCATGGTGGTGTCCGCGGTGCTATCCGTCAGCAGGCGGACTGCAGGGTATCTGGCCGCCGCTGCGGAACGGAGCGCCGACTCGTGGAAGCGACGTGCAGCGCAGACGAACACCCATTGCTCCGCCACTCCGAAGTAAAAGACGCCCTCACGCACGAGCAGGATTGGACCTCTCCGCAAGATAACCTGATTGTTGTTGGTAAACATGGCGCAACCTCTCCGTCTCGCCTTTTTCGGAGCCACCGGCGGCTCCATCGCGGCGAGCCTCGTTCTCGCGTTGCAAGGCGGCTATCAATGCTCGACGCGTTTGTGCTTTGGCATCCCAGGACCTGACAGTTAAGCGCTGATTTCGAGATTGCAGTGGTTCGTAGTGAGCAGAAGCTACTCGGCATCCTGAAAGAGCGCAACGTTTCCGACGCAGCCATCGCAAGTCATCTCCGCATCGTCACTGGCTCGGTCAAAGATCCCGAAGCTGTGTACCGCACCCTCGAGCCAGCCGTCGACATAATCATTTCTGGAGTCGGAGGCAAGCCGCAGTTCACACCGAATCCTCTGAAGCCGACCTTGGATGACCCGTCCATCTGCCAGGACGCAACTCGTACAATCTTCGATGCAGTCCGTCGCCTCGGAGGGGCGCGACCTCAGCTGGTTGTGCTCAGCACGACTGGTATCAGCGACAGTGGTCGAGACATTCCCATCGCCATGATGCCTCTGTATCACTGGTTGTTGGCGGTTCCTCACAAGGACAAAAAGGTGATGGAGGATATGATTGTGGCCGAGACACAGAAGGCTGAAGCGGAGCGAGCCATCGACAGCGCTCTCATCATCCGGCCCAGTCTGTTGACAAACGGTCCCATGACATCGATGGACAAGATTCGGGTGGGTAGCGACAAGGAGCCGCAGATTGGGTACACAATCAGCAGAGATGATGTGGGCTTGTGGCTCTTTGAAAGCATCAAGGACGGCAAACGCGGGGCGGGCGCTCGGATCGTCTCCATCACTTACTAAGCAACAGCTGGTGGAGAGACGGTCGATGGAGGTGAGCGGCCATGCTCTGGTTTTTGTTTTTGTTTTTTCTCCTCTTTCTCGTCGTTGGCAAAGCAGCTCAAGTGTAATCTAATGAATATGAATTTTCATCCCTCGTTTCACTTCCTGCCTCCGATGCCTCCCAAGCCGACCAACAAGTTTTTGCGATAGAGCTGACAGAATGGAATTAAATAGCCAATCAGGGCACGGGAAGTGGAAAGCGCATTCATTGAGGCCGCTCGGCGAGTACGCGACAAATCCAATACGATAGATGCATTGACAACGCCCGATGTAGACGCCTTGACACGTGACTGCGCGATGCTCCTCCGGAAAGGTGCTTGACGGCGCCGCTGCCGTGCGCCACACTTCAAAGAAGGAAAGATGCCTGACAGAGAGTCGCAAAAGAAATGAGAGTTTGGGGGAAAGGTGCTCGACTTCTCCTTGTGTTCTCGGACTGTGTGCATAGGGAGTGATCAAACACCTCGCTCCCTCGAAACTTCGACGTTTGCGCTTACAAAAGGATGGCTTTAGGGAGCATTCAAACGCCCCGCACCGCCTCGGGGTCGCTGTTTCTCTTGCGACACTCTGTGACCTCTGCCGCAGTACGCACCATACATGATAATCAAAAAAAAAGAGAAAAAAAGACGAAAAAGAAAACAGAAAGGGAGAAAACCGAAAGCAAAAGCCATGAACCTGGCACGCCAGCCCTGGGTATTCCTTTTCCAGACTCCTTTACTCATGGAACTCAATGCAGAAGGAGATCAGACAGGTCAACAAAGAAGAAAAAGAGAGAAAACACAAACTTTAAAAGCAATGGAGCATGTTGTAGGTCGCCTCATGCTCATTGCAAGTGAAGGCCGGGAGTGACCGTGAGATCTCTTCGAAGGGCTCACGGCGCAAATTTCTTTCTGAGAGCCTTTCCATCATCTCAGAGAGCCCGGTTTCGGGTTGCGGCTGTTCTTGCAACTCCAGGTGCCCGTTTGCTGCTTCGAGGGCCTCACGGCGCGCATTTTCTTCTGCGAGCTCTTCCATCATCTCAGTGAGCCCGGTCTCGGGTTGCGGCTGTTCTTGCCACTCCAATTGCCCGTTTGCTGGCAAGTGCTCTTGAGCTTGCCCTATGTTGGGGTCCAGGGTGTTTCCCGCTTCCGTATTTTGCGCCCCAATGAGGTAGCCGTCTGTGTCATACACGTAGGGCTGACTACCAGTATGCATGGGGGTTTGAACGTCCATCGGGGGTTGACCATACGGCGGGTATTGACCGTGAGTCTCGGCTTGCGCGGACATGGCGGCGTATGTGTCGTGTGGGGTTTGGTTGCCACCGTCCTGTTCTGTCCAATTGTGCATCCCGAGATCCTGGTGCCAGTTTTGTCCGTTTTGGTCGTGGACCTCCTGTTCTGGAACATTCCACATGCTTGAATTCAGGTTTGAGTGCGGAAACCCATTGTGCACTTGTACTTCGTGGGTGCCGTTATCCAGACCTTGGAAATTACCCATGCTCTGATGCTGATTGAGGTTCAGCTGCGAAAACTGCCCGGTCAGAGTGCCGTCATCCTGTCCTGTGACATTGCTCATGGCATAATTCTGGTTGAAGAACGGGTTCCAAGGTTGTACGGTTTGGTTCCAGCATTGTACGGTTTGGTTGCCGTTGTACGGGGGCATGTTCTGCCCCGCGTATGCCCCCGGAGCCATCCCGCCAATATACTGGACGGGTTGCGCGACAGGTTGCTGGACGAGTTGCGGGATAGGTTGCTGGATGGGTTGCGCAACCGGCTGGACAGGTGGCGCGACTGGCCCACACATGGCAGGCCCGGGGACCGTTTTCGACTTCCTCCGTTTACAATGCGGCAGGCCCTCGCCGAGATTTTCATCGGCTTCGCGACTCCTCTTGTTCGCCTTGGTGTCTTTATGGTTGTCTGTAATGAAGACGGGGGCGGACACAGCTTGTGCGACCATGAGCCCCTGGTCTGTCTTGAGGGTAAATAAGATACTAAATCCGTTAGTCAGAAGTTCTTGGAATGAGCAATGACCAAATACTTACCGGTACCCGGGTTTCTCAACTTTGTGATGGCGGCAGTAACAGGCAATGCGCACATGAAACTTCATCTCCCGAGCGTTCCTCCCGGGGCAAATGTCCCAGTTTCTGTACTCGTTGGAGTTGATCATCAGTGCGCGATGCTTGGCGTACGATTCCCAAATGGGGTCCTTCTCGGTGCGACCTTTGTCGCTCTTTCGCCCGGCGCGCTTGTTTTCACGTTTCATGCATGTTGCGCATATTCGGGCCTCTCCTCCCTCGGACACCTCGCTCTTGGGTTCGAGGCCGTACTGAGCCCTTCGCAGGGTCTCCCGCCGGAGATCCTCTCTCTCCATGGCCGCAGAGCTTACCAGCAAAGCCTGCAAGGTGTGTGTAGCTGACTCTGCTTTCTTGGCAAGACTCCTGCAGTTCGAAAGCCGTTCCCGAGGCATGTGCAGACTTCCAATCCCAAGGGGTCCGTCGGCCAAGGTCAACTTGACCTTGATTTGGGTTTCGGCACGCGAATACCCCTCGCAATCCATCTCAATTGTGAGACTTGGCTGGGGCGGCTGGTTCTCTGGAAGCCCCTCAAAGTTCTCCGGGCCCTGTGTGTTCTCAGGGACATGCTTCTTGCAATTAGTATTTTGTAAATGAATTGGGCTCTGTATGGCTTGCACTTACATATTGGGCCTGATTGGCAGAATAGTAGCCTGGGTTAATGACTTGCGACATTGTGAATTTGGAGCTGTAGATTTGGTAAAATTTGGAGACGGGTATTACAAGGCTGAACCTTAACTTCTGGCGTCGGCGCTGGTGGTCGCTGGCGTAAAGTGCGTTTGCTGGCGGTCGAAAGGTGAGGGTGGAGTGGACAAGAGCGGCTTCGTGTGCTGATCTTTGGAGTTTGATGGAGGATGTCGGCGGGCTCCGCGGCTTTTTGAAGACTTGATGCCTCGAGCTAGTGATGTGTGGTAGAGCTGTAACCACTGTTTCCCATTGAGAATTCGAGTTCGGACTGCCTCTCGAGCCCTTGTGATGCGCCTGGTACGGCATGTTGGAGTCACAACCAACGCAAGACTTTGGGACCGCGGTGAGTTCTGGATGAGCGAATATCGGTAGGCCATGTAGAATCGCTAAAAGGCTGCCTGGTTGAATGTCCCAACCCATCAGCAGAGTGGAACAAATTTCAAGCAACCGCGCCATGTCCAATTGTCGCCTAGCCCACATGTTGTATCTGAAAGTTGCAGCACGGTTCCCTCGTCCAAATCGAGAGATCGCCTGGGTTTCGGCTGTGGCCGAGCGATCTGCGGGCCTTATTGCTCCATTCCCCGCAAAGTTGCGGAGATATCGTGGTTAACTAATGTTGAGCTTCATGTTCGAGGTTTATGCCCACATTTTTTTTCTGCTCCATTAATTTCCTCACTTTACATTTCAACATTAACCCTTGCGCTGAAGGGTTTGAGGGAATACTTGAGGAGACTTTTTGATGCTCCTCCTTTGCGTCTCTGGTGATGCTCAGTACTCCGTACACTCCGCCGACAAAAGGACCGAGTCGTTCCAAACGTGAGTTCCTCACCAGTGGCTCCATTGACCTATAGCAGCTAGTCAGTACCAGAGCAGGCTTTGATTCGCGTATCGCCCGCGAGCGCATGGGCATACGATTCATGGAACCGAAGTGGACCGGGGGCATGCATTGAATAGATCACACTGAGCAAAACTATGGACCAGCAATCTGATGGTACTGGGTCCAATCTACCAGCGGAGCGCCCGGAGGTCGTGTGATGGGATAACTTTTCGCGTGTTGGGAGGACTTGCCGGCCGTGGTGTCGAGCGTTAGTCGAAAGAAACGTGGCTTCGAGTGGCACTGCTCAGCTAGATGCTGCTCTCTCATAGTTTTTGCATTTGCAGTCTTCGCGCGCAATTTTCAATGGAAGTCAACTCTCGAGTCATCAACTCTTCCATGGCCGCGTATTGCAAGTGCGATCGTAAGCCGATGGTGGCCGAATTGTGCGCGTTGTGCCATATACACAACTATCCCTTTTCAAACGATTCGTCCTCATTCTGCATGTCCAGCAGCATATTGTGATCCGGTTCGTCTCGAATACTCATGATATGGCATACCAGGATGCGCATGCCCATCTCCAAAGCGACCGTGCGCAGGGTGGTCCACTCTCGGACGCGCTCGCGCAGCGGTGCCTCTGTGCTGCGATGACTGTCTAATCTTGGATCCTTTGCCGCCAAACGGAGAAAGAAATACAAGAAGAATTCTCTTGATAGTATTGCGTCCCTTCCAGGTATGGGCGATGCAAAAGCACATTCCGAATCCAGTCCTTGGTCGCCTCGTTCTGGTTGGTTGTCGCGTCCGTGCTTGTAAACGCGTCGCAGCGCGTTGATGCACACGGCGGGGTAGTTTCGCGCTTGGCCGGGGAAGAAGTCCACCTTTTTGGGGTTTATCAGTTAATGGCCATATCCAGACGCGAATTACCTTGATGATTCCATCTCCTAGCAGTCCTTTCGGAAATACAATCTCGTCTCAAAGTCCTTCACCTCCAGATACTCTCAGTCTGGCTAAGAACTGCTGGACATGGCAAGTGTCCCCAGGCCTTGGTGTGCTTCTTACAATTCCAGGATTGTTCTGAACAAGAGCGAATTTCGAGCCTGCGTGAATGTATCATTGATGTCAGCTCCGGAAATGTCGTGTTGTTCAGACAGTCTTGCGTCGCATTCATTTGGATCAATGTGGCTACAGTCCTTCACGTTCCATGTTGGCGAATCGAGAACTCACTGAGAAGCTCTGGATAAGACTGGGCGTTTTCGGCGGCGCCCAGCTGCAAAAGACGTCGCCCATGCCAGATATAATTTTTTCGGAAGTTTCGAAGCCATGGTGGATCATCACTGGCGACAGTGTGGCAAAAGGATCCTTTGGTGTTTCTATTCCGTCTTCATCCAGTCGTAAATCTTCCTCTGACGTCGGCAGTCTTGATGGCACGTCCTTGGTGTTCTGCTCAAATATGGGACAAGGGACTCATGACAGCTGTATCCAAGCTTTGCTGGAAAGAAAGGGCTGCACAGTTTGGGACACCTTTGCGCAGCAAAATCCCTGGCCTCAGGATTCACATCGTCCAAATTGAAGTAGATTTGCCGGCAATGCTGCGTGTTGGCGTCTGTCATGGCCCAAACACAGTGCACAGCAACAAAACATTCATTGGTGCGTCTAGCGTACGGAGCGACGAACGCCAGGTGCTTCCAAAACCTGCCATAAGCGGTTAGTTTCTCTGTCCAATCTAGCCCAAGAATGGTGCGTTCGAAACTGGGGCTCCGCTGCTTGACTCTCGCCACTTGATAGCTGGGCTTGTGATGCTACGGTCTGCGGAGAGACAACTCCCCAGGACAAGGCTTTCCACGCCCTGAACATTTTGCAAGAGCTTTCTGGGACAAGCGACCTTCCCAAACGCACTCGTGGGCGAGCAGCAAATCGGCTCGTCGGTTTTCATTCCATGATAATCTGTGTGAGCTGCATCAACCGCTCTCGAAACTGCTTCGCGAATTACGTCTGTTGGTCGCTGGTAGGCCGCCTGAAGTCAGCATCGGTTTCGGCTCTCAACAGCGCGCGTGCGACTGGTTTGCGCATCTCGCAATTCAATCAGCTCCTCATCGTGCAAGGAACCACATCATGCGAGGGCGCGCTCGTCATGTTTCAGTCGGGCCGTGAAGATGTTGGTGTGGATTTTGCCCTATAGCACGATTTGTGTGTTGAGGTTGTTTGCCAGCGTTACAGGCTTACTAAGCGCCTGAGCTTAGCCTTTTCGGGCTAGTCCGCAGTCTGTGCCTTCTCGCCGCCGGCCTGTGGGCCTGCTGCAAATTGTCAGTCAACAAGTTCGAACATGCAGCCTTTTCCAAAACGCTTCCAGAACCGCCCCAGATCAAAACAAAAGCAAATGGCATAGTTATATTCTGTCAAAAAGACAAAAAGAAATGCGTCGGCCGGGAAAACGCAGTCGCTCATACCGTGGCTGCGTAATTCAACTTTTGCGCCCCCTGCCCCCTGACGACCCCTTTTTGACCCCCTGAGACGGGATCCTGGTTTCCACAACAGCCCGGAAAGCTTCCCAAATAACCGGTGCGGTCGCTGTACATCTGTAAGCAAGAGAGCGTCGGCTCGGCCGTTTCTCAGCCTTCCCTTCACCAAAATTGCTGAAAAAAAGCCAAAAAGTCTCGAAACGCTCCCAAACCTTCACCAACTCATTCTAGAGCTTTAAGATGTTAAAATTAATGCTCTAGAAGAGCAAAAGAATAATGCGTCGGCCGGGAATCGAACCCGGGGCTGATCGAGACATGAATTGCAAGCCCAGTAAATACTCGTAAGCCTTACTTCGAATGGCAACGATCAATTTTACCACTAAACCACCAACGCTGTTTGTGATTGATTTATGAAAGCATGGCCGCTAAATGTATTTATATACCTTTTTAATATCCACCAGACCATAAACAGCCATTTGATTGATTGATTGATTGATTGATTGATTGGTAGTTTTACGTCCCGGTTAAGCCCTAGTGGCTATTCAAGGCGGATCTATCTACAGGAATTGCCGTAGTAAACGTGTAAAGAACTTGGGGTTTTCGCTGGAGACGCTCGTGCGCGGAGTAAGGTCGAGAGTGGTTGGCCGAGGCTTGTGGCTCGTTGCGCCTGTCGTCCGAGCTGTAGTTCGCCCTTAAGCCACCCCTTTTTCGAGAGATACTCACAGAGGGTGACGAAAGAAATTGCTAATCCAAAATTTTCTATTACCAAGTCGGAACGCGTAGAGACATGGAGTATTCAGGCTCTTGATGCTTTGAACATAGAGAGAAATTTCTCTCTTAATGTGTAGTCATAGGGAGTATTCAAGCGCTCACTTCTAATTATGTGACGACTCGAAGCTGAGCTCAAGTTGAATTTCTTTCGTCACCCACCGTGTACTCAAGCTCCTGGACAGTTTTGGATGATTGGAAGTTTTCAGAGTGGGCTGAGCCCTACAGCTTTTGACTAAGCGGAGTACCGACATGTTTCGAAGTTGTTGGAGTGGTATCTCTTGCGGCAACAAAATACCAACACCCCAACATCCAAGATCAATTTTTGCATCAAAAGACACAAATGTCTGCTCGCGCACTTGGACAAAGAAATCTCGCGGTCTCTTCAAGTTACATCAAGTTGTAATACCAGTCTCACATGTTAGCGTGCAGCATTCGCGGAAGGAACGACATCACCGCGGACCTACTTCTGGCGCCGAACTGTGACACCAGAAAAGAGACCAGATGAGACAACCACTTTGCGTATCTAGACTACTGTCGTGTTTCGACTTCTTCAAATCAAACTTCATCGCGCCACTACTTCCTTCATCGTCGCAGTCTAAGCTCAAGATAAAATGACTGCGCCGCTGCTGGACGTGCAGTTGCTGACAAGCCTCTTTCCTCACGACCCACGAGGGCTGGAATACAGCCTCGCATACGTTTACGCCGCCGCAGCGCTACTCGCTTTTGCAGCTGAAAAAAGAATCGCAGAGCTCTGGCAGCAGATCGCAGTTTCCCATGCCGGAAACCCATCGGCGCAAGCAACGGCAGCGCGACGCGTCCGAGAAGCCTTGTTGAAAGCAAGCCCGCTGGTCGGGTTTCCTCGAGTATGATCATTGCAGCCATGAACGCTGAATTCACAGCTAACAGTGGTTCAGGGTATCAACGGCCTCGCCATCCTCCGATCCGCCATCCACAGCACCTGTCCGCGCGTCGCAACAGAAGTCGAACGGGACCAAGAAGCTCGAGAACAAGTACCAGTGGCCAAGCGACTGAAGCGTGGAAAGGAGTTCTTTCGTCGTCTATATGCGCAACACACTGAGCGCGTGCTACGCAATCTGAATACTTCTTCTGGCGGCGTGCTCGGAGACGTTGCAGTTTCGTGCGTCTACGGGGACTTGATGGCAGACGAGCGCATTTTGGACGCAAAAGAGAGCGCACTGCTCGAGTTTGTTTGTTGCTACGCCGTTTCGGCGGCGCTGCAGGCCAAAGGGTAGGTTTTCGCTCGATGCTTTGTGATTGCCAAGATATTTCTTTCCCCTTGCAGCTAACAGTGGTCAGTCACATGTACGGCGCGCGCAATATGGGCAACTCGGGAGTTGAAATCGACGCCGCAACGAAGCTAGTATCTCACATCGCAGAGGTTTTGCAGAAAGACTTTGACACAAGAGAGATGGATTTTGTAGAGCGGGTAAAGGCATGGTAGACGGGTAATGACGTATCTACTTGATGTCAGGTCGTGTAACGTCGCATAGACAAGAGATCCTGTTTCTAAAGCCAAGAGGACTTCCATAACGCTTACACAGCAGTGATAGTCGGCACATGAGTTGGAATACGGTAGATCTGCGAGTTGATCCTCCTGCCAAGATGCATGGCGAGATAAAGGATTAGATATTAGAGCGAATGGGACGTTTTGCGGACCAAATTTCCGGTTTAGATTCTGGTCAAGCTTTTGAAAGTAGGGACATAAGTGACAGAAGCCCTGAAACGTGAACGGCTAAAGAACATGTTTGGTGCTGGGCTCAACGGCGGCCGTTGCGTTGCTTTAATTGTAGCCACTAGGAGATGCGCGACCGGGATCTCCGCCTACATTACACGGCAGGCCCACGTTAAGTAGCTCAATGCGGCGAAAGGTTATCTAACCCATGCAAGGTAGCCAAGGCCAATTATTCGCCGAACCACTTTTTAACAGCTGTTGTCGCTCGCATCTCGCATTCGGGATCCATGTCAGACTAGTCTGGGTTTGCGGCTCCCGACTTTTTGGTTCAGCATGCGCTTGTTCGATTTTTTGTACGTTGTTGGTGTTGGAGTGCCTGCGCTCGCCTGCGAAGACTGCTATGGACCGCAGAACGACGTCGTCATGACCCGCAAGGTCAAGCGGATGCAACCGGACGCCAAAGAGGCACCGTATCCACCTCAAAGACCACTTGAATGGGGTCAGATCAACTTTCTGCATACGACTGATACACATGGCTGGCTCGAGGGGCACATTAAAGAGGAGAATTATGGCGCTGATTGGGGTGACTTTGTTTCGTTTGTGGCCGCCATGAAGCAAAAGGCCGAAGATCTCAAAGTTGATTTGCTCCTGATTGATACTGGGGTAAGACAGCCCCCTACTGGAGAAAGCATCACTGAGGCTTGTAGGACCTCCATGATGGCGCTGGTCTTTCCGATGCAACGGATCCCAACGGTCAGCTTTCGAATCCCATCTTCCAAAACATCGATTACGATTTGCTCACCATCGGGAACCACGAGCTCTACGTGACAGAGATTGCGTATGAGCACTTCAACCAGTTCGCCAAGGTGTACGGTGACCGGTACTTGACGTCCAATGTCCAGATACTCAACCCAGCGAATGGCCAATTTGAGTACATTGGCAAGCAGTATCGGTACTTTACCACGGAACGAGGAATGCGCATCATGTCGTTTGGTTTCATCTTCGACTTTGACAAGAACTCCAATGTCTCCAAAGTCATCAAGGCCGATGATGTGATCAAGGAGCAGTGGTTCCAGGATGCTCTGAACTTGACGCCGGTAATCGACTTGTTTGTCATCATCGGACACAACGCGGCGCGGACCACCGACAAGACCAGCACCATGGGAAAGTACTTCCGCGCTATACGCGAGAAGTATCCGTATACACCCATCCAGGTGTTTGGTGGACATACTCACCAACGAGATTTTGTCGTCTATGACAACAAGGCCACTGCGTTGGAGTCCGGGCGGTATTGCGAGACCCTGGGATGGCTTTCGATTACAGGCTTCAACGAGTACCAAGTGGAGCCGCCTAAAACAGTTCCACTTGCTTCTCGTCCAGCTAAACGGGTCGAGGGCGCTGACCGTGACTCGTCGCTTCCAGAGTCCGATTCTCCGTCTTCGCTGCTCTACTCGCGGAGGTACCTCGACTGGAACCGGTTGACGTTTGCCTATCATGCCGATGGCAGCCAGGACACTGATTTCGACACCCAACAAGGCAAGGCCGTGACCGCCATGATAACCGGAGTCCGGAACCAGTTGAATTTGACCAAGGTCCTCGGGTGCGCTCCCAGGACGTACTGCATCAGCTGCAAACCGTTTGGAGAAGAAGGCAGCATCTACAAAGTGCTCGAAGAGGCCATGGCCAAAGTTGTGGTGAACGAAGAGCGAAAGGACAAACCTCGCATCATCTTCACCAACACTGGAAACATCCGCTTCGATTTGGTACAGGGGCCATTCACCTATGATGACTCCTTCATCGTTAGCCCGTTCGAAAACACCTTCAAGTACATCAAGGACGTACCATGGGACGAGGCGAAGACCGTGCTCGCAACCATGAACGCTGGACCCTACCAAAAGCGTTCTCTGGATCTTTCGACGCGCGACTTTCACTTTACTCCCCTGACCTTTGTCGACCAGGAAGAGTGTCTGGATCCTCCTGTCATACATGACAGTCTCAGGAAGCGTGGCGAGCCTAACAGCGGGCTCGTCCGCCGTTCGGATTACGATCCCACGCCCGGATACGTTACCAAGGATGATTTCGGGGAAGACGGAGACGATACGCCGCACGTGAATATCACGACTTACGAGCTGCCAAACGACGTCCAGGCGAATGCATCCTTTCCAACGGATGGCAGTGACCCTGACAAGGTGGATGTCATATACGTCAGCTTCATTGAAAAGTATGTGATTGATGCGCTGAACAAGGTCGGAGGGAAGTATAGCTCAAAGGACTCATCGTTGTACCTCCCCGAGTCTTTCAAGAGCAATCAGGTCATGCCCAAGTTTGCGGAGCTGGAATGGCAAGCAAACATCAACAACTGCCCGGTCGGCAAAGGCGTTGGATATGACAAGCGGAAGGCATAGTCGGGGGATTTGGGATCTGGTTTCGGCAAAGAGGAGGATAGATTGATCAATGTATGAGGTTCATTGGAGCCATTCTTCAGATGTTGGTAAAGTGTTTGAGTTGGAACACCTTGAGGGATGGACTGACCTAGCGTGCCGCAGTGCGGAATAATTCCGCAAGAGCTCCCCACCCTAGCTTGATGCTAAACAACGGCTCTTCCAGTGCATCCGGCTCGACCTTTACAACTCCCAGTGTCCAACCGATCTTTCCTTCAATTGATGCTTCTTGGTCGTGCGCGAACACAGCTGATTAGAACTTGTCGACCTCGCAGCGCCCCCTCAACACCAGCAACACACGGCCGCACCTGGGTCGGAGCAACCACAATGGGCACCACCAACCCCGACATCCACAAGCCAGGAACCGACGATGGCTGGCATGGTAGGATTGCTCGGGGCAGCCAATTTCCACCAGAGTTGGACCGCTACCACCTCTACATCGGTACGCCGCGACAGCACGACAGCACCCCGCAAGCCCCCGCCCGCTAACTACGACGCAGGCCTCTTTTGCCCATTTGCTCACCGCGCGAACCTCGTCCGACACATCAAGCACCTGGAACAATTCATCGACATCTCCGTTGTTGCGCCGTATCCAAAGGGAGACGCCAAAGGCTGGCCCGGCTGGCGATTTCCCGAGACCGACGACGAATACCCCGGCGCGACGGTGGATAAGCTGTTTGGGAGCAAATACCTTCACGAGGTGTACTTCAAGGCGGACCCGGACTACAAGGGGCGATACAGCGTCCCGCTCCTGTGGGACAAGAAGACTGGGACGATTGTAAACAACGTACGCGTGGGATCTTTCTTGAGGGGCAGATACAGCACTCACAACTTGGGCAACAGGAATCCGCCGAGCTGCTCCGCTGGCTTCCTTCAGCATTCAACACACTCCTTCCTCCACATATCGCCGCTATCAACCTCTACCCTGAGCCGCTGCGTTCCCAAATCGACGCCATCTCCACCTGGCTACAGCGCGACCTCAACACGGGCGTCTACAAGGCGGGCTTCGCGCCAGACCAAGCGACATATGACAAGAATGTGATACCGGTCTTTGGGGCGCTCAACAAGCTGGAGCGGCTGGTGCACAAGAACGGCGGGCCGTACATTCTGGGTAAGGAGCTGACGGAGCTGGACATACGCGCCTACGCGACCATCGTGCGCTTCGACACTGTCTATGTGCAGCACTTCAAGTGCAACCTGGGAACCATCCGTCATGAATATCCCGTGCTGAACGCATGGCTAAAACATGTGTACTGGAATGTCGAGGGCTTCAAACAGTCGACGGATTTTAAACACATCAAGGAGAACGTGAGTGTCTTAGAAGCAGAGGTCGTAGAGAAATGCTGATAAGCGGCAGTACACCAAAAGCCACGCCGATATCAACCCCAAGGCAATCACACCAATGGGGCCGTGGCCGGACGTTGAACACGGACCCTCGGAGACGGATTACAGCAAATTGACGCCCGGGGGCGTGATGGCACCGGAAGTGTTGGAGTATGAGGCGAAGCTGTAGGGCCGACTTTCATTTGACCCGGCTGCTTTTGTTTGCGTGTGTTTCGCGAGAGTGTTGATCTTTTGAGTTCTGACTGGCGTTATCTGGCTTAGGGATCGCGAACAAGACAAGCCTGTCCAGACGCGGGGCCAGGAGTTCTCGTTGGATCGGTTGTAATCTTTCTAGGAATTTAGCAGGCGACGGTTTACAACAAGCAGGTGAAGGACACGAAGTTTCGAGCAAATAAAGTCGCAAAATGGTGGTTGGTTAACGTGTAAAATTGAGGTAGGTCAGGGAACTAATGAGCCCCTTCCCCCGTAAACTGATATCATAAAGTGTCCATCATCTTTCGAACATGAAAAAATCGTGCCAGTGTCCTTCCTCCACAGCGCCAACTCCTTCTTGGTGGTTCGGCAATGTGTCAAATGTCCCAGTGACCAATGACAGTGGTGACGTCGGGGATTGCTTGTCGCATTTGCCGCATCCGAGACTGGTAGGCTGGGCGCTTATTGGACGACGCACCAGCAGGACTCCTCGCAACCGCAGCAGCCGCACTCCTCGCCGCACTTGACGGGCTTGGGCTTGATGATGGAGATCTTGGAGGAGGTGCTGCCAGGCATGGTGGTGGTGTTGTGTGGTGGTTGAGGAGGTGACTGCGGAGAAGCTGTCAGCAACTGGTCGAGAAGTAAATTGAAGGACGCAGGGTCCTGTCAAGGAGAGCAAACTAACAGTTTGAGATAGGTTGATAAGACGGAGAGGGTGTAGAGCGCGATTGGAGTCCGAAGATGCTGATGTGAGGAGGATGGAGTTAGAAGAGCGAGGAAACAGGACAAAGCAGTAGTATTTAACCTCGCCGGCAGCGCGCCTTGGAAGTGGCTAGAAGACCTATCATCCGCGCAGCCTGGATCGGAAAGCTCAGCCCGGCATCAGCGACAGTGTGAGCGACAAGCAGGCATGGGAGCAACCTACGCACGGGCAGGGCAGCCAGATGGCGTACCTTGTTCGTTGGCTACTACGCGCTACTACCGGGCTACCAATCAATCCTAGTGGCAAGCACCACGACTGCTCCCTGCCTAATGTACGGGTCCAGTCCAGAGTCAGTTCTCCGGCCACTCAATCACGTATTCGGCCATGACATGGCTAGCCTGCTCCGAGTGCAATTTGCAGTCAATGGCGACTGGTCGACATGGTGTCCACACAGCTACTCCCAGTCACCACGGAGACGGCATTGGATGCCCGCGCTCCGTCCTGTACTTCCGGTGGCTCATGAGACAGCCATCTGTGATGCATGCTGAAGACCTGGCCGGTCACTGAGATGACGTCGCGGTGCAGCGCAGAAACGCTGGGATCCCCAGCAGGGCTGCCCGCCTAGTGCCCTCGCTATCGGGCTGACGATTGGGGGAGTGGTGAGGTGTGCGGCAGCGGCAGGTTTGATCAGGACCTTGAAAGACGGGAGCCACGTCAGCCACGAGCTATGTCGCTGCGATTCGGTGCGGACAGGAGGTTGTGCCGCCATGAGGCCCAGTAGTGGTGGCTGTGGCTGAATTTTGGAAAAGACCGGCCGGACCTGGGAGCGTCCTTTTGTCTGTCTGACGGGCACTCCGCGTTGCTGTTCCCCCGTCTTCAATCTCCCAGTTCTGCTTTCCGGGTCATTCCCAAACGCCAGACATGCAGATTTTCAGGGGCTCCAGTCTCTCATTTTCCCAATCAGCCCGGCGTCAATAAAATGAGACGACGCAGCGCGGCGGCAGCAGGATTCTTCGGTTGGTTTCGACAGCGGCTGCGGTTCCGTTTCTCTAACCCGAGCTGGGTTCGGGTCAGGCCGGCCAGCCATAAGCTTCGCCAAGGGTGCCCTAACGCACGACAAGCTTTCTGCCCAAGGCTTAGCATTCGCGGGGCAGTCAACACCGAGCAGGGTCGATTTCTGCACCGCCTCCTCTGTGTCCCGGGCGTTGCTGATGCTGCGTTGTCGATGCGCAAGATGCGCCACGGCTTGTACTGTATTACTCTTCGCACCTTTCCTCTGCTTGCGTGTGCAGCTCCACCGCTATCGCGTAGTTGTCGAATTCAATAGAGGCCGGGTCGATCATGGACAAAGATCTTCTCTTGCAGTCGTTGCAATGTGGCTTAGCTCGTTGCTGCGTCGCTGTCAACCACCCACGGCCAGTATTCCGACGTGGCGCAGGTGCGAAGCAGGTAGGCTATGCCGAGTAAGATTGGGCGAGTACGATAGGGCAGACAATCAAACAACGGATCAACGCACCTTGCACTGCTTCTTTGCCCTCGCACACTGACCTCTAGCCGCGCTCGAGCGCTACTGTAGGCAATGCATACCCGCACACCACCTCGAGCCTTGGTCCGCTCCCATTGATGTCATGGAAGTGTCTAACGCACCACCTCGGACACTGACACTGACAGGCGACAACAGGGAGACGAACATTTACTTTGGCTCAAAGGCGGGCGTTGCGGATTGTCGTCCAATGGAGTCTTACGCTGCCCCTTTCTCCAAACTGCATGCACTTCACCACAATGTGGCTGTGATCCACAACTTTCCCGTCCACAGTGTGCAGTTCTGGGGCGGGAGCGAAGCCTGGGGAGCCGCCGTCGAAGTCGTCATTTGCCCTGTTGCTGCCTCGGTTCAATCGCTGGTTCGCTCAGCGCTAGTTCGCGCAGCGGCAACGGAAACGACCTAGACCGCGCGACTTTCTTTCCTTGTTTGCCGCATCAACGAGGGCGTTTCGTGCGTTCTGGAGTCGCAGAATCACGGAGGAAGCGAGCAAACCTGACGCTGGAGGCTGTGTTTAGGCGGTTTCCAAAAGTCGTATCATCGGCGTTTGTTCACCCAGCAACCAACTAACTCAGGGTCTCCCATCTTCCCTTCTTCGCAGGGGACCCTCGGCCTGTCCAGTATCTCTGCAGCTCGCGCAGACCAATCGCTTTGACCATGCTCACTCCCCGAGTTTTGCGATTTGCTACTCCTGCACGCGCTGAATCGCCCGCCTGCAGTCCTTGAACCAGCCTTGCACTGTGCAGATGGAAATGCAGATGTCAATGTGGCTCAGCAGCGGCAACAGATTATCATCGGAGTCCGATGAAAATCGCTCATTCGTCCCCGCGGGGAGTGACCGTTGGATATTCGCGCACTCTGGACTCTTCCGGGAACGCCCTCCCGCACTTCCTCCCCACCGAATAAACTACAACGGACAGGGCGTCCAGCTTCGCCCTATTTCAAGAACCGGTCCCGCTGTGGATCTGGTCTGGACTTGGACCCTGGCGACAAATCCATGCGCATCTAGGGCTGAGCCATGAGCACTGTATTTGAGTTGACGCTTCGAGACAGGGGTATTGTGTAGGTCGCCCTGTTTCGTCAGCCCTGCCATCACGACCCATCATGTGGTTATGGGAGTGGTGAAGTGTTTTGCAACCGTTCAAGATATCGAAGCCGGCACGGGCGCTGGATGCCGCTGCACACAACTGCAGTTCAGGAAAGCAGTGGAATTCTCCTTCAATCCTTCTGCCGAAAGGCCCAAGCTGGATTTGTCGCCTACAAATCAGGGGGCAAGAGGATACGCAGCACCTTGCTCGGATCACAAAAACATCGACAGAGAATCGGCGCACGGAAGTTTCATGTGGATTTCGTCTCGAAGGCATGCCATCTGGGCGGGAAGTCGTCAGATCTAGAGACGGAGGCTACGTTGGTATGATCGATTCTTGAGGTAGCGTGGAAATTTCGATACGGATTATCCTCTTTCTCGCTCTGTGAGCTAATTCCTGAGCAGAACAAAGACCAGGCGCTTTCCAAACAACTCCAAACTCTCCTCGGCATTGTGTAGAGCGGCGATTCAGCACGAGCTCGCTTCACCATCTCGGTAGACCATACACGAATCGCTGGTATCTTTCAGGCCTTTGTAAAGTTCCAGTAAGTCGCCTCGCTGAATGTGATGGTAGCGTTGTCCATTCGCAGGCCAACGTTTAGCCGCCCGATGGTCGGCCAAAAATTCGGATAGTACTCGTCCCCAACAGCGTTGGTACCGTTGGCCCCAACATCTCCCTCTCCTTGGTCCATATCGAACACTCCCAGGGTAGCACCGTCGGTCGACTGACCTGGGACTGTCTTGGCCCAGTAATCGGTACCTGGTAGCTCACCATAGAAGCCATCGTCGGGACCGGCGGGAAGAGGAGGTTGGACCAAGGTAGCGTCCACGCCCAACCATTTGTACAGATCCGTGCTGAATGGGACGTTGTTGACCAATGTTGGGGTAAAAGTCGTTTGGAACCATGGCTTAGCGGCTGGCTTGGATTCGGTGGAATCTCCCTCGGTATCGTATGGGTAAATCTTTACAGTCGTGCTCCCGTCCGAGTTGTCGGTCCAGTCGAATCGGGCAAGGTGCTTTGGAATGTCCCAGTCTACGTAAGTTAGCGACATGTACTCCAAAATCCAACAAGAGGCACACGTACTAAGTCGTCCATTGTAGCACGTGTACTTTTGGCTAACGTAGATTCGCGAAACACGGACATTCTCCTGCTGCTGGCCTTCCGCGTCATCGTATTTCCAGAAGCCGGGGACCAGGAGCAGTTCGTCGTATGGTCCCACAGGACTGTCGGTGTAGCGAACAATTTGAATGTTGCCCAAACCACCGATGAACTCGCCTGCGTCGGTGAACGCCGATGAGGTGCGCTCAAGCGGCGGGTACGCCTTGGTTGGCAACGGCCCTGTCAATCCTAGGTCGAGCAAGGTAATGACATAGACTTGGCCGTGGAGAGTCCATGGTGCAGCGACTTGAACGATGGGGTCGGTCGAGTTGTTTGTACAGTCTTGACATGCGCTCGCTCCAGACGTCAGAGCCAGGAAAGCCGCCGCACAGGTCGACACAGCGTTCGAAAAAGGCCGCATGTTGGCAAATCCGAATTTGGCGCGCGGTTAGGGGATGCATGGCGCGCGCAGGTCTTTTATTCTTTCCATGACAGTCTTTCATCTCTGCGTTTTCAGCAAGACGTCCTCCGGAGGCTTCAATCCGTTATCCGCGCGAGTAATGTGCCCCCTTACGAGCAGATCGGCCTACCGGCTTGCCATTTCGGTGCTATGCGATATTGGGAGTTGGGGGCCAAGCTGTGCTGTCATCCTTCTCGGCATGTTCGGGCACTTGGCGACAGGTTCAGTCGAAGGCTTCATTGGTGAAGGAAACAACACAACGCCTCCTGCAGCGGACGCGCCGACAATGTGGCTTTTCCAGAGATCAGACTGTCTGTGAGAGCACGACTTTGGACGCGCAGTTGAAGTAAACAAAGCGGTCGACAAGTCTTGCTGAGCGATCAAATCATTGGACCGCGATGCGGAAGGTCAGACGCGTTGTTGAGATGGAGTGCGATGGCGACAGGTTAGCGGTCGGAGGAAGGAACGCTCGCTCGCTTGTCGCGCCTGTTTCGGTTGGCGCGCCGACCTGCTGCTTCTCAAGTCCAACATCTTCTTGAGTAAACAGTATTTTCGTGACTCGCCATCAGTAGGCTTCTTTCTTTCTTTTTTTGTGTTCGTTTTCTCAATGACCTGTATCTGTCAATTGCGCCACAGCAGGTGAGGAAACAAATTCAACCTAGGCCCAGCTTCAAATCGCCTGTCGCACCTTCAGACGCAAGCGCTTGAATGCTCCCTGTGACTACCCATTAAGAGAAAAATTCTCTCTATGTTAGAAGGTATCAAGTGCTTGAGGACTCCATATCTCTATGTGTTTTAACTTGGCGATAGAGATTCTTGGATTAGCAATTTCTTTCGTCACCCACTGTGGCGCGAGTTCTTTGAAATCTCTCCGTTTCCACCGTCCACACATTTCTCGAAACCCAGAGAGCAGACTTGGGACCCATCAGCATTCCAATGGACTGTTCAGACGTACCTTTATGATCGGAGCCTTCTGAGTCTTCTTGTCCGCCATTTCTGAAGATGCTAGCTCCGCCTGCTTCTATTCTCTTGGTCAACCGCTGAGTGAGAGTTTTCAGAGAGTCAGCCGCAGAAATGAAAAAGAGCGAGCAATATGTCAGCTTACAGCATGTCGTCAAGCAAAGATTTGGGCTGATGAAGACACATGTGGGGGCGCATTGGGCCCTATCGCGTAACTTGCTGCACAAGGTCATGATCCACCTACAGTGCACCCCTTTTGATAACGGTGTGGGGTCCGAAAAAGATCGCAGTCCACTCACAGTACACGCAAGATAGGGACCTGGAACAAGTGGGGCTTTGAACAGGACTGAAAAGCGAGAAGTCGTCGCTGAACGTGGACAGTGACCGAGTGCTTCGATTCCCGCATTTCAAAAAAGGGCCCAACATGGCGCCGTTCACTCTTCCTTCGTTATTTTCCAAAGTGTTTGAATACGAGCCTTTGGAAACACCAACTTCAATCCGATTGGTCACAATTCTACCAGAATCAAATGGCCTCGCCGAACCTACTATTGCCGGGGCCGATGTCATTCACTGCACCCTGGAAACGGTTAATCTCAACGATGCTCCGATATACGACGCACTTTCCTACACATGGGGGAGTCCGTTTCCCGCTGAAGAAATCAAGAAAGCAAGACGCTATAATGCGATGCATAAATGGCCAGTGACTATCAATGGCACCCTGGTATTCATCACAAGAAATCTATACGAGGCGCTGTCACGCTTGCGTCATTCTTCCTACAATACCGACGACACGGAGAAAGAGCAAGAGCCATCATTCGGATTCGAGATGGAGAATGTGGAACAGAGGATAGAGTACAACAAAACCCCATTGATCAAAGCCGCCGAGCAGGGAGTCCACCTATGGGTCGAACAACTTCTGAAGAGCGGTGCAGACATGAGAGCTCAGGATCAGTTTGGAGAGACCGCACTGCACTATGCCGCTCAAAACGGACATTTGGAATGTGTAAGGATTCTCGTCCAGGCAGGCGCCGACCTCGAGCAGAGAAACAAGAGGAACATGACTGCCCTGGACTGTTGTGAGGATGCGAAAAGAAGACAATATGAAGAGGTTCTCCGGATTCTCAAGACGCCAGTCGAGCAAGCTGCCAAAGTTTCAGAAGATCCAGGATGTGAAATCCGTCCGTCCCGACTCTGGATTGACGCTATTTGCATCAATCAAAACGATATATCCGAAATGTCATCTCAGGTTCAAATGATGGACAGAATCTACGCGTCGGCGAGGTCTTCGATTGTATGGCTGGGTGTTGAAGACGATAGCACGTCCGAAGCAAAAGATGCTTTGCATTTGTTGATCAATTTCCCACGATTTTTTGGCATGTACAAACCCAATTGGAGCCGGTCCTGGCACCTAAGCGACAAAGAGCGAGAATCAAGGCGCCTCACCTGTGGAGCCAAGCTTGTCTGGCTTCGAGACCTGCTGGAACGATCGTGGTTCAGCAGAGCGTGGGTAATTCAGGAAGTGCTTTTGGCAAGACACGTCAAAGTCCTGTGCGGAAAGTACGTTCTTCCTTGGAAAGGATTCCTTTTGTTTGCACAATTATCATTGGACATTGGCCACACGGGAGAAAGCTCTATGAGAGATTACGTTCGGAAGACCAGAGATCGCCCACCTAGCCAGCGATTCAACTTGGGGGGACAGGCACGATTAAGATTTCTCCACCAGTCTACGGCCGGGTCAAGTCTACTGTCCTTGTTGTTACTTGCTGATCACTTTCGCGCGTCAGACCCAAGAGACAAAATATTTGCTCTCTTAAGTTTGGTTGGGCAAGACTCCACCGGCAAAGTCATCACAGCGGACTATAACAAAACGACCAGAGACCTTTTCATGCAGCTTGCATATGACCTGATAAAATGCGAAGGCATTTTTTCAACGAAAGAAGTCGAAAAAGAGGCACCATTCCGTGAGCCTCTCGAAGGATTATCCTTTCTTTGCTGGTCGCACAGATCCAAAGAAAATCCCTTGGGAATTCCATCCTGGACGCCAGATTTCAGCCGCATTTGGAGCGGAGTAAATGAGCGCATCTTTTTGAAGGATTTCGAGGCGAGTATGTCTGTCCCTCCAGTCATCGAAGATTTGCCACACCTCGGACGCATTGGACTACAAGGATTTAAGTTTGACCACATTGAAGTCGTTGCTCCTCGGTCGAATGATCCTGCTTGTCGACCAGGGACCTGTATAGATGCCACCGACCTTGGGAGTTGCAATTGTGAGAGCAAATGGAGGAGCACTCTCACGCAGTGGCTGAAATTCGCATCGTCTCTCGATCGACCATACCCTTCTGGCCACACCCTTTCACAGGCGCTCTGGTGCACCTTGATGGCAGGCGAAGATCGGTGTTACGAGTTGAGCAGTGAAGATGTCCATTGCAAATCCCGCTTATTTTATAAGTGGTTCGGTGAAGAGAATGGAAGGGAGCGTGACGCTTCGATCATCAGCATATTTGGCAGACTTTCCCATTCTGTCCCATATAAGTTTGAGGATGAATGGGCCAGAGAAGCCACAATAACAAAGAAGTGCAAGAGGCGGAACCTCTACAAGACTCGATTAGGATACTTGGGCCTCGGGAGACTCGAGGTTGAGCCTGGCGACGAAGTCTGGCTCTTTGCAGGAGCGCGCACTCCATTTGTTGTTCGAAGATTGGACCCAGATTCCGGCGAAAACGTCTTTCAGTTCAAAGGCGAGACGTACGTTCATGGTCTCATGTTTGGAGAGGGTTTCAAGGGCAGAGAACAAGACTTGGTCGAGTTGCAGCTTGCTTGAGGCTGCCTACATGTAGCAGAACTCTGGAGGGTTGGCATCGCGCCACAGTAGGCGAGGAAAGAAATTCAACCTAGGCCCAGCTTCATGTTGCCGTCGCACCTTTAGACGCAAGCGCTTGAATGCTCCCTGTGACTATCCACGAGGGGATGAATTCTGTCTATGTTCAACGCATCAAGCGCTTGAAGACTCGTGACTATCCACCAAGAAAAGAACAGAGCTATCTAAACCTTCTTCATGTAATCGTATATTGAGCAACGAGTTAGTACCTCCTCAGGTCCCTCTTTTCAATTCTCGAAATCTTCGGCGACGAGGGTGTTTCTATTTTGGATTCCCAGGCCTGTGCCTCCTTTCGTATCGCTGATGAGGGCCCAGATATCCATTAGCCTACACATATCATCGACCAGCTGCTTCCTCACAACACCATCATACAGCTCTTGCGCCGTGAAAACTACGACTGATCCCAAGCCACGTAAAGGTCGACGGCGCGTAATTTCAATGTGCTCATTGACGATCGAGTACAAGATCATTACCTCCATGTAGACATGGCTAGTGAAGGCCTTTAGGAATTTGGTCCAGCTGTCCAGGTTTACTGATAAGGTGTCGATAGACCTTAGGACTACAAGAAGACCTTCACCTTTTTGTATGGACTGGATGAATGTCTTGATGTCTTCAACCATCTTACACTTCTTGCCGCCCGTTTTGATCCATGTGGAGGAAGTTGCTCTAGTGGAAGGTGGGCTACCCGTGCCTGCCCCTTCTAGCTGTTTCTTCCAAACAAGAATCCGAGATCCGCGTCACGGTGGGTGATGAAAGAAATTGCAAATCTGGGGATCTCTGTCGCCAAGTTAAAATATATAGACATGGAGTTCTCAAGCGCTTGGTGCCTTCAACATAGAGAGAATTTTTCTCTTAATGGGTAGTCATAGGGAGCATTCAAGCGCTTGGTGCATTCAACATAGAGAGAAACTTTTTCGGAAAAGCAGTCTGCAGCCATTTCAATCAACACTTTCTCTGCATCATCCGTTTCTCTCAATCCAGCGCGTACGCGGACTTCTCAAACGCCCCGATTTTGTCGCAAAGCCAATCATTGTAGCAGAAGACGCAGTCAATTCTTGTTTGCGATTTGTCTGTCTGCCCAAGGAAACCGTCCATGACAATCAAGCGAGCGACTTCGTCATCCGCAGCTGAGCATCTCCCCCTTCCACTTCTTTCTGATTTGCTTTCTTCCAACATCCTCCCTCAGCGTAGACCTCCTCCACCTTCGTCCGACTCCGTCATAATCGCGAAAGAGAAAAGGAGAAATCCGAAATCGCTCTCCCCCGCCTCCTCCGGTTCCTCATGCCCACACACTCGCTCACTCATCAGAGGGCGGCCCTTCTGGCTTCGGCCCCTTTGGCTTCGGCTCATCGGGCTTAGGCTTCGGCTGGTCAGGCTTCGGCTCCGGCTTCTTGTGGTGCTCGTCATCGCGTGCTTCGACAGGAGGCTTGCCATCAGGCTTGCCAGTAGGCTTCGGTCCCTTTGGCGGCTCAGGCTTGCCAGTAGGCTTTGGCCCCTTGGGCTTGGGCTCTGGCTTCTTGTGGTGGTCGTCATCGCGTGCCTCGACAGGAGGCTTGCCATCGGGCTTGCCGGTAGGCTTCGGTCCCTTGGGCTTGGGCTCAGATTTTGGCGGCTCAGGCTTGTCGGTGGGCTTCGGCTCTGGCTTCTTGTGGTGGTCGTCATCGCGTGCTTCGACCGGAGGCTTGCCATCAGGCTTGCCGGTAGGCTTGGGTCCCTTGGGCTTAGGCTCAGACTTTGGCGGCTCAGGCTTGCCGGTGGGCTTCGGTCCCTTGGATTTGGGATCAGGCTTCTTGTGGTGCTCGTCGTCTCTGGCCTCTACGGGAGGCTTTCCCGTCGGCTCTGGGCCCTCGGGTTTGGGCTTCGGCTTCTTGTGATGGTGATCATCGTCCCTCGCCTCGACTGGAGGCTTACCAGGGGGCTTTCCAGTCGGCTTGGGTCCCTTTGGCTTTGGCTTGGGTTTCTTGTGGTGGTCGTCGTCCCTAGCCTCGACAGGAGGTTTGCCAGGACCCTCGGGCTTCGGGGCGCCGTGCGGCTTCTTCTTGTGGTGGTCGTCGTCACGAGCCTCGAGGGCAGGCGGATGGTGCTCTTTTGGCGGCTCCGGGTGGTGGTGATGCTGCTCGGAGACTTCCCCTGCCTGGGCGGCGGTGGGGAGGCCGTTTACGGCGACGCTGGTGGAGAGAGTGAGTTGGTGAGATGAACAGGTGGGAGAGGGGGAAAACTTACCTGGTAGAGGCGAGCGTGAGAAGAAGAGTGTTGGAAAAGCGCATTTTGGCAAGTGTCGTCTGTCTCAATGGATGAATTTGTTGAAGTGATGGATTCGACTGATGTCTCCTGAAATCAGCCTTCCAACAACCAGTACTTATACTCCCCCTCCTCCGTACATCTCCAGACTGTAGCACCCAAATTCCACTGCTTCCTGCTCGCCACGCCCATCCAACCAGCCACACCAGTTACCAACCCTCCCCTCACGTGGAACTTTGCGAAATGAGGCCAAGCAAGCAACGACGCTCCATTCCACACCACAATGTCGTCATGCGGGTCCACGAAGGCACTCAAACTGCTTCGTTCGTGCGAGGTCAACTCATCAACTCAACCCCCGACCCCGCGGCGTCGGACCGCCCAGGCGTGCTGTTTCCCACGCTATTGCTTTGTCGACGACGACGACATTGCGGGCAATGCTCTGCAAACGGGAGGGCGGCCATTGTGACGGGTTGGCCTTAGGTACTCGTAACACGGCGGAGGAGTTGTGGCAGCAAGGAAGCGCGCGCGGCGGTGTCCATCCATGGCAGACTGGACTGCAAAGAAAGGCGAAGGTGAGGGTGCTGTTGGCTGGCTACCTAGCTGGCGATGGGCCGTATGCCGTCACACACGCCCGTCGTCGTCCAACAACACCACGACACCAACAAAAAACACAAACGCTAGCTAAGCTTTTTCCTCGGCTCGTAGTAGCCGCTTAGTAGTGGCACGACGATCTGGGGTCGCAGAGCGTTTGTTGATGGGGGTGGGTGGGTGTACAGTGTGCCTGCGCAGTAGCTGCACTCCGCAGAAGAGCTGACGCGGAGGCTTACGACGCCCAGGGGCACCTTGTGCGACCATACAATGCCATGTCTGCAACCATTCGGTCTGAAAGAAACTTGGGGATGATTTGAGTCGTGACCAATGGTTGGTGCGGAGAGGCTAGATGGGTTGGATGGAGGGATGGATGGCACTCGATCGTGCTTGCCTTGGATGGGTGGTGATGATTGATGCTCAATTGAGGGTTCGGTGAGCGTACCTAGGGGCGGGCATATGAGGATACCTATGTTCTAGGAACCTACATGTGCTCCGACTGGCATTCGCTGCGGCTGTTCTTACCACGAGCAGCAGGCGGACATCACCGCAGACCCACAAACCTTCGTTTCTCCTCCAAAAAGCTCCCAGGCATTTCCATTCTCCCATCCCAACCTTTGCGTGGTCTCAAACCAGAGGCGTCACGACCCGAGCAAACAACAAGGCCCAGCCAAGTCGTCATCTCCGTGGCTCGCATTCGTCATCATCGCCTGTGACATACTGTACTCCACACCGGCAGACGGCCGTGATCGTCAAGGCCTTAATTGCTCGCCATCTCTCCATCGATGCATGTGCTGTGCAACGAACGAACGGCATAAGGTATTCATTCCTCCGCAACGGCAACGGCAACGGCCCGTGCTGCTCTTGCTTTTGGTGATTGATTTGATTTCGCAACGGCCCGCTCAGATCACGTTTGAGGGTCCTTGTGGTTTGATTGATGCTTTGATTGGCTACTTGCTTACACTGGAGACGAAACTTGTGGCGGTGTGTTTGTTGTTGACTTAGCACTACTGCTGCGGCTGCGTGACGATGTAGAGTGATGTGCTGAACAATTTGAGATCATTTTCCCGTCGTTATAGATGGGAGTGTGTTGAATCATAACCAACAGCAATAGAAACAGCGAGACAGCAGCACACTTCGGCCCAATGTATCCCCAAACACGCGCCTTCCAGTATGCCTTGAGCAACAGCATCACAGCATGCCAATATCCAAGGAGGAGGCAACGTTAGGCCGGCGGGTGCCAACACAGACAGGCAGCCTGCCGTGAATGACGATGATGAGGCAATTCCAAAGAATTGCGAGTGGGCCTGGAGGACACGCACGCCACCCACCACTTCCCCTACCTCCAAGCATCCGACAGGCAAGGAGACAGAAAGTAGGTTGGCAGCCCGTCCACAAAGCCGGAGATGGATGACGCACGCGGCATTGCACTTCCGTCTGTGCACTTGCTTGTCCACCTCATCCATTCTTCACATTCCCCCGCCCTTCCTCTCCAGCAAGACTTCGATGATGCGTGAGCGCGTGCCACGGATTGATGTGCTGGACACCATCGGTCTAGTCTGACCAGACTTTCTACCCTCGACGCTTAAGCCCGAGCGAGCACTGTGACAACAACCGACAAAACCGATGGGGTACGTGGACGCGGCCGGTCACAGCGAGAGAGTGCCTGCTGCAGTGTTGGCAGTAGTCTTGTGTGTACTACTCCGTGCTTCCCCAGCAGCGTGTTTCCATCCAGCTGCATCGTGCCAGTCTTTGTCGATTCTCACCACGCTCTCACGATGGTCTTGTAAGGTGTCTGTCTTACTTTGACTCGGCCGACTCGACTGACTGAACGGCGGGCGAACTCGGCGATACACGAGCAAATGCTTGCTCTTCGAAGATTGGTGCCACGTGGGCACGTCGACCCCATGAGACCAAGGACCTTTCCCATTCCCAAGACTGCTATCGCGTGAAGAAAGGAAGGGGACAGGCCGAATCAGGGTCTAGGCGAAGCCCACGGCCCAACTAGGCCGTCTCGAGACCCACGGATATCGAGAGCACTTCTCTCCACTGCCCATGCCAGCAATCCGCAGCTCAACCCTTTCCAAAAGCCAGCTTCATCTGCCCCTTCTCCTTGGCCCTATTCGCCGCACCAGGCGGTCGACCACGCCCACGCGCCGCAGGCTTAGCCGGGGGACGAGAAGATGGCGCTGGCGCCGGAGCCGGAGAGGAAGAAGAAGAAGCGGCCGGGGCGGAAGCAGAGGCAGAGGCAGAGTTGCGCTGCTCTTCGGCCTGCATCTCACGAGCCAGATCCTTGGCAAAATGCCAGTCATGGTGCTCAGCAAGCTCGGCGAGGGGGATGGGTTTGTTGTTGCAGCGCGGACAGGGGGAGGAGGTGGCGGTAACGGTGTCGGCAGGTTCGGGGGACGGTGAAGACGAGTCTTTCGGCGGTGGCTGCGCTGATGGTGGGAGCGGGTCGGGAGGGAAGGGGTCGCCATCGTGGATGTGGTTTCGTGAGGTGGTTGATTGCTCAAAATCTACAGGATGTGGGGATGGTTCATCGCCACAACGGAGGTCTTGCGCGAACGAGTCTATTGGCGACGGCGACCGAGGAGACGGAGCCCAGTCTGATGGGAGGAGCTCGTCAGGGACGAAGTTTGGGTTGTCCGCTGGGTCGTCGGTGATGGCGTCGTCGTGTTGAAAGGGGTCAACCGGTACATCTTCGTCTTGCGGTTCAGTATGGCTAGTTTCTCTGCTCATGCTTGAGCTCGAGCCCCCGTTGCTGTCTTGCCGCGATGATGCATTCCTATCATAGTTAGAATGACCCAATCGTTCGATACAGCGTCGACTCACATGGGCTGAAGAAACGACACGAGGCCGCTGGGAGCCTTGGCTTCGAGCTTGCGCCTTTTGTTACGTTTGGCATCACTACTCTTCATTCGGATGATTTGCCCAGGCTGCGGAGCCGCACTCTCCTTCATGGCCTTGGCCTCCGCACCGCGGACCAAAAACCCTCCGATGCCCTTGTTGTTGGTGATGCCATCTTCGAACCCACCAACGCTGAGCGACAGGTTGGAACACGGCCATGCCCGTCCATCCACCACAACTTGCGCGAGTAGGTTCTTGGCGAGATTGAAGAGCATCTCCTCGCTGAAAGCTTTGCCCGCGGGGATTGGTGCCTGCTTTGACCGCGTCTTCATGCCTTGGCGATGGTGCAGATTGATGGTCTTGGGTCTGCGTCTGTTTTCCAAGACGCCCTCTTCGACGCAGCGCGAAAAGATGTCAGCGCAAAAGATGCGGATCCAACGCACAGCTTGCTCCATGCTGTCAATGGAGGGCCGAAACGATTTCGCGGATAGCATGCTCTTGATCTGTATCCTAGGGTTTACTTCGCTCGAGTCGATGCCTCGCGCCGTGTTGTACAGCCACTGTCCAGTCTCGTCCCCAAGCTTCTTGAGTTGCTCCAGCGGCACCTCGAGAAGCTCCTTAACGAGGTCCGTGTTGAACATGGCGACGACCTCGTCACCCAGCTTCCCGCCCAAGTTTCGAATTTTGGTAAACTTCATATCTCCAAGAAAGCGATGGACGGCGCGATTTCGCACAACCGTCTGCTGGTTCGGCTTCTTGTAACCCGATCCCAGCTTGGCCAGCATCTTGTTGCGAGCAATTCCCGCAGAGCAAGTGTATTTCAACTTGGCGAAGATGGCAGCCCGCACGTCACGCACGATTTCCGACGCGACAAGAAGCGCAATGTCATCCCAGTCTGGGTCATCGTCCTCCGTCTGTTGTGAGTCCAAGTCGATCAGATGGTCCGTCTGCCAGTCGAGCGCCGCCGTCGGCGGCCTGGGAAGATGCTCCGTCGGGTCGTCGTACGGCGGTGGGCCTCGAAGTTCTGAGTAGCGCTCAAGCAGGACGCGGTGGACGTGGGCGCTGAGGTCCATAAAGACCTCGTCGATGCTGGCCTTCTCGACCCTCTGCGCGTCGGCGGGCAGGCTCTCCTTGATCAGCGCGAGAATCTTGCGCGACTGGGAGCGGTACGGATCCAACGAGACCTTGTGCGAGCCCATGTTCTTGAACGAGTCCTCGTGGTATGCCCAGGTAGCCTCGCCCTCCTTCCACGTCGCGACGTGCTGCATTATCAAATCCGGACAAAGCTTCTGCGCCTCCGCCGACGTGATGTGTCTATTGAGGCCAAACGCACGCGCCGGGTAGTTGATGGCAATGAGGCCCTGCCACTGCTGCACAGCCAGCGGCTGCTCCGCCGGCACCCCGAGCCGCACCATCTCGCATTGTGCATAAAAGGCATCCAGGTCGATGTGTACAATCACGCGGAGCGGGGTGCTGGTCGAGTAGCTGCCGAGCTGGGCGAGTTGCTTGAACGTGAATTGCGACTTGCGCGAGCGGCCGTCGCCACTGGCGGAGAGCGGGGAGGACTGGAATGCCGGCGATAAAGACATTACGGCGGGTTACGGATTCCGGTTACGAAATGGTCGTCGGACCTCATGATTTGCGCAATGGGCCGGGTGTGGGCTGGAAGATGTTGTCGAAGATTGAGAGAGTCTTCGCGTCTCGCGTTGACGAGTGCGCGTGCGCACAGGGTCCCTGATCGGAGCTAACCCAATACAGCAGGCGGTCATTCGAGGAGCCTCTCAACACCATTACGATCCAAGTTTGGGAGCATATCTTGAAATCACTACAGAGACAGGATTGCAAGCTGTTCATCCAACAGACTTCTCCAGAGGACTACCAAAATCTCAATCATCGGTCATCGTTCCGGAAGTCTGAACGGATGGCGGGGAAGAAAAAGCAATGTTAGCCGGGGCAACTATGTACTGAGCAAAGACGGCTCGCAGACCTCAACTCAAGATCCCGCACCAGAAACCTGCTCGCAAGTCCTTGCTTTCCCTCTGCGGCCTTTCTTTTGTTTTCCCCGCCAAAGCGATTCACGGCACACCAGCAGCGCTGCGAAGACTATGGAGATCATCGCATTAAGCGGCACCAGCGGCATCTTTGGAGTCTCTTGCTTTTTGCTGTTCACAGCTGTCAAGTATCCGGCTGCCGGATTTCATCAATTGGATGTTGTCATGTTCCAGCCGTGCGGTAATTTTGAGGACCTGTCCTGGCTGGTGGGGTACCTGGCTGGTTTCATGTCCGTCTTGAAGGGTGTCGCGTGGTCTGCGCAACAACATCCATCTTGAGTGTCCTGCATTTTGAAGATGCCATTGTTTCCTGCAAAGGTCTTTTGTGAGCTTTCGCATCTTTGCGTGTTGGAATACCATGGCGGTTGAAGCTTAGATCCTGGAGCTCGAGGTACGATCGATCCAAACATCTGCGCAGTGAGATCGAGTGGCGTATTTGTACATATCGCGTCAAGAGGACAGCGTTATCTGTGGACGATGATTCACGACCCCATCCAGCGTGCCCGGTAAAGACGGACTTCAGGGACTAGACCAACCGAGGTAAAGGCAGCAAGCTGGGGACATCCCCACCGGACGCGAGACGTCACTCGACAGCTGCGTTACAGCCCCCCAGCGTCGCCCTACCGGTACAAAGCCTCCGGGAACCAAGCTTCTGACTTTTCCCTTCATCCTCCGGAATTTCTCGATTTACGGTTTTTGACAGACGCTGAATTTTTTTTTTTTTTTTGCGCAAGCCGCCCAACCAGACGGAGCGAGACATATTGCGAGTCATGGAAGCGCCCAACGGCATCATCATCTTTCACTACCCCTTCTCCCCTTACGCCCGCCGTGTTATCAGATATCTGCAGCTGCGCGGACTGGCCTACGCGGAATGCGTGCGTCTTCCCTCTGTCCGACCTCTCCCGCACCCGTACCTACATGCTCCCACAGAAAGGGTCAAGATGTGCTGCGCGCGGTGCCTGATGTCGATCCCTGAACGCTGACCAGAATGCGTACCTTATGGCTGACTGGCGTGCCCGATGTGCAGATGCAACCGCATATCATGCCGCGTCCCGACCTCAGCGCGCTGGGCGTCGCGTATCGGCGCATCCCGGTGATGGCCATCGGCCGCGACATTTACTGCGACACGCGGCTGATGCTGCGCAAACTGGAGGAGCAGTTTCCCCAAGGCGCGTTGGGCGCGACGGGCGGCGAGCACAAGGCTATACAGCACTTGTTGAATCGCTGGGTCACCGACGGCGGCGTCTCCATGCGTGCCGTGGGATTGATGCCTCCAAGCCTGCCGATTCTGCAGGACCCCAAGTTTTTGAAAGACCGACAGGACTTTCTAGGGCGGCCGTTGTCCAAAGAGACGATTGAGCAAGGAAGACCGGAAGCCATTGTGGCGCTGCGCGACGCGTTTGAGCTGCTGGAGAGCACGCTGCTTGCCGACGGACGGTCATGGGTGCTCCAGACGGAGGGTCCAAGCCTTGGTGACATTGAAGGTGCGTGCCATGGATACGTCCCGTCCAGGGAAGCATGGACACGGGTAGGCTAGCGCAGCCGCTTGAGGACGGGAGGGGTGGCGGGCACTAACAGCAACATTACGATGGTGGCCATGCTAACCAACGTCTTCCCGCAGCCATCTGGCCGTTTGATTGGATCTTGGACATGGCAGGCGCGTTGCCTCCAGAAATCATTTCGGCAAAACAGTTTCCAAAAGTATTTGACTGGATCCAGAGGTTCCGCGAGAGCGTGGAGCAAGCGCAAGCCTCGGGCTCCAAGGCAGTAAAGCTTGACGGAGAGGCCGCGGGCAAACTTATTTGTGGTGCCAGTTTCGCGGAAAGTGGCGGCAAGATTGATGCGGCTGACCCGTTGGGCCTGGAGCTGGGCTCAGAGGTTGAAGTTTGGCCACTCGACAGTGGATCTTCGCATCATGACAAGGGCAAACTGGTGAGCCTAACGTGGGACGAAGTGGTACTGGCGACCAAGGCGGAGAAATGGGATGCAGAGGTCCGTTTGCATTTTCCTCGACGAGGATTCAGAGTCGCGAGGGCTGCGAGCGCGTCGGCCAAGATTTGAAAAGATGCAACGCGGCCGGCGTCTCAGAGGTCGAGGCGAGACGCGGTGCAGTGTCACTTTCGGAGTTGGTGTTGAAGAGCGAGTGATGGCAGTGGCTGCTGGGGATGCATGGAGGGACCTGGAGTTGGTTGCTTTGTGCAGCGATGCAGGCATGCCCGAGCCCAAGGCAAGGCCAAGCACGCGCGTGCCCGAGACTTTGTCCAGCGTCGTCGCTGCGGCCTCTCCCGCCAGGGTCAACAGTAAACAGTTACAGCTAGACGAGTAAACCACCATTCAGAAATTCCAGTGGAGGAGGAGACAATCAAGTGCTCGCAGCAGTGGCCGGCCGCAGCAAGTCAGCCAGCGCCAGTCTTGGGCCTCGATGTGTGCAAAAGGTGATGCTGAGATTCATTCATGCCCGACGGGCGATCCACTGGCGTCGCCTCCCAACGAATCTCAGGCAGGACAGACTGGACAGGTCCATGTGAATAGAATACAGAAGCAATCCATGCGATATATGTGGCAATCCGCCGCTTCGTTGTCGCTCGTCTCTTGTCCATCGTTTTGCTGCTTCGTCCAACCCGCGCCCCCTGTCCACTCTGGCCTGGCGCCGCTACCTACGCCGTTGGAAAAAACCGTCATCACCAGCGGTCCATCACCACCGTTCGAAGATCAATCTTCTATTATCGGCCAGCAGACCGTGGTGTTGCTGAGCCGACAGTCGCCGCCGTCCGCACCGCACCGTAGGGGCCACGATATTCCTCCGCTGAGGCCAAAAAAGCCCCGCACACCCACCCACCCACCCACTCGCGCGCCTGTCAGCCAGCCAGCCTGTTTGCCCTGCTCGCGCCAGTCGTTGTCCTTTTTCCTTCTTCTCTCTCTCCTCTCTCTCCCCATCCATCCTCTCGCAGCTCCTCCCACGCTCGCCACTCGCTCGCCTCTCCTCGCCTGCACCTAGCCACCGGTGCATGAGCTGCTTGCGACCCCTCCACACTGCTCGGGTTACCCCGGCGTCGACCCTTTGCCCTCGCACTTGACAACTACCAGGGCCCGCCCGCCGTTCTCAGCCTCCCATCTCAACCTTCTCTCTTCGCTGCTGTGCCGCCTTTGCCTGACCCATCGACCATGCCAGCCTCCACCGTCTCTCGCGCCACGCCCACGAGGCAGTGGTTCCAGCCTGGCGAGGGCATCGCTCGCGAGGTCATCACTGCCGACATCCAGCGCTACCTTGGTCCTGATGCCCTTGTCAAGCCGGGAATCGGCACCCACGAATTCGACGTCAGCTACCCTGGTTTCCACTACCTGTGATGGTCCCTTTGCTGACTTTTTCCAGGGAGTCGAGGGCTACTGGATAACCGCCTATCGGACCCTGACCTCGGTGAGTCGCCTCCATCCCGTCACAATTGTGCAAAATCTAATGTCTCGCAGCAAATGGTTCAGGATCTCAAGACAGACTCGGCTCGTTGGCGCGCGGAGGTCCAGCAGGGACGAGGTAGCCCACACGCGCGAGACGCAAAGTTGTCCAAGCCCCCTGACAAACCTGTAGTTGCATATCAAGACTCAAGAACCCATCAGTCCAGGCAAATCTATGGTCCCAGCACTCCCGGTCCGGATGCTTCGTACGGCGCACCACCGCCTGCCCAAGGATATGCAGACCACCCTGCGGCTGCTGGATACCGTGCTCCTGCCCAGAATGCCTATGGAGGAGACTACACATACGCACATCCGCAGTCAGGATACCCCCAGCAAGGAGCCCCTTATGTGCCGGCCCCGGGATATGGACAAGGCCAAGTCAGGACTGCCCCGGCCTATGGCTACAGCCAGCCTTCTGGCAGGGAACCGGATCCTCACTACCAAGGTCACCAGGACTCTCCCAGATATGGCTATCCGCCGTCCACGTCGGCGCCGCCTGAGCGCGTCTACCCTCCTCCCCAGCCAAGGTATTTCATGGAAGACCACATTCCCACGGATGTATTGGATTTGGCTAAGTTTCCCGTGTGTAGTACATCCCAGTCGTACTACTACCCGGACAGCAGAAGCAGTAAGTTTGCCCACACCAATCCATAAGATACGACACCTGAACTGAGCAAAAAGACTGACAGTGGCATCTTAGCTCCGACGCAGCCTCCTCCGCAAGCTAATGATCGCCGGCGTCGTCAGTAGACTTGGGGAGTGCAAAATAAAAAGTCAATGTCTCACTTTCTAGGCGTTTTGTAGAATCGCCTTGAACCTGCTGGCTGGCCTTTTTCCGGATTTCGAGTTTTCATATCCCGGATTTGTTCTGTGGGCCGTTGCTTCAGTTACGATGGTTCAAATCTGCTCTGGCCCGGATTCAACGCTTGGCTCCTCCGACCCGGCATCGGCCCACCTGAAAACTTGCAAGGCGAGATCCAAGGCCTGGATTTTCATCGCCTATGAAATTCTCATGGAGCCCTTTCTACTTTTCTGGATCCTTATGAGGCCGGACTAGACTTTGCCACCGACTCGGATTGCCATGATTTTCCTCTCTGGTCTTGTTCCACGGATTGATAGCGCACGGCGCGCAAAGGTGGAGCGACGGGGCTTTTTTTGCGACCTAATGTTTTTCACGGGGCATGTTGGTTTCTCAAACTTCTCCTTCTCCCTGTCTATTTTGCCACTTGTGGGTATAACAAGCGACCGGCGTTTCGCATAGGCGGTATGTTGCTTCGAAACAGTCCCAGGACCACCATCTTTTTTTTTTCTTCCGGCTACTGCTCTCTGCGCGCGCACGCTTCTGCCCGCCCTTCGTGCCCCCTCTGCTCCCACCACGTTTCTGGCTCCCTTTTTCTCCTCCTGCTGTTATTTTAGCGATTCTGGATGACTAGCGCCCCCCGTGTCCGTGGATTGTAGTGGCATTCGCACCCTACTGCGTTGCTTTGTTTTTACAGCTGCTAGGATCAAAAAGCGCTAGGCCGTGCTGCCTAGCATATGCTTCCATCGCCGTTGTCCTTGTCGATCTGGTGCTGTTTCTGTTGCATACTGAGCTATTCCAGACCGAGTCGATTGCCTCGAGCGAGATGGAAAGATGGCGGCGCAAACTTGCGGAAATGCCTTACACGCCCATCGGCATCTGCCACTGTCCGTCCATTGTTCACGGCGAGAGCGGCTGTTGTATTGATATAGCAACAGTAGGGCGTCTTGTCTTGGATACGACAGCAGCCGTCAAACTCTGTTTCCTCTTTTCTCACCAAATTATAACCTCCTTTGCCCTCCTCCTCTTCCCAATCGTGCGTACTGACGGGAGTGTCGAGCCTCTGGATGGGTACCACTCGATCATTGAATCAATCACCATACTTGCATCAATCTCTCTGCGTCTCCGTCATTGGCACTAAAGCCAACCCAACCCGCCTCAGCAGCAGCCAGCCAGCCAGCCAGCCAACCCATCTTCTCCTCGTCGACAGCCGATCTTGTATATCAAGACGTTTAATTTTATCCCCCCCCCTCCCCATCGTCTGATTTCTTCAAAACGGCCCAACACACTCACGAGGTTCCCGCCCATATCACGCAGTAAAGATGAGAGAGAGAGAGAGAGAGAGAGAGAGAGAGCTGTATTCTCGTCCACCTCTCCGTTTCCTGCTCTCTGCTCTGCTACCAGCGTATCAACGTATAGACATACGAGAGCCAAAACGGAGACGAATACATGCTACTATGCTGCGAGGACGGGAGGTGGAGAAAAACAAAGAACGACCCAACTCTTCTTTTTTCCTTTTCCTCCGCTCTGATGCTACCTAATTATATACTCCGATGCTGATGCCGATGCTTCTTCCAATGCCCTCTTAACTTCTTCTCCCTCTGCTCTCCGCTTCTCCTCTCTCTCGACTCGACTCCAAAAGCCAAACGCAAACGACGACGACGACGACGACGACGAAAGAAAAGCCCGCTGCATCAGACAAAAAAAAAAAAAAAAAAAGATATCCATCCCCTCGCCTCTCTTTCCTCACGTTCCCTCTCACTACCACAGCCCAAACCGCACACTATCACCACAGCTCCCCCACGCCCTACATAAACGCCGGACTACCCGTGCGACTCCTCGTCGAGCCCCTATCCCTACTCCTAGCACCGTGCTGCTGTCCCACCACCTGTCGCGCACTCAACCACCTCTCAGCCAGGCGCTGGCCACCCGTGACATTGGCAAGCGACGCAGGCGTAGGGGTAGGAGCGCGATCATGATCCAGTGGATTCGGCCCAAAAGGCACAGTGGCTCCACCATGGCCGTTACCCAAGCGACTCAAGCTCCTGCGCTCCCTCAACGAGCCCGTCGACTGCGCATGCTGCTGGTGGTGGTCCGCCGGCATCGGCATCGGCATGGCGCCAAAGCCGCAGACGCCCGCGCTTCTTCCACTTGCACCTTCGTGGTGGAGGCTGTTGCGGCCCCGCCAACCATCATCACCTTCCTCACTCACGCCACCACCACGCTCCACACGCTCGGCGTCAAACGCGTCGATGCTCGCACTGGCACTGGCAGTCGCGCTAGCACCGGGGCCGCCGCCGTACGGACCGCGCATGATGAACGCCATGGTGTCACAACTGCCGCCACTGCCCATGGACAGTCTAGGGCCGCCAGGCGCAACGGTGCTCATGCTCGCGCTGGTGGGCGGAGGTTTGCGTCTGAGGCGGGCCGTCACCGACGACGACGAGCCGGGAGCGGCACTGTGGGACAGCTGCGGTCTGAACGACGGTCCAGAAGACGCATTATTTGCGCTCGCAAGTCCCATGTTGGCGTTCGAGTTTTGGGCCCTGAGATCAAACGCCGAGCGCGCGCGGCCGAAGCCGGTGGGCGTCGCATCTCCGTACTGCGACTTTGCGGGGGAGGCGGCGCCGGCAGAGGAGAGGGATGGTGACGGCGAGGCCGACGAGGCGAGCGCGGCGCGGAAGCGGAGGGGGTTGATATTCGTGGGCTTCGCTGGAGGGTGATTGAAGTTGGGCAAGGGGGGAGCAGGAGGCGGTGGAGTGGGAGGAGTTGGCGTGGCTCCAGCTCCAGCTCCAGACATCGAGCTCGACGTGCCTGTCGGAGGCGTGCCAGGCGCGGAGCACATGGTGGTCGTCGTCTCCTGCGCGCTAGTCGTGTAAGGCGCAAGGCTCGAGTGCGAGGTGCGCGGTCGAGGCTTTTGCGTCGTGGCAACCTTGGGAGAGATGTCTGACGGTTTGCCGCCAGCGACGGCTACATCACGCAGGCGAATCGGGCGGTTCTCTTTTGCATGCGTATGCAGAGAAGCCGCTTGATACTGCTCAGGGATGCTGGGCTGCAAAGGCTCGCGCGACTGTGATAAAGTCGGATTAGACGACTGGCGCGAGGCATGGAAGCTGTAGTTGCTGCTCGACTTGGTGCGCCAGCTGGTGCCGCTACTCTTGCGACCGGTCTGGATTATTGGAAAGCGGTCGTTCATTTGCGTCGACGGACTCTTCACCAGTTGGGGACGCTGCTGTGGCTTCAAGTCAAGATCTGGGAAAGGCGTCGCGCCGTTGGATAAGCGCACATCTGACTGCGACACGGCGCGAGGAGCAGGAGTTGAGCGTGATTTGGGGATCCAGCGGTGCCTATAGTCATCATCATCTTCGCTGATTTGAGCATGCTCGCGCCGATGGCCAGCCCCTGGCCTGAGCAGCCACTCCTCCGACATGCTGACGTCGACATCATCTGTAGGCTCAAAGTCGGCTACCTCCTTGCTGAGCCAGTCCTTCCAGTCGCGGCTCGTCTGAGCCGAGCGTTCTTTGCCGGCTTTCGATCTGTCGGGCGAGGAGCCAAGCGTGTAGCTTTTGGCCGAGTGGCTCGACACAATGACGGCAATACCCGGAGGACCATTGATTGTCGTCGTGCTTGCTTTGCGATCAGGCGAGTTGCCGGCAGAGTCTCGAGAATAAACGCTTGGTGAGACAATTGACGCCCTGAGCAGCTCTGCCGCGTCCATAGGCCTTTTGCTCGACGTACGCGGTGGTGTTGGAATCGTCTTGGTCGGACTGGGCGGAATGCTCGGTGTTAGCTGGTATGGATTTGCTGGAGCCATAGTCCTGTTCAAGTTTCCGGGGTAGGCATGGACTTGGCCATGTTCAAGAGGTGTCTGCCAACGGCTCTCGGCCAAATGCTGCCGCTTCATCAATTGCTCTTGCGTTGGCAGAGCCGCCTTGACGAGACGCTGCGGCTGACGAGTGCGACGAATGGCGAGTTCCGGCACTTCGGCCGCCGGATCTGACTCTTCTGGCTCGTGAGACTTTCGTGGTGGAGGTATACCGAGCGTCTCGTCATAAGTCGGGACTGGAGCCACTTCCGGTCTCTCCTTGGAGCGTGAGCGGAAACCACGCTCAGGGGTTACCGCGCGAATAGTGGCCTTGGTGGCACGGGTCAATCTCGAAGCCGTCGAGCTCATTCGGCTCTGAGAAGGTAGCAAGTCTCTCTCATTATTGGAGGTCGCAGGCTTGTCTGGGTGATGCAAGTCTGGATCAAGATTGCTGTCCAACCCAGCCTTCTCCAGCCTCGACTTGAGCGCCGAGTAAACGTCAAAAGTATCGAGCTCCCTGTTCCCAGGCTGAGGTGAAGCATGCAACGGTCTCCTGAAAGGGCTTTTGCCTAGAATAGACGAGCCACTCCGCTTCTTCGTCGACCCCGTTCCGTTTTCAGGAATGATGGACAGTCTTCTTGGGTCGCGAGAGGTGACGCTGCCAGGAGCCGAAGAGTTGGACCAGCTCGTGACACGAGACTTGCTGACGTCGTTGTCGGATCCTCCGCCGCTCGAATGATGGGACAGGGACAAAGACGCACCAGAAGCTGTCCGCTCATGCGAGGGCACTCTCACTTGACTGCGGTCTGACATGGAGTCAACGCGGTCCGTCGTAGCAGAGACTTCACGCTGAGACGTTGTAAATGAATCGCCATAGTAAGACCTCGAAGCCCTCACCTGCTGCACTGGCAGATTCGGCGCCTTTGGATTCGAGTTTTTGCGGAACACGCGCTTGAACTTGTTTCTGAAAGAGTTTGAAAACGACCTCTCCTTCTCAGGCTTCGCGGGACCGTCCGGTGGAGAGCCAGTCTGAAGTCCGGCGTCGATTGGAGGCGAAGTTGATTCATTGATAGCTTCCGTAAGAACCTGGTGTTTCTCCTTGTCCTGGCGCTTCTTGAATGGTGTCAGAATGAACGAAGGCCTCGTCTTCAACTTGCGGCTCTTGTGAAAGTCTTGCAAATACTTGTCCCGTGCGGTATTCACATCTTCCACACTCGACTTGCCGGCCTCGTTGGGATTGGCGCTTTCAGGGCTGAGGCCCGACTTCATCGGCGGCTGGTTTTCGAGGACACGTTGGCTGGTCGAACGGCGGAGGTCCATCGACGCATCATGGCGTCCTCCTCGAGGTGTCCCCAATCCAAGACTCCAAGAGCTATACATCGAACGAGACTTGCGGACCTCTTTCGGTGCCGGGGTCGCCGGTGTAGAGTTGTAAGGAACAGAGGGCATAAGAGGAGCCACACGCGAGGGCGGAGCAGGCGAAATTGGCATCCTAGGATCTGGTGCCAAAGAGAGTCGTGGAGCTGTGGGTGGAGGGTCACGAACAAGCGTATAACGCGGAGGGGGAGGTTCAACGATTTGCGGCGGCCGCAGGTTCTCGTCACTGACTCTGCGCAACTTTGGCGACGCTCGTCGCCTCGTGGCGCTGGCTTCGCCTGCTTGCCGGAGACTCGATGCTCTGGCGGGGAAGTGAGAGCCCTGGGATCCGCCGTGAGACCTTCGACTGGCGTTGCTGCGGTGCCTGCAGAGTTCCAGGTTTCGCTGCTCCTCCCTCATCCGCGCATGCTCCATTGCACAGGCTCGCTCGTATGCATGAACAGCGGCCGTCGTGGCTTGCTCGCGGACAATGAATGGATCAATGTTGTCGACTCTGGTGGAAGTCACTGGTGGCCAGCCTTTCGAGTAGGCCGACGAAGACGACTTTGCATGACGCAGGCGGGTCCCGGCGTCGCTGTTGGCTCGCGACAGCATCGGTGGTGCAATCGGTCTGTCGTCGAAAAGGGGACAAAGCTGTGATTTAGACGCTTCACTCGGTTGCGTCCAAGGGGCCAAGAATATCCAAATAGAGAATCAGGCAAATGATGTCCGGTCCAACGTGAGGGAGAACAGGAGACTGACTTCCTCGAGAGGAGGACGGAACGAGGCATGGCAGAATGAGACATGGCCTCTCCCTGATTCATCCGAATCAAGAAGTGAGTACATAGGGCGAGGTTGCCGTCGAGGATGGGCGAGACTGCCGCGATGCTCTCTCAGCGGCCATGACATGGAAGCGTGTATTGTGCGCAACGAGACTGCCATTTTAGAAAGCAATCCAAAGCGTTGTCTCTCCCCTGATCTCCACCATGATCCACGCTCTTTGAAAACTCGAAAAGATAGATTCAAAAACAGAACCCCTTCATGACCTACCAGCAAAACGAAGATCCCCGTACAACCCGACCCTCCCTGGAGTCCCTCCAGAAACCGAACCACGGCGGCCCGGGCCGACCACAAAGTCTATTTCGGCCAGCCAACGGGCAGCAGCACCGCCATCATCCGAATAATCCCTCCTTCTTTCTTTTTTCGCAGCAGTCCGCCTGGCCGACCGACCGACCGACCGCCATCGCCTTCCGGTCATGCTTTCCGCCAAGGCAATCCAGCAAGGTGCTGCGCGCGTGATGCAAAGTTGATGATAGGCGCCTTCCTCGCCCACCAACGCGTACCTCCCAATGTTGGCTGTGGCAAAGGCAAGTCCTGCCTTCCTGTGCTGCTCATCTATGATGTTGTGGCGAGGGTGTAGAGAATGGAAGGTAGGTCGCGTGCATCTTGTGCCTGAGGACAAACTGTCCCATGTCTCGTGGTCTCGTGCGCACCGTTGTAGCTCCGCTCTCAACCCACCCACCCAGACAATGGCATTTGCTTCTCTTCACCTGACCGACTCAAAAAAAAATAATGGACAAGGTGTGTATGCAGGCACGGCAGGTTGACCGTCCGTCCATTTTTTGACCGCCCAACTGCTTGGGCTGCAGCACGCAGGCGACCGAGTCATTCGGTCAGTCAGGTATCGAGGGTGGTCTAGCAGGCACTGTACTGTAGTTAGCTCTTGGTTGGTCGGTGAGGAGCAAAAGCAGAAGCAAAGAAGCACGAGACGGGCGACGACGCGAGAAGAAGCACCTGGGAGGCCGTCTTTGATTTGATTCATTGTCTTAAGCAACCGCCGCGGGAACGCCCGTGGGAGATGGGGAAAAAAACCAACCACCTCGACGCGACCTGACCGGACACCCACCCACCACCAGAGCACGTGCCGGCGTGCCTGAAGGCAATTTTGACTCCCTTGTCTCACTCTGCGCGCTTTTGGTTGGAATTGACTTTTTGTCGCTTACCTAGAGCTGGTGGCGGTCAGGTTGGAGAGGATGGTGGTGATGGCATTCAGAATACCTATGTAGCCATGATGTATGAAGCTTGAGCACATCCACAGATTACTGTTGAGAAAGGGTGCATACGCGCCGCGTCTATCCGTTCCTACGCAATGGAAAGCACCTTAATTCCGTCACACGTCGGCGATAAGGAACTCCTCCTCCAAAGTGCTGCAAGCAGTTCGACAACGTCAAGATAGACTTTGGCGCAGACACCTAACCAGATAACCACCATGCTCGACTCAAGAAGCCGCATGCGCAATCAATATCCACCATCAGGACAGCATACCGCGCGGGTTGACCGAGGATGTCGAGGAGCGATAGCACTATCCGGGGAGCGAGGCGGTGCGACACGGGCAACGATTGGACGCCGTCTTATCTGCGCTCATGCAGCTGCCAGAGCTTGCCACTGATGATCGACCAGCACATCATCATCCTACATGGATGTCACCACTTACGCGGGCCGTTAGAGTTTTGTCGTGACGGAGCAATGATGGGGGGACCACGAGATGAATGAGACTGGGCTTTTCTTGCAATTTCTACTTTCTATCCATAGTGTCAAAAAGCAATGTGCATTACATTGCCTGACCACAGTGAAAATCTGTGGAGGCGTTGCGTGCTACTACTGCCCTGTCTATGCTGCCAAAGAATGCCATGTACCTGTTCCAAAACCTGTGAACCCTTCTCCAGACCAAAAAAGAAAACCCAGTACCCAAAAACTTCTCTGTGCACCATGACCGTACCAGGGAATCACAACCCTTACATTATCCGTAGATCAATGTGGACTACCTTACTCCATGTGCGCCTTGCTCATGCGCTGCTTGAAGTCGGCAAAGAACTCCTCCATCTCGTCGGCGACAAAGTCCTCAAACTTTTCGGTGAGCTTCTCGAGCTTGGCCTGCACCTTCTTGGAGCCGGCCTTGGCCTTCTCGCCAATGACCTCAAACTCCTCCTCAACGTCCTCCATCGAAGGCAGAGAGACCTCGACCTTGTTGTCGGCGCGGTTGAGCTTGTAGCCACCCTCGGAAATGATGGACGAGTAGTTGGACTTTCCGCCACCGTTCCAGGCAAGGACCTGCATCTTGTTAGTTGAGCCGTGATTTCACTGGTCACAAAATTACTCACGTTGGTGGTATCGCTGGGGACGTCGGAGAGGGCGCCCTCAGTGGCGACGCTGATGAGCTGCTTCTTCAGCTTGGCGGGCGTAATTTCAGCAACCGAGTAAGCCGAGTCAGAGGCAGGCTGGAGAGAAAGGAAGTAGGCCAAAAGACCAGCAATGTGGGGAGAGGCCATCGAGGTACCCGAGATCTTGTTGGTAGCGTACTTGCTGCCGATCCAGGTGGAGAGAATGTTGAGACCAGGGGCAAAGATGTCGTTGCACTTTCCGTAGTTGGAGAAGTAAGCACGCTCGTCAGCAAGAGTCGAAGCACCGACAGTGACGGCCTTCTCGGCACCAGCAGGAGAGTAGCGGCATGAGTCGGCGTTGTCGTTACCGGCAGCGACAGCAAAGTGGATACCGGCATCGACGGCAGCGTTGACAGCAAGGTCAAGAGTGGTAGACTTGCCACCTCCCAAGCTCATGTTGGCGGCGGATCCCTTGAAGCCCTTCTTTCCCTTACCAGCCTTGGCGGCCTCAACATTGGCGGCGTGCTGCTCAGCGGCGTACTCAACACCCTTGACGACGTCGGACATGGTGCCGGAGCCGTTGGAGCGGAGAACCTTGACGGCGTAGACATTGGCCTTCTTGGCCACACCAAACTTCTTACCAGCGACAGTGCCGGAGCAGTGGGTGCCGTGACCGTTGCCATCCTCGTCAACATCGCCAGCGGGGATGGTCTTGCCCCAGTGAGCACGGCCTTCAAAGTCGACGTGCTCGGTGTTGGTGCCAGTGTCAATGACGTAGACGTCGACGCCCTCACCACCGTCCGCAGAGTATAGGTATTTGCTGAAGGTGCCGAAGCTCAGGCTCTCACGGTGAGAGATACGGGCAAGACCCCAGGGAGCGTTCTTCTCGAGCTCGTAGTCTTGGCTCTGGGTCTGGACAATGGAGTCCTTCTCAATGTACTCGACCTGGAAACGGGGCCGTCAGCATGGTGTGGTGAGACGCAATAGTGTCACGTGCTCAGGAGATGCGAGTCGTAGTAATGGAGGAGAGCTGCAGCTCTGGGGAGAATGCCGGGATGGTTGCAGTATGACCGAAAACGGCTTGCCCGTGTGGTTGGGCGGATATGACACTTACATCGGGATGTCTCCGGATCTGCTCAATGACCTCGTCGTCAAAGTGACCGGAGTAACCCAGCAGGCCACCGGCGACGTTGTAGGTGTGCTTGAGACCCTCAAAGAGATCGTTTGCAATGGGGAACTGCGAACGCTTGCGGAGCTCGGTCCTCTGGTTCTGGCTGGCAGTGTGGATGTCCTGGACCCAGGCGTGGTGGGCGGACGTGTCGGCGTGCTTGACGTGCTTCTTGAAGACGACAATGTACGAGTCTGGAATCTCTTGGGCGTTGACCGAGGAGATGACGGGAGCTGCGTCATTGTGGATGGAGCCGGCGTTGAAGACCGGGGAAGCTGCCGCGAGCAGCGGCAGCATCGTGAGGACGGCGGCGGCCTTCATGATGGGCCAAAAGAAGGGAGAATGAAGCGGGAGATGATTCGAAGATGGGGAGATGGAGAGCAAGCTGGTATGGAGAGGGGGAGAGGGATGGGGAGGAGTGGTGCTTGGATGGTGGATGGAGCTGGGGCGAGCTTTATCAAGAGCCGGCGGCGGCAAGGCGACGCTATCGGCGAGTGAGAGTCATGCGCCCAGCCTCTCCGCAGCTAGCGGCGCTGCCTTGTCCGACCCCCAAAGGCCAAGCACCCATTAGAGGGCGTTCCTCGCGCAACGGCATGGGGATGATGCGCGAGGATGGCGTCAGAGTGGATATGAGGAGCTACAGCTAGACATTGAGCTCACTGCTACATGTCTTGTTGTTTGTTTTCACGATGCCGACACCTCATGCTGGAGCTAAGCTTTGCTGCGCTGTACCTGCCTCAGCGCGTCAGCTAGGAAGAGCTCCTGCTCCTCCCGCGTCGAGTCTCTGAACGGAAATACAAGTGGCCGCACACGTGACAGCGCCCGCACCAGAACGCGCCCGGGACGAGGCTCCCGACGGCCATGACTTTTTGGGTGCCTGCTGTTGAAACGGGACCACAGGCATTTGATGTTTATCGCCTCCCGTCGTCAGCTCGACTTGAGATGGTGACCGTCAGGCACACGCCCTCCTCCGCCTGACACCTCCACCAAACTTGCTTTCTGTATTGCCTCTCTCGCTCTGCAAATCTACCGCACCCTATCGTCGTCCAAGCTCCACTCATCGACGCTCCGCCTCCGCCCCACGCGAGCTGTTCCCGGCCCAGCTCCACCTAACCCTCACTCTCTGACACGCTCCCACATGCGACGTTTCTCCCTCAGATGACCCTCTCCTCGCCCAATTCGACCCTCTACTGCTGCCACCGCGCCTCTGCAATGCTCGTCCTCCCACGCCCACGCCAACAACGAGGACCCTAGATTGCGCTGTGCTGGAGCAGCGCCATCATGCACCACCCGGCGGGCCCGCGCCTCCCTCCCGCATCCGCCTCCGTCACGCCTCGCGCCGCCAGCCCTGCCCTGAGGGAGCTAAATACCCTCGTCGACTCTCTTCTGGGTGCCCATCCGCAGAGCTCCACCTCTACCACGCTCAAATTCATACAAACACAATGTGACTGTCTGCGTAGGATACGCCAGCTCCTCATAGACTCGCCCGACTCGCGCCAGGTCAAGGATGCTTTTCGCCAGGCAAAAGGCTTCCACGCTCTCATCGCAACCTTGCGCTCAGTCTCGGGCTTCTACAATCCAGCCACCCTCTCAAAGGACGAGCAGACCGACTTCTTCGAGTTGCTCAAGGCTGCGTTGTCCGTTCTTTCAGATGCCCTCAATGATCACCCTGGAAACCGCAGGTTCTTCTCCAAGAGGGTCGAAGATGATGGCTGGAAATCCCTGGAACAATCCGTCGTGAGCACCGGCGTCGGCGGAGGCTATCAAGATGCCAGCGAGTTTGATCATGTGGGACAAGAGCAGCTTTTCGGCTGCCTCGTGGCTTTTGCGCTGGGCGAAGAGGACATGGCTCGCATATTCCGCGGCATAAGAGATGTTGTAGCATCAGCGTCCAGCGGTGTTGAACAGACCGAGCCCATCGGGGGTGACGTTGTCCACATTACGTCAGAAGATCCGTTGATCAGTGCTCTCCGGGAGCATTTGCATGGCTTCTTCGGCGGCAAAGAGATCCTCCAGAATGCAGACATTCTTCCCGTCATCGTCAGTCTGTGGTCCATGCTATTCCAGGATGGTTTGTCTGGCTCAAGAGCACCGCGGCTGTCCATCTCAGTCATTTTGGTCCTGGATCGTATCGTTGCGCTGTCCGAGTACAATAAGCTGGCTGCGCATGGGACGGGTATATTGAAGACGCTCCTGCGTTTAGTTTTCCAAAATGCTGAGCCCTCCGCCGAGCGGTCTCTTCTGAAAAGACTGGCCGAAAGCCTCATAAGCTATGGCATCAACGACCTCGAGGATGCGCGTCTCCTTTTCCGCGGCGCAGCCGAGTCTGAAGAAATGGCCGAGTTTCTTTTGGAAGCCATAAAACTTTCCAGACAGCCCCCATTTATTCAGCTTGACATGTCCTTGCATGGTTATGCCTCCATTGAGCTGCCGGAGCTCGGCCGGCCCTTCCCCCCTACCTCGCAACACGGCGGTTACACAATCAGCACTTGGATGCGCGTGGACAAGTACGACGACAACTACCATACTACAATTTTCGGCGCGTACGAGACCACTCAGACTTGCTTTGTCCTTGTGTATCTGGAGAAGGGCTCCCGTAATTTGATTCTACAAACCTCAGTGACTTCGTCGCGGCCGAGCATTCGCTTCAAGTCGACCGTGTTTCAAGAAGGTATATGGTACCATATCACTATAGTGCACAGGAGATCAAAGCACGTTGGCTTGTACGTCAATGGAGAGATTGCGGACCAAGCAAAATGCAACTTCCCTTCCAACCCTCCAAACCTCAACACCAGCGCAGACAGCTTCAACGCCTTCTCCCAGAATCGAATGGGATATACTCCCATCGAAGCCTTCATTGGCACACCACACGCGATTTGCTCTCTCATTGGGAGAAACGTCGTCACAACCAAGCTGTCACTAGCCTCCTTCCACTTGTTCCAGGAAGCGCTTTCGGACGAATTGATCGCCGTGTATCACAAGCTGGGACCGCGATATCACGGCAACTTTCAAGACTGCCTTGGTTCTTTCCTCACATATGGCGCCTCAGCCGATCTCAACCTCTACAATGAGGGCCTCCACCCTACCAAGGAGGAGAGATCTGAAATCCTGTCTGCCATGCGGCACAAAGCTGGCGCCATACTCCCAGAGTCCCGCATTCTCATGAGCATTGCTCCAACTTCGGTCATGGACGATGATGACAGAAACTTCATCGACGAGTCGCAGTTGGTCAAGTCATTATCCAAGTACGCCGGCAGGAATTTGAGAGAATATACCCGGAACCGCGGCCACGCCATCGCCATCAATGCTGCCGTGCCCTCTATCAACGACGCCCTTACCCAGCGAAGCGGTGTTGCCGTTCTCACAGGCGAGCCTGTTGTCGTTGTGCCTCAATCATTGGACAATGCAATCTGGAGAATAGGAGGTTGTGCTTCAATCGGCCTCAAGCTCATTGAGCGAGCTCGGACTAGAAATGCCCTCATCACTGCTGTGCAGATCATGTTTGAATCGGTTCATGACAACTGGCGGAACAGTGAAGCCATGGAAAGAGAGAATGGATTTGCCGTCCTAGCAGCCCTTTTGCGCGACAAGCTGGGTCTGGGCTCTATTTCTGGCAAATCTAGCGTGGCCTCGATCGAAGACGCTGACATTGAAAGCCTGTCTCATGACCTTCTCCAGGTCGTTCTGCGCTTCATTGGCTACGACGAGATCCAACCCTATGAGTCCAAGATTGTCAATCCTCTGGCTTACAGAGCTCTGTTGATAGACTTTGACCTTTGGAGACGATGTCCAGCTGATACACAAAAACTCTACTATCATCAATTTGAGGTTTTTGCAAAAGACTGCAAGCATCACGTTTTTAACGCCAAGCGATTGACCCGCATGAGTAAGCCTCACCTGCCATTGTTTTTACGGCCACTGACGACGACAGGAATCATCAAAAGGCTCCTCGATGCCCTCAAGGGCGAGACCTTTACGCATGACGTCTTTCCACACTTCATGAACGCCTTCAAATCGCTACTTCAATGCAGCGCCTCGTCTGACATCCTACGCTCAACGGCCTTGTTCATAACATATGCACTGCAGGAGAGCCGCACTTTGGCGAATCGACCTCTGCGTTCCCGGAGCAGCGTGAAACACATGTACAATGCTACACCTACCCTTTCGTCTGGTTCAAGCGCTTCTTCTGTTCCTGCCCCCTCGAAGAGCACGCCGCTGCCGACAGGCAAGTTGTCAAGACAAGAACTGGGAATCAAAGTTTTGGAAGCTTTCTCGGCATTCCTCTGCGATGATGCAAGTGCCATTGCCATTGGGAGATTCGCCAAAACTGTCACCAACAAGGTACGGGAGATGTCCGTGTTTCCAAGCACTACTGATTTGATCAAGTGGCTCGTTTACCTCCTGGCCGAAAATGACGCCCGCGTCATTGTCAACAGCTTTAGGATCCTCGCCCGACTGTTGGTCCTCCAAGGTCCACACTTTGTCAAGAAATTTACCAGGGATGGCGGCTTCACTAACCTCAAGCACCGCTTAAGAGCATGGTGGAACACGCCCGCAGTCTGGACAATCTGCTTTGCAATCCTCTTTGGCGTCGACGTGGGCAAAATCAACTTTGAGAGAGACTTCGATCTCTTCAACCTCATGGATTCCCTCTCCGTCAATGGTGGTCAGATTGCCATTTCTTACCCCGATATCTTTCCCGTCATGACAGCCATGTTGGAGACTGGTCTGCGGGAGATTGTTACACAACAAGAACCCAGTCCCAGGCCTGCAACGAGTCAGGGTGAGACTGAGGGTGGCTCCAAACAATCTGGGCCATTGACTGGAGGGTCGACGCGAAAGAGATCCATGTCGGTGGAGAATGAGCTTGCAGCGAGAGGTACGTGCACCGACTTTTCCAGAAAGAGCGTCTATTCTTACATGTCTCCAGAGCCAAAACAGCCATCTTCGCGGCAAAAGGTCTTGGACTACGCGGCGATGCTACACACCATCATCCAATTTCTGGCAGACGTGCACATGAAGTCGGCACACTTCCGAGAATATGCCATTGCTTCAAACTACATCCAGGATCTCATTTTCGTTCTCTACCCGGTCATTGTCACGTCGGATGGTGTCTCTGCCGAGACCGAACTGCATTCTCGCGGTTCCGCTCTGACTTTTGAAGGTCAGGATGTCCTGATCAATCCCCACTCGGCTACCGCGGAACAACCCTCTATCGTTCGAACCACGTCAATACAACCGCCTCGCAGCCCCAATGCGAGAAAGGCCACTCTGCGTCGCGGCAACTCCTTTATCCTGATTACCTCCGACAAGGCAAAATATCCTTCTGCGGCCGCTAGACTTCATGGAGTCATGTCGCCCAAAAAGTCTGCCTCTGTTGACCTGAGGGTGGGCAACGCTGTCGTCCAATCGCTTCTTGAGCTTGTCATTGGAGTCTTTTTGGATCAATTGCTACACAAGAAGGAATTTACCGGGTTTGGACTTTTCCTCAAAGTGCCACCAGGGTTCCAGGAGCATCAGGCATACTTTGAATCTTACGTGCTGCTCCACACAATGCACGCCATTACGAACGAGCTCCAACTTCGCCAGGAATTTCTCTCCGAGCCCAGAGTGCTCACAAATCTTGCACGGTACACACTTCACATGGCCGAGGCCATCTTCGAGGGTTGGTTCATGAATGGAGCAGAAGCCCTTTTGGATTTCATTGGGACTGTGTTGGATCACCTACATCGACCCGAAATTGCCAAGCACAAAGGTGTTCGACTCTGTACCCAGGCCATCGCTACGATCCGTACCGTCTTTTTCCGAGTCGCCCTGCTGAGGCTCTCTGAATTGGATGATCCTGAGTCAGAGGCAGAAGCCATTTCGTTTCTCCAAAAAATGACTTACTGGCAGACCATTATCCTTTCCCCCGAGAGCCTCGAGGGTAATTACTTGCGCCTAATTTGCTACCTCCTCTACGCAAAACTAGTCTCGTCTAATAGCCGGGTGCGTGCAGCAGCAGCAGATTTTTGGAGGCTCATGCTCGTGCAAAAGCCAGAGGAGACATCTCAGATTCTCAACCAATCCAACTCCAGTAGCGATCGCGAACTTTTTACGAGTTTCATGAAGCTGACAGAGATGGACAATGACGCATTCTTTGACTGGCTAGATAGCAATCGGTCGAATCTCGATAGCTTCTTCCTTGGCGCCATGTCCAAGACGTGGGAAGAGTTCGTAACGGACGAAAATCGCAAGACGGAAGAGAGCGCAAAGACTAGAGTCTCGAAGCGAAAAGAGCGCCTCCGACAATGGCAAGTGGAGGAATCAGCAGCGGATACCGTGTGGCATCGTCACGAAGTTTCGACCACGCACTGGAGGGCAAACATTTTTGCCGCTGAGCGCTTGAAGCACCAGAGGGCCTTGCAAGATCAACAGGACAACCTTGCGTTCCTAGCATCGGCATTGGAAAAGCTCGACCGCACCCTTCGCGCACCTTGTGAGCTTTTTGAGGAAGAAGTCGTGACGCAATGGCAATTGGACGAGACCGAAGGCCGAAACAGGATGAGGTTGAGAATCATCGCCGACAAGACCACTGGCAAAAACGAAGAATACCAGCCAAAACGCAGGGACACGGACTTCGTACCCAAGAACAAGCTCAGTCTGCTGACGAATGTTCCTCAAATCGACTCGCCTGAAACGGCTGGTCCCACACCTGCAAGCGCGCACCCAACCTCCAGCAACGGAGATGGCGGCAGAAACCGTTCGGTCAGCCAGTCATCAGCCGTCTCAAATGGTGATGACGACTTTGAAATGGTGGCCGATCCAAACGAGGGAGAAGACGGCTTTGAGGATAAGAACCGCAAAGTGATGCGATCTCTTCAACAAGGTGATCAGGTCCAGCACGTCTACAACGTGTCTCGCATTGTCGGCCTCGAGGCATGCGAAGGCCTGCTCATCTTGGGTAAAGACTCCTTGTACCTCTTGGATGACTTTTTCCAGCGTTCTGACGGAGAAATTATCCGTGTATGGCAGGCGCCGCAAGAGGAGCGGGACAATTATGTCCAGATGATTTCAGGAAAGGAGACTACCGAGAAGAGATCGAGGATGAATGGCGAGCAAAGCACTCGCCACTGGAAATGGTCCGAGGTCATCAGCATCTCGAAGAGACGGTTCCTGTTTCGCGATGTGGCCATCGAAATCTTCTTTACGGACGGTCGAAGCTACCTCCTCACCGCCATGGCACCAAAGCTCCGGGATGACTTGCATGCAAGGTTAATCTCAAGGGCCCCTCAAGTCACCAGTCCATCAGCTTTGCAGTCAGAGGATGCATGGCGACTCGAATCTTTGCGGACTCCGGAAGAAGCCCCGCCGACCATTACCTCTAAGTGGGTCAATGTGTTCAATCCAATGGCTACAAATCCCGCAACCAAAAAGTGGCTAAAGGGCGAGATTTCCAATTTTCACTACCTGATGCTGGTCAACACCATGGCTGGTAGGACTTTCAACGACCTCACGCAGTATCCCGTGTTTCCCTGGGTTCTCGCAGACTACACGAGCGAGGAGCTTGACCTGAATGATCCTAAGACCTTCAGAAATTTATCAAAGCCCATGGGTGCTCAAACGGCCTCAAGAGAAGCTGAGTTCAAGGAGCGCTACCAGACGTTTGCCGAGATGAGCGATGGCACCCACCCTGTCTTTCACTACGGCACGCACTATTCGTCGGCCATGATTGTGACTTCTTACCTCATTCGATTACAACCATTCGTCCAATCGTATCTGCTTCTGCAAGGCGGCAGCTTCGACCACGCAGACCGTCTGTTTGATTCGATTGAGCGAGCATGGAACTCGGCTTCACGAGACAACATGACCGATGTCCGAGAACTGACGCCCGAGTTCTTCTATCTGCCGGAGTTTCTCAAGAACATGAACGGGTACAATTTCGGCGTGAAGCAAGGCTCTGGAGAGAGGATTAACAATGTCGTGTTGCCTCCCTGGGCCAAAGGAGACCCCGAGATTTTCATTGCCAAGCATCGTGAGGCTTTGGAAAGCCCGTACGTCACGCAGAATCTGCACAAGTGGATCGACCTTGTCTTCGGATTCAAGCAGCAGGGAGACGCCGCTGTCGAGGCGACCAACGTCTTCCACTACCTCTCCTACCACGGGGCGAAGGACCTCGACTTGATAGATGATCCCGTTGAGCGATTGGCTACCATTGGCATCATCCACAACTTTGGCCAGACTCCTCACCAGGTGTTTCAGAAGGCACATCCTTCGCGTGGCGATCCGTCGAGATTAAGGAGACTGGACAGTGCTGCCGAGTCTCTCATTAGGCTACCGATGACTCTGCTCGATTCCCGGGAGCGTGTCGCCAGCTTAACACACCACCCCAAACAAGACCGCATCCTGTGCTCTGCGGCGCTAAGGATCAATGTCCCGCCTGTCTATGATCGCTACATGGAATGGGGCTTCACCGACGGCAGTGTCCGCTTCTATTCAACAGACAGCAAGCGCTTGATTGGGCTCTGGGAGCATCTCCACCAGGGACAAATATCCTGCGCTACCTTTGTCGATGGCAAGACCCTCATCACCGCCGGCAGCGATTGCACTGTTGCTGTGTGGAACGTCATCTCGCACTCCAAGACCGTCGACCTCGTTCCAAAGGTCTGCTTCTTTGGCCATCGGAAACCGGTCAACGTCATTGCCACCTCCCGCGCCTTTAGCACATTTTTGTCTGCCGACTCGAGCGGTCGAGTTTGTCTGTGGGACTTGAATCGAGCCGAGTTTGTCCGTCATGTCGGCGGCGGCGACAGGCCGATTCAGTGTGCGCGCATCAACAATGTCAACGGACATGTCGCCCTCTGCTCAGGTTCCAAAGTGCTATTGTACACGCTCAACGGGCGACTTTTGCTCGAGCAGGATGTCTGCGACACCGGCGATGCGGAGGACATTGTGCATTCGTGCGCATTTTACGAAGGTGTAGGCAACGAATGGCTGGAGAGGGAATTGCTCTTTACAGGGCATCGGAGGGGCCTTGTAAACGTAAGTGTCGTCGCTGCTTGCTCTGACCTTCGAGATGCTAATGAAATCAGATTTGGTCCGTCACCTTCGACGGCGACGGGCTATGGTCGCTCAAGCTGGTCAAGCGCCTCAACCACATCGATTCGACGCGCGAGGACGGCATCAACATCAGCGCACCCATTACCTACGTCCTCCCCATGGCGCAAATGGCCTACACGGGCGACGACGACGGCAAAGTTGTAAGTTGGCAAGAAAATCATGATCATCTCCTTCCGCATGTTCATGACCCCGTGTAATCAATCCCTCGATTCCTTCCCCCGCTTCCCTTTTGGCGCTCGTCGGCGTGGATAAAAAGTTTCCTTTCCCTGCTCTATTCTCCTTGGAAAACACAGGTGTTTGGGACATTGGCGTTCTTGGCTTTTTGTCTGCTCTCTTGCGATTTTTTCATTGTGTAGTACTGCGCACCCTCCCCCCTTTCAAAAGCGTTCAATCTGTCGAAAGCGTTATACTAAAGACCGATTCTTGCTTAGTATGAGTGGGATTGCGTGCAGCGGGCCTGAGAGGCGTAAAGAGCATCAACAGCAGTAGCGAAAGCAGCAACGCCAGAGTCTACATCGACAACACGATACAGCCCTGTCCGATCCGGTCTTGAAGCGACACAGCAGCCTTCCTGCCGTAGGGTTTCGGGGAGCAATACGACATCTCGCCGCCCCCCATAGCTCGTTCTTAACCTCCTCTACGCCTGCACCTCCCTCGACCATTTGCTCCTTCAGACCCACGCTGTCGATGTCGGGATACTGGCTGTTCGCTGCTCGCTGCGACTGGACTGGACTGAATTGTGTTGGGCTGTCGAACTGGCTGTATTGCTGCCACGGAAAAGGGAGCGAACAAGTAAATCCTGTCACATCATTGGTTCGCTGTTTATGGCGCCACCTCCCATGCGACGGTGGCTGTCGTTGTACTCGAGCGCCGCAGTTGTGATCTTGGTTCAATGGGGGCAGCTCGTCTTGGTCCGTTGGCTGGTGGCGACTGCGCTTCGCCTCTTGGAGCGAGTCGGGTGGGCTTTGGCTGTGGCTGTGGCTTTGCGCCGAATAAAAAACTAGCTGTTTAGGTAGGCAGACAGGCAGGCGTCCGTCGGGTATTCATATTCTTTTGAACTGCTGGGTCTGTAAGGTGCGGTGGTGTGGTGTGTGATGACTCCCTAGTTGCTGTGAGAGTTGCTTGAGGTGGAAGAGTTGGAGCTGTCTCCACGCTGATGTAGATGGTGAAGAGAGAGTGGAGTGAGCAGTTGATTGACCGCCGTCATGGTCACCGGTACGCTGCGTCTGCGGCTGATAATTCCCTTGTGCTGCTCTGTGGATGACAGATAGGCAGGCGGGTAGGCGACTGGCTGTCTGGCTGGTGGGTGAGGTGAGCAACTTGACCCGGTACTGCATGCCTCTTCTGGCGGCACCTTACTCCTTCCACAACTGCCTTGCTCTAGATGAACGCCTTAGAAGATTCCACTCTTTGTGCTCTGCCCGACTGTCTCACATGGTCTGCTGATTCTGGCACATTCAGGCAGAGATCTCTCTGTTTTGCTCCCATAGATATACGCGCCTTACGCGCCTGATCAATCAATCCAAAACTTGATTCTCGCCTCATCACCAGAGCGACACGACAAGTAGAAGACGAAAGGAGTCTGCTACCCAAGCATCACAATGTCGTCGCCCCTCGAGCAGCTTGACGCCATGGAAGCCGCATTCTACGAGTTGCTAGAGATGTACGACGCTTTGGAAGCCGAGAATGCTGCCATGGTGAAATCCATTGAGGAAATCGGGCATGACCTCGAAGCCATTGTTGGCCAGCTGAATGAACTCCTCCGCGCAAAGACGGCTGCCACGTCCCCTCGCCGTGCTGCGCCAGGAGATGGAGACGAGAAGCTCCAGAACGGAGAAGAGGAGCTCAAGACCAGCTGAACAACATATTCTTTCTGCGCACACTGACTCGACCGTGCCTTCCTCTTTTTGTCTCGGCTGACTGAACAAGATCTTCTTTCTGGCGCACACTCGGTTGACCGTCCCTTCCTCTTTTCGTCTTCGGCCAAAGCATGTTAGGCGCAACCCTGCTGCTTCCTCCTTCCTACCTTCGTGCCTCCAACTTTTCCACCCCACCCCACAACTCGATAACCGCTCCAACCATTTCACCCATACTGTCGCCTTTCACCGCCTTCACTTATTCAATATGGCAATGCCGCCGGGACTGAAAGAGGCTCGCGCCAAGTATCGAGCAGCACAGAAGAAGTTCCCAAACAATCCCGAGATGTGGGTGCGTCGAACGCAATCAATGATCTTACAATCGAGGAAACAACTGGCTGACCAATGGGACAGCCAGAGAAACCTCACGGCAAAGGCATGCCCAAGTGGCTCCGTCGGAAGCTGGACCGAAAGAGAGAGGACAAGGCGAAGATGGCGCGCAAGTACGTGGAAACTTGGCAGGAGGGGACTGGCCTCGATTGATTCGTTGCTAATTGTGTCTCCAGGGCCGACGGTACCGCGATAAAGGCTGAAAACAACGACACCATCCCCAAGGCACGATACGACCACGACGAAGACGCTCGCTTCATCATCAAGGCAGAGTCTCCTAGCGACGACGAGGCTGAGTGGTCTGACGACAGCGACGAGGGCGTGCGCGTGAAGACTGAAGAGCAGGACGGCGATGACAATGACGGTGGTGGAGCGGACATCAAGAAAGAAGACGGCGGCTTCGTCTCGCGCGCAGAACCTGGTGCGGACCGCGTGTAGCATACCAATCTGGTTCACCGTCCGCGCGCACAAAACGAGGCGGTGCAAGCCAATCAATCCACCCAAATCGCCGTGGAGCAAATGAAGCTTTCCTACCGTCCGCGCCCGGATCCCTCTGGGTGAGAGGTCGAACTTCAATGCGAGACATCTGCAGTAGCTTCCTGTAGTTAGATACATTCGCAGGGGTTTGCCGGGACTTCAAAGCCCCAAATCAATCATTCTATTGATCAAGCAACATCGTATAGTGAAGAAGGATTTTGAGGAGGCTGACGCGAACCAGAGTGCTTTCTTTTGGCCATCATTATGACTGGCCGGTAGACGACTGGGCAATGTTTTGCATCCGAGACATCTGTAGGCTTGAATCAGTAATCTGCCATGTACTCTTGCGGGAGGCATCTAGAAGGAGAACCCGCTGCAGAAGCCTACCTCCTATCGGATAGTTCTCACCGGGTCAGTCGTCCGTGTCGTTGCCTTTTGGTCGAACCTTGGTCTGCCCCGGTACGTCGAGACGTGCTTGGGACACATGAGGAATACCAATATGACGGCGCATAGGTCTGAGCTGCGCCGTAGCTCCTGCTCGTTTTCCTTTTATCAGACATCGTGATCGGTGGTCGGCCGTTGGGAGCGCTTTCAACTGACGATGGACTGACTTTTGAGGTTTGCAATTGCACTTTTTTCGCGAAATCTCCATCCTGTCAACTATTCAAACATCATTCTCTTCCTGTTCCAATCCTTCCCCCTCGATCTTCCCCGCCTCCATCACGCCTCCAAAACCTCTCAAGCACCCTTAAAACCCACCAATCGACCTCTTTCACATTCCTCTCTCACCCACTTCGTATGCTCTCATTTCATAAACTAACATAACATCTCGACATTCCATCAATGGCTGCTTGGCCGAGTGGTTATGGCGCTAGTTTCAGGACATCTGAACAGAGTTCCGAATTAAGGAACCAACTTACTAGTTGGGTTACCCTTCGTGAGTTCGAGTCTCACAGCAGTCAACATTATTCTTTTGTCTTTTTGGCTGGGTAGTGTGTGTGGTGGAGTTGATGGGGGGCTGTGTGGTGTTGAAAATTTTTGAGGGGGGGTCCGGGTGGGGACGTGCGGGCGGGATGGTGGGGCGGAGAGGGGCGGATACAAGTGATGCGCGGGACAGGGTGGGACAGGACATGGGCTTGGCACGGCGGGCGGGGACGTGCTGGCGACGCGTTTGTTCTCCCGTCGATTTTTTCTCTCTTCATCTAATGCGAGGAATTTGGATTCCCCTCGAGTCGACTTCTCGAATACAGAAACTTTTTTCAAGCCAACAAACCCCTTGAACTTATCTACCCCTGAAACATCATCACGAATCCAAGATGCAGTCTCAACACCGCAGCAACAAGGTCTATTCCATAAAACTACAAGAGAGATATGCCAACAAGCCACAAAAAGGAGTGTACGAAAGGAAATCGCAAACGCTGCCATACCATCCACCGCCTGTCCCGTTACTTGCCCCTAAAGTGTATACATGTATTCGATAATATACACCACCATCTGTCCAGCAGCAGCGTCACCCCCGGCATATGTACGTTGGTGGGCAGCGCTCGCCCAGCAAGCCTGGCCCTCACTGATGATCCGCCAAACCAACCCTTTTCCGGCGCAACGGCAACGTGTCGATGCCCTCGCAGCGCTGCTTAGTACCCGCTGCTCAACCCGCTGAGCCCACTGGATCCCAGACCGGAGCCCAAGCTCGAGCCGCCGAGGCTGGAGCCGAGTCCGCTGCCACTTCCCAGGCTGCTCAAGCTGCCAAACGGCGAGGTGCCGCTGGAACCGCCCAGGGAGCCAAAGCTCGGCGTCGAGAGGGAGCCCAGACTGCCGGTGCCGGAACCGAGACTGCCCAAGCCGCCCAGGCTGCTGAACTGCGGGTCGCGGGCTTCGAGCGTCGACGTGCCGATGCCGCTTCCAGAGGAACCACTGAGAGAAGGGAGACCACTGGTGAGTCCACCAAGACCACTGCCGGTACCAGAACCACCAAGCGACGGGAGACCGCTGGTGAGACCACCGAGACCGCCTCCAGTGCTCGATCCAAGACCCGATGGGAGGGCGCTGGTCAGACCGCCGAGGCCGCTGCCAGTGCCGCTGGGCAGGCTGAATTGGGGGTCGCGCGCCTCGAGCGTCGTTGCGGTGGCCTCCAGGCCGACGAGCTCACGCCTGGAGCTCGAGCCGACGGCATTCTTGATGAAGGTTGCCGCCGTGCCCGTGTCGGCGCTGTAGCCCAAGTGGCCGGATGTGCTGGCCGATGTGTCGCCCCCGGAGGAGACACCGGAGGAGCTACCGCCCAGGCTGGTGCCGCAGACGGAGTCGCCCTGTTTGTCAACGTGTTAGCAAGGCCGCCATATGCGAAGAGCGAGAACGTATGCAAGAAGAGGAGAGCGCGGTCCTACCGAAGCGCAAAAAGTCTTAAACTTGGAGGCCGAAATGCCATCCAGCTTCTGGCTCTTGAACGGATCGCCAAAGGTGACGGCACACGCAACGCTCGAAGTCTTGCTGCCCAGCTTGGTCGCCGTGTGGTGGACCAGCATGGCGCCCTGGCTGTAGCCCGTTAGGATGAGCTTCGTGTCCGGGCACTTGGAGAGCCACGAGTTGGCCAGGTTGGTCATGGCCGTCGTGCCCGCGCCGCCCGTGCCCATGCTCTCCGACATGATGCCTGCCGCGTCGGCCGCATACTGGACGCCCTGTTTGGTTTGGTGTGTTAGTGTCTGGATTGCTTGGGGGGTTGGAGTGGAGTAGGTTTGAACACTTACCTCGACGTTGACGTTGTTTTCTCCCAGAGCCGACTTGACCTTGGTGGACAGCGACGGTCCGACGACGGAGCCCATGGTGCCCATTTCCGTGGTACCACGAGCAAAGAGCAAGGTATAGCTCTTGCAGTCGGAGGCACTTGCAGCCGGGACGGGCGCGGCGACAGAGAGAGCCGCGTAGAGAGCGGTAGAAAGGACTGCGGTCTTCATGGTTGGTTTTCTAAGAAGAGATGTCCAAGGAAGGCGTGGTATTTCTTGCAGGGGCAAATTCGAAGGACAGGCGAGTAAAGATCGCGGAGCAGCTCTCAGAGCGTGCAAACGAATGAAGCAAGACCGAACGACCGAGCGAAAGGCAGAGGCAAAGGAGTGCTGCTGCTGTACTGCTGTTGATGCTGATGTCCCCCAAAGCACACCGTCTCCATCTCTCTTCTTATACCATCTCTTAACCGTTCTCTAAACCAGCCTGCAGTAGCACCCTCGGCACCGAATGTCCCAAAAGACATTCTACTGGTCCACACCACGACTTTCAGGACAACCATCCAACCACACCACCTGGATCAGACCTTTTCTCAAGTAAGTTGAGCGTGGCTTCGAGACGGTTGCACAGAGGCAAGGCATACAGGCCCTCAGTCCACATCGTCGCCGTCACCACCCTCTCTAGTCCCCTCTCATGCTGTATCGTATTCGGTGCTGAGCTCGCATCATGTTTCTTTTTCTCAGCCGTTAGGATGTGCCATCGCCACGCTATATCTTCGACGCACGTGGCGGTCCCGCGTCGGTGTGCCTAAACGCCATCGCGGGCGCGTGCGTAGTTGCCGCGCAGCCACAAGGCGCTCGCTAGCCCGATACATGTACGATGCGGGGTACCTGCGTCGGTAGCGGCCTTCTGGAAGGATTTCGATGATGTTGCGGCTGCGGCTGGAGCTTCGTGATGTGAGACAGGGGCCAGCCCTTTTTCTCCTTGAGCGCTGAGACATGCATGCATCGAAGCTTCGTTGAAGCTTAGGAGTTGTTTTTGGATGAATGGTTAGAGAAAAAGTAGGCGATAGAGATGGTGATGTTTTGGTGTGTCTGATGTGAGTGGTGCACCTAGGAATGATGCGAGTGGTTCGACTCACTGCGTGTGATATCTTGATCTGGTTAGCAAAAGCCCTCGACCGTGTCCAATGGATCGCGTTGGAGTACGTGCTTGTTCACGCCCTCAAAAGACGGACACTGCAGCAAAGGAAAAGAGTGGATATGAGAGGAGAAAAATCGCGTAATATGTACAAGTGTTACAAATTCAGCCTTCGTTCAAGACCTTGCCACGTGCGGCCAGAGCCGACAGTTCGTAAACAATTTGAGACAAAAGAAAACGTCGTTTAGAGCTTGCCACCGTACTCCTGGGGCACCTTGGCGGCGTCGCTCTGCTTAGCGACGCCAACGATGCCACCGTCCTTGGGCTTGGGGGCGTCAAGCGGCTGGTCCAAGTTCAGGCGCTTGCGGGTCGAGTAAGTGGCGATGCTGCCGTCAGGGTCGGCCTCGGTGATGAGCTCCTTGCGGCGCGTGTCGACCAGCAGCCTGATCAGGTCAGGGCGCATGTAGTGGCCACCAAAGTCGGCAAGCACCTTGGTGAGATGAGTCTCGTTGAGGTCAATCTGGACTGCGTCAGTTGCTGGCCTGTGCTGAAATCGTGGGCCCTACTCACGTCGACAAACATCAGACCGTCAAAGTCCTTGTCAGGCTTAGCGACAAGAGTACCGTCGGGCTTGTAGATACGGGCGTGGCCGTTGTATGTCGAGGGGTCAGTCTCGGGCTCAACACCCTCGGGGGTGTTCTTCTTGAGACCCTCGACAGAGAGACGCTGGAAAGGAGCCAAGGTCCAAGTGCCAGTCTCAATGGCGTAGGCAGGAGTCACAAGGTCGGAAGCCGGGTCGGCGACGTTGGTGGCAGGGTCAGGGTACTTCAAGGTCTCCTTGCCGGGGTAGATAGGCCAGGCAGCGATGCTAAGGACTGTTAGTGATGGCCAAACAAACCTTGCTGGGAAACTCACTGGATCTGCTCGCCCTCGGCAACGTTCATGGACTTGAGGAAGGGGTTCATGTTCTCCCAGCAGTTGAGCTGACCAAGACGTCCAATGTCCGTCTCCGTGACCGACTTGAAAGTGTCACCGGAGCCGTCACCGTAGACAAGCTTCTCGACGTGGGTAGGCTTAATCTTGCGGCGGTGGTTGAGGACCTCACCAGTAGGGGAGATCAGGACCTGAGCCAGGTAGAGGGTAGCGTGGTCAATCTCAGAGAAACCCATCGAGACGTAGCTGTATGCAATTAGCTTCGCAGGCTGCAATGCCGGAACGGTGCATACATGGAGTTGTCCCTGGCAGCGCGGCGGATGCGCCTCATCTCCTCAGAGTCGACAGCCAAGCTGTTCTCGCGGTACTTCTTGAGCATGGGGAGGGACTGCTGGTAGGTGACTTTCCACATCCAGTAAGGGTAGCCAGGCATCCCTTGAAAAGGTTAGAGGCCGTCGATCAAAGATGTACACAGATACATACAAACTTCGGGGAAGGCAACCAGCTTGCAGCCAGCAGCACCAGCTTCATTGATGAAGCTGATGGTCTTCTGGACACCGCCCTCGAGGTCGAACCAGGCGGGCTCGGAGGTGACCTGAGTGATTGTTAGCGTTTTTGCATAGGATGCGTGAGGGATCTCATCTTACCGCGGCGGCCTTGTACTTGGTGATGTTGGCAGGCATCTTGATTGTTTGGTAGAGTGTTTAGAAACTGAATGTGTTGGATCTGTTGCTGGTGGAGAGGAAGAGCTGGATCTGTCTAAGTCTTAAATAGACTTTTGAACTTGTGCTTGAATAAGTCCTCCCAGGCAAAATGCACCTTGTCGTCCGAGCCTGCCCGAACAAAGGCATCTTGCAGGCCGAATAGTTTGCCAACTGTCGAGGCCTTTCCATCACACAAGATGTACAGTGGGGAGTGGAATGATGTTTGGCAGCATGTGGCCAATGGGAAGGATCGATAAGCTCTAGATTGCGTGCGGAGAGCCGATAGTAGGACCCTTGGACGGAGCAGTCAGTCGAGTCTACCATCATGCCGATATTGCCAAAAGCGTTCATCGGGAGATGTGCCGGCGGGTTGCCGTTGAGCGCCAGAAGCGGAGATGCCGAACATGCCGAAATGCGCCGCCGGCTGCCGCGCGGTCGGCATGATATCACCGCTTGATGCCGCGAGAACCGCAACCCTGGCCGCAGCGATGTGATGTTAAACTCAATAGGTTCTCGTCCGGTGTCGCACGCATTTGACAAGTCAAAGTCGGTCGATGCAGTTGTGTTGTCTCAAAGTGCGGGGCATACGCAGGGGCAGACTGCCGATTCTGTCATGTCCACTACTCCCAACTCCGACCTGGAATATTCTCCAGAAGCCTTACCTGTTATTCACTTCGACGGCGACGGATTCCGGTCAGACGGTTTGTATGAGGAGAGAGATGGCACCTTCCAGCTCATAGACAAACGACGCGCTGCGAGATCCAAGGTGTTGGCCAATCCATAGCTAACTCGAGTTTCACAGTGACAATGCGAGAAGCGAGTCAATGCAACGTCCGGGGCAAAAAGATGGCAAGTTGCGACTCCAAGGCAACTGGTTCATCATTGGAGGGCCACAGTGCTGGTCACAGCCGCGTCATCAGGCCTGCAGCTGTTCCATCTTGGATGATTGGACTGAAATCGCTTTTTCCCTCGTCGGCCACGCCTTGAAGGTTGTCCAGCGAAATATTTGCAGCAAGTTCGAGCTGTGGTGGTCGCGGTGAAAGCAAGCCTTCGTGGTTTGTGATGGGAATCTCAAAGGGCGGATGCTATTGATCAGTGTTGCAGAGTTGTTGCCAAGGTGTTTTGAGGGGCACAGCAAGCAGAGAGTCGTCGCGGAGTTGTGGAGACTGGAGACTGGAGACGAACAACAAAAGACGTCGAAGAACAACACAACCAAAACAGCAAGGCTGATGTCATGACCAACGGGCGGCGCACCAAAAACTGCCCAACTGGGAAAGCCAAGCGGGACAACAGTCTTGGCTGCTGTCAGGGTCTGGATGGGCCGCGGCGATGAACCCATGGCTCTGGTGAAGGGAACAACTGACAGCTCCCTTGGTTTCCCTTGATTTTTGTTTGAGTCCTGACAATGGACGAAGGGTTTTACTGGCAAAATGTGACTGTGAGGTGCGAGAGCGAAGGAGCTCCCGTCGCTTCGACGGCAACCGGCAGTAGACCCGGCGATAACGATAAGCAATGGATCGGCGTCAAATCTTCCCCTGGAGCTCTGGCCGCGCGTAAGCGCCCACCAGCCACGACGACGACGACGATGGAGAAGTGTTGGCCATTGAAGAAGAGAGAAAAGACAATTATTGAACGGGCGAGCGCAAAAAGACGACGCTGCGCACAGCTGCATCGTCAGGGAAGACAAAGTTGCAGGATGACTTGGAGCGGGTGAAACGGCTGGGTTGTCCGTCGTTGTCGGGTTCGAGGTGGTTGGTCGTTGGCGTCCGCTGGCATCCTCTGCCATCCGTGACACGCGGCTGTTTCACGTGATGATGACCAAGTGCCCTGTCCAGCCCGAGGGGCTGAGCACTTGAAGAACAAACTAAACTCTACCTCTTTGTCCCGTCTCTCAGACATCTCCTTAGCCTCACTCTCAATCCTGTCCTCCACGAAATTCTTCTCTTCAATCAACACATTGATCCGCCCATTCTCACCTCTCCCGTATCTGGCGCACATCATGAAGTCTCACATGCTTGGCCTCAGCGCCGCCCTCGCCCTCTCCGGGCCTTCCGCCGCATTCCTGTTGCCCTCCACCGCTGACGGCATCGCTGGAACCGTACCCGACCGCGAATTCAGCCTCGTGGACCCTACCTCCCAACTTTTGACGCTGGACTGTGCCGATTGTCCTTTTGCCCGCTCCCTCGATGAAGATCTTGTCTGGGTACATGGCATCGAGAACTCGCTGGTAAGCTCAGGCCGCAATACACATGTACGACATGGCTAATGCTCACGCCACTTGCACAGCTCCTCAACTTTTCTGTTGTCGACGACCACGCTGTCGAACTCAACGGCGTCCAACTCTACCCTCCTACATTCGACACCCTCCCACAACCTATTCCAGTCTATCAAGTCCAGGCCGACGTCCCGTTGACCGACATTCGCGCCAATATCAACAAGTACACCAACAAGGCACTTCGAATTTCCAGCTATGCTCTCGAAATCGACCCCTCCGTCACCGCTTCCTCCGGCAATGAGCTGGTCCCCATGACCCTGCAGTTGTCTTCTCTCGAGGCTCAGCACATTGATGTCCCAGCCCTGTCCATCAAGCTGATGAAGCACCCCGAGGGTCAGGTCTCGATCCTGCCTATCACGACGGCCGCTCCCATTGGAGAGTCGACTCCTCAGGCCAATGACAAGGAGTGCAAGAATTGGCCTGTCCTTTGCAAGTGGCGGTCGATCATTGCGGACCGTATCCAGAGCATGAAGGGCCAGATGGGCAAGTTCAAGCCTGGCTGCATGAAGGGCCGTCCTCACGGCATGATGGTTCCCAAGCCCGGTCGCCCCCAGACTCCTCCCCCCGAGATGGAGTCCGACGACGAGCGTCCTCCCCACCGCTCTGGCAGCAACGAGCCTTTCCACGGACCCCACGGCATCATGCGCCACCACCGTCACGGACCTCTGGCCCGCTTCATCCACCTCGTCAGCCGTATCATGGTTCCCATCGTCATTGGCATTGCCTTTGGCGCTCTTACCTATGCCACCGGTTGGCTGGTCGGCAGCCTCATGGCCTTTGTCTGGCTCAAGTTCAACCGTCGCAGCGGATATGAGTCAGTTGCTCTTGACGAGGAGGAAGCTGCCACCAAGGACGGCGTTCCGGAGGAGGCTCCTCCAGTTTACCAGGAGAAGGAGGTTGTTGCTGAGGAGCAGGAGCAGGAGCAGAGGCAGTAAGCGGATAGACAACCGCTTGATTTCTTCGTCGTGGATCCCAAGCCATTGCCAGATCCATCCCCAATAGTCCAACAGGTTACGGGCAGCCAAGAAGCCCAGAGGAGGCAGGCGTTTCATGGAGTTTACGAAGCTTGGTTTGGGTTGATTGTTTGACCAAATGTTCTTTCTGTTCTAGCGTTTGTTTTGACGTACGCTCGCTCCTCGTAGATGTTTCCTCCAAAATCATTTCTACATGTCCTAGGTTGCTTTCAACGGAATGGATCTTGCAACACTCATCGAGAATGCCCATGCATGCCACGTGAATCGTCAAAAGCAAGTCTCGTCGCTATTCTATCCAGAGTTGAACCAACCAGCTGTCCTCATCGCGCACTCCTCGTCCGTCTGACAACGATCAACAGAGCCTCCCCGCATTTCCCTTGTCGCCAAGCATTCACTCCCTTATCAAGCGGCGGCCTTTAATCTTAGCAGCCCTGCGAGACATGGACAACAATAGAAACACCCGACCCTGCCGAAAGCCTAAAACATATGCCGGACGACCATCTTGCTTGTGCTCGCTCTGGTCGCTGTTGTGTGTAAGAAGAAGCGCCGTCGCCACGCTGACGGGCTCTGCATCGCCTGCGGACGAGACTCGTTCGTGCGAGGCTGAATGATGGACGACATGGGATGGGATGGCGCGAAAAGCTGAGCGTCGGCGCTGGCCGTGGTCGTCCAGGTGGCATGGTTCTTGCAAGGACTGTGGTATTGACTTTCATGTGTCCGGTAAATTAACTTGAGCTCGACAAAAGCTTCCCTTTCGAGCTGATTTAGGCAGCTTATGCTCACTCGCTCATTTGCCTGGCATTGCACCGCGGCGGCAGCGTACATTGTGTTACAACAGCGTCCCCAACGGTCCGAAGCTCTGGATTTTGAATGCTGTGCAGCTTGAGTGCTGGAAGCTCATTGTCGATCGCTCGCGACCGGCTTTGGTCCTTGTGGTGTTCAACCATCTGCTGTAGCTCGTTGTCCACGCGTGTAGCTCGACGTTTTCAGCTCATCAGCTCCTGCTGTCAATGACATCTGCTGTCGACCTCTTCCCACCGCATCATAGAGCGACATCAGCCATCATCAATATCCGCCCCGCCCTCACTTCAGGCCCGCGAGCAGTCGATCAGCGAGCGCGCACGCGCCCAGCCTCGCCCTGTGGTTCCGGAGCGGCAGCGGGAAACGTCCGCCCCCACAGGCGCGCTAGCGGATCCTGCGCTTGGCGCAACGCAGGGGCTACCCTGGCCTAGCGGCTCTTTTTCAACGTCAGGTCGTCAAGACCGAGACGTCTGCTGGCTGTGACCACCCCGACGTTGGGTTCGTGGGTATTTTGGCGGGCTTGAAGGGTGTCGAAGGTGGAGACGATGGCGTATGGGTGGGAGGGCGCTCGATCGTGCGTGGGTCGTCGTCTCGTGCGGCTTTGGCTGGTCGACAGTTTGGACGATGGAGGAGGGACTCGATGAGAGGTGAGTATGGGGTCGCTTTACGCTGCTGGCGGCTCGAGGTAAGTCTTTCTTTCGTATGACCGTCAAGTCGATGATTGCTTTGGTTTGGACGTCATGCTTGCGATGAAGAGATGGCACTGTTTCGTCAACGCGGGACTACTTGCCAGTCGGCCGGCAGCGTGCCCATCGGACTGGTAGGAATTAAAGATTGCCTTCTCTTTCATACTCTTCGTCATTTGATCTTTCCGTTCATGTCTCATTTCCATGGACTTTGCCCGGACACATGCTGTCAAAGTTGGTGTTGCAACTAGTATGAGAAGGGATTGCGCGAGGACATGAGCAAGGAAGGGTGCCGTTTCAATCAATTGCTTTCATTATTGTCAGTCATCGTTCTCTGAATGCGATCTTTCTCTTATCTTGGTGGAAGAACTTGCTGCTTTGGTGCATCAGCACGTGGTATTCCTTTGTCCTGTCCATTCGCGTGGTCAACACCAAAACGGGCTATCATGGCCTTTGTCTGTCCCATCCCAAGCCTACTCGAGCTTCACAGGGCCGCACAGTGAATCTTCTGCTGCCAAGGCCACTAGCTGGTGAATAGTGGCTGGTTGTGAACGGACATTCACTTCACACTGCGGCACTAGTGGAGCGTAGCCAACCAGAGGGCCGCATTTGGGGCTGCTGGCCCTTCTGTGGAGCTCCAGATGGGAGGAAGCGTAGGTTGAGCACAGACCGCTTGCGCAGTAGATGTCTTTCACGACAAAGGATTCCCTCTCTTCCTTTCTTCCTTTCTTCTTCACACCACCATTCACCTCCTGCTGCTCCGAGTCTCTCTTTGTTAGACCAGCAGCTATGGCGCCATGCTTGCCAAAGGGCGGGAACGCCCGCATTGTGAATGGCTCCATTCCCGGCCTCTCCCTCCTCTACGGTGGTTCCGCCAAAACCACCGTTCCGACCTCCACCATCTCCTCTTCCTCCTCCACTCCCACCACCACCGCACCGCCCTGCTCCTCCGGTCTCTCGCGACCGTGGCACATCCCGCCACCACCACCCGCCGGCGCCCCCGTCAACCGTTTCTCCCCCTTTGGCTCGGCTCCGGCCACCTTCTGCGCGCCACCACCGCGCAACGCCTTCCCCGTCGCCCGCCCCGTCCCTCCGCCCGCTCCCACCGAGCCTCCTCCCGTCCGCGCCCCCGAAAGCCGTGACATTGAGCTCACGGACTTTTACGACGAGTAAGTTTCTTCAAGTGACATGAACACTGTTGAGACCTGAAGCTAACCCGACGTAGCGACGAGCATCTCCCCGACGCCGAGGCCGCCAACCTCGACGTCAAACAGCTTCCCGACGCCGTCGAGGCCGCCAACCTCGACGACGAAGGTGACACCACCATCCCGGATTCTCCGGAGTAAGTCTCTCCAAATTGAACGATTCCATTGGAGACTCCAAGCTAATTCAAGCCAGTTTTTTCCTCTCCTCGCCCCCGCCCTCGACCGACGAGGGTTTCCTCTCTGACGCCCCGTCGCCTGTCCCGCCAAGGCAGGCCCGGTCCCCTCGCCGCCAGCGCCCGTCCCAGCGCCGACACCTGGCCGACATCAGGATCCGTCAAGCCAGACGTTTCCAAGACAAGATGTCGGACCGCAACCAATCCCCGCTCTCCACCGAGCCCACTGCCGCCTCTTCGGAGGTCCCCACCGGTAGTGACTTTGACCCATCGCGTCCTGCCCACCGTGGCACGCGTGGTGGTAAGAAGAACAGGCTCAGGTTGGAGAAGCAGAAGGTGAACGCCAGCCTGGCTGCCGAGGAAGCCGCGAGGTTTCAGAAGGAGTTGGAGGAGAAGGAAGAGAAGGAGAGGGAGATGGCGGACCTGAGAGCACAGGTCGCCAAGTTTGAAGAGGAGGACCGCGCCCGCCGCCAGGAGTTCGCCAACCTGGAGTCCCGGCTTGAGGAGGAGAGGAAGAGGGCTGAAGAAGCCACCCGCGGCCGCGACGAAGCCCAGGGTAAAGCTGCGGAGCTCACCGTACAGCTGCAGGCCGCTGTCGACGCCGACGAGTCGACCAAGGCCGAGCTGGTCCGCGTCCAGGACGAGCTCCGCACTGCCCAGGGTGTAGTCAAGGCCCGGGACGAGCAGATCGCGCTGCAACAAGCGCACTTCGACAAGACGTCGCGCGTCCACGCGCACGAGATCAGCAAGAGGGACCAAGACAACACCGGTCTCTCGCGCCAGGTTGACACCCTCAAGGGTCACCTGGCAGAGACCGTCAGCACCCTCGAGCGTGTGCGGGACGAGGCGGCCGGGCAGGAAGAACTTGTCGAGCTCGCCAGGAAGAACGAGAAGACGGCGCAGGAGGAGCTCGCCGACCAGCGCCAGGTCGCCGCCGACGCCCAAGCCGTTCACGAGAGTGAGCTCGCAGCGCAGCGCCAGCATGCCGCCAACGCCGAGGCCACCATCCGCAGCGACCTTTCTGCGCAATTTCAGCGCGACCTGGCCAAGCAGAGCAAGGCCCTGAAGGACGAAGCCTCCAAGCAGGAGCGCACCACGCAGGACCTCGAGATCGCCAACAAGACTGCCGACGATCTGAAGCAACAGCTCGACCACGCCAATGGCGAGCTTGAAACAGCCCAGCGCCAAGTTGCCGACCTGGAGAAGCAGCTTGCCACCTCTCAGGCCGCCGAGCAGACCCTTAAGAAGAAGAACCACGACCTCGAAGCCGACCTCGACGCCCTCACTGCCCAGTTTGCCGGCCTCTCGATTTCTTCTAACACCAAGGAAGCCACCCTCCAGAAGAAGAACGACGACCTTCAGCGTGAACTCGACGAGCTCACTGCTCAGTTCGACGCCTTCAAGATCAGCACCGTCACCACGCCACCGGCCGTCGCTCCTCCACGTCGCAACTCGTTCCCTTCGCAAGCTCGCCCAGTCTTGCAAAGCTCTGCTCCACCGGCTCCTGTCCTGCCTCCATCTTCTTCCTTCGTTCCAAAGCCGCTCACCTCTCCTTCGGATGGCTCGCGCAAGCACGCCTCCACTCAGACTGAAGTCTCGACGCCACCTACTACCTCGACTGCTGTCCAGACCAGTCCTCTGGATGAAGATGCCCCTACCTCTCCTCCTCAGGCTTCGAGCTTGCCTCGCACCGTTTACACGGCTCCTCAGTTGCAGTCGTCCACCTCACAGACTGCCGCCTCATCGCCACCTTCGGTCCCAGTGTCCTCATCTTCCACGCTGGACCCAGCCTCGATTCCTTTGCCAGCTTCGCCTACCACTTCGCTAGCTGACACCGCACCGCCTACAAGTCCTGCCTCCGCCGCAGGCCCTCAGATTGCTCGTCGTCACAAGACAATCTCCACGCAAGCTTCAGGCTTGCACACCACGTCTCCGACGGCTCCAGACTCGCAGTCCTCCTCTTCTTTCGTCTCGCCCCCGTACAAGGTCATCCTTCAACAGCCTTGGACTCCGCCATCGCCACGACGCCGTTCGGCTGCATTTTTGCGCACCACTCCGCCATCATCTCCATCTTATGCAGCTGCGCTTCCATTCAGGACTGCTCCCGCCGACCTTCCATTCGCTGCAGCTGCTTCCGCCAATTCTTCATCATCATCGTCTGATGCAGCAGCGCTCGCCGGACCTTCATCATCAGCCGCTGCTCCCGCCGACTCATCATCATCGTCTGATGCAACTGCGCCCGCCCAATCGTCATCTGCTGCTTTGCCAGCTGGCTCGCCAGGCCAGGCCCTTCTGGACCGGATCGAAGAAGGACGCATTACGATGGATGCCGCCTTTGCCGCATTGGATGAACGGCATGCTGCACTTGAACAACAGCTCGCTGCCGCCAGACCTCTCAGCGTCGGTGATGTTGCCTCAAATATTGGCAACTCCATTGCCAGCTTGCCGCGGGCTATTTGCAGCTCCATTGCCAGCTTCTTCCATCACTACGTCTTCACCATTCCTCCCCGACGCTACATCCCGGCGTGGCTCATGATGCTACCCTACTTCTTCATGGTCATGTTTATGTCGATCACCACCGCTTACGAGGAGATTCGCTGGCACAATGCCAATGACATCCACATGGGATTCAACTTCTTCCCGGTCATCGCATCCGTTTCTGCCTTTTGGCAGTCATTGTGGTGGCCTTACTTCTTACTTCTACGGTGCTGGTCTAATTAAAGACCTGGCACCTCCCGCGGCTGCGTTTGCTTTCGAATTTGCGCCTCTCCATCTAGCCGACCACTTTCTTTCGACGTTTTTCCCGACAATCCTCCCACCATGATTCTTACTCGTTGTCATCCGCAGCAGTAACTGAACCACCCTAGTCGCCATCTCGACCTGCCTCGCGGCGGTCTGGACAGAGCGTTAGGGTTGGGCATGTGGTTACGTGCAGCAGCGACTTGTTCGAATCTTCTGAGGGTCAAACGTCGACCAGGCTCGCGCATTTTTCGTCCCAGCACACACCGACAGCCGCAGACGCGTGTTCCACCGCCTTCATTCCCGGATTTGCACCTGTTTCCCAGTCATTGATTCGACCGCTTTACCCACTTCATTCCGTCTCTTCTCGTCCCGGTAGCCTCGTCTGGTTCCAGCTCGTTGCCTCCATCCGCTTGCAGATTCTGGACCATCATTACTCCGTACGCATTTCAGCTGTCTTCGCCTGCCCGCATCATTGGGACTGTGGCGAGGGCAGCGAATGAAATTGCGTAGGAGCAACAGTTTCTGGCAGCACTTCGAGCAAGCGAACCTCGGCCACCGATGACCCTCTTTTTCACGAGTTTGAGCGGACGCCACGGCGATCGATGCCCCTCCAGCAAGTCCTTTTCCGGAACACGAACTTTTTTTTCTTGAGAACGATGCACACTTCTTTTCGCCTTTTGCATGGACCCTCTTTTTGTCTTGCGTCCTCCGTCCTCCAGGACGCGCGATTGCATCTTACGGCCTCGTCATCGGTTTCTTCTCACGACCTCCGACCTCCAGGACGCGCGAACTTTTCTCACGGTCTCGTCATCCGATTTCTCTTCCGTCCTCCGACACCCAGGACGTCGAATTTCATTCTACTGGCCATACCGTACCAACGGATGGTTTCAGCAGGGTTTGAGCGAAGTCTCCCCTGGGACGACCACGGCTTTGCCGGGCGTTCGCTGGCCGTACCGCATAGCGGACGGTTGCAGCAGGGTTTGGGCAACTGTAAGACGACCACTCGAGTAACGGTTTGGCAGCCGTAAAAGAGGGCGCATGGTTCCACCCTTTCGATCTCACATCACTTTTGGACACTTGTCGCTGGCCAGACCTTACGGATGGTTACAGCAGGGTTGAAGCTTTGTCTCCCCTTTGATCACGTCCGGGAAATCCTTTGGGCAACGGCGCTCGGTGGCTCGTGGGGAGCTGCCTTGTTGCTTGCGTTTATTGGATCGGTTCGTTTTCATCAGTACCAGCGAGTAGATCTTGCGTCGGAGTGCGGGTGGCGCCGCCTTCGAGGGACTCTCGACTGTGTCTTTATTTTCCCTTTGGTGAGTGTAACTTGGTCGCCTGGCAAGCTTCCTCGTCCGCCGCCATCGGTTGATCCATTCCCGTTGGACAGAGATGCGTTCCGCTTCGGTTTTTCTTTTTTATTTTCCCTTTGGCAGAGAGCAACTTGGTCGCCTTGGCAGCTTCTAGGTCCGCCGTCATCGGTTGATCCCATTCCCTTTGGCAGAGAGCAACTTGGTCGCCTTGGCAGCTTCCATGTCCGCCGCCATCGGTCGATTTCCTTTGGACAGTGACACGTTCCGCATCGGATTACCAGTACCAGCGAGACGATCTTGCGTCGGAGTGCGGGTGGTGCCGCCTTCGAGGGACACTCGACTGAGTCTTTTTTTCATTCCCTTTGGCAGAGAGCAACTTGGTCGCATTGGCAGCTTCCAGGTCCGCCGCCATCGGTTGATTTTGCAGTATCAGCGGCACACACAGTCCAGCAAGCACGTCGTCAGTCACAGAAGCAGCAGCAGTCACAGCAGTCACAGTCACAGTCATTGAGCACCCTCTCATCACCTCCTCGGACACGCTTTTGTGGTGGAAGCCTCTGTCCCTTACTCTCAGCTCTGACTTTCCGCACGCGATCTCCCATCTCTCTCTCTCCATCTCGCGATGCTACCTCTCGACGACAACTCCCTGACTGCACTGCACGCTCCTCTCTACGACTTGCGTCCTTTTTCTCGACTGGCACGTGCCCAGCAGCTCCGGCAGCATGCATACGACGACCGTCCATCCTCTTGCATGCGAGCGACACACACCCTGATCACTCCCGGGCTCTCTTTTTTATCCATGGACTTTTCGTGCCAAACGGGCTTAGCGGCCGGAATGGTACACCCCCTTTTCGCCAAACGGACTTAGCGGTCGGGATGGCGAGTGTTTCTGCTCTTACCTCTGGCGCCAAACGGACTTAGCGGTCGGGATGGCCATTATGCGGAGGAAGGGTTTATTGTGTGCGTTTTACGGGATTGCGGTGGAGTTTTCTTACGGAGTTTTTGAGGTTCTTTTTTTTTTTTTTTTTTTTTGCTTTTTCGTTCACGGGAGTCGATGAATCTCGACGTCGGGCCCTGCGGGAATTGTCCGACCGTTGTTGCCCGGTTATGTAGCCTTTGTTTTTTGCGAATACCCCCCAATTTCTGATTTTCTTGAAAAGCCAAAAAACACGAGGTCTTGAGGACTACCAGTGACTTTGATGTGATGTGATGGCGTGAAATGGCAGAGTAGAGCAGTGCTGCTGCTGCTGCTGCTGCAGGACACATATGCTTCACGATGATGATGATGATGATGACAGCACTTACAAAAACCAAACCCATCAAATTCTCTCAAAACTCATCCCCCCCCACCGTCGTCGCAAAAGACCAGCTCAAATCCCCAACCATGGTGCCGCCCCTGAAATCCCCGTCTCCTCGACCTCATCACATGACGTCCGTTTCGGGCGGAGGACCCTTGGGTCGAGCAGCACTCGCACTTCTCCCCCTTTTCCTGGTCTGCCTCCCTTTCCTTACACAGGTCATGTGACGGCCGCTTTGGGCCGAGGACCATTAGGCGATTTCGGTGCTCGAGGCAGAATTGTGGAGGGAAAGAAAGCGTGGAGGTGGTCGGGCGACGCTGCCGCTGGCTCTGTCGTGAAGTCAAGGCCGCTGCGCTTCACTTGAGTTGCTGGACGGCATTGTGGGCTCGTTTTTTTCTTCTTCTTGCACATATGAGCCGTGGCGGCGTCGACTCTTTCAATGTCCCCCCGTCAACACCAAATTCGCCAAAGAGCGATTGATTGCCCGCATACGACCTCGTTCCGACCACCTGCGCATCCGAGCAGATGATGGATAGACACGCACACAGATCACATGTTTGCAAAGTCAATATGAGGCAGAGAAAAGGGCACGCAGATCATGAGTGGAAAAAAGTCTTTTCGATTATCAAGTAGCAATAGAGATGGATGGGGTGGATGCAATGTGATCCAGTGGTATCAAGTCAGACCCATCGCGCCCATGCACAACGAACGCCCTGCGCGGCGCAAAGAGCGCGCGCGCCAGCCAGCCAGCCAGCCAGCCATATCCTCCCGCCGTGTCGATATCCTCCATGCTCCTCCTATCGGCGTATTCACATGTAGATCACCTCGCTCACTCCTCACGCCTCAGACCTCGCTCTTGCCCTCGGAGGGAAGGAGGCGGGCCTCCCTCCTCGCGCGGAAAAACGCAACGGTGCCGTAGATGGCGGTCGAGGTCCACAGCAAGAGGCCGGTGAGGTCGACCCAGACGCTGTTCTTCATGCGCTGGACGCCGGCGTCGCCCTCGGGGTTCTCGCCAATGTACATCTTGCCGAAGATGCCGAAGAGGACCAGCCAGAGGAGCCATAGCGTCCAGTCCCAGGCGAAGAGGGTGGCGCTCTTGAACAACGGGATCGTGTAGATGCACACGGTGAGAGCCGACAGCCCGCCCGTCGTCACGGCAAACACCCACTTGGAGTCGGCGTAGGCGTGCGCCTGCTGCGCCGCGTGCAGGTCGCGCCCGTAGAGCCCGCACACCGTCAGCCCGATGACGAATTGCAGCAGCCGCGTGAAGATGCGCAGGTACAGGCCGAAGGCGCTGCCGCCGTTCGCCGGCGTCGGCATCCTGCTGCCCAGGTTGAGCATGGTCGAGTGGTTGTACGAGTGGTGGTAAGGGTACGAGTCGGTGGTGTGGGCGGGGGCGGGAGCCGTGGGGTGTTGGTGGAGAGTGCTTGGGAAAGCGTGGTCGTGTTGGACGTAGTGTTCTTGGGTTGCTTGGTCAAAGTGCTTTTGCTGCTGGCGCTTGTTGTACGCCTTTTTGCCCTGCTTAAAGGCGAATTTGAGGACAGGTTTGGCGAGGACTGTTGCCATGTGGTCAGTCGCCGGCGACCTAGAGTGAAAGAGTGTTGGTGATTTGCAAAAATACAGCTTTTGGGGTCGGGGTACTTCGAGCGCGCTCTTGGTGGTGCTGGGGAGTGGAGACTTACTTGGATAGAAAGTTTGAGAGTGGTGAAGTTGAACCTTGTCAAAAGGTGAATGTGCGGTTGAGTTGATAATGGGATTGTCGTGCGTCGAGGTTGGGCGCGCTATTTATCAAAGGTCGCGCGCGAGTGGGAGTCGAGGTAGACAATGTGATTGTGAAGGAGGATCAAAGCGGGGTGAAGCAAAAATGGAAGCGGCGAACAAAGAAAGTGTGAAAGAATTATTTCTTTATTACCGTGGTGGGCGTGGTGGAGGGGCAGGTCAACTGCCGGGAAGAATGACGGACGGGGTGGATGGATGGAACGGATGGTGGCAGGTATCGCGGGCACGAGGGTGATTTATAGCGGCTCGCACAAGGCCACGAAGGCACTGGCGGACGAGGTCGCGAAGTCGGCGATGGAAGGTGTGCAGAGCATTCCTGAAACTGGCCTCCTCAAAGTTGGACGTGGGAATGTTGGCGGCGGCGGCAAAAGAGACAGACCCTTGCACCCGCGCCCTCACGTCATGGCCCCGTCGATTGGCTGCCATCAACACCACGGCTCTCAACTGCTGCTGCCCATGCAAAAATCGTGTCGAAACATGTCGCCTTGTCGCAAACAATCGTGTTTCGTATGAGCCATTGGCTGTCGCTGTGCGCCTCTGCCTGCCGCTCCGTACGCGCGCGGTTCCTTCGCCCGTCGGCGCATCGCCGTGCTACCCTCGCCAGGTCCCGACTCTATTCCCGGCTCTGGCGATTGCGCCGCGACTCCTCAATTTAGTAGATGAATTTTGTAGAACGCCTTCAGACGCTCCTCTCTGTTTCGAATGCTGCTGTCCTTCTGCATCAATTCAAGAAGCCTCGTGTTGCATTGCGACCGCTTCATCAGCGTTCCGTGCTCCTCCATCACGTCTTGGACCGCTTTTCTTGACTCGATGCTCGCCCACCATCTCCGCACGTTGGGAAACTGCTCGAAAATGATGCCAGAATAGTGCGCCGTGTTGACCCAACAAAAGCATGAAATGTCGGCCATGGTGTATTTGCCGCCATCAGGTCCGACCAGGTATTTTCGGTCCGTCAGTAGCGCGTCGAGTTTGCTGTAGAGTTGCTCCGCCTGCTGGACAGGATTCTGCCCTGGCTGTGCTTCATCAGAACCCCCTCTGTAAAAATCGATAGCCTGCATCTGCTTCTCGAAGAGATGGAGGCGCTCCCAGGCCAGCCACGTCTCGACCTCTGCTGCCTTTTTGCGGTCGCTGAACGAGAAGCGGTTCTCCGGGTCCATGAGATGCTGCACGCTTGCCATGAGACTGGCATGCCGCAACTGCTCATGGGGCACGTTCGACACACCGCCACCCATGGCCGAAAGCTCGACTCGAATGGCTTTGCTGTACCCAATGGCGATGGGAAACTCATACAGGAACTTGTCGGCGTCACCTCTTCGTTTTTCGAGCGTACGCAGCCGCGCTGCACCTTTTCTCCTGGATTTGACCTTCTGTTCCAACTCATGCAGCAACTTGTCGGCGTCACCTCCTCGTTTTTCGAGCCCACGCAGCCGCGCTGCACCTTTTCTCCTGGATTTGACCTTCTGTTCCTGAACCCCTGCCGTGGGCTGCGCCAGCCTGGCCTGCATCTCGGACACGATGGGCTTGACCATGTCGACGAACTGCGCCTTTCCGTAACTCTGTCCTAGCTCTTCAAGTAGAATTAGAACTTGGGATATCCGGGGTCGCTGCCAGTCCAGGCCCAAGTCTGCTGCGTGTTTTGTCCGTTGTGCCATGTCGGCGCAGAGCCTTTGGGCTGGCCCCAGCAGACGAGGTAGCGTGCGAGCAAACATATCCCACGTTCAGAGAGACGGAAAAGCTGCGGAGTCAAAAAGTTTCGTGGCGTGGACAGATGGATGCGATGAAAGTCGTTGGTAGGCCCGAGCGCCATGTCTAGTGCGGAATTGCAGACAAGTGGCCGCGTCTTTTCGCTCTGTCGATCAAACACGGCCTTTGGCAGGAACTCATGGCCGCTCACAGACATCTCTCGTGCCATCTTTCTCCTTTAATCAAAAGATCACTGCAAGCTTTGAATGATGCACTCGAATGTAATCGCGATTCAATACAGATGCCGGTCCATAGATTTCCACAAATATATACACGAAAAGCAACACGCCCTCCCCGCCTCAGTAGAGATATTCATTAGGAACATAAAGTGGCATCGAGTCCTCCCACATGCTATCCGTAAGCATGGTCTTATTCGTGCCATCGGCATTCATGCTCATAATCTGGCCGTACGGCTGGAAAGTGTCGTCGTAGACGGCGCACTCCTCGCGGAAGCCGTACATGCCGCTGTTGTACAGGATGCGGCCGTCATGGGACCAGACGGCGTGGGCGTCGTTTGCGCCGCTGGACGTGAGGATGCGCAGGTCGGTGCCGTTGGGGCGGATGGTGCACACGTCAAAGTTGGTCGCGTTGGTCTTGCGCGTGAAGACGATGTGCTCGCCGTCCGGAGACCAGTACGGCAGGTTGTCCGTGGCGTTGGTCAGGTAGCGCATGCTCTTGTCCGTCAGGTCGATGACGCGGAGCCCGAAGCGCACGCCCCACTCGCGGAAGACGATGTAGCGCCCGTCGGCAGAGTAGCTGGGGAAGCCCGAGTGTACCGTGCCGTCGGTGAGGGCTTCGTAGTAGGAGCCGTTGGCCGTCGTCCGGAAAACACGAGCTTTTTGCGTTGAGCGCTCTTGGAACCACGCGCCCAGGCCAAAGGAAATCCATTCGCCATCGGGCGACCAGGAGGGTTGGAAGGCACCAGCGAGACCTTGAACGACGAGCGAGGCATTGACTTCGCCGGTGGTGTATGTATCGAACGCGAGGAACATGTTTTGTCCGTCTGGGTCCATGGTCACGACCGACGAGTTACCAAGTTGCTTCTGCGTGATGGCAAGGCGCCCCTGGTTCGAGAGTTGAGGGAAGACGTCGGTGAAGCGGTATTCATAGTCGCCGTCCCAGCTGTACAACTTCTTCTCCATGGGGCGGTTCGGCGTGAAGCTGGTCACCTCGTACACTACCTGCTTGCCGTCGGGGGACCACGAAGGCGAGCGCATAGATGTCTTCTTGAACGGTGTAGCGCCCGAGGTGTAGTTGAGACCCTCATCGTCACCAGCCTTGATGAGGTAGCCAATGTTGTCGTCAGATATCCACTGCGGGAACATCCTCAGACCCGAGCCAGAAGTGTGCTCGATGCGGTCTCCAGTGGAGAAGCCAACAGAGACGATCTGTGCATCAACAGTGTTGACATCCTCTGGGCGATGGGCACCCCAGGTATTCTCCCTAGTGATTTCGTAGTAGACAACACGCTCGCCATCGGGGGACCAGTTCGGCGAGCCAAGAGAGTATCCAGACTTGGTTGCCAACTGACGAAAGTCGCTGCCGTCGGGACGAATAACGTAGACGGACAGTTCCTGCGTGTGCTCCCAACCCGTGCCATTGCCGTGACCAATCCACTGCGTGTTGCGGTCCGAAGAAAAGGCAATCCACTGACCATCCGGCGACCATGCAGGACGGAAGTGGCCGTCGGGCGACCATGACTCGCCTGTGGTCTCAGGGGTGTTGGTCAGGTTGCGCGCTTCTCCTGTGGCAAGATCCATGACCCAGATGTTGGACCGGTATCCGTTGGCTGTCGAGACATATGCAAGCTGTTTCCCATCGGGCGAAATCACTCCCGCATCCTCAAAAGATGGCGTAGCAATGAGCTTCTCCAGTCCGGTGCCATTTGTTCTCACGCGGTAAATGTCCGAGTTGCCGTCGCCACTGCGCTCGCTGGTGAAGGTGATCCACTGGCCGTCCGGCGAGAAGTGGGCGTGGTAGTCGTATGTGGTCGAGCTGTTTCCGAACAACTTCCGTGCATTGCTGCCATCTGCGTTTGCAATCCAAAGTGTCGAGACACTTGGGGCAATTCGGTTCATGAAGAAGACTCCTGTTGGACGAAGTTAGCCCCTGATCAAGCTGACGGTCAAGAAAAGCAATTCGTACCCTTCTTGCCCTCAGCGGGCAAACCACGCGAAGAATGGACATTGAACCGCGAGTTGAACTGGTTCGACAGGTCCATGTGGTTCAGACGTTGAGGAGCAGCAAGGGCTGTGCCTACGCCGAGGCCGAACAGAGAGACGAACGACAGCCTCATGTTTGATTTTTCTTTCCCCAGGACAAACACAACAAATCTGACGCCGTGAAGACGCAGGAAACGAAGGAAGAAGAATGAGAATTTTCAACTGATAGAATGGAAGATGCCATTTGGTGCTGTTTATATCCGGGTTACGGATTCTATCAAAGGCCTCGCTCGCCTCGGGAACCCGTACGTGGAGGCATGAGAATCTTTTGCCAACTCGGTGCCACCCACGCCGGAGAGCTTTTGCGAATAAAACGGTGCCTGGAGTCAGCGTCCTCGGTCTTTGTATGGGAGGAGCGAAGTAGAGGACTGAAATATCGCTCGGAGATCTATATGATGCTCGGAGTTAGCATCATCATCAACGCTTGGTCCCCCATCTGGTTCATTTTAAAGCTTGGCACCACGGCCTCGAGACCTCAAAAGGCAGGTTGACGGTGCAAGCTTCGCTAAGCACTGCCTTGGCGTTGATGCAGATGCAGATGGAAGGGACGGCACGGTGGACATTTCGCAGTAAACGACCGAACGAATCATGAGCTGTGGATTTGTGCGAGGTTCAGGCGAATCCTTGGTGTTGAGAGGGCGAAGTCGGCCACACCTGAAAGGCGCCTCGCCTCTCGAAAAGCAGGGGACCCTGGCGCCAGAGGCCTCGACTCAGCTGCACAAGGAGGCCTCAACCCTGAGATAACCAGAGTCTACCTGGACGTCAATCTGGACGGTATTTTGGACTGACATGGCCTAATAACTTGAAGAGGTGGCTGGATTGGTTTCCTGTGTCTGTGGTAATCCTGGTATTGTCGGAATCAATTGGAAATGCTCTGGGTAGTCATAGATGATAGAAGCTCGTCAGTCGATGTTGAAGCTATCCTTTGAGAACCATCCCCGGATCTTTTAAGCATCTTTTTAAGCATGCGGTTCCGCCGAGTTTGAAGGATCGAATGTCTCAGTTCTCAAGCCTCCAGAGCACGGTCAAGATAGCGGAAGGACCCTCTTGTTTTCCAGAAATCGAGTCTCTATTCGCTAGTGTCATGGATACAGCGCGAGCAAAGGGCGACTCCACTCGGGCAAGCAATTTGTGACACTCTGTCGACCACAACTGGCATTAAAGCATCACGCCACTTGCAAGACCACTGAGAAAACAGTCAGCAAAACAAGTCTACTTTCCTCATTTCAAAGCCTCACTGTTTTCATCCAAATTCAACACTTCCAGAGACCATTGACGTTGTAGCGAAGCAACCCTCTCCAATGCAGTTGAATTTAGATTTCGACCTAGCCCTGTCAGCCAGCAGCAACCGAAGCCACCTACGTTCGTCAGCGTCGGGTGCTATCCGTCCTCGTGTCCGCTTAGGTCCCCCAGGTCGTCTTCTGCAACAGCGCCACGCTTACGAATCTACGCTGTACTCCGCCTCCACTGCCACGAATCTGGGGAACGTGGAGCCGTAGCGTGGGTTGTTGGTCGCCAGTCAACCCGTTCGTTTGCAAGAAGGGACCGAGAGTGCAACCGTAGGACGACAATGGACAACTTTCAGAGGAGAAGCTGGCGTGGCTCGGCAACGTGTTGCCGGCTGGAGCCTTGGGCTCGTAGCAGGCCAGTTGACAGTTGACAAGAAGAGTCGACCTCAAACTCGACCTCGCGCTCGGTCTCAGCAGCTGAATGGGACCCAAATTTGGACGAGACGACCACGCTCCCAAACCACGGGAAGCAGACGCAGGAACGACGTAGATCTTCGTCAAAAAAGGCCAGGAGACCCTGAGACAAACAATGACAAGAACACATGGCCGACAAGAAGAATCGAAGGAGAGCGTCAGCGCACAAGAACAACAGAGTCGACGGCAACGAATAATCCCCAGCGGGGAAGAGGGCGGCGGGGCGGGACCGTTCCGCCCACCAACAAAGCGACGTCAGCCATCGGATGTCGGATCTAAGCCGCCCCGCGATTTTGATGATTGTAAATCCGACACTTGCTTGCTCCAAAATACACTACGAAGAGCCTGAGAAAAGATGACAAAGAATTCGGTGTTGGCGGTAGTCATTGAACACCGACAGCGATTGATATAAGCAAAGAAGATGCGCTGAGAGGACGCCGGCGTTTCCAGCATCCGTCTCCGTCTCCGTATCCGTACCTGCAGCCACGATTCCGCCATTGTACGATCAAGATTGGCTATTCGACGCTGTTCAGGAGCATTCCATCACGCAAGCTGTAGCGCTTCTTTCACGATAGCTCTCTCGAAAGGGAAGGTTTCAGGACAGACATGGCCGCCCCACCGCAAGCAGTGCTTAGGAAAGCCTTACCAATGCTGTCGTCGCGCATCGGGGGAGCAGCAGGTCCCGCACGGTGGTGGACACCTCGATCGCAGACGTACAAAAGCTGCTGCTTCGGCGCTTTTGGAGGCAGTCGTCATCCAACCTTCTCTCCAGCTTCCTGCCCCTCCACCGTGATACCCCGCGCTTCATTCACCACCTCCGCCGCAACCATGTCCGCCAACAAGAGCTTCATCGACGCCGTCCAGGACCGCCGCACCTACTATGCGCTCAACAAGACCGCCCCCGTCTCCGATGACCGCATCGTCGAGCTCGTCAACCAGACCGTCCTCTCGGTTCCCTCGTCCTTCAACAGCCAGAGCACCCGCGTCGTCGTCCTGCTCAAGGCCGAGCACGAGAAGTTCTGGGACTCGGTCAAGGAGGTCCTGAAGCCCCAGGTCCCCGCTGAAGCCTTTGCTGCCACCGAGCAGAAGCTCAACGGCTTCAAGGCCGGCTACGGAACCGTAAGTCTGTCACTTCTCTAATCAATTGACCCAAACTGACATTTCCTTTCCCCCAGATCCTCTTCTACGAGGACCCCAAGCCCGTCCAGGAGCTGCAGCAAAAGTTCGCCCTCTACGCCCAGCACTTCCCCACCTGGAGCGAGCACACGAGCGCCATGCACCAGTTTGCGCTGTGGGCCGGCCTCGAGGCCGAGGGCTTCGGCGCCAACCTCCAGCACTACAACCCCGTCATCGACCAAAAGGCCTCGACCGAGTGGAACATCCCCGCCGACTGGGCCCTGCGCGCCCAGCTCGTCTTTGGCGGCCGCGCCGGCGAGCCCGGCCCCAAGACCCAGAAGCCCCTCGAGGAGCGCGTCTTTGTCCACGGCAAATAAGCGTGCATTGTCTTTGAAAGCGTTGGCGTTGAGGTTGCACAAGAGAATATATATGGTTTAGCCATTGGGATAGACAAGATTTACACATGACGTCTCATGACGAAGAATTGACTTTTGGAGGATATGTGCTTTTGACTAGAGGTCTCTACAACGAATAAGAAAATATAGATTCATATGCTTTGGTTCGTCCATGGTCGTGATATTTATGCATCATCTACAGCTTTTGCCCATCAACAGGCACCTCGACCACCTGGTCAATGCCTTGGTATGGGGGGATATCAAGGCCGTACTTTTCCGCCACGCTCGCGCTCAAAAACCTAGACCACCATCAGCATTTCGAATCAACCACACAGGAGCCAGGGGAGCAGCATACCGACCACCCAAAAAGTGCCTTCCCCTAAAATGCTTCACCAGCGGCTTCGGCGCCGTCAAGCTAATGAGCGCACCAGGCATAAAGCCCTTCCCCGGCCCATCGCTCGGCGGACCACTCTCAATGTCCCAACTCGAGGGGGCGTCGACGGCCAGGATGGGCACCTTGGTGTCGCGGAGGGCCTCGATGACCTTGGGGAAGGGCTCGCGCACCTCGCCCGAGAAGCTGAAGCCGAAGATGGCGTCCACCACCAGGTCGGAGGCGCCCAGCGCGGCGTCGAAGTCGCTGGTGAAGGGAACGGAGAGGTCCTCGAGTTGCTTGCGCAGGCGCGCGTACAGCTCGTTTTTGGATTGCTTGGGGGAGTAGACGGTTGGTTCGTAGCCGTAGTGGTGAAGGTGCCGCGCTGCGACGAGGCCGTCGCCGCCTGAGAGAGCGGTGCGTGAGTGGTGTGCTTCAATTACGTGCAGCTGGTATTGGGCGTGCGCGTACCGTTGTTTCCAGGCCCGCAGGCGACGAGGATGCGTTTGCCTTTTGAAATTGGGTGCAGTTTGTAGACTCAATACTATTCTCAGCTCTCATGATCGCATCAAGAGGGTGAAGGCGGTTGCACACCAGCTTGGGATACAGAGAGACCAGCGAGCTCCATAAGTTGGTCAATGGAGAAGGCGCCGGAGCTCATGAGCTCCTTGTCAAGCTCGGCGGCGTTTTTCGCGGAAAGAGTCTATGTTCATGTTGTTAGCAGGAAGTTCATGAAGTCGACGAGGATTGAGAACACCTTCAATGCCATCATGAGCTTGGTCGCAGTCTTGAACATGAGATCTGGTGGGGGAGAGAGAGTGGTTCGTCCAGTTGAAAGCTCCCGTCCCGTCAAGCTCGACCCAAAACCCATTACATCACCAGCACCTTACCACCACGCTCCGCCTACCCGACGGCACGGCGCCGAGCGGGCGGACACGCAGCTCCGTCCCCGACTCCCGCCTGTGCACGTCCATCAAACGAACCAGACGACCTCGAATCGCCGCAACGACCTCCGCGGGCGACCTAGGTGTACGGCAGTCCAACTTGCGCCAAACTCCACCTCCCAACACCACCGCCATGGTTCTCAAGATCCGGCTCGCGCGCTTCGGCAAGCGCCATCAGCCCATCTACAACATTGTGGTCGCGCACGCGCGGTACGAAGCAGTCCTGCACCTTTCCCGCAATCCCAAAAAGTTGATTTACCACGAGCGAGCAGATGCTGACGGACAATGAATGGCACAGGACCGCGCGCAACAGCAAGCCGCTCGAAGTCCTCGGTACGGCACCTGTCCACGCAACCCCTTTTCCGCATTGAGCTGTGGCCATCGTCTCGCGACTCGACCCAGCGCAGACCACCTTCGTCCACCCACCACCACACCAATCCGAACTGCCGACTGACAGAGCTCATGAACAGGGACGTACGACCCAATCCCCAAGACGCCCAAGCCCGGCGACGCCGAGACGCGCGCCTTCAAGGACATCAAGCTGGACCGGATGCGGGCGCAGTACTGGCTGGGCGTGGGCGCGCAGCCGACCGACACCATGTGGCGGTTACTCTCAATGGTACATCCTACACCCTCCAGCCCCACCTCAAGCCCACCATGCGCCTACTCAAATCGCTCGTTCGTTGCGAAATGGGGGGTGGCCGATTCCATGTCCCAACAGACTGACTGACACGGCGCGAAACCACAGGTCGGCATCCTCGAGCCGCGCTACCGCATCCAAGAAATCGCCGAGAGCGCCAGAGACAAGGAGATGCGCGAGAAGGCCGAGGCGCGCAAGCAGGAGCGCGTCGAGATGGAGAAGAAGAAGCAGGAGGAGGAGGAAATCACGCCCTATGTCAAGTGGGATGAGCATGGCCCGATGGCGTCTTGAATGCAAGAGTTTTTGAATGTGTGGTGCTGGTGTCTGTGTCTCTTTGCTTGTGGTGTGAGAGGGATGGATGGGATGACGGGGAGAAGGGGCTGGTGATTGTGGAATCAAGAGCTCAAGTGGGCGCGGAAAGGTGGTTGCGCATTGGACATGGCGTTCAGGTTGGGGGAAAACTACTACTACGTCGATTCAATCCAGATCAGACTCGAATTTACTGAGCATCTGAGCTCGTGTATAATGAATCAAAGCCAAAAACCAAAACACGGCATTCTAGCCTCCTCGCATTGAACTTGTCGTGTTTGGCATGGCGATAAGAATTGACATATCTACAACCTCAAGACACAATGTTATGACTCCTTTCGAGATCTGATTCTCCCTCGACATCTGGTTCTCGACATTCAATTTTATTCGTCCATTCAATCAGCCATCCCATCTGTTTCCATTCTATGTATACCAGCCGAATGTATATATACTCGAGTCGAAAAAAAAAAAAAACCAAAACCCTCGATAGGGAGAACCCCCCACCAACGCAAAACGCCAAATCACGCACCGGCCAAAGACGACGACACCTCGAACGACCAACGCTGCGACAACAGAGAAGCAAGTGCAAGCCGGAAAAGAGAAAGAGCATGACCCAGCCAAGAACAGAAAAGTCGAAAGCAAGGATACATCATCTGCCAGTCTCGAGTGTGATCGTCTCATGTGATTCCTCCGTGGATGTCTTACCAAGGGACTCGGGAGCGGTCGATAGGTTCCCCTGCTTCTATTCCAGGCACGAGAGGGTCTGGAAGCGTCAGGCGTGGGGTGGAGTTGGACTCGGGCCACTCGCGTCCAAACGGCGCCGCTTGGCTGCTTGGTGGTCTGATGGCGTGTGGGTGGCGGACAAACAGACAAGAAAAATGCAAGAAGCTTGAAAGAAAATAGCAAAGGTAACTCGAAGGAAAATTGGAAAACGAAGAGAGAAAAAGCGAAAGCAACAAAAGCAGTCTTTCTTATCCAGAAACTAGGTAGTCTAAAGGTATAAAAAAAAGCACTCAATGCGCCGCAATCAAAAACGTGTTTGTCGCCAAGCAGACCACCATGACGACCAAGCCGTATATGGCGAGGGCGGCCGCCAGACGCCGCAGCAAGCCCCTCCGCCACTGCCGCGTGCGCCGCGTCATACTGCCCACGCTGCGCTCCAGGAACCCGCTGCCAGCCAAGGCGCCGTCCTCGTGGTGGCCGTCGGCACCTGCCCCGCTACTGCTGCTGCTGCTTCCGCTGCCCGTGCGGTGCGGCGCGTCGTCGTAGTCGTCGTACGCTTCCTCGTCGTCTTCGTCTTTGAGCAGGCGTTGGTGGTGGGGTGAATCGGGGGAGGAGATCTTATAATAGAAAATGCCGGGCAGGATGAAGCTGATGGCGGTGGAGCCTGTGGAGCCGACGTAGGCGAGCACCTTTTCGAGGGATGACACAGTCATGGCGACAACGTAGCTGAAGACGATGATGACGGTGGTGATGACGGCGAAGCGCAGCTCGCTCATAGGCTCGGCCTTTGGCGGTTGCAGGGGCGAGCTTCCAACGCCGCCATTGCTCGGTTTCGGGGTCCCGAGAAGCGGCGCGGAGAGGTGCTGGTTGTTGCGAGAAGGCGAGGGCGATGCGTTACGCGTGCTTGACTTGCGGATAGGTCTCCAGGAAATGACGGCATCGACAGAGGCGCGGCAAGGGTGGACTTGGAGCGGGTAGGAGAACATGACGAGAATGACAATGGCAAGACGGCCAATTGTCGACGATGCCGAAGGCTCATACATGGACACAATGTTGCCGGTTACGTGGTCGCCGTAGGAGAGGTAGCCGGTGATTCCAACAAGGATGTAGAGAACGCAGGCCATGCCGATGCTGGCGCCAACAACAGCCGTCGTGCGGAAGTGGGAGTTGTCAAAGATTTCGTTGAGAATGGAGAACATCTGAGAAAATTAGAAACTGCAATATGTGGACTCAAAATACTCACGTTTTGATGGCACGTGTAGGCAAAAACAATGACTGGAAATACTGAGAGGGCCGCAACGGGTCCACTCCAGGCTACGACCCGAATGTCCCCACGTTCGTCCATGGTGTCTCCTTTGATAAAGTGTGCCAGAACCAATATCACCAGGTAGCTGATAGAAATAAGGGCTATGATGCTGGTGTATTTGAGCGAATCGATGCGGCGGAGGTACGAGAGTGGGATGACAATCAGCCTTGTCAAACGTTAGCTACAACTTCGACACAACCACGTCTCTCAACTCACATGAAAGCCGTGATCCAAAACTGGCGATCAATAAGGAAGCCGGGCACACTGCCTTCGCTGAATCCCTTGACAACGCCTGGCATCAAGTCCCCGATGATGATCAAATAGCTGACTCCCACGCCAAAACATTTTATCGCAATCGCGGCATCGAATACGACGGCAGCATTTGGGTAGGTGATTTTGGATAGCGCGGCGAACGAGGAGGATCCGCGGTCGAGGTATTTGGCGCATCGAGTTTGAAGATATAGTCCAAAGCCAGCGGTCAAGCCGGCCCATACGATGACGATGACGCCGAGCAAGATTCCCATTTGCGAGAGGGCATGAGGCATGGCCAAAAGGCCAGCGCCGAGAACTGCGAGGGCTCAGCATCAGCACTCGTTTTTTATCCAAGTATACGGCAACGGAAGAGCTCACTGGTGTTGACCAAGTTGATGACGCTGCTGACCCACGACGCTTGACCGACGAAGCCAACATCTTTTCCACCGCGACGGCCACTGTTGGGCTGGTGGTTAGCGAGACTGGTTTGCGCTTCACGAAAGGGTCTACGAACCGTCGGCCTCTAAAGGACGCGGCGCTGGCAGGTCTTGCCTCGTGGTCGGAGGGGTCCGCGCCTATGGCGGAGTAATGCGCAGTGACAGCCATGACGGCGAGGTGGTTGCTCGGGGGCGCTGAGCTGAGGCTGGAGAAGACAGACGGGCTGAGTACCGTGGATGACTCTGGAACGGGCGGCAGCGAGCGTCGCAGGCCTCACTATCGACTCATCAAGGAGTGACAAGAGTGAGAGTGGGCTGTGTGCCTGCAATCAAGTGAAGGACCTCTTGTCGGCACGCATCGAACTTATCAGTGGGTATGATGTGCAGACTTGCTGCTCTCGCGTGCGTGCGCAGGTGCGGAGATGGCGGCAGGCCACCCCCGTCTGCCGGCCATTCACGTGGAGCCTCGCGGTCCCTTCCCCGTTTGCATCCATAACTCGAGCCTACCGCCAAAACAACTACATACCCGCCGACAACATGGCCGACGAGCTGGAAGAACTGTTGCTGGAAACCCTCGACGACCTGGAATGGCGTCTGCGCCGCATTGAATTCGTCCTTGGCGGCAATCTGGCCCTCCAAGACGCTGGCCGCTCCGACGCGCCTGTTACGACGCGTCTGCAGAAGCTGGAAAGCTCCCTCGCAAGTCTCGCGTCCAAGTCGCGGGCGGTCAAGGACGTTCTACAGCTTCGTATGATTCTGGATCAGCTGCGTGTAGGAATCATGTTTCTGACAGCGCGGAACAGAGTCCAAACATCCAGACATTTTCACCCCGGCGGCACGACCCAGCGAGCTCATCTCGTCGCGCGATAGAAACGTCGAGCCTACACCTGAAATCAAACTCGCGACCGTCCTTACTGAAGCGCCGGCGTTTCCTGCTACGGCCTCGCAGCTGACTTCGCTTCAAGACCTGCCGCTGCCACCAACAAGCTCCTTCACATCGCTGGTCGCTCTCTCGCCGCGCATAACGCAGTTGGAACAAACGCAGCTGAGTCAGGCGCGTGAGATTTCAGAACTCCGGCAACGGAGCGGCAGGGCAGTTCTCCGGTGGCATGAGGTCATGGTGCTTGGCCAAGGAAGATGCTGGGCCGAGTGGGATCAGAGAGTTCGACAGGCGGAGAGAGACGTGCGGCGGAAAGAAGTCAAAATGGAGCAAGAGTCGGGCTGAGGGGGTAGAGCTGACTGCACTGGCTTGAAGACGAGAGAGCAGACAATGGGCGCTGTTTCACATATGCGCGAGGTCACGACGGCAGTTTTAATGATGGCATACGACGTGCACGAGACAATGCAATTAGGAGTTGCTGCAGGCTGCAACTCGATTGGCGACGGATGGCGGACATGAGGTTCCACGGAATCGGTAGCTGTGTGTGGGCAGAGGCAAACGCGCGCTAGCGGTACAGTACGCGGGCATGATTCCTGTCGAGTGGCTCGTGTTCGGCCGGTTTGAGGGCTGGTGGAATGCTGTTGTGGCTGTATTGGGACTGAGACCAGCGAGGTATGGGAACAGCGTCATTGGTCGGCAGGCTGGATCGTGGAGTCGAAGAGAGTCGACGATGCGGCTCTCGAGACTTGATGGACTGATTGATTGACTGCGGTCAGGCCGAACAGCGGGTAGACGGGTCAAGGGCCGGCGCATGGGCATGGGCAAGGGCGCGGGCGTCGGGTGCCTTGAGCGTGGCGGCCGGCGGGAGGACCTGAGGGAGACTATGTACTGTATAGTTAGTGGCATGATCATGGCTGATATAAGAGACTGTAGAGTTGGCGTCAAGGGAAGTCCGTAGTTGTGGTTAATTTGCACAGCCCTGGGGCCCTGTCGCTGTCACTGTCAGGTCAAGAAGTCTCCCACCTCTCTCCTGCGCCCGCGTACGACCACCGCACCGACACAGACCGACCAAACCAGGACGAGACAAGCAGCCGAACTTCATCTCTCGACGATCCGGATCCTGCCAGGCCCTCCATCTCCATTCCCGACCGTCGACTGTCAACCATCAAATTCTCCGCCCCCCAGCCTCCCGCGACAATCGCCCTCTTCGTCCATCGTCTCCTTGCCGTCGTTCTCTACCACACTACCGCTTTCGCTACACACTAGCCAGAAGCCTCGCCCGTTCCTTGCCCTTCGCTTCGTTCACAGGCCCGGCGCCTAACCACCCTCATTCGCTCGTCAACGCCCTTGAACCACAACTGACGCCTTCCTCCCACTCGCTCGAACCCTTCGCCAGCGCATTGCCCGCGCCCACGGTACCGCGTCCACCTTGACATATCCACCAGCCCTCGACCGACAACAAAGCCACCCACAACACCATCGCCGCCGTCCTTCATGCCCTCCCCCTACGGTTCCCCCGCCTCTCCCAGTCTGAACAAGATGAACAACGGCGCCCCCTACGGCAGCCGAGCCCGCTTCAGCTTTGGCAACATCCTCGGCGATCCCTTTGCCCTGTCCACCATCTCCATCAGTCTGGTACGTGTTCGAGACATTGACGCGCGTCTCAATCGCCATGCTAACAATATCACCAGCTCGCCTGGATCATCGCCTTTATTTCGTCCATCGTCGGCAGCTTGCACGGCAACTTTCCCAACTATACGTGGTGGGCCCTTGTTTACATGTTTTGTTGCATTGTCGGCATCACAATCACTGTTGGCGCTCAGGTCGAAGACACCTACCATGTCGCGGTACGTCCATTCTGGAACGCGAGTCGCTCGTATCTAACAACCCGCAGATTGCAAGCTATCTGGCCGCGGGCCTCGTCTTCACCAGCTCCGCTGTCAACAACACCATCTACGAGGGCGACCCTGCCAAGGAAGCTGCCGCGGCAGGCTACATTCTTTTGTCAATGATCGCAGTATGTGCAGTCGCGCGCATTGGGAAAGACAGGCTAACACGCGTAGATCATCTGGATCTTTTACTACGGATCCCAGCCGTCCGCGTCGCACCGTACATTTGTTGATTCTTTTGCGCTCCACAAAGACCGGCACTCAATGACGCGCAGCTCGAGGCCCATGTCCAACAACTACAGTGCGCGCCCACAGACGTCTGTGACCAACCAACAACCGCAAATGTACACGTCGGCGCAGTTGAACGGATTCGAGACATCGTCACCAGTTTCCGGCTACCCCGGTGGACCTGCGGGCGTTGATCAGCGCAACTCCGTGCAGCCGCGCTTTGGCAACGGCGTCGGCGGGGCCCAACCAGAGTCCGACGTCAATGCTCCCACGGAATACCCTTACAGAGCCAAGGCCATTTACAGTTACGAGGCCAATCCTGATGACGCCAACGAGATCAGCTTCTCCAAGCACGAGATTCTCGAGATCTCCGACGTCAGCGGACGCTGGTGGCAGGCCAGGAAAGCCAACGGCGAAACTGGAATTGCACCAAGCAACTACCTCATCCTGCTGTAAATGCACAGGCATTGATGTTGACGACCTTTTCTTCTCTTCTGCACGGACGCTGGGTTGGTTTGCTGCTACTTCGATCATCCCGGCTCTCCGCCTCTGGTTACCATGGCATCGCACTCTGGAAAGCTGCCGCTCGCGGCCCCGCCAACAAGTTGACAAATGCTTGTTTGATCAAGCGAGGCGGATGGTGCTTTCAGTTCGCCAGAGCTGATGAGCCAGATTCTTTTCGCCACTTGATACCCGTTCAAAATACCTCCCCACCGGCTTGGGCTTTGGCAAAAACTCGATTTAATTGTTTGCCTTCCCTTCTCTTCACGACAAGACTTCGGCTACGAATGAAAAATCGACACGGATAAGCATTCGACGACCCTAAAGATGCTCACGTTTTAGTTGCGTCGAGTCCACTGCCTCGGCAGTCAGCGAGCGCGAAACCACCGTCAGATTCGAGCGAATCTGAGGCAGACGACACTTGGATTTCTCGACCGAGGAGCTTGTATTCTCCGCCGTCCCTTTTTGTCTCGCGTTTCCTTTTTTTCCTTTGACTTCCCCTTTCCTTAATTTCTCTCGTGGGTTTCCAGAGTGTGCGTTACGGAATCGGTCAGTTTTGGCTTTTGCCTGCTGTGCGACACTGTCCAAGAAAGGAGCTTTGAGTATTTGAGTTTTTTATTGGCCACAAAATGCCGTTTTGCTTTTGCTGCTTTGATCATGCTCTTTCCCCTCAAGCGCATCTTGATGGCGTTTTCTGTCGTTATGTGACCGGTATCGTCTCAGTATTTTGCCCATGGCGGCACGCTGAGACTGGTTTGTTATGGTGGTGTGGTTTGGCACGAACAAGGGTCCCGCTCCGGACCCAGATCGCCGCTGGGATCCGATCGGGTCGGGTCAGGGAGTCGAGGGTTTCACACGTGCAGCCGCGGCTGCCACGACCACGGCGGTCGTCGCTGCTCTCTGGCCAGCGTCATGATGATTGGGGGGATTCGGTCCGCCGTATACGTACGAACAGGCTGCTACTACATCTGTCCGTCTGTTTGGCTGTTGTCTGCCTGTTCTTCGTATTTCGTCTCGTACTTTGTTGCGTCACACTACTACTACCCCATCCCCCCTTTCCCACTATACGTCGACCCTCCCCTGTTCACCCTTCCAGTCCGCCGCCACCCACCGCCACATCACCGCTTGTTTGTACCGCAAGGTAGCTAGGTATCAATGATCTTGGTTAGTGCCTGCCTTCCTGCCTTGCCCTGCGTGCGCGCGTCTGAGTGTCCCTCTTGCGCCTGAATGAGAAAACTGAAGAAGAGAGCTAGCCCGCGGGTATCTTTGTCTCCGGTCAACCTCGCCGACTCTGGCGTGCTGCTAGCCAGTCTGCTTAGTCGACTTTCCCTTCTGTTAGATTAATTTGTTCACCACCCGCTTTTCCGCACGCGTTTCTTCCTCCTTGCCTTGCCTACGGGGTCGCCTGCCACTTGGTCGGCTGCCTCTGGCCTGTTCTGGCCAGGTCGCCCATCCACCTCTACTTTTGTGGCCGTATCTTTGTCTTTGCCATTTCGTCTTTCTTGTCCACGGCTGAGAACTGCGTCCGGCGAGCGATGGCGTTGTGATCAGCGGAACTTGATCCTCGTTGTCGTGTGATGATGTTGTGTTGGTGCTTCGGTGACGCGATGGCGGGAAGAGGTGAGTGAGCTGACGACAGAAACACAGTAGGTTGCGCCTCGAAGTGGAAAAGAGAAACCAAAGTAAAGGTTTATCCGCTGCCGATTGTCGACACAGTCGATTGCGTCGTATCTTCCGTTCACAGGCTGCGCGGCCAGCACTGCTTTGGAGATTTCGATGACCGGATGGGGAAGGGGGGATTTTATACTTGGTCAAGTCCGCGGAGCAGTGGTCAGGGGCATGTGGACTTGGCTGGTGACTCACACGAGTGGAGTTAGTGACATGGTGACCAGGACACACATGACTACTCTAACGCTGCGGATTTGTCCTTTCCTCCTTCCACCTTCACATGAGGCTGTTTGTCGTCAACGTTAACGCACTATGCTGATCCAAAAGAGGACAACTCCGGGACTGAACACGCGGTCTATCGAACCGGCTCCAAGCGAAGTAAAGAGGCGGCCTGCGAACAGGGCAAGCGAGAGTGCTATATGTAAATGCAGCACGATACTCCGAGTCCAGTAATTATGGCTCTTGTGGTGTGGAGGGAAGACGAAGCAGGTGGATTAGGCAAGGTTTTGTACCTTCTCAGGGGGAATTGGCGGACATGTATGGAAGATTACGGACATCCAAAGCGATTTTCACGAGTTCAAAGGCTGCACGTGGGCAGTCCGTATGAGTTGGAAGACAATTTGGAAACCTAACTTCTGGTTTCATTCCGCAATGTGCGCCATCATGCAATGATGCAGGTCGACAATTCAGGGGTAAAGGAGGGTAGCAATAGCAACGAGACCGCAGACAAGTAAGGTGCAGACAGACGGAGGGACGCGCCGACAAAGACAAGTGGGTTGCGGTAATGGTACTGCTCTGTCCGGTTGACTGAAGTTGGACAGGCGTAAAAGATGCGGACGAGGAGGGAAGACTGCTCGCAAGAGGGGCAAGCCTTTTATAGCTTGGCCCCACCAGAGAGACTCCTCGAGTGACCTCAGCAATCACATGGTTCAGGGGGCATAGCTCGTGATTGAAACAAGACTAGAAGTCAGCCTGTTCTACATGAAGGAGGGCACAGGGAGACTTTGGCGTACGTGTCTGCCCTTTTCTGAACCCATTGCGGTTTTTGTGGATCTGATTTGCATAAGAAACGCCCGAGATGATCTCCTTCGTCATAACGAAAAATTGGTGCTAACCAGAAAAAACCAACTACAGTTGTGGGGGAAGACACATACTCCAAGAGGATGCCTGCCACGACGGAGAGGCAGGACAAGAAGTGTACAGATCGCAAGTTGGTTTCTCCTAGTATCAGAAGTCCACACGTCTACATCCGTAACCAGAAAGATTGGTTATGCAAAGGAACGAAGCGTTGCGAGGGCGAGAGAGGTCTATATACTTAGGCCGGGAGCCTCCTCCGTGTCAAAGAAGCTTGTGACTAGAACATCGGTGGATGTCACACGATAGGAAGTAGGAAAAAAGTTTTCCAGCCTGGCATGTGATTGTTTCTGGATTTCTGTCAGTCCAAATTGGCTTGCAATGTCGTCGTTGACCATACGATGAATGCTCATCGTCATTCAGAGATAGTAATGCCTGAATGCAGGAGGGTTCACGAGATTTGTGTTTGTGTGTAGGGACAGGATAAAGGCAGAAGACAACCAGGAGCAAGACAGTGTCACCAAACCGCCATGAATACCACACCCAGCCTGCACAGCTCGCCCGTCGATGCAGTAGAAAATTGTGTTGGGAGTGGTTGAAAGGAGGAGTTTTATACCCCCTTGTCCGAGAAGTGAGCACGTGCAGTCGAGACAGCCAATGGAACCACGCAAAGGTCTGGCTGAAGTCACGGAGGATCTGCCCACCTGTAAACGTGCGCTACAGGATTAGGAGGTAGATGCCAATGCGGCTTCTCCCTCCAGACCAAGTGAAAAACGAATCGGAGCCCCTGGATCTATCCAAGATCATTCTGACTTTATAGTGACTATCATTGTTGCGCAGCCACAGATGACAACGTTTGAGCTGCTTGGCCGGCCACAGGATAAGTCAACAATGGCGATCGAGTAGTGAATCAACGGAATGCGAATAAGACGCAGGAACAGGAAACGAGAAAGAAAAAGGGCCCCGAAGTATTGTAAGTCCACAGAGCTGGTGCTCCCAAAACCAGTGAGATCGACCACTGTCCCCCTTGTAAATCCAACAATGAATAGATGGTGCGGAAGGGAGAGGTCTGTTGCCAGAGGAGCGGGTCTTTTATACCCTTTCTTCCGACGCGAACACGTGCGCTCAGACAGTATGACCAAAAGGTGTGACTTACTATTCGGCCTTAGGTCTCAATCATTCGGAAGCAGGTGCGGACCAACGGCATTTTCAATTAAAGCAGAGCTACTGAGCGTGTCGCTACCACCGGAATCGGGGTAGGCTATCCATGACTTGCCAAAATATCACAACGCCAATATTCGCGCCAGATCAATGATGCATTTCTACGTCGACATTCGGCAATGAAGGAGGGGCCATGACATGAGCAAGAGGAAAGAGCTGAACCACCACCCAGTTTGTGGTCGGTCATGTTGTCTTCGCTTCGGTGCATTTGGCGACCGAGGGGTCAAAGATACAGGTGCACAGGTGAGGAAATCGTGGGTTTAAATAGTGGCAGGTGCGGAGCAAAAACGGCGACTCGGCTTCCAACGATGGGAATGGAAGCGGAAGGCATCCATGTGACCATTCCCGAATCTCTTACACTTCAATTATGTTTCCCACTCTTCATCATCATCCAATCGCGTCGCTTGTGTTTTGCAGACCACTGAAGAGTCATAAGACAGAATGCGACAGGTTTCCCAAGGGTATTCTGTTGGAGAACTCGAATCTGCGGGAAGGCGAACAAAGAAAAGTGATCAACTGCTCGAGTTTTTAAGGGGTCCCACAGGCCATGGAAGCTTGTCGAGTATGTCAATGCGATGAAAGACGCAGGCTTTTACACCTCCTCACCAAGGTCACATGTCCAAAGGTTATTCTGGAGCAGCCCTTCGGCCCAGCATACAAAAAGCGACATTGCATGGAGGTCGCCTTCAAACTCTTCCTCCAAAATCACGTCGCTTGTTGGACGAGCAAGGAGATCGGCAGGGTACACGAAGAGAACCAACCACTTTTGATGCACTTGATCGCTGGAGTTCAAGCACCGCCTGCGACACTTTTTTTCTCCATTCTCATTCGCTGCTGCTCATCACCATCATGTTGCGGAAGCAGAGTGGTAAGCAACGCAACTGATTGCTGAAGTTGCGCAATTGAGTTGCGCAACGCAACGCAACGCAACGCAATTGAGGCCTCTAGTTGGGCAACGCAATGCAATCAGGGGGTCAAATTGTGTTGCTGAGTTGCTAAGTTACTACATTAGGGAATTTAGGAGCTTTATACGCACTTGAGGTCTCTAATAAGCTAATTATATCCAATTATAGCCTTATCTAACCCAGCTATATCTATACCAATCTTAATAACTACTAAGTCCCTACTTAATTGATTGCTTACTAATCAGTCTAAGGGGGGCTGTGGGGGGAAGCCCAAAAATGAACCCCTTTACAAAATAGCAATTAAGGCAACGCAACGCAATTCAACCCCTAGTTGCGCAACGCAATCGGGGGCCCGATTGCGTTGCGTTGCGTTGCTTACCACCCTGTGCGGAAGAGCGCAACTGCCTGTGAACCTTGTTTATAGAGAAAGAGGACACAAGAGAAGATTCGGCGACCAAAGACGAAAAGACAGGAAAGAAAAGGCAGTAGAAGTCCACGAGAGTTGACCAAGGATGAAGTCAGAAGGCTTTATATTGACCCGAACAGGCCGCAGACTAGAAACGTAGGCACTCGTGACCCATCCAAGACACGTCTTACTTCATATTTAGATATTCAAAAGTTCAGTCTCCCACGGACCTGGTGGTCGAGTGCGCAGTGGATTAGTCTTGGCGGCGTCCGTTGGTGGTGCATGGTGCTGCCAATACCTGCCCCCTGAGTCTCGCTGCGACCATGCGTTTGGCTCCTACCAAACCCGGGTTGTATTTTTCTCTTTTATGCCCTCTCTTTCTCCTTCTCCCCTCGTCTAGATGACCAGCGCTGCGGCGAATGAAGCCATGACAAAAGACCAGCGCAGAGCAAAGGAGACAAATTTTGGGCAGAGGTTCAAGATCAGGTATCTCTCAGATGCCGTGTCGGTCTTTCCTCCTCATCAGCCAAACCCCGCCCTTCCGGAAGCCCAGGCGAAGGCCTGGTCTTTTTGTGTCCCTCTACCGAAGTTTCCTCTTCTACGCCATTGCGCCGCCTCGATTGTCTTCCACACTGCAAGGAAGTTTCGTCAGCAGCCAAAGAATCGAACACCAGTGTCGTGCGTTAGAGGACTTCGAACAATCGTCCCACGGGAGGCAAAGCGCGTAAAGAGCAGAGGAGGACAAGAGAACTAGTGGATAATTTGATCTGCAACTAGACCAAGTATCCTGTCGCATAGTCCCTGAATCGCATCCAGGCAAGCGAGAGTGACTTGCAGAAGCAGCGTTCGCCGCGAGGAGAGGCAGATTTTATACCTCGCACACCCGACCAGTCCCCCAAAAGGGGCAAGTGACCACCGAAGCCACGCCAAAGACACATGACCGGCTGGGCGGCGGCAACAGCCTCCTGAACTCTTTGGAAGACCAAATGCAGTTCAGAATCACCAAAGACACCGTCCGGAACCTTGGAATCTGCGCTCGACTTCGTAATTGATTTGCGTGCCATTTCCTCCATCGTTGAATCACGATGCTGATTTTCGTCATCGTCTCCAAGAGGCGTGAAACACTGCGAGAGAAGCGAGGCGATCAAAGGCACACAAAGCAAGGCTGGACTCCCAAAGCGCGAAATTGAAGAGCAAACGAGAGAAAACAGACAACACAAGTCTGGTCTTCCGCGTGGACTCCACGCAAGTCCGTATGTACGAGGGTCTGATACTCAAGCGGATGTCGCTCACATTGATGGTTGACAGAACGATTGCTGCCAGCCAAGAAAGGGGCTTTTATACCCATCAATCTCTCCTTCTTATGAGTCTGCTGGGAAATTCCTGCGAGAATGATCCATTAGGTAAAGCATGTGGTTCAGCAGTCACGAGGCAGGGCGAGGTCGCTTTGGGGTATAAAAGCAGAGATCTCGACCAGACAACCCTCTGATTTCTTCGGAAGAATGACTGCAAGTCAGTCACAACACGCGCAGCTCCGTGGACGCCATGGACTACAGCCTGGCAGTCGAGGCACTTCGAGGCGTTTCACAACTCCCTGCTTGCCGTGTCAGCAATGGACATGTTGCTCATCATCACTGCTTCATCATGATGAGGAAGGAGGTAGATCCGCCAAACTCCATCTCCACAGCCAAAATTCGATCAAGTCACCTACAGTGCGTGCGTCTAGGGAGCATTCATCTGCCGCGCATCTCCGTACCAACCATTCAACCAAGTCACAATCACCGCACCTAGGGAGTCCTCATCAGCCGCGCGCTTCAACCCTCACCCATCACAAGACCTCACGCTCTTTCCGCTCTCTTTACGCCCCTATACCCATTCAGACACGTGATACACGTGATTACGCTGAGTCGCTGCGTATAAAACGCACTCTTTCTGCTGCTTGTTCCTCCCGAAACTTCCATCAGTGGACTCACTGGAGGAGAACGTCCTCGGTGTACCGATCACTGGCGAAGTAGCAATGTGTGGCCTGACTTGGGAGGGAGGAGCGTCGCTTTGCTAGGGATGCGGTGGGCTGGCTGTAGATCTACCCCTGGTCTGGGGGGAAGGCGTTTGAGTCGACAGCATCAATGCATGTGGCGTTGCTTTGATAGACGTCTTGACGTCAGGTAGCATTGGGCGAAGACGATGACGCAAAAGAGAGTTGGAGAACCCACAGAATTGCTGATTTAGCAGAAAGAAAAGCCAGAAGACGGACCAGTGGATAAAATTTCGATGTACGTCAGTCACGAAGCAGTCGACGTCGAGCTTGGGTAAAGTCATAGGACATTACAAGCGCCAGGATGTAGAAGCAAGCGTACCATGAAGAGCCGAAAATTTATACACCCCAGGAAGACCCACATGATGTCCTTCACGTGAGTTTGAAGGCAAAATGGTCGTACCTCAAGCCAACATGCTCAATCGATAGACAGCAAAGACGGGCACGCCTCGACTACCAGAGCAGATGAGGCTCAAACAATGAAGCCAAAGCAAAGTGACTCACCCAACCCGACCATCCACGGCGACTCCGACGACAGAGCCGCACTTCCTCTACTCAGACACCGAAAGTTCCAGCCTTGCAGTCTGGCATGCAAGCCGCATCTCCACACCCCCGTGCCATCTGCCTCCTACTCACCCGTACCCGCCCGATGCCATGCCAAAGGCCAACAGAAGCGCTTGCTCGAGGAGGTCACTGGCGGTGTCGGTTTCCGCCAATCGCCCGCCGGTCATCCGTGGCAGCACCGCATACGGAACCTGGCGACGAGGCGGGCGGCGGGGAGCGGATGGCGGACGAACAACAGCACAAGCGGCACAACGTCAGCAGCAGCAATCCGGCGGCCAGTGAACCAGCCAGCGCCAGTACAGACTCATCGGTTCAGTGCGCTTGGCATGCGCGATTGCCCGCCAATTTAGTTGGTCTGGGAAAGAAACGCGCACGCAAGCAGGTGACGGGCAAGCGAACGACGCACGGCATCAATCAGGCAACAGGAGGAGCGGCGCAGCAGCAGCGGCGGCGGGTGGCCGGCTGGTGAGCCAAGCGAGAAGGAAAAGTTTAAGTGCGCCGGGGGATGTGGACAGGACACAGGATGTGATGAGCAGCAGTGCTCGTGCTTGCTGAGCTGTCACTTGGTCTTGTCTCTCTGGCCGGCTGTCCGTCCGGTGCGCGAGGCTGATGTGATGTGATGCAATCATCAGTGGGTCTGGAATACTCAGCATCAGCTGCAAGTTTCAAGATGGGTCTATCGGTTGGAATGGGTGCGATGAACTATTGGTGTCCGAGTAGGAGGAAATGGCGGAAGATGAGGCTTACCACGGAAGTGTTGCCGTGTCATGATGGGCTCGATTTGGGCTCCATCATACTCGGCCTGTGTCATTGTGGCGGCCAGTAGTGGCTATTTTGGTTGGATTGCTTGCTTAGTTCGCTGCTCTTGGACGGGGAGAGACGGGGCGAGCCAGACAAGCAGCCGGCCAGAGAGGCGGACAAATCAATCCAGGTTCGGCTATCTTCAACCAGCAAGTCAGAGTCTGGTGTAGCCTCTCCATGCGGACGTGATGCGTCGTCTCATGCGTCTGTCGGCAGGAGCGGTACGTGCAGATCATACGTTGTGGGTGTGCCCAGAAGTGGATGCGGCGTATGTTGGGCATGTGGAGGGTGGCCGAAAGGGCTGTGACATGTCTAGGCTGCTGTTGGCAAAAGGAACTGGCCTGTCATCGTAGTCCACGAAGTGAGCGTTTTCGTGTCCTCTTGCACCGGTGAGGGAAAAGGGGTCTCGCGGCGGAGGGAAAGTCGCTGGTCATCGACACATATCCATTCTGACGACTTGGGGCACGACTGTTGAGGGACAATCGAGAAGCATGTTGCGTTCAATACCCGCCCGCCTACCGCAAATGCGGCTGATTGCCTGGCCAATGTTGTTTGGGATGGTCAGCTGTGAGCGATGCTGTGCATGATGTTTGCCACCATAGAATCAAGTTTGACCGCATCAGATTCATCCGGCTGTCCTCAGGCGAGTCGACGGATCCACTCGAGCCCATGCATCTGCAGCTCGTCGTTTGAGCGGGAGCGTCCATGATCCACAAGAGATGATTGTTGGGCAGGTCCGCCTTGGCAGTCATCCTGAAAAAGTATCCTCTGCTCGAGGCCCATGCGCGTCCGAGGCAAGACAGCACCCTGCTCGTTCGCCGTTCAGCCTGTCGTCAGTATCCTACCCTGTTGGTGTTGCTCGTGCTGGGTCTACCAGGGGACCGCTCGGCGCGGGGTATCATGTCCGCATGGTACCAGGCAGCTGCAGAGCATCTCAGTACATTTTCCCATTCGTTTCCGTTGCACAGGCAATTTGATAAGCTCTATCCAGTCGGACCAAGGTGCGTTGTCGACGTGCCGGCGCTCATTCGATTCAGACAAGCGTTCGTATCTTATGGAATTGAGCCGCCTGCAAGATCCAAATGCCGGAAGAGTTTTAGTAGACCAATAATGGAATGGAAAGACTGTAAAAGACGATGAAATGGAATTTCTTTCTGACAGCATGAAGCAATGGTTTCCAGTCACGTGATGAAAACAAACCAGCCATCACACGATCAGGCACCTACAGATTTTGTGTATACTCCCAGAAGCTACAGTTTCGAAACGAAGGAGGCCAGCTCGCCTGAGAATACGGGCCATACAGATTCTTCAAGTTGTCTGTTGTGGATCCTGCAAGGTGGTTACCGTGGACACTCCCGATGGTCGTACGGCAATCCACGTAGCCTAGAGCTCATGCAGAGACCTTGTAGATGCGTATACGTTTCCGGAATGTGGAATGGCCTGGAGTTGAGACACGATCGGGACCAGGAACTTGATGCTCTCACCGAAACTTTTTTTTCCTTTTGCACACAGAGTGGTTGTTTATACGCAGGGTCTGCGCATAGCATGGACAGAGGGCGTCACAAGGAGTTGCGGCTCTGGTGACGACGGTTGCCATTGGCCGTTGGCCGAGCTCGCTTGCATGCCTCAACCCAAGACTCTCGGCCTGCCCAACGGGGTTAAGCCAGGCACTGACGACAGAGAATGAAGCCCTCGCGTTGCCTGATTAGTAAGAATGGAAGCGGATGTGGCCAAGGTCGAGCGTAGAGGGAGGATGCGAGAACGTAGATCTTGTGTGCAAATGTTGGCGGACAGATACGGACAACGGCCTGATGGAGCAGCGAAGCGTGTGGCAATCAGCTGAGGAGCGCGGCGGTCGATTCCCGAGGGCTCCTGTACCGTGGTGATGCACGAAGCTCGAAACAGGCCAGGGCGGTCAAGGACGGCAGCCGAGGGATTGTGGGATGGTTGCAAGCGTGGGAGCGGAATCCGGAGTAGGTGGAGAAGCAAAGATTGACTGGTTGGGACGGGGGATGGTCGTGACTCTGATATGCAGGTCGCAGGCCTGGCAAAGTTATTACTCACATGTGCAGCAGCCGACGCGGACGCGTACGGGCGAGGCGACGAGGGTGACGGGGGCCATGGGCGCAGAGAGACGGACGCGTAGATGGAGGTACAATTAAAGTAGAGGTGGTGATGAGGAACGAACGTGGTGTTCATGTAGTGGTGGAGGTTGTCGGGATGGATGGGCCCCCGGCAACGGGCGAGGCACCGGCAGCTGCTATTTCTCCCTCGCACCTCGCCGCTGGACTCGTCCACCATTGTCCTTTTCCACCCTCACGCCCTCTTCCAGGCAGCGGCGAGCACAATCCCACGCCTCGTGCATCCAAACCGCCCATTGGCAGACTCGCCAACGCCATCACTCGCACTGGGCTGCGACGCGACTGCCCAACAGCCCAATCCCGGCCACAACCCGTCAATTTATGCGGTCCGCCCCCGACCTCCATCCTCGACCTCTTCCTCTTCGTCGTCTTCTTTGGCCTCAACCATGCCAACGCCCTCTTCGCTGGCCTCTTAAGCTCCTGCCATCCTTGCCTACCACCGCTACCAATTCTCGCGCTCGCACCCCTCCGTTGCCATTGCGCAAGCGATTGTCGTCCGTACCGACACCCGACCTGACCCACCACCACCGCACGTCCATCGCCTCCGCATCCCCAGACCCCGCCATGTCGGCTTCGCCCAAGCGTCGCAACCTCAACCCGACCGTCGAGGATGATGACTCCTCCGACGAGAAGAAGAACGGGTACGCCAGATCCAACTGCAATGTCGCCGTCAAACGCTCCACCGACCTGGGCAAGCACAAGCTGCCCGATCATACCAGCGATTCAGGGTATTCGAGCCGTACTGCCACGTCCAAGCGCAGTGCTGATTCCACAAAAAGCTCCAAGGACAAAACCCAGGATCCCGCCGCTAAACCGGAGACCCCACCCCCTGCCGAACCCCCTGTAGCCGAGGCCAAGGAAAAGAAAAAGACTTCCAGGGATACCAAGAAGCCTACAAAGCCAGTGGTCAAGCAGGAGTCCAAAAGGGAAGAGCGGCCAGCGCGAGCCGAGTCCAAGACCAGGAAATCTCGTCGAGACAGTCTGCCTGTGGCTACTGCCGAGACTGACCCAGACAGGCGGCGAAGGAAAAGACTGTCTGTAGACACTAGAGTGGAACGCCCCTCAGGCCATGGATCTCGATATCACCCCTCTTCTAGCCATGGAAGGACCCCTGTCGACCATGTCGCAGAGTCAGGGGGATCTCGGCCTCGTCTCCAACCGGCCGGAGGTAGGCCAGTAAGTTATCACGGTTCCTCTTCCTCGGGCTACATGAATGGCAGCCAAGGATACTTCAGTGGAGGACCACCTCCCGCTATGTTCAATTCTCCCTACTGGATGCCTTCTCCCGTTGCGGCGCAATATTCTCCTTATGCCAGGCCCATGGGCCTGCCGTCTCCAATGACGCCGCATGTGGATCCTCGTTTCCCAGGCCCAGTCATTCACCAAGGAAATCAACCAGCTGCCAGGGCCCAACCGCGTTACAACCCCCGCTACGGACAGCCTCAGTCAGCTATCTCGTCTCCACGCCAAGAGGAGTTCGACGATGAAGATGCCTGTGATCCCTGGGACCAGTATGACCGGTATGACCAGGATCGCCAGGATAGCCAGGATATGCCTCCGCCATCGTTTATACCTCAAAGACGACCAAGTGCTCCAAAACAAACCAGGACCGCTCCGAATATAATGCCCAGCATGTACCCTCGAGTTGCATGGGAAGACGAAAGACAAGACGACGCGGACGACTACTACGAAGAAGACCCACGTCTTGCTCGCCAGTTTGCAGGACTTTCCATGGGGACCACTCGCCGTGGAAGATCTGCCACCAGCCCCGACTCAAGGAACACTGGGGGCAGAGCCCAGGCAGTGATTGAACCTGCGCAGTCCAAGGACAATCGCCGCGATCACCTGACCAGGCGCAACACGGTGTACAACACTACCGTACCATCTCAACAACAATCCAACAATGCGCGTCGTGATAGGGCCGATGAGAGGAGAAAGTCCCAGATGGATGACAAGGAGCGAAGGGTCGAAGAGTACGTGCGTGGCATGTCTCTGGAGAACCCAATTGACAGGCTTCGAACGGGCAGCGGCCGACGCGCGCAAAGTACTGCCTCGCCAAGGACCAGGACCAACGTCTCCTCTCGTCATGGCGAAGATGGCAAAAGCCGTGTCAGCGATTCAGGAACGGCTCTGAGTCGCAAGACTAACAACCTGATCATTAAAGTCCACGACGACAATGACATCGTCGAGATTCAAGGTGATGTCTCTGGCAAAGCGATTCGGTTCGGCAACGGCGAAGATGGCGGAAAGCAAATCATCATTGCCGACGCCCGGAACAAGGAGAAGTATTACATCAAAGATAGCAGCCACACGACGGAGAACACCAGTAGCAGCCGGTCTCGAGGCGAGAGCGATCGCCGAACCAAAGTGAGCAATCGCACTGAGCGCGAGCGCCGGCCGAGACAGACCGAGCAATGGGTCCAGCAAGATCAATGGCGACAGCCAGATCAATGGAGAGGCTGGTGATGTCTCTTTGATCGCTGGACTCGGATCTTTTCTGACGTCTTTTTCTTCCCTTCTCGGATTCCTGTTTTTTATCGGTCTGATTCCTTTGCCATCTGATACCTTGTTTGTATACGTCATCTGAGCGCGCTTTCTCTTTGTTTTTCAGTACGTGTTTGTTTCTGTTCAGGGCGGCGCTGGTTTGCCAAAAGAGCCATTTTACCCTGTGTACTGTCTTAGTCCAGTAATCGCTCGCACGGGGGGCAAAAGTTTGTAATGACGGCAAAAAGGTGGTCTGCGCTGGAGTACGGACAGGTTCTCTTTCTCCTCTTTTCCAACATAATGATTCCCTTGGGAGCACCAGACGGATGGGCTGGAGGAATGGACTGCATGGTATTGGATATGGCTGGCGCGAACGTATCTTGGACTGGGATTTGATTTGGGTTGGGTTGATTGATGACGACTTATGATGATGATGACGACTGTTTACGAAACTTGAAAAGCCTTTTATATCTTGCTACCCTCCCCTCCACTCTACTCCTGCTGCTAGTATTGGTTGAGCGCTTTTACTCACTGTACGATTTATCTCTACCGCTTTGCATTCAATTAGCGTCGCGTTGTCTACTGTCCTTTTCCGAAGTCATGGCTCTTTCCCTATTGGGATGATATTTGGACCCAACTTTCTGATGAATGAGTACGCCGGGAGACAGTCAATTGAGATGGCAGTTCACCCAGTCCGCCGAGTTCTGCGCCTATTTGGAATATTGTGCCCTATCTGTTGTAGTGTTACACACAAGCCCCTCATCATTGTGAGGCTTGCAGCGGTGGTCTACATTTCGCATCGATGAGAGTCGAAGACAAAACGAAATATTGTAGCATCAGCCCTCGAAAATGGGACAAAGTGGAGCAAGAAAGCTACACCCGAAGGCAGTGAATTTTTCGAATGGGAATTTACGAAGGTTCAAGGTCGGTCCCCTTCGATGGACTGGCAGTGCCGCTCGACTTGAAGAGCAAGGTCTTGGTGGTGAGGAGGTGGCCTTTTATACCCACTAGATGGCTTGTCCGTTTGCTTCAGCACCGGCGCGAGTCTGTGACATGAGCACGTGCAGTCAAGAAGAGTACACGTGCGACGGTTTTGGCGCTGCTGCCTAATGGGCAGATCACAGACATCACGCCGTTGTCTGCGCGTGGAGGGTTTGGCTGTTTGGCACTGCGCTTGCTGTCGGAGAGGCAGTATAAAAGCTGTCCAGTTTTGACGCAGCATCTCTCGTTTCTTCTCCAACAATTCTTGAATTCTTCGAATTGGGTCACAACATGATATATACATGCCCCACTCGCTACCCCCCGAGAAGGGAACCCCACTTTCTTTTGTTTCCTCTGTTTCCACCATCCTCTTCATCGATGCGATATCCACCCTGCAGTTCACAGTGATCATTCTTGCTGTTTGTCGAAGTCAAGTTTCTTTGATCGTTGACATCATTGCTTGGATGTGGTGAACAGTGGCCATGCTTTGTTGGGACTCCAAAGCTCTCCCGAGAGCACGGAGAGGAGAGACACGAAACAAAAACAAGTACAGTTGGAACATTTGAACGGGAAGCACCACAGTAATCGGGTAGTGTTCCGCTGGGGCCAAGTTGCCGCGCTTTGTGGAAACTGAAGTGAAGAGCTCAAGAGCTTCCAAGCCGTGTATTTATAGAAGGGGAGGAGGCTCTTGAGCCGGGGAAATGCGATATCGCGCAGCCTAACATGCAGACAGTGTCACGCGCAGCTATCGTGTGTTTGCTAGCCTGGAGTATGATTCACGGGAGACGGCGCTTGCCGCGTGGCCGCGTGGTTGGTACAGCCGTGGTGGTCCCTGCCCCCCTGACCTGCCCCCTGAAGGCGGCTTGAAGACTAGTACAAAAGAAGGAGCTTGACAGGCGCACTCCTCATTTCGACATCTCCTCAGCTCGATCCTTAGAACAACAAGCCTTGGAAAGGCTTCGACTGTGCTTCTTAGGGATGACACGACAAAGCACACTGCTCTTTTTCCTGTATCGGCCGTTCTAAAGGTTGGGTCTTAGCCACCGCGCGGGTGCTTCGGGGAATATGCTGAACATTCAACTCCACCTGCCGTCAAGTTTTGAGGGAATTTGGACTATTAATGTTCATCAGTACTGACCTGGAATGCTGCCGAACACCATCATAGCATCGTAGCCCCTGTTTATTCACGCCCTGAATGGCTGGCGTTGATGTCTGATTCCTTTGGGCTCGCACAGGAACCACCCCCAGTAATTTCCCTTTTGTGGGCTCGACAATGACGTCCACAAAGTATTGACTTGTCGGTCAGAGAAGGCTGTTCAAGGCACCCGTTTATACGCGCAACCTCCGCAGTCAGGGCGCGTGAGTTGCGGCCACTCGACGTCCCCCTGAATGAGTCAGAACACTTGGAAAGTGCTGACTGGCTGCTTCCCCTTGAGGAACGATTGACCTATTTCCGCATGTGGAAGTATGACATCCGCTGAGTCTATAAAAGTCAACTTCATCGTCGTCCCTGAGTTGCTTGTGGGCATCGAGCTGCGCAGCAGAGAAGCATTTGGTCATCTACGAAACTGAGTACTCACTTTTGGCCCTCTGTCAGCCTCCCTCATCCAAGCCTGCCGCACTTCCGCCTCGAGTCCTGGATTCTACGGACTTTGGGACATTTTTGGTCCAGGTCATTTGAGCTAAGCATCGCTGCTGAAGTGTATCCGTCGCTGTTGTTATGGGATAGCGGTAGCTGATAATACTGTATTTTGGTGGAAGATGGTCCTCTGAGCCCCTGATACTATCTCACGCACGCAATATCCTCTTCATTCTGCGTATCTATACGATTACCCAGAGACAGTAGGTGAAGCTGATGAAAGTGTTATTGGAGCAGCTTGAGACTCAAGAAACGGGGCAGTATTTCAGGAACGAAGTACGTTTGGAGAGAATGAACCCCCGTATATAGCCCCTGAGTAGCGAAATCAGATGACTTTACGCGCGATATTGGAGTCGTTAGTCACGTTTGCATCCCCATCAGTCTTGCGCCTTTTAAGATTTTGACAATCACTACATACGAAGCCGCTCTTCTAGGACACCTCCAAAGTCCCGCAGTAGATTGATCCACAAGGTTGGAAATGAAAAGCAACAAATGCGACAAAGCGCACTGTTTGTTTCCCTCGCTGCTTTCGCACCCTCAGTTCCCCTCACGTCCCTCTTGACTCTCTCTACAATCCCTAATCCACAAGGACTCGGTTCATAACTTCTTGACCGGACATTGTCGTCCGCCAGCATTGTTCGGAAACGATTATCGGACGCGGAATCTTCCCAAATGATCCATGCGACCATGACACGTCTGGCTTCCCAAAGAGGCCTCCACCCTCCAGAAACAGTGTTCGCTTCCTGAACATGCGACTTCGCAGTTCGTTCTGGGCAGCGAAGCGGTTGTTACGAAATGGAGAGTTGATCAAGAGTCCGTAGATTTATACTCTCATGTACAGGTAGCGCGAGCACAATTGGTTCTGCTCAATTCAGCGCACACGGTCGACAGTCCGCGGTCATGTGGCCTTCAAGTTGGGCTTCTTTAACTATAAAAGCAGCTCGAGTCTTGCTCCAGATTCCCCCGAACGCAGAGATCTTTTGAGCAAGGCAGCAGCGAATACTCCATTCCATGAGCAGCACGTACTGTGGGCTCTCGATACGTCGGGAACATATCACTTTTTGTCTTCGTGGTTTCTTGCGCCCTCTGTCATGCCGATTCAAGTCCTGTTCAGTCCCCGCAGTCTCTCCAGGGGAGTTCAATGGTCTTGAATTCAATCGCTTGTTCGGAGTCGACAGCGTGGTCCAGCAATGATGATTCTGCGTACTGAATCAACAGTATCCGAGTTGGCGCACGCTTTCAGTGATTGATTTGGGCATCCAAAGGGCGGTCAAGCAACTCGCGCGTTGCCTTCATGCCCGCCCAGTTTGAGGGACTTTCATGACGGCTAGTTGCAACCTGGCAACTGTCAGAGTCTACAGTGAAGCTTGATAACCGCTCCCACTGAACAGTAAGAGGGCCACGATAGAGTCATTTTGGTGATTAGCCTTGTCTCGTCACTTTCTTCAGTTTGGATTGGAACCCTATTGGTCAAGTCTTCGTTTTGGGTACCTCAAAGTCTTAGGCCCAAATAGGTAGAGCAATTGGAGTATAGGTCTAGAATGAACGTGAACAGGCGCGGATGTAAAATATACGCATATGAAGTCGCTCGCCAAAGAAAAAATTAAAAAAAAAAGGAAAAATAAAAAATCGGACCTGACGCGGATCGAACTCATGGTTATGACGCGCTCCAGAAGGTAGATCAGGTGTCGCGGAACACCTCTCCACCTCCCCGACCAGCACGCCACCAAGACGTACCCATGCGACACACGCCAGCGCCCGATAAAGGTAGACTGTAATTTGGGAAATATAAATATGGAGGGAAGATGGTGGTGGGCTGGTGCAAGGGGCAAGCCTGGCGCCTTGACGTTGTCACAGTGTCTTCAAAATCGCTTCCGTTATTTGATCATGATGCGAAAGTTTATTAAAGCACACTACTGGACTATTCGCATGCTGGAATGTCATTCAGGGGTAAGTTAAAGCGCGGGATTTCTGGATGTCAGCCGGCCTGCTGGCAGTAGGTCTGGGGTTACAGCTTTGAAAATACAGTCAATCGTCCTCAGAGCGAGTTTCAAGATACATCAAGAGAAATGCGTCCTGACCAGGATGACGACTCATATATACTCGCGCCCCGACATGAGTCACATGTCGTCGAGCCTGGCCGCCCATGGGAGATGACGCGCACATTTTGCTGTCTCCTGACTTTCAGGGGCTTGGTCAATCTATAAAAGGCCACGTAGAATTGGGCAAGCATCCAAATCCAATCCAGCAGGCTGCGGACTGTTGGTTTCAATCGACAAGATCAAACAAGGTTTTGTACTGTTGCTCGTCTTTTTGTCGAGTGTCCTATCATGCTGGGGCCATATCTTTCTTTGGCTCCTTCCTGTAACAAATTGATCAGCAATTGATTCTGTATTTTGACTGCTCTCTGCGCTCAGCGACATCGCCCAATGATGATGAGCAAAGCTCACAAACCACAATCACGGTTCGTCCATAGGAAGCAGGACTTGTGGTGTTGGACAGGCAGACAGTGGCTGGCAGAAGTGCGGTCGTCCCGGCGGACAAGGAAGTACACGCCCACGATCACTCCAATGACTGAGCTAAGATGGCCTGTTAATCCGTGTCACAAGAATAACTACCAGGTTGAGAAAAACGCGGCCTTTATATCACTGTCGCAACACCTTTGTGCATGTCACGGGCACAGGGACACACGTGAAGATTCCGTCGACTCTTGACTTTGCGCACACCAAGTCGTGGGTATTAAACGCATCCTTCTGGCAGCCTAAGTTCCTCAACTGTCGAGCTGGACGACACCTTGAACAAGAAAACAGATCTCGAAAACAGAGTCATCCGGAAGACACCACACTTCTTCTCGGCGCTTCTCACATCCTATCTATCGCGCCCTTGGCCTCGCTTTGGCCAGTTTCCTTTCTCATACCTACATTCCCGACATGAGCCACGCAGCATCTGGGGCTTTGCAACATCACCGCTGCTTCATGTTGTAAGCTGCCATTAATGTGCAACGACAACAATCAGAACAGAAACGACGCAGCAAGGCGCAAAGCGATGAGTGTCTTGAACCGAAGGAGACTGGGAAAGTCTGCTTGTCCATGCACCGTTCTGCCAGAAAACACAACAGAACGAGGAGTAGACTTTGACCCACTGGTCGTAGACAAGAGGTCCGCAGTGCGGTGCTTGTCTCAGTCGAAGCGACAGAGACTGGTCTTTTATACCTCCCCAGCGGCCAGAACAGCAATGCTGGCCACGTGAGGAACGCGCCTGCGCCTTCCCTCGCCTTCGACTACCTTCCCGAATCGAGCCTCATCGCCGCACGGCCTCAAAGCCTCGAGCAGCGCTCTCTATAAAAGGCAAGCTGCTAGCAACGTCGGACTCCTTGTGTCTCTTCATCCTTTTCCTTGCTCCCTTCTGCGTTTGAGCCAGTCATGTACTCGTGCTCGAGACACCGAAGCGACCTAAGGTACTTCCTTCTCTGTGTCTGGCTGCGGGAATTGGATAGCCAAAATCCAACACAGCCGAGTAGCATGTTCATCTGCGTTATAAAAGCACGAAGAGTCAATGGTGCAGCGCAACATCACCCAGAAATGGTGTCCACCACCACCAGCCCCCCTTCGTGCAAGCGATCTGCAATCATCCTCTTAGACACTCGCGACGTGCGCCTTGTCCGCCAAAAGCAACGATCGCGCTGACTCCACGGGAGCAAAGAAGTGGATTGTGAATCTGTGGGGGAGAAGCCAAGCAGTGTGTGGTTGGTGAAGTATTTACTCGCAGTTTGTTGATTTTGTCGAGCAAGAAGGCTGACGACTGCCAGTTGCTGATGGAGTTTGGAGGGCGCAGAAGAGGGAGTGTTATATAGCCGGCTAAGAGGACATTGCACGTGTGGCTGATCACTTTTAGGAATTCAGGGGCCGACTAGCGCGTGATGGCTTTAACAGGTAGTGTGGAAGGAGCAAGGCAAACACTTCGCCACGTGCCCATCTGTCTAGACTCTCATAGATTAGTATTTAAACACCTCACCCCCTCATAGTCAAACTCCAGTCTTCCAAGTCCGCAGTGCCCGGAAGCTACCGAAAGAAAGAACGATGGTACACTGGGAGTTTGGAAGCACTATCCAATTCGCGACTTTGTGGCCCCTTGTCGCATCTGCATCCATTACTGCCGCGCCGTGCGTCGGATGCGTCGATTTCCAAATGCCACGAGAACCGGACAAGAATTCTTCATCATGGTTGGTGGATGCTGCAGGCCTCAGCATAGATTTGCTGTACGTGGCAACAGGAGTTCATTGAGTAAGTCTTTGCTTTTGCATGATGATAGAGGAAGGACTCGAATGTAAGGATGAGCTGCCGCTTCCACGCCGCCCTCAACTCAGGAAGAGTAGAAGCGTCAATAGTGTTTGGGAGTAGAGGCAGGCCAACAAAAGACAGTACCCCCGTACGGAAGTCGTGCATCCCTCGCGGTGATCCGCAGCCTGGACAAGAAGTCGAATGCCAGTTGAAGAGTCAGCAGAGGTTCTTTTATATAGAGGAGAGGAGGCGCTCAAGCAACGCCACTTCCCAAAGTGGACGACCCAGCAAACCTGTCAGAGGAGCGCGTGAGCAGCGCGAAGATCCGACTGATTGCCCAGCTGCTCAACCAGTGCCTGATAGACAGCCAGGCAACCGTCAATCCTCGCCACGTGCCAGGCCCTCTGCAATCGCGGGCGTCCAGGGCCTATAAAAACGCCCCTTCTTCTCGTCTCCATGTCCTGCATCGCACAATCGAGCCACCCAGTCTCCAAGAAGCTGATAATCATGACCCGCCAACGCACTTTCGGAGTGGGAAAGCGCGCTTCTACTTACATGTGTCTTTCTTGTTGTGCAAGGACAGGGAATAGGACCTTGCCTTCGTCGTCCGCTCGTTGCGGTGGACTGAGTGAGAGAGTGGAAGTGGTGTTTTGATGCGATGCTATGCCGTGGCATGGATGGATGATGTTGATATGGGGTCCGGATGGCGCAATGATATGACGGACGAGGAGAGTGGGACGATTGAGCCGTTGTGGGATGATGACGAAGCAAGAGAAGACTCGCGACAGGGAGTAGAGACCGAAGAGAACGCAAGAGCAGCAAAAGATGGGTTTGAGAGACTGTACACATTGGCTACCTAAACGCACCTCGACATCTCGCAAAATCCGGGGGGGGTATTGAGCACCTCACCTCACCTCACCTCCTTTCCACCTCCATCCCACCTCCATCCCCCTACCTCTCCCTCTCGCCACCAACGCCCACATCACAAAGCGCAATACAAAACTCCCTAAAATCGCCCTTGGTCGCATCCTCGACATCGTCTTCCAGAAAGACGCCGTACTTCTCCACGTACTCCAACTTGACGCGTTGGAGCAAGCGGCGATCCCAGTGCAGACGCACCAGGCGCGAGATGAGGAGTTCGTAGCGGTGCTGGCGCGCCTGCTTGGAGAGGAGGTTGTGGTTTTTGTTGTTGTCGGAGTGGTGGTGGTTGGTGGTGGTCGCGGGGTCCGTGTCGATGAGGTCGAGCAGCGCGTGCCGGAGCAGCATGGCGTCGCGCGCTGGCCGGTTGATGACGCCGTTGAGTATGTGGGCGCAGATTTCGCCCTGGGGAAATTTTGGTCAGCAGACTGTACATTCAAAGTCTTTGGTGTTTGTGAAAAGGGGAGGAAAGATCTCTGGACAGGGGTTGGGGATGCGGACGTACCACAAGATTACCACTCTTCTTCAGCACCTCGCGGGCAAAATTGCCGCCATACCTCCTCTCGTACAACCGCAAACACTCGCGCAAGTGCTCATCACTGCGCGTCGTGACGATGCGCAAAATGTCGCTCTCACCGCCATCCCTAGCCCTCACAGCTTGCGCCAACACGTCGACATCGCGGTCGCGGTACTCAGGAGGCCAATAGTCGCTCTCCTCCTGGCGGCGGGCCTCCAGGGCCGTCAGGATGGCCATGCGGAACTTGTCCTTCTTGAGCTCCGTCTCCATGCAGCGGATGAGGTCGTCGCCGTAGCGCTTGTCCTTGAAGGCGGCGCGGATCTCGCGGATTTCAAAGTTGGACCGCCCCATGAGCGCCTCGATCAGGAGCTCGCGCTTCGTGTTGCCGCCCTGGTAGTACCAGTTTGCCCAGTAGGCCTCGCTCTCCCACCGTCCCAGCGCCGTGACGTAGCAGATTTTGGAAAAGTAGGACCCCGTGGGCAGCTTCAGCTTGATGTGCTTGGCCAGATTGACGCCCTTGCCCTGGATCTTGCAGATGCGCTTGTACTCGGTGCGCAGCTCGAGCAGCTGATCATGCGTCAGGGCGGGCAGGATGTCGATGAGGACGTCCGTCTCGACTTCCTTGCGCGCCGTCAGCGCGTTGAGAATGTCGGATGCGTCCTCCTCGGCGTCGTAGATCTTGACCCGCTTCGGCTTGTGCTTCTTCTCGCGCTTCTCCTTGTCCTCGCGATGCCGCGATCGAGACCGCTCGCGGTTCTTGTCCTTGGGCGCAAACAGGCTCCCCAGCCCGCGCGAGACGTTGGAGCTGCTGCGGTGGCGCTCGGGCTTGCGAATGACGACCTTGCGGTCATCGCTCGACCGCAGCTCCAGCGGAGGCAGGTTGTCAATGTCGTCGTCTCGCGGGGCCATTATGGGGCTTGGCATGGGGCTGATGGACTGGTACGTCCCATGATACGCCTCCAGAAGAGGGCTCGCCGGAGGGAGCGCGCCACCTGGGTATCCGCTCGTTATGTTGGTGTCGAGATGAGGTCTGCTCCCGCCCACGGAAAGCCTATCCAGACGTGGCGTCAGTCCCGGAGATGGTGGCGCCAGTTCAGGCCGCGATCCGTGAACTGATAGGCCATGCGGACGCAGGCCCGGCGAAGGTGGTGCGCCATGTTTCTTTCCTCCAGGCTTTACTTCGACGACGCGCGCGTTGTCTACGCCATACGCGAGGTCGGGATCGTACTTTTCCGCCTTTCTCAGGCCCGGTGAGGGCGGAGGAGGAAAGAACTCTTGCGGCTGGGGCATCGCCGTCACCATTGGGCTGGGCGGGGACGCGGCCGTCGTCACCTTGTGGTACACCGGTGGTGGGGGATGTTGTGCCTGTGCCTGGGCCGTGACCGGCCTGGTCGTGTACTTGATGCCCTCGGGCTGGGCATACTGATAGGTGCCTGGCTGGTATCCCGCCGAAACATTTCGGGTGGGTTGCGGTGGTGGCTGCTGGCTGTTGATGGGCGCCGCCGAGTAACCCCACTGCGAAGGCTGCGCGTATTGTAGGGCCGGCTGCTGAGCTCCAGCTGAAGATGGCGGCACGTACCCGGGACGTTCGTGAGGCGGTAGATCGGCATAGCCGCCCATGGTGTACTCTTCCATCCTGGCTGGCGGACTCGCTACGTGGTGTTGGTGGGCGTTTGCGGCACCACCAAGGACCTGCCCGGGAGTTGTTATGTACGACGAAGACCCCGGCTGCCTAAGGTCGTATTGCGGGGTTGATGTCAACGGCTGCGATTGGGCGGAAGCAAAGTCAGGCGGAAAGATAGCTTGATCTTGGTCTCGGCGGGACGACCTGTCGCGTGTGCGAGAAGCTCCAGGTGACTTGGAGCGAGAGCGGGCTGCGCGTCGGTCGTCGGGTTGTAGTGACATCTGAGGTGTTGTGATAAGCCGCGGCCCAGTGAAAACTGGGATTGGCGGACGGGATGACAGGTTGGTGTACTTCACGTCAGCAGCGCGGGCACGTAGACTATAAGACGAAGAAGCGTGACACAAGGGTATTCATTTTGCTAGCAGGAATAGAAAAATGCGATGGCTGGCAGTCAGGATGAGGCTAGACGAAAGCCATTTTGGACCCCATTGACGGACATGCCGTGGCACGCACGACGAATGAATGATTGGACGAGAAGAGAAACAGCAGACTGGAGACAAAGAGGAAGAGGAAGAGAGGCCAGATGAGATGTACCGGCAGGTGTCCGTCGCAGGTGTCGAGGAGCGAGTAGTGTGGACGTGACGCCGGGAATGCCAAAGGGCTGAAACATGAGCTAGCGGGCCGGCATCAGCAGGCCAGGAATGGAGCCAAGCGGCGAGACGGATGGATGCACATAAGCAGTCATCCAGAAGAGAGGAGGGAGGTCAAGATGGATGGATCCATATGGTTTGCGAAGAAGAAGCGGTTGGTGCAGGGAGAGACAAAAGCAGACGGCCGGCTCGGTCCTCTTGCGGTTCCGGGACTCCCCCGAACTGCAAGTCTGCCGCCGCCGAGGAAGCACCCGACGGCGGCTTATCAGCCTCACCGCCCGCTGGGGTTTGGGCTTATCCTTATCGGATGCAGGGACGAGACATGGGTTCGTTTGCCATGCACCTGATGTGTACATCTGCAAATTGTCACTGACCACCAACATTGCACACTGTGGCAAATGCATGTTTTGACAAAGCACAAACAGAGACAGACGGTATGCCAGAGCTAGACACGTAGACAATTTCATCTCTCTCTCGGAAACGTGGTACAGGTGCAACAGAGCCACGCTGATAGGGTAGGGCCCCAGACATCTGCAAAGACCCTGACTCCCTGAAAATAAATCAAAAAAATGGAGTGCAGCACTGGACCAACACCGACACCGACACCACCTTCTGGCCTGCGCTTCGACCCTCCCTCGCTCACACCCTCTCCCCCGCTACGGCCCTTTTGTGTCTCCGTTGAGCCCTGTGTGCCTGGGGTTTGCGACAAAAGGGCCCTCGTTTCACTCGGCACTCAAAGCCCTTTACTTCTTCTTTCCTTGCTCTCTCGACTCTCCTTCCTTCCTTCGTCCTCATCTTGTGCGAGACACGAGAGTGCTTCATCCATCCATCCATCCATCCACTCCTTTGACCACCGCAAACCACTCATTCAGTCTGACAGCTACACCCACCCACCCACCCACCCACCACCACAAGCCCAACATGAGCCCAACCACAACGTCCACGCACCAATCCCGCTTCCTCTCGCTTCCCGGCGAGGTCAGGAACCGCATCTACGACCTGGCCCTGACCACGTCGAGTCCCGTCACCGACGCCCTCTTCCCCAACAACACCGTCTCGTTCCCCAAGAGCCCTCACCACTCGATACCGCTGCTGGGCGCCGGGCTGCTGCGAACGTGCCGTCACATCCACGCCGAGTGTCCAGTGCACATCCTGTACCAGAACAACGTCTTCCGCTTCACCTCGGCCCAACACTGCCACGCCTTCCTGACCTCGCTGCCGCCATTCCTGCGCGCCGCCGTGCGCACCCTCGAGCTCGACATTCGCGACGTCAGCCCCTGGAGCACCACGCACGTCGACTCGCTCGGCCGCACCGTCCCGCGCCTCGAGTGGCCCAGCTACTGCGCCTATCCCGCCGGCACCGCCTGGGCCAAGACCATGGGGTGCCTCGCCGAGGACGCCCCCGCCCTGAACACCGTCATCTTGAACTTTGAGGCTTGGCCCCACGTCCGGGTGACGCGCCGACACCTGTGGGACATTCTGCGCCGGTTGCTGTGTAACATTGAGGGCCTGGACCGTGTGGTTCTGACCGGTAGCTATGCGTCCGGGACGGCAATGGAGCGCCGCAAGCCGTGGGATGCCGTTTTCTACACCGGAACCGACGACGTACCCACCGACGACATTGTCGAGCGTATGTGGGGTATGGTTGCGGGGTACAAGGACCACCGCGAAGGACCCCTCGGCGAGGGCAAGCTGATTCGGTGGGAGAGGGACCAGCAACATGGCAAGATTGCTCTGGAAGTGGTTTCGTTGCGCCACCTTGCCAAGCATGGCGCTCTCCGCGACGTCGAAACTGCCCTGAAGCTCACGCCATCCGACACATGGCCCGCAAGCGGCGCTTGCACGTTTGAGGATTATCTGCAGAGAAAGGAAATGCCCTCAACTCCATGAAGAGGAACAAGATCAATCCCACCGCCTACGGATAATCGGCTGCGCCGGATCCCAGGGCCCGTGAATCTCGTTCTTGTACTTTTGCAGCCCAATCAACCACCAGCTGCAGATTCCCATGACCAAGCTGGTCAAGAAGCTGCCCAGAACCACGCCCGTGATGGCAGCCTTCCACGTGCCGCCTGAGACGGCGAGCGAGAAGCCCGCTCCGGCGCCCATCACGAGGAAGATGGTCAGGGTCAGGTGGCCACGCCAAGAGACGAAGCGCAGATGGCGGCGGAAGACGGGGAAGAGGCCAAAGACTTCGATCGAGAAGAGTAGGAACGAAAAAACGTCGGTCGTTGACTCGAGTCGCGAGGCCAGCACCGTGGCAGCCATGATGGCGGCATTTGTAGAGAGCGAGGCGGGAAATCTGCCAATCATTAGAGCTGAAATCTGCAAAAGAAATCCTACATATAGATTAGACCATAGACATAGAAGAATAGACTTACTTGGCACCAACTCCACCACCGTAATCAAAAAAGCATACATTAATACACATTAGCACACTCGTCATGGCCCAAATGGAATCACTCGTCGTCGACTTGGTTAAGGACTTGAGGATCGGGCTCAGTCCTAGCAGCGCGCAGTAAATAAGGACGGCAGACTTGATGGTCGCAACGCGCCTCTGATTCCGCGTTGACCACGACTCTAGAGGCGGATGGTGCGAAGGCGAGGCCAAAGTCGAATTGTCGACGCCTGTAGAGTGGCCGGCAGAGTTTCCCGACACAGCGGATCCATTGGATACTACCGATGCGACGCTGGCTCCACGCGAATGTCCGTTGCTGTCCCTTCCGTCGTTGTGGGAGTTTGAATTAGAATGGCGGTTCGAGTTTGAGTTCGAATTGACGTTGGAATTAGAATTGGCATTCGAGTTGGAGTTCGGCAGCAACAATCCCAGTCCCGTAGCCGCCGCAGCAGCAGCGGCTGCCGTCTGTCCCCCGGAGCTTGCAGAGCTGATGCTACTCGCGACATCTTCCTGCGGTGCGCCGTCGAGCTTTGCGGTAGCCGCTTCGGTCAAGTGATTCTTTGTAGTTGTGTCGGCATCCGCGTCCGCAGCGTGCTGCTCCTCCACTGCCGCCATGGCCTCCGCATCCTCCTCTTGTCCCACCCAAAGATCCCACAGGGCCCAGCCGAGAATGGTGCCCAGGCTCCCGCAGCTGACAATGGCAAAGGGCGTGACGCGCTCCTGGACGATACCTGTAAAGCAGCAGATGAAGATGACGACGGACATGACGTGCTGGACGATGACGGTGCTGTCGGCGACGAGGGGCCAGAATTCGTAGGGCTGCAGGCGCGGGTTGCGTTGGAGGTGGTCGAGAAACGTCTCTTCGTCGGTGTAGTTGTCGGGGTCTTTGAGCGGAGCTCTGTTAGCTATTTCTCTTTCCAATGGACATGTCGCAAGTGTTTTGGCAGCCAGTGGCCGTCGAGGTTCAGGGCGGATTGTACGTACATGCTTGCTTTACCCACAACAGCTTCTTCCACTGGCCCTTTCGTCGCCTGCTACCACTTCTCCCTCTGTCTCTTTCTCTATCCCTCTCCTTTTTCCGCCGCGCCTCCAGAATGCGTCCGGCCGCTCCACCCACCGCAGCGCCGTTCGCAGTCATGTCGCCAAGCAGAGGCACGGCCGTCGACGACGAACTATGCAGACGCGGACGCCGCGCAGTCGGAGGCGGAGAACGCGAGTGGGAGCGCGACTCGGGCTGGGAGAGATGGCCGTGGCTATCGTAGTGATGGTGCTGGTACAGAAAGGCGTCTTCTGGAGCCAGGCGCGAAGGGTCGGGACTGGGACCATGTCGACCGCCGCCGCCGCCCGCGGTGCCGATGCCGTTGGGATGTTTCATGGCGGGACCCTGCGACAAAAGGTTTGGGCTGGGGGTTGGGCCATTACTGGCGTCGGTTTGCGTGGTCGTCGTCGCAGCATCGTAGGGGGGAGGCATGGATGGTTGGAGTTGAGGGCTGTTGGAAACCTAGCTCGCAGCAGCAGCGACGGCGCTGTGACGCGCCTTGATGCTAGAGAGCGGCCCCACTGCACATCCTGGCCAATGGCGTGGGGGAGTGTTGATTCAATCCGCAAGAGCTACCATCTGCCACGACTCGACTTTTGAAATTCTTTTGAAGGCCAAAAAGTTCTCCCCTACTAACGCGCGGTCGACATAAGCTCAGCAACGCGCAATTGACAGCCCGTGGCGGCCAGAACCGCCCCCAAGCGGTGCCGTTCCGTCCCGGCGATCACCGACGCTGCTCTCGCCAACAACCAACATCATTTTCCACCTGTAAACAATCAACCAACCCAACTCCCAGGCGAACAATCTGATACAGCTTTGCAGAGCAGTTCCACAGCTCGTACACAGGTCGATAGGCGTGCCCTCGCCCCGACCAATCAGGCCCTCTCCAGCACTTCGACTTGCCACTTCCGGCGGTGAAGGTCCGTGGCGCCGCTCTTGGCAAGCCTGCACGGGCGGCGGAATGAGGGTGTGATTCGCGGGTCGAGGAGATAGCTGTATGCGGATGTTTGCTGTCAGGTACCCGCGAGAGTAGGAGGAGCGGTCGTGGTAGTGGAGGAAGAGCTGGATTGGGCGCGCTGCGAGGAGGGAGGGCAGCTGTCCAACGGCCGGTAGTAGCAAGTGACAGGCGAACCGCGAAGCAAGCAGGTAAGCGAGGCGAGACAGGCACCGTACCCCAGGTACCGCGTGGATATCTATCGCCTCTTCGGTCAGACCAGGTGACGGGCGACGGGACCAAGCTGTCCAGCGAGCCATATATCTATACCTGTGTTCCTAGAGCATTCGTGCCTTTTTCTTCCTCCTTCGCGCTTCCATCTCTTGTCCCCTTCTCTTGTACCACAATGCCTGCCCCACGCCCTCTCTCCCTTCTTTCCCTACTGCCCCTTTGCCTCCTCTCTTCCAACGTCCACGCTTGGGGCTACCTGGGCCACGAGACTGTAGCATTTATTGCCCAAAACTTTGTCTCCCAGGAAACTTCCACATGGGCCCAAGGCATCCTCGGTGACGACGGCACCAGCTATCTGGCGTCCGTGGCCACGTGGGCGGACAGCTACCGCTACACGGACGAGGGCGAGTTTACTGCCGGCTTCCATTATATAGATGCGAATGATGACCCGCCCGACACGTGCAATGTGGATCTGGAGAGGGACTGTCCCGAGGAAGGCTGCATCGTCTCAGCGATTGCCAATTACGTATGTATTTCTCTGTCAATGCTGGAATCAGTGAGCGAACGGATGCTGCCAGAATTTTGGAAAGTAAAACGGAGAGAAGAGCTTGGGCAATAGGGGATGCGGAAGCCACAAAGGATGCAAGAAAAAAGATTTGGTACTCACTGCCTACCAGACCTCGCGCGTCCAGTCTACGACCATCTCTTCCACTGAAGTCCAAAAGGCTCTGAAATGGGTCATTCACGTACGCTGCCTCTTGACCAACCCCCGAAACCTAACCCTGACCACGGCCGCAGTTCCTGGGCGACATCCACCAGCCGCTGCACGACGAAGCGCTCGAAGCGGGCGGCAACGGCATCGACGTGACGTACGACGGCGAGGCGACCAACCTGCACCACATCTGGGACAGCGATATGCCGGAGCAGCTGGTGGGCGGCTCCTCGCTGTCGGACGCGCAAACGTGGGCCGAGAACCTGACGACCGAGATCAAGAGCGGCAGCTACGCGAGCAGCGCTCCCAGCTGGCTCGACGGCATGGACGTTGACGACGTCGAGAGCAGCGCCATGGTGTGGGCCACCGAGACCAACAAGTTTGTTTGCAGCACTGTCATGCCGGGTGGTAGGGAGGCCGTCGAGACGGGCGATTTGAGCGGCGATTACTATGAGAGCAGCATCGGTGTCATTGAGGAGAGAATCGCGCGTGGTGAGTACTTCCCCCTTTTTCGTTGCCGTCGTCGATGGATGTTGTCTTCTCCTGCAACTTCAGCTTCATCGAAGTCGGTTGTCTTCCATTCCGGGCCGGCTATAGCCGTCCACCCCGGCCCCAACCGCAGCAACGTGTGCGGCTGAGGAGTCTTTCTGAGCATGACATCGTGCTTCATGAACATGTCTGTGTGTGTGTGGTTTAGAATTGTTGCTGACTGGTGGCTTGCACAGCCGGGTACCGCCTCGCGGCGTGGTTGGACCTAATCGCGACGGGCGAAACCACTCTGGGAAGTTCGAAGATTAAGAGGGACCACTCGGCTAGAAGCTTCGAGGCCTACACCTTCCCCAAGCCTGGCATGGCCCGAAGCCAGGCCGCGGTCAAGACTCGCGAAAAGAGGCACGTCATTGGATGCACCTGTTGAGGTTGTCGTGCGGGTGGAGCTTGCATCCGGAAGCCATTTGGAATCTTCCGCTTGGCCAGGCAGAAGTCGTTGAGCAGGCTTTCTTGTTTACAGCGGAGAGGAAGCTGGGCGGGGATGGGAGCGTGTGTCAAAGTGGTTGAGGAGACGGGAAAACAGAAGAGGCAGGCCCTGTATCCAATCACCTAGCTTGCAGTCAAACAGAATCCATGCAGTCAGAATGACAAAACCTGTCGTGTGCAGCTTGGTCAGTCACTTAAGGCTGCGGAAATTTCACCTTTCCTGTGCATCAGAGTCCTGTGGTTGTACTCCTACAGATTGTCCCCTGAGAGAGAAGCCCGTCCAACTGCAGTCGGCCATCAGTCATGAAGGCTGTCCGCTCAGAAGGAAGAGCGCCGGCAAGGGTCTGACAGATTCTCTTCTCAACCGGGCCGACGAAATCGAACCACCGAATAGGCAGTGAAAGACAAGGCAGCCGAGAAAAGGGATTATCTTTCATCTACCGCTGTCCTTTGTTCCCTTATCAAGCCCCTCGAGACCTCTTTGTCAATATCCTCGTCCCTACCTAACTCAAATCCATGATGAAGAGAAATCAGCAGGAGGAAGAGATGATGTACTTGCAGGGCTTAAGCACTGCATAGAATAGCATTGATGCACTTCTTATGGAAGGATAGAAGGGTCGGTGTAAGCTGTTATCACCGGGATCTCCGCACCGTATCCCCTTCGTAACTCGATTGGTTTGCCCATCGTTTTTGTGTTAAGTTTCAACATAATCAGTATCTGTGGAACAAAGACCTCTCGGGCCATTAGCATCCAATTGGTTAGATGGACCGGATGTCTGTTCGCCGACCACTTCGGTGACCCTTTTTACGAATAAGCTTCATCGGGAACTGTTGATGTCTGTGGATGCGGTCTCTGAAGGTAGCTGGGCCACTTCGTAATGCATATCCAATTGGGTAGATATAAGGAGTCACTTGAACAAACAGTAGCAAGAAGACCAGTGGTACAAGTAAATATCTGACCGTAGCAAAAACTGGTCGTCCAGTAAACAAACCAAGAAAAAAGGGGGTTGTCTCGTGAGATTGCTGGCGCAGTTAGAACTGCAGGCCGCCAGCCTGTTCACAGCCACCAAGTTGATGCCTTTCGCTTTCGCATTCAGAGGATTCAAAGCTTGTGGGTCTAACAAGGTCGATTAGACGATGCTGAGCCAGGCCACCGTGGCAGATTGTTTTTTCGTCACTACCAGACCCTGGTTGATGCTTACCCGGCAGGAGCCTCCATCTAGCGTGACGTAGATAAACATGCTCGTATTGCGCAACAACGGGGAGGCTGTGCTGACTGTCAGAGGCTTCTTTGGTCTGCCCATGGCCTGAAATGGACTGGTTGCGCGACGGTGGCTGGGCTGACTCGAAACATCTGCTGGGTAGATCTGGAATCAGACGCAGAGGAGCAGCGGGTGCATCCACTCCGCTGTGTTGCATAACTTTTGTGGTGTGAGCTCCACCCCGCTCCGCCCTAATCGTAGCGGCCAAGACTCCGCTGTACCTAAGGCCAATACCTTTGGCTGAAGTCCAAGCATTGGAAATACATTGCCTTGGGAATGCCAAACTCTCAGATTCGGTACTTGTTCAGCCCTGCGCCGGCATCAGTGGCAGCCGTGGTGAACAATTCCGCCCTCGTCGTTCAAGGAAGCCAATGATTGGACACCTAAACGCAGACGCGACCAAGCATTAGCCAAGAGAATGTTTTACGGTAAGATTCAGCCATCTAGCGGCAGTGAACAGCTTGTGATTGGGTCGAGGGCTAGTTTGAGCAGTGTTGCCGAGCCCGATTTCTCTGTATTGAAGAGTATCACCGGGCCGTGTTCCATCCGTGCCGAAGTTATGAAAGTGATATACATCTTCACCACCAGCGCGCGTGGCAGCCTAGAAACGGCACTAATCGGGAAATTTTCGTGGTGGGCTGTGTTGATGGTTGTTGCTGCTGCGGTTCAGCGGTCCACCAGCCTCTGGTTGCGCACAGGCTCCGGGTTGTCTGGGTGCCGGGGTCAGTAAAGAAAGAAGACTTTCTTCCTGATAGCATGCCGTCGTGCGGAAACATATAAAGAGAATTGAAAGTCTTCTAAGTCAGTTCCTCACCTTTTCAACGGCATCAACTGCTCCCTATTACCGCACTCAATTCCGGAAACCGAGAACCGAGCATCATGGCAAACGACTACTACAAATATGAGCCAAGCAAACCGGCTGCCGTCATTTTCGTCGTCCTTTTCGGCTTGTCATCAGCACTCCACATCGCACAGATGCTCAAGACGAGGACGTGGTACATGACGGCTTTCATTTTCGGTGCCTTGTGTAAGTAAAGCGACTTTTCTGCTGAGCGCCACGCTGACTGTTGTTCTCAAAGTCGAGGTCTTTACATACGTATTCCGAGCCATCAATACCTTCGAGGATCCCGGATATTGGTCAAAGCCGCCATACATCATTCAGGCCGTGCTCTCCCTGGTTGCGCCATCTCTGTTGGCTGCTTCGATCTACATGATACTGGGGCGGGTCATTCTCTTGACTGATGGGGAGCATCTTTCGCTTATCAGGAAGCGTTGGTTGACGAAGTTCTTCGTCATTGGCGACGTCTTTGCTTTCCTGATCCAATGCCTCGGTGAGACAGCGTTGACGTCCAAAGGAGATATATCTTGCTGACAATGACAGGTGCCGCCATGTTGGCAAGCGCTGAATCCAAGTCCAAGCAGCAGACTGGCGAAAACATCATCATCATCGGCCTGGCCGTCCAGCTTGCCTTCTTCGGATTCTTTATCATCGTGGCAGCCATATTCCACATGCGGATGAACAAGAGTCCTACGGATGCGTCGTGCAGACCCGAGATACGCTGGAGGTACTACCTCCTGGCACTCTACGCCGCTAGCTCTTTCATTCTGGTCAGGTGCCTTTTCCGCCTGATCGAGTACATCCAGGGAGAAGATGGGTACCTTTTGACCCACGAAGTGTTCCTGTACATTTTCGACGCTCTTCTCATGTTCTTCGTCTGCGCCTGGTTCAACTGGTGGCATCCCAGCGAAATCGGACTCTTGCTTCGCGGCGAAAAGGCTGCGACCAACGGATTCACACTGCTCAGACCCCAGGAGAAGACGCTTTCTGAAGCCGATACCGAGATGGGCCAGCTGCCCCTGCACGAACTCCGGAGTCACCAGAATAAGTGAGGGGCATGTCAAGAGTAATTGATGGTTTTGGGATCATTTTTCGTTGAGATTGTTGGAGAGATTGTTGGAGAGAATGCTGGAGACGCAAGGGCCATGGCGCATGAGTGAGAGTTGGAGTGATTTCTGATGTCAGTAATGCAAACGGCGTGGCGCAACGGAATAGAAGGTCTGGCGTTCAGAAATGGATTTTGCCGGCGGTTTAGCAAGTGTACTGATGAAGAAATGCTGGCACTGGTGCAGTCGGACGCGTAGTGACAAGTGACAATAGTGTTTCGGATTGAAGAATTCCGGGCATGGTGTGTGGTGTTCCGGTTGGCACAAGCGGGCCGTCGCGGGAGAACCGGCGGGTTGCGCTTTACCGAGCGAGTACGAACCTTCGATTCATATATCACACTTCTTCTCTTTCTCATCCTCCGCTGCGCACCTCTTCGAATCGCTTCTTTTTCCCTTGACCACAAATCTCCTACCTGTCCGTCGCGTCTTGTCTCTATGCATGAATACGCATCGTCTGGGGAGCATGGTGCCGTCCGGCGACGCTGAGAGGAAGGTCGCGTCGCGCCGATCTCATCGCAAGTCGCGCCTCGGATGTGCCAATTGCAAACGCCGGAGAATCAAGGTAAGCCTTTCCCTGTCGTGTCCCTCGCTTCTTTTCAAGGCGTCCATTCTTTGCTTTGATGCTTGGTCGATTTTGGACGTCGTCTCTTTGTTCTCGTGGATACACGGCGTTGGAAAGTGCAGCTGTCACGGGTATTTCGCTGCTGCCTAGATCCCTGGGCTTACCCAGCATTTTGAGACTTTTGTTGTGCCATTTGTCATTTCCACTGTCGTCTTACTAGCTTCATGTCTGATATATTCCCGTACCAGCGCTCCTTTCATTGGTTCCTACGCTCTCTCTAACTTTATGCTAGTGCGATGAGAAAAAGCCGGCCTGCACCAACTGCGTCCGCCATGCGATTCACTGCGATTTCCTCCTTCCAGCATCGCAGACATCTCGAGCTTCGGCTGGACCGTCAAACTCCGCCAGTCCAAGCGAACAATTGACTCCAACCGAACCATCTTTGGCCGATGCTGCGACCCCCATGTTGCCCGGAAGCACCCCCAGTCCGTGGATGGACACCTCTACAACCCCTAGCTCGACTCAGGGACCCTCCGGCCTAGACGTCGCCCAATTGGAGCTTTTTCACCACTACTGCACGTCGACCGCTTATACTCTGTATTCGCTTCCCGGGCTCCAGAACTTTTGGCGGGTGAATGCGCCCTCGATTGGATTCTCCCACCCGTTTGTGCTCCATGGCCTCTTGTCCATGGCAGCCAGCCATCTCTCCAGGTTTGACGACGAGCGACGGGACTATTTTCAGCGCCAAATGGAGCACCACTGGGGCATTGCTATCCGGACCGCCACATCAGTGATATCCCACGTCGACAGCGAAAACGCACCCGCCCTGTACCTGTTTGCCGTCGTCGCCAGCTTCATCGCGCTTGGTCGCGGCCCCAGACCCGGCGACTTTCTCATTTTTGGTGACAAGGGCGTGTGCGAGCACCGGGTACTGTTCCACACCATCAAGCTCCTCGTGGAGACGTCCAAGCTCGATCTCATACATGGCATCCTTGCACCCACCATCTGCCCCGGCGGCCGACGAGTTACCATGGTCCTGGAGCACGACAAGATACCAGAGGAAAGCGAACATTTAAAGGAATTGCGGCTGTTACTGCAAGAAATCGAGGTTAAGAAGGATCCCAATTGCAAACTTTACCGCCAAGTCGCTACCTCTTTATGGGTCAGCTATGCGCTAGTCTTCGACGTCGATCACGCCGAGGGGCAGCTCCCGACCCATGGTGTGTTTGTATGGCTGTTTCGTCTCCCGGACGAATTCGTCGAATGCGCGCGGCAGCGCAAGCCTGTTGCGCTTGTTATCTTCGCGCACTTCTGCGTTTTGCTGCACACGCTCGAGTCCAGCTGGTGGATGAAGGGTTGGGTCTACCACCTCATGTCGGGCATTTACAAGTCCTTGGATCGCGAGTTCAGAGTATGGGTGCAGTGGCCGATTGAGCAGATTGGATGGGTTCCACCGACCAGATGAGAAAGAATGGGCTATCTTGGATCCTAAAACTCTTTTCGAGGCCGTTGAAAGTCCGTGGAGCAACAGGCCCGCCAGGGTCCATGGCTTCTGTAGCTATGCCTTGGGACCACATTACCGGAAAGTGCGAAAACGGGCCTCCGTTAGGAGCAAGCTTCCGACGCCGACTTGCGGCATGGCTACACCGAATGGCACATACCCTCCTGGCTAAAGGCTTAGTCACTCCGAGCACAAAACCGGACGCTGTCTGCCGCGGCCGACTGAGCGCTGATCCGATTCAAGCAGAGCATTTGGAGAAAACCAGCGGTCTGTCACGTTTGGACATGTGCGCTTGTCACCGCACGGCGCTGCAGAAGTGGATGTCACAGTAAATGCCAATCTCGGACCTCGGTGCCAAAATGTGTGGCACATGAAAGAGAGCAGCACAGGAGTCATGAAAAGAAGAGTGGACTGGAAATATTGAAGATTCTCATGGCCAGCGAGAAAAGAGGAGGCCAAAGTGAGCAGAGCAGAACGAAGCAAAGCAACGCAGCGTGCAGGAGACGCGAGTCTGACCGCCCATTTGGAACTTTGTCTTGTAAACAAAGCCGTCGAAACAACACAGTCAGAAGCAAGTCATCGGGCGTCGATCCATAGGTATCGTTACTTCAGCGATGAGTGCCAAGTCTCCTCCGGTCTCGCCGCTGTCTCTCTCAACCCTGAAACCGCTGGAACCCTGGACTGAGGACGCTTTGCGTTGCTTCCACGCATGAGCAAGATGGCAGTTGTAGTGGGCATCGAATGTGATGATTGGCTGAAGAGATGGCTGTGGACTTGCGCGGGGCTACGGTGGTTTGGATGTTGGAGGAGCTTGGAGTTGAAGTTGAAGTTGCGCTAGAGTCGTGAGGGGTATCCAGAGACGAAAGCGACGTGGTTTGCGAGAATGTGAGGGTCTTTCAGGCACTTATCAGGCTTCAGGCATGTACACATTCAATTTGACTCTACCCTCTACCTCTTGATCCTTTCCGCTGGAGAGGCCTGCGGAGAGCATCCTATGGCCGTTCTGGAGTATGTATTGTACATTCCGGATCCTTTTCTCTCTAGTCCCTGTGCCCCCGACGGTCACCTTCATGGTCCTCGCTTTCTCTCGTGTCCCTTTCTCTAGTCCCTTTCTTTCAAGTCTTTGTCCCGGCTGGTTAGCACACCTTTCCCTCCCTTGACATCTTTAGAGCAAATTCTCAGCCACCCGTCCCTCCTCAACATCGTCTTGACTTCTCATAACTTTTTCCCCAATTCAAATTGACCCCGTATCATTCAGACATCGACACGTCGCCGTCCGCGTCGCCGTCTTCGCGCCTGACCTTTTTGCATTTGCGCGGCAGGCATTCCCTCGTCCCTCCCCAGCATCCGTGCTTGACCAGCATGTCGAGTAGGTCGTCTTTGTCTTGTTGGTACGCAAGATCGACAGCGCTGCGCCCCATTCGCAAAGATGTGTTCGTGCCGTTAGGGTTGAAGTTGCGGAGGAGAATTTGGAATATGTCGGTGTTTCCGGGCGGACTTCCAGTCTTGCTGGTCCTGACCACTTTGAGCTCTTCTCTGCATCCATGCTTGGGCATGAGCTTTGTCAAATCATAGGATAGTCTGGTCTTTCTACTATATACGTCCTCGCATTTCTTCGGTTTCGTTATACATCTTTAGTCTGCTGGCGGTCTTGGTGAGTGTACATGTCCCTCAATCTTTGCAAAATCCACCTGTTCCTTGCCATGTTCGCTCTTGCCCTCTCCTTCTCTGCTTCCATCGCCTTATCTGTAGTCGCTTTGTCTCGAGTTCCCTTCTCTCTAGTCCCTTTCTTTCAAGTCTTTGTTCTCGGGGTTTCAATGTCTTCAGATTTCTTCGCTTTCAATGCTCTGTCTGTCCGGTTACTTTACATGCATTGTCATCTTTGATCCCGCCTTCTTTCCAGCCTCTATCCTGTCCTGCGAACACATCTCCCCCTCCCCGCCATCTTGGATAGCAAATCCTCCAGCTTTCGACTGTCCCTCATGTCGTCTTGATTGCTGATAAGTCTTTCCGAAAAGCGATTGAACCCATATCATCCACAGTCCAAAGTCGTCTTCATGGTCGTTTACGTTTGCACCACAGACGTTTCTGCACCTTTGCTGCGCATCCGTGCTTGAATAGAAGGTGCGTAGGTGTTTGCAGTGCGTCCGTCAAAAATCAGGGTCCAACTCAACTCCACAGCCATGATCGACCAACTCATTGATGATCCAGCTGCGGTTCAATGAAACAGCAAGCGCCGTCAGTTCGCGAGCACGTTCCATGTCGCGCGCCGAACGTGTTGGCTTGAAGCCTCAGAGGAGAAGTCTGAGTATCCGAACGCAGTCACTGTCTCGTGCGGCCCTGACAGCAACGAGTAATGCATTCATCGCCTGAGCTAGCTACCGGTCCTGGTGAAAGCATACCGTTTGCTTTATATACATGGCCATCTTTAATCCTGCCTTCTCTCCAGTCTCTGTCCTGTTTCGCGAATACATCTGTCCCTCTGCAGCCATCTTGAATAGCAAACTTCCAGCTGGTCGGTTCCTCTGCACACCATCTTGGCCATTTTCCACGTCTTTCCGAAAAGCAATTGGCGTCAAATCTTCCACCGGCCGACATCATCATCACGTCCGTTTGCACTTGCGCAACGGACGATTCTTTAGCTCTACTCCGCATCCGTGCTCGAGCAGCATATCGAGCATGTCGTTCTTGCCTTGTTCGCGAGCAAGCTCAACGGCGCGGCGCCCCTTTCGCACCGAGGAGATTGTACGATTCGGGTCGAAGTCTCGGAGGAGGATCGCGAGCATGTGGGTGTTTCCGGGAGGGCTCTCTGTTTTGCTGGCCCTGACAGCTTCGGCAAGCGCATTCTTGCAGGTTCTTGTCTCCCACGGTCTGTCTTCCAGGAGTATCTCCAGGGCGTCGGGCTTGTTGTATTCAATCGCTATGAGGACAGGGTCTATCCATTGTACGACCCCTCCATCCCATGGGCAGACCTCTCTTGCTCGCTTCCATGCACCATCTTCGATCAAGGCTCGCAGTAGAACTGTTTTTCCTTTGCGAATCGTGTTTTCGATGGGCGTGTCTCCCTTGTCAAAGCAATAGTTGTGCGAGTCGTCGGGCACGGCTCCGGCTTTGATAAGTACTCTGGCCATCTCTGCTTGTTCTTTCCTTCCAGTTCCGTACGCACACATATACATCAATGCGTCGTTTGGTTCGATTTGACTGAAGCGCATGTCAGGAGACCAGAAAATCTTGGCCCATTTGATCCTGCCAAACTCAGCAATATCCCTGGCTATGTCATGGCGTCTTCTTTCTCCGTCAAGACTCTGTAATATCAGCTCGAATGCTGGGGCCGTGTCGTCGCGCATGGCAGCCTCGAGAGGGTCATAAACCTCTGACTCTCCGAAATCAAATCCCATGCTCAAAAGGTATCGAATTGCATCACACTGGCCTTTGTATGCAGACGCCCATTGAGGAGTTCCCATTGAGCAATAGATGACATTTCCCAGTCGCTCCCGTGGAGTGTGTGCGATATTCTTGGATCTGAGGGTGCGCAGCAAGGACTGATCACCTTCCCAAGCAGCAACTACCCAGCAGCTGTATTCGATTTCTCTGAGCCGCGCTTCTCCTGAATAGTAGTTGTTGTGACGTGAAAGGGTTTCACTCATGTCAAAAAAGACTCCTTTGGTAGTGCAAGAGCATGCAGCATGAAGCCACTTGTTGTGATTGTTTTGCGACCAGTCATCTTGTAGACTCTGGATTTTGTCGACAACATGACGTAAATTTGCCAACGGGGACGTGTCATTTGGCGATTCAGTTGTGATAATGGTTTTCAAGAAGGTGGCCTGGAGGGAAGAAGGCATGCCCCACTCCTCGATCCATGAAGTAGCGGCGCGGTGTTGCTTGCGAGCTTTGACAATCGCCAGGATGATTTCATCATTGAATATCCCTACAGACGTCAGATTTCCAGTAAAATCAATGTGGGGAGCCACATGACACGGCATGATCGGTGCTTACTGCTGACAGAGCGCTTTGTGAGTATTTTCGACAGCGTCTCGCCCTTGGATGGATCAATGGTCTCCTCAATTATCATCCTGAAAAGCTCAAGAGGTAGGGCTGTCAAGAGGCTTTCCCCTTCGTTGCTCACTCCATGGAGCACGTTTCCATGCACGTCTGTCATAGCATTCGACTCTTTACGGACCTTGGTAGGAGGACCCTCCTCTGCGGAGGTAGACGACATGATCGCTTCTAGAGCCATTCAAGTCGTGAGGCGACGGTCTTTGCCGGAACTTCGAAGGGAAGTGAGGTTGCGCGCCGGAGCTGGTGCGCTCCAAGTGCTCAACGAATGGATGGTCGCGATTAGATGGACAAGATTTTGCGAGCCTCGTAGCGAGGATTTCGATGTGATTGAGGAAGAGTGAAGCACCACTGCGCTTAGGATGCGGTCGGAATTGAGGGCCACAATCGGGGCAGCAAATCTGAGGTCGTCGACGAAAAAGGTGGAGCTGAAGTGAGAGATGGTGACGTTTCCAGTGGCAGCAGAGCACCGGCAGATGATGTAGCAGGCTCAGAACTCAAACGTGAAAGAGTGCTAGTCAAGGCGACGCTGGGATGCAGGTCAGCAGAAGGCCGCTCGCTTGTGTGGTTAAGGTGTGTCGGCCGATTTGGTGTGCGCACTTGAACCGGCAAAGCTCTTTTGGACGGAGGATGCAAAAACGTAGGCAGAAAACACGGTGTGAGCACTAGCAGACTAATCGGCTCAGATGATGTGTGGTGTTGGCGAGGTGCGGAAGTCGTGGCTGGGCGAGGAAGCCAGGTGTGGAGGGAACGTGGAGTCAGGTGTACGGGGTCTGTCTGCTGCCGCCTGTCAACGCGACGACAGACCTAAGGTGATCTTAGGATTTCTTTCCTCCGTCCTCTTTCTATTATAGTCTTCTCTGAACAGCACTGTCTCTTGCACATTGCGCATGAAACGAAGAGAGTAGATCTTTGAAGTTGGAGGCGTCGCTCCAGTGTTGCTGCAATTCGTGGCTTGTAAAAGGGAACCATCAAGGCACATGTGAAAAAAGGACGGCAGATCGCATCAACAGATAGAGTCTCCAGAGCACCCGCATTCATTGAAGCTTCTGAATTCAGCTGCTATGCTCAGGGGGCCAACTGTGTAACGAACATGGCTTTCTTAATGGTCTGTTGATTCTACCCCTGGATCGTCGGGGTCGGCAGCGGCAGTTGGCTCCGGGGTGGCTTCCGGGAGCCCACCAAGGTAGGAGAAATTTGACGGTCCTTCAATTGTTTCCTTGGCCTCTTTATCGACCTTCCTTCCTGTCTCCCCCATGATCAAATATTTACAATCTTCCATCCCAAGACTGACGTCCATGATCCACAAGCACGGTAATCAGCTGATTTCCCCCTTCTTCCCGTCTGCTCGGGCACGCTTGACGGCGCCCTTTCCCATTTGCGCAAAGAGTTTGGAGCTTTCCGGATTGAGATTTTCCAGCAGACGGCTCAAGCTCCAGGATTCCAACGTCTCCTGGTGGGCGAGCTTGTCTATGGGAATTGTCCGGGAGCTGGTGTTAATGGTCGCGAGAAGTTCATTATTCCTGGTCAGTCTTTCCCAAGAGTTGCACTCCAGCAAAATCTCAACTGCTGGTAGATTCCGGGTCTTGATCGCGATGCTCAGCGGATCAACAATTTGCCCAGATCCGGGATTGGCCTCGTATTTAGCTGCCCGTGGATACGCTCGGTGCTCGATTTTGGTCCGCACTAGGGATGGTGGGCCATATTTGATTGCAAGCGTCAGCGGGGTGTCGACTTGGTTGGTGCCGAACGCTTGATTGACTTTGGCACCAGCTCGGAGGAGGAGCTCAGCAAACTTGACATAGTTTGAACGTCCATTGTGATACAATATTTCAAGTGCTACAGTGGCACCTGTACTTGTGCTGTAGTGCCGATGGGGATCAAATAAGAGCTCTGCCATGCCCAAAATTACCCCTTGAAGTCTTGTCGTCGTCCAATACTCTTACTACCCCCTCCTTCTTTATACAAAACTGTTTATTCCTCTTCTAACGCAGCTAAGCATGTATACATCACAAATAACTTACAGAAAACAAGCTTTTTGAACCAGTGGCCTCCCTCCATCCTCCAATCCTTCCCCTAGTAGCCACAGCCATTATCGATCAACAAGTCGTTCATCTCCTTTCTCATATCAGCTCGGGCGTGGTTGGACGCACCTCGTCCCATTGATGCGGCTGTGGTCGAGCTCTCAGGGTTGAAGCCTTCGAGCAGAAGCTCGAGGATGCGCATGTTTTCTGGAGCGCGAGTGTTGACAGCAACCAGAAGCGCGTTGTTCCTCGTCAAATTTTGCCAAGGTGTCTTCTCCAGCATCATCTGCACTGCTTGGAGGTTCCCAGTTCTGATGGCGACCATGAGTGGGTCAGCAGTTCCGGTCGTGCCCGATTCCAGTTTGTATTTGCTGGCGCGCATGCGGGCACCATGGTCGATGAGGGTTTGGACAAGATTCGGTGGTCCATAACAAATCGTGAGTGTTAAAGGGGTTTTGGTCTCTCCTCCGCTGTAGGCATAGTTGATGTTTGCCCCTGCTTGGAGCAGGAGCTTTGCCATCTCGACTTGCTAGGAATTCCCCTCGCGAGACGAGGTTGCTAGCGCCGCGGTAGCCGTTGCAGCCGTACTGAGTTTTCTTTCTGAGTCCCACAAGTTTTGGGCCAACCTGAGTCGACCTTCCCTAAAAATAGCCTAGCTGACTTTTCCAATGTCGTATATATCATCCTCGTCCATGGTGGAGAGAGCAACACGGAACGCCTTGAAATTTCCCGTTTCCAATGTGGCTAAGCTTTCTTGTGGCTAAGCTTTCTGGAGTGTATCCCTTGAGCGCAAGCCTCCATTTGCGCAGCAGCATTTCATCTCAAACTTTCCGTCTTGAATATTCCTGCTAGCATTTATACACGTCTTGTCTTTGTCTTGTTTGTCAGCTGGGGTTCTAGGATGTTTCTTTTGGTCTCTCCAATTGATCTCCAGCTTCGTCAACGAGAGAACGAGGATAACATCTTGCTGCGCAATAGTGCCAGCCCAGGCTTTCCCTATCTTCCCGTATCCCTCTCCAATTTCCACACCCGCAATGTCTCAACATCCTCTTTCACTGCCTCGTCCCACGGGAGCTTCTTATTCTGAGTACGCCCCTTTAGTTCACTTCCGTCGCACATCACTTGGATGCCATCCTCATGGTCCATTTTGGTCTCCGCACCTGTGGTCGAGTAGCATTGTTAGCATTTGGGCCTTGCCGTCGGCTCGGGCGCGCTTTACCGCGCCCCTTCCCATTTGTGCTGAGAGTTTAGAGCCCTCTGGATGAAAATTTTCTAAGAGAAGCTCGAGTATATCGGCGTCCCCAGGGTAGCGAACTGATCCATTTGGTAGCGTCTCTGCAACTCCCGCAACCACTGCGGCGAGCAGTGCATTATGGCGAGTTAGCTTGTCCCATGGTTTTCGCTCGAGCAGAATCTCGACTGCTTCTGCGTTCCTTAGCTCAATGGCGATGCTCAAGGGATCGATTGTATGAATGGAGCCCGCTCCGAGCTCGTACTTTCCCGCTCGAATTCGCGCTCCGTTCTCGACAAGGCTACGCACCAGAGATGCTGGGCCATGTTGGATGGCCAGGGTAAGCGGGGTGTTGATGTGGACAGTGCCGGATGCCTGGTTGACCTTGGCGCCGGCCTTGATCAGAAGCCGGGCCATGTCGTTATGGTTGGATGTTCCTTCACGGCAAAGTGTTGTTAAAGCTGCTGTTGCCGTTGCTGTTGACTCTGTTTGGCGACGAAAGTTGGCATCCCAAAGGAGCTTCGCCCAGTCAAGTCGGCCGGCTTTGGCAATGTCTGAACCGAGATTGCCAATGTCGAAGTCACCCTCCTTCCTCATGCCCGAGAGCACCATCTGCAAGGCTGCGAACGAATTGGTTTCAAAGGCAGCTTTAAGGGGATTGTTGCGAGCCGAAGCCCCGAAATCGAACCCTTGCTTCTGGAGGAACATAATGGCGTTCAAGTTGTCTCTGTACGTTGCCGCCCATTGGGCAGAGCCCATATGACGTGGGCTATCCAGCCTATGGACAGGAGCAACGCCGAATGCACCGTCGTTGGCCATGGTAAGAATTTCCAAGTTATCGTCCCACGCAGCAACTGCCCAAACGCTGGTTCTGACGTTTTCGTGAAGTTTTGCTTGGCCGTCATGGCTAAGGTCAAGCAAAACATTCAACGAGGCGTTGACGTTGATTGCCTTGCTGTGCGCGACGCACTCACAGGCAGCTTTCAGCCACTTGCGTCGGTTTTTCTCTGAGAGGTCTCCCTGAGTCTGGGTTATCTGATCCACAACCTTGTTTATCAAAGCGAGAATCAGGACTGGGCTCTTGGGGTTTGCTTGAATGCTGTTTTCCAGGAGCGCGGCGCGTAGAAAAGGGGCGCCTGATCGGTCCCAGATCCGAGTAGTAGCAGGCTGGTCATGGAACTTGACAATGGCATTGACAATCTCGTCATCAAACAGCCCTGAGCCAGTTAGTCATCATGTGGGTCAATCAAAAGAGACTCGAATGGACTTGGAGAAACTTACTGCAAGTTGTGCGCTTCTTGAGCAGCCTTTGTATGGAACGAAAATCCTCAGGGTCAATGCAGAACTCCATAATCATCTTGAGTAGTTCCAATGGTAATTTCTCGAGCCGGCTCTTGCTTCCCATGCTCATAGTGCTGGAAATAGACATTTCGCCATCATTGATATAGGTTAGAAGCTTCCGCGCCTTCAGTGGAGGTGTTCTACCAGCGTGAGCCATGACAGGGCGCAAATGCTAGGAAGACTTTCAATGAGAATACTGAATAGATTTGAGGTGGAATGTCCATACCTGGAGTTCTGACCAGAACGCGAGAGGGTGAGAGAGAGAACGGGATGAGAATGTGCAGGAAAGGTAGGATGAAGATTCGAGCGGGGGCAGTTGGCTTCGGGAATCGGCTGGACGAATGTGATTGAGTGTGAAGCGCAGGCGTATGGAGACTCCACGTATGCTTCGCGACGGGCGAGGGTTGATTCAGATGAAGTGTCGAGGAGACGCGCTTGTGGGCCTTGAAAACCTCAGTAATTGAAGAGATGGCCGACAGAGAGGATGAGGGTGGAGACGCGTCGAGTGGTGCAGAAGGTAAAATGTGCACGTTGTTGTGGTATCGTCAGACACGCAGGAGTTGCAGTGGAGTGGGCGACGCAAGTGTTGAAGAACAGAGTCGCGTCCATGGAGTTGAGTGCCCGCTGCCGTTGCCAGCATTCACCGCAGCGGGCACCATGCGCTGCCCTTCTTTCTCATCTGCTCCAGCAGCTATATACTCCATAGAATGAGCGACAGGCACAACTTGCGTCGAGCTGCAACGCTTCGACGGGCCAGTATTTATAGTGTTAAAATCGCAAGGTTGACACACTTCAACAATTTGCTTGCAGCAACCCGCAAATGACACTCAGTGTGTCACTTCATCACAGAGACATATTTGATCGCGGGTTTTCATCATCTGCTTCATTGGAAAGCTGGTTCTGATTTGGCTACGTAGAAGTCATCCTTCCTGAAACCACCTTCCCATATCCGGTAGCAAAGCTTCTTGGCCCTTCCCACGCCACTGTATTCGACTCTTCTGGCGCCACAATTGCTTCGAGACTAGAAGTAGCGCATTGAAAGGCTACTTTTGGCAATCCTCATTCAGAAGCAACGAACCTCCTGGCGATACCCCCTTTAGCACCAGCAAGCCTTTTAAGTTCAGAATGTCCGTCTGTCGCCCGCTCCACCCGTGGTGATGTTGGAATAACTCATTCAGATTTTGGAAACCTTTTTTGGAGTGTATACTGTGCTCTTATTCGCAGCCGTGGGCAATGAGCACGGAGAGAATCTCGGTCTTGAGATCGGCGCGTGCCTGTCTCACAGCAGCTCGTCCCATGTTGGCAGCACGTCTCGAGTCTTTTGGATCAAAGTGGACCGGAGACACAAGAAGCTTGACCATATCCAAGCGATCCTTGTTGACAGCTTCGAGGAGCACATTCGCTTTGGTTGCCGTCTCCCATTTGCAGTACCGGAGAAGTACTTCCATTGCCTCAATTTTGTTCAAGTCGAGAGCTTTGAGGATCGGGTCCGAGCGGTATTGTTTTTTCTGCCTCATGTGCCAGTTGTAGGGCATAAGAACCCGTTCAACAACAGCAGCATTCACGTTTCCACCGCTCTGAAGAAGCAGCTCCAGGAATTCAGGTGGTCCAGCTTCGATTGCTGCCTCCAATGGAGTGCGCTGTCTCCAGTTGGAGTATTCGTTGATAGGAGCACCCATCTCAATCAAGATTTGGGCCAAAGTTGTTTTGATTTGTCGCTTATCAAGACAAACATCTATGAGCCCTTCACAGAGGTTCTTCTTGGGACAAGTAGGCTTGTGAGTCCAGAATGCCCGAAATATTGCTTCTGTGGTTCCGGTGGTGATTTGGTGACACATATCATTCCATTTGTAGATGTAGTTGCCAGTACCGCCAGTCCTGAAACAGTCATAGGCCGGCAAGACAGCTTGGAAAGCTTGGGTGTGGTTTCCTCTCAAAGCGCCTAGCAATGGGTTTTTGGAATCGGCCCATAGATCTTCGGGTTTGAAAGAGATCCCCATTCCTTGGAGGTATTTGATTGACTTCATTTGTCCATTTCGAGCGGCCGCCCATTGAGGAGTACCCATGAAACGGGGACCGGATCGTAGGAAACTCGCACTGGGTTTGGGTTTAATTTTCTCCAGCAGCGAGATATTACCCATCCAACATGCGACGACCCAGCAACTTTTGACGACGTCATCGTCCATGTTAACATTGTAAGGGTTACCGGCGTCATCGTACGTCCATTCGAGTCGACGTCTCAGGTTGAACACGATTGTTCGGGGGTGAGATGACTTCAAGACACACTGGCAGGTGGCCTCGAGATGTTCTTGCCGGATAGTCTCTGATTCAACGCCTTGCAATTGCATGAGTTTGTCAACAACTTGATGAATCAGAGCCAAGAGACTGATTGTGCTGTTGGGTCTGGCTTTGACCTCTGCCAGCAACAGCCGGTCGACCACGAAAGGTTTCGCAAGAAAGTCCCAAAACGTTGAGTTTGTCACTTTCAGGGGCCGCGCCGTTGCGAAAATTGCGTTGACGATTTCCACGTTGAAGAGTTCTGCGTGGGTCAGCTGCGGAGTGCGGACTCAGCCAGGATGACGGGTAACTCACTGCACACAAAGCGAAGGTTTATCATCTGGTGCATTTCAAGCGAGTGTAGCTTGCGCTGCTTCCAACCATACGGCTCTTTGGCAAGATCCGCCACGAACTCCTCCAAGATCATCCTGAACAGCTCCAAAGGGAGGGCCGTCAGACGGTCGACTTTCTTTTCCTGGGCAACGCGGCGGCGAGAAGCTGCCTTGGGTTTTGCCGGCGTTTTGCGAGCGGCCGTCTTGTCTGGAGGTTTGGAGACATCGGACGGAGGCGGATGTTTTCCCCTCGTCTTCGACCTTGTGACTGCCATGCTGACTAGTTGGTGGTGCTGTCAATGGTAGGCATAGAGTCTCGTGGCTTGAGTCGGCTCGCAGGACGATGGAACGCTGGGGGCGTGTTGCGCAATCTGGTGATGGGGTCTCGGAGCCCGGTGAGAGCAGCACGGTTGGAGAGTTGGGTCGTCAAGGCTCCGGTCAGAGTGCAGGTGAGGGAGAGAGTTTGCGAGGCGTCGTGAAGGAGCCGGGCGTAATGTGCGGCGAGCCCGTCAAAGCGACCGCGAGTGGGAAGCACGAAGTAGAGTCGCCGGCAGCTTGGCGGATGTTGTGTCTTGGACTTGACGGGTGAGAGGGCAAAGAAAAGATTTGGAGGTGTTGCGCGAAAGCAAAAGGCGTGATGGGCAGGCAGGTGCCGACGCGCCTGGTGCTAGCCCGAAAAGGAAGGCTGAGGGTCGCGAGCTCCTTCCCATTGCCAGACCTCCTCCTCATGGTTTGCACGCGCCCGACGCAGGGCCGGGTGGATTGCTTGAATGCTTCTGAGGTACCTGATGTGCCGCGCGATTTGGCGCTCGACCGGACAGTCAGCAAATATCTTGCGGCCTGTTTTGCTGCAAGCCTAGAGCGCGAGATGCCGGAAACCTTGCCCATGTTTCCCTTGTTTTGGGCTTTTCTGCAACTCCACCCAAATGACATGTATCGGCGCAATTGCAACCCATCTGGCTGACTGTCTGGCTAGCAGCCTCACGGAGAATCCAGTTGCCTGCCCTTCTGACTCCCAACAAGGCTTGTCTCGCAGGAGTTTCCCACTTAGCGCTTCAATTGTTCTTGGAATGCCTGCACCGACTGCTAGAACAAACAACAGGAACAGATACAAAACACAAGCTGCTAACCTTTACCCAGCATCCTCTTTGCAGTCACCAATGACGGAGCTTCTCTTCAGAGGCATTCAAAGGTGTGAAAAGAGTGCGATGTATCCGGATTTCAATCGCCCTAGGTCGTTCGGTACGTACCCCTGAGAGCTATTGAGATGGTTAAGTAGTTTTGTGTCATAATTCGTCTGTTTCTGTTTATCAAACGCCAATCATGAAGGAAGAGAAGGTCGACTCTGTCGATCCGCGCAGTCCACGGCGTCGTCATGTCGCCCTGTGCTTTTCGTCGACCAACTGTGTGTTGTGAAGACGACATCATAAGCCCACGGAACTTCATGGAGTCACAAAACTTTTCCAAAGCCCAAGATCGCGTCGTTCCAGTCACCTTCGCTCCAGATTCTTCCAGCAAGCCGAAACCATGGATGGCTACGAGAACAAAGCCCTCCTCTGGTTCATGCTCAGAATGAACTCGCTCCTCCTGGCTCTTTTCGTCTTCGGAGTCGAGGCCCACTACCTCTTCGTCGACGACACCTTCACACCAGCCGGAGTTGCGCCCGTGTCCAGCCCCGGCAAGCTGGGAATCCAGATGGCGATGTGGAGCGCGCTCATCTACTTCGTCCACATGGCCGTCTATGTAAGACGATCATGAATTCCACATCTGACATCGCACTAACATTCCATTCCGGTAGACGGTTGTCCCTTGTCGTGTGCAGGAGCACTACCACGTCGGTCCACAGAAGTTCTTATTCGCCGGTCTCTGCTTGTCCACTCTTGCTCTCGGTTCGACCTTCTTGGAAATGTTCATGGAGCTGCCTGCTTCGTATCCCTCTGGCACAACCGCAGATAACCTGGAGACCGAATTCTGCGCAGAGGCCAAATCGCGGGGAGCGAAATGGACTTGGGGATGCTGGATGCTTCGAGGTGCGCGTGTCTGCACCATCATCCTGTTTGTTCTCGTCCTCATCCAGTTCATCATCACCTGGTGCATTTTGCCTCAAGGCTGCTGGGAGATTCCACGTGCGCCAATCCGCGACCATATCCGCATGCTTTTCCATTGGGTTCTTTGCTTCCCTTTGAGCCAGCGCCGTGGAGCCAACGAAGACATTCCCTTGGAGACTTTGGAGGATGCCGGAGATCGTCCTGAGAGGAGACTGAATGACCCGGCACTTGAGAACATGCTCTTTGGCCCTTTCAGTCACGCGGAGCGGCAGAGGTCTCCGCAGCCTGAGAACCGGACGCAGGGTAAGTTTTGTTGCTTCCCAATTATTCCCTCCCGTTAGGGTGCTCTTTCAGCCAGACATTCGTGTCGGTAGCTAACCCGACTCGAGGTCAAGTCTTGCCTACCGTAGACGAGGAGCCGTCGACCCCGCCGCCAAACCGCCACCGCCGCCACAACGACCGCGCCTCGAGAAGCAGCAGCTTGGCTCCGCGCCCGGAAGGCGAGTAGCTCTCCACAAGTGCAGGCATAGCAGTTCCTCCGCCGCTCTATATTGCGGGGAATGCGCAGCGAGTCAGTTTTGAAGCTACCTTAGACACCATCTAAACGACTAACCGAGCCGGGTAGTGCAAATAAACGAGTCTTGGTCTTTTTCCCTTTCCGCCACGGTGCTTGGCACGGGTGCTCCACACGCCGAGTTCCAGATTTGGCGCAAAAAAGTTCACTATCTCGTCTAATCGTAGTGCGGAGAATCATTAGGAAAAAGCTGGGGTAGTTTTCGCGTTCGGTGCGTCTTCTTCCGTTTTGCCGAGGGTATGGGCTCCTTTGGGCTGCAGGAACATTCGCTTTCGAGAAGGGTTTGTGGGTCGGGACCAGAATGCAGCGATTCTGCAGGCTTGCGTCAGGTCAAGGTCGCAATGCCGTCAGTGGGGTACTTTTTCTTGCTTTCCTTAAGTCTTCCCGAGTCCTGGTTGATTGTCGTTAATCTTCCATTTCATTTCCAGCAAAAATTATTGCTTGGCAAATGGCAAGACCACTCTTCTCGCTCATTGTTTTCTTGTTGTCTTACAGTCTTTTTAGAGGCGTTGCAGGCGAGGGAAAATGCTGGCGCGACACTGTTTGTACAGGCCCCTCCAGCGCCGCATTCCCCGGTGAATGGGATTCGTACATTTACGCTCCATCTTCTCGCAATGTCGCTCCTAAGTCGATCCTGTCTCTCGAAACCGGCGCTGTCATATCCAGCTATCCCGGACCAGTTGTTCTCAACAGCGCGACTCCGGCTCTGGTTCTCGACTTTGGTGTCGAAGTTGGCGGCATCGTGTCGCTGGCATTCACCAGCAGCGGAAACAGCAAAGGCCCAATGGGCCTTGCCTTCACCGAGGCCAAAGACTACATCGGCAAAGTGTCAGACTCTTCCAATGGCAATCACACGCTCGGAGACGGAGCCATCTATGCCAACTTCAGCGGGCCTGGAGACCACTCCTATGTCATGCCAGACCGGAACCTGCGCGGCGGATTCAGATATATGACGCTGTTCCTGGATGACGATGTCACTGCTGCTGGGGTCAGCGTTGATGTTGGCAGCATTGAGCTCGAGATTGGGTTCCAGCCAACATGGTCCAACCTGCGCGCCTATGGTGGATACTTCAAGTCGTCGGACGAGCTGCTGAATCGCATTTGGTACGCAGGTGCTTACACGCTGCAGACCAACTGTGCGCCTGTGAATACGGGACGGGTGTATCCCCTGGTTCCATACGGGTGGAGGAATGATGGACTCCTTGGAAACGGCACCACTATCATCATGGATGGTGCAAAAAGAGACAGAACAGTTTGGCCCGGAGACATGGGGGTTGCGGTTCCAGCGGTCGCTGTGAGTACCGGCGAGTTGGAGAGTGTGAAGAATGCGTTGCAGGTCATGTATGACCACCAGGTAAGCCCCTTCAAGGCGCACCGAAAAGAAGCATTGCTGAAGTTTTGCAGGCCGCCGACGGGAGTCTGCCAGAATCAGGACCACCTCTCCTGCAGTTGGAGAGCGACACGTACCACATGTGGACCATGATTGGAACGTACAACTACGTCCTTTTCACCGATGACATGAGTTTTCTCGACAAGAACTGGGATCGGTATCTGCGGGCCATGGAGTATGTCTATGGCAAGGTCGGGGAGAGCGGTCTGCTGAATGTGACCGGCACTCGGGATTGGGCAAGGCTGGGACAAGGGTGGAACAACAGTGAGGCTAATATGATGTGCGTCCGACCCTTGTTCCGATGAGTCATTGTATACGCAATCCGCTAACGGTCAAAAGACTTTACCGCACGCTCATCACTGGAGCCAGTCTTGCTGACTGGAAGGCGAACTCAAGTCTGAGCGCAACATACACGTCCCGGGCTGCTTCGCTTCGACCGGCCATTAATAAGTATCTCTTCGACGAGGGCAAAGGACTTTACCGGGACAACGCCACACTCACTACAGTGTACCCGCAAGATGGAAACAGTCTTTCCATCATATTTGGCGTCGCTCCACCAGATAAGATGTCAGATATCTCCTCAGGTCTGACCCAGAATTGGCGAGAGCTAGGGGCGGAGACGCCGGAGCTGCCGGGCAACATTTCTCCATTCATTAGCTCCTTCGAAATAGAGGCGCATTTTTTGGCCGGGGAAGCTGGACGCGCTCTTGAACTCATCCGACGGACCTGGGGCTGGTACGCCAACAACAAAAATGGAACCCAGTCGACCGTCATCGAAGGCTTCCTCACGAATGGATCGTTTGGCTACCGCAGCTACCGTGGATACGCTTACGATTCGAGCTATCCGAGCCATGCACATGGATGGAGTGCAGGCCCCACGAGCGTTCTGACGAATTACCTCCTTGGATTGAGCATCACCAGCCCAATTGGAAAGACCTGGAAGCTTGCGCCGTCTTTTGGCGACGTGGAGAGTGTCGAAGGGGGTTTCAGCACTGCGCTTGGAAAATTCCGGGCAAGTTGGTCCAAGAGAGGCTCTGAAGTTTCGCTTCAATGGGAAGTCCCCGCCGGTACCGAAGGGACTGTTGTACTACCGGCTGAAATTGGAAAAGAAGCTGCGCTGTATCAAGATGGAGAGAAGGTTGAGGTTGACTTTCAAACAAGCCTGGAAAGCGTCGAATTCGGGGTCTCAGCAACCACGAAAATGTACACACTCAACAGTAAATTCTGAGTATGAGAAACGACATGCCGAATCATAATGTCGAAATGTTGACCTACATGGAGCACTCAATTCTGCCTGCGCTCCTCAGAATCTCCAAGGGCGACTGTGGTGTATACAAGGAGGCTTCAGGGGCGCGTCCGTGACATGAAGCTTCGATGGCGTCTACAACGTAGAGACAAGGAGTTGTCATGGATACGTCCACGCAAAGACTTAATAACGCTTACATCATGAACACAAGGAGTCTTCAACAGCGTACTAATGAGGAGCACAAGGAGGTATCATGGGCATCAGAAACCGAAGAAACTTGTCAATTGTAATGGCATGGTTGCAGATGCGAAATGACTTCTCATTGGGCCGATTTCGGATCGGAATAACTACATCCCGTCCCGAAGTATCCCCGACCGGAAAAACTATATACCGAGGCACGTGAAAGGCTCGTGCGTAGGGCTGATGATGTCTTTGCTGCTCACCCAGCTTCACCCACGACTCTCCATCACCAATTCTCAACCATTTGCACGAGAATGGCGACTCACAAAGCTGCGCCTACGGGCATGGACTCTGCTACACCTGACGCGACGTGCGTGGAGCAGTCGAATAACGCGCGCGACCTCATTCAGAAAAGCTACCTCCCTGATGAACTCATCCTCGACATCTTGAGCTACATTCCGCATGGCGGCAGGCACTCACAGTCCACCCTCTGGGCCTTCTGTCTCGTCGCAAAGCAGTGGTACGACTGCGGTATCAAACGTCTTTACGAACAGCCGTATCTGTACGGAAGGAACTACGACTTGTTTGTCAAGACAATCTGCCCTTCTGTGAATCTTCACGTCAAGAAGAGCGACTTGGCTGGTCATGTGCGGATCCTGGATTTGAGGAAGATCGTTCATCAGAGCAGCAAGTCTATGACGGCACGCCTACTCGGACGCACCAAAACCAGCCTTGAAGCGTTTGTTGCACCCCAGGCCTCTTTCGCAGTCAATTGTCTTGCCGCCTTGTCGAAATGCCAGCAGCTGCAGACGCTCGACCTCTCTCTCATTTCGGAGGCCATCAGCATTGCAGAACTTGCAAGGGCCCTCCAGCGCCTGCCACGGCTGAAGGTTCTCTACTTTCCACGCTCATCCAACGACAGCCGAAATGTCAGCGGCTCGATCAGTTGGCCGCCACTCGAGGAACTTCATCTGAGTGGACCACTTGACAGAGCATTTATCGATCATCTTGCTGGTGACGGACCAGGACAAGGCTCACTGCCGTCGACTCTGACAAATTTGACAATCGAGCACTGCACTCGTCTGCCCTTACTGAGTATTCAGGAGCTGCTGATCAGCGCGGGTCCCCAGCTCGAAAGGCTCAGAGTCTCCAACATTCCAGGCCTAGCCCAATCCAACATCGACTTTCTTCTGAAGCACTGTCCCAAGCTGAAGTGTCTCGAGATTTCCCTCGATTACATCACCTCACGATTCGTTGAGCTTGAGCGATGGCATCTCTCAAGCCATCCGCTCGAAAGACTGGATTTGCTGCGAGCCTCAGACGACCAGTTCATGTCAACATTCGAATTCGAGCCCAGAGAACTCCTCCCCGAGCACTTGAGTGAGGCCTTGGACAATGAATACTTCCCCAACCTCCGAATCATTCGCGTCTCCAAAGCTGCTCACTGGCACACGGACAAACTTGATGAGGTGCAGGAGCTGCAGGAAGCCCTCGAAGTCAACCAACTGACGAGCCAAGGCACAGAGTCTACGAGTAAGAGGATCGGTGTGTGGACAATCGATGATTGATCTCTATTCCCCCTTGAACAGAAAAAGCTGCTCATCTTCGCAATAGAAATAGAGTCCCTCTTCAAAATCTGCAATAACCAGAGATTCGTGGTCTTCCTGGGCTTCCCAGACCTACTCTCCAGACTACATCGATTCGTGGATCTCCAAAACAATTGCTCGTCTCACCGCCAGGAAAGAGTAAGTTCCCCCACTCATATGCAGCGATGAGGGATCTGACCAGTTTGTTCGTAGTATGACTTCTTTGAACTCTTTCACTTCGAGGCAGGAGAGGTTTCGGCTTACTCCCGCTATCACTCCGAGGATCACTTGGACGAGAAAAAGAACGGCCCCTCGATTCTCGCACTGCCATTTTCGGGTTTCATGGTTGACGCATGGGTCTGCTCTCATTGCGTCTGGAAAAGCATGATCATCAGCGCCCAAGAGTCGGGAGTTGTTGATCTTCCCACCGATCGTCAGCCGTGTCCATTTGCTCCATCCACCAAATGGGACATCCGAGGCTACGGGCCCCTAAAAGTCTATAACCAGGAGGTGACCAGTGATGAGGAGACGGATTCTGATGAAGAGACGGAGTCCGGGGAGGAGATGGATTCCGAGGAGGAGACGGATTCCGAGGAGACGGATTCCGAGGAGGAGACGGATTCCGAGGAGGAGACGGATTCCGGGGAGGAGATGGATTGTGATGATGAACAATCCGACTCTGATGAGCAGACAAATGGTGCTCACCTGGAGTCCTCGGGCGCGGACGCGGATGACTGGGAGATGTGATTTCAGATCACTCGCGGGACTCAGGACTCTGGTGGATGAGGTTTTCTTGTAGTTTTAGAAAGGATGATACCCCTTGAATTTCTTTACCTCCTACCTTGGCCTGCATCTATAACTTCGAAGTCTTGCTGCATGTGTTGTGAAGCGTGATTTCCTATGGCAGTATGTACATGAAGGTAGAGTGCATGCACGGAGATTAGCGTCGGATTTAGCGCCCGTAAAGATGACCATCGGCTTCCCTGCCTCATCTTCTACAACTTTCCCTCTAACATCAGCCTTAGCCCTACCGTGCCAATCGCCCCGATGCAACATCTCAAGCGCAAGCTAGAGTCCGCAAGCGCTTTGGGAGTGATCGAGACCAACAAGCGCGCGCGCCCAGAAGAAAATGGTACGCTACATCCACCTGCGACACTCCACGCTCACTTCATTCCAACTGACCCACTTCTAGAAGCTCCATCTGAGTCCCCAAGTTGCGCCGATGACAGCGCTCACTACTCCGCTGCACCTGCAACCCCATCATTCTTTTCGCTCCCAGCAACGACGGCAGCTTCGGATTCAGTAAACGAACGTGAGCAATCGCCAGAACACGAGCCAGGAACACACTTCGGAACGTTCACTGAGTTCGCAAAGGATAAAGCAACAGCCCAAAATCCACGCGGGTCGAAGAACAAGCGCAAGCCAAACCAGGAAAACCAGTCGCAAGGGTCTCGATTTGGACAGTCGGCAGCGCTGGACATTGATCTTGCGTCTGAGACCAGCGACCAAGAAGCGTTGGAGGCCGCGCTGTACTTGCAAAGCGTCAGGTAAGGAAGCCATTGTCCCTTGGCGCCATGCTTTTCTGCTGGTCCGCCGTCTCTGCCTACCGGTGCGGTAGCTGACAGAAATCCTCCAGAACCGAAGCGGGCGATCTTCCACATCTCACCAGGCTCCAAACCGAGACCGATATCTACGAGAATGGGCTTGGCGACTCTCGCGGCTACTATTCAGGCGGTGCATTCGTCTCTGCACCCGTTGCTGGGCCCACATTACCACCTGGCTTTGCCAATGCAGTCAGCGACAGATCATCAGACAGCGAAGATGTGCCAGGGTGAATATGATCGCTCTGAACCTGCAAGGCAGTCCGCTGACCTGCGTACAGATTGAGGAGGCCGCCAATGATTCTCCCTCAGAAAGCTTACAAGGCAGGTCTGATCGCGCGCTATAATCGAATGCACGCACTCTTGGGCTCCCCGCAATCCGATGCTATTGCTCGCACGTTTTACAAAGAGGAATACCTATACACCTACCCCCAAAAGTCGCAAACGGCAGGAAGGGCGCGCACTATGCGCAATTGGTTGGACAGATTCATTACCCGCCATCCAGCGCCAGCGCAGATTGCATGCGGGAGTGTGGAGAACATCCTCGAACTACTCAGCATGATCCGATTCATCCTCAGGCCAGGCATCAACCTGCATGCTAACACAAGCGCCTGGCTCTGGGCATTACTGTGCAGGCTTGACTTGTCCGATGTGCGTGGATCTGAAGAGATGCACATCATCAGGGAACTGGCCTTCAGAGCTCTGTGGGTTCGCTGCGGCTTCACGGGCGAAAAGATTCCTGAGGTCGAGATCAAGGCCCGAGACTTTGCATTGGACAACATGGAAATCTTTGAGTGGCTGGGCATGCCGTTGAACAAGCCACCTACCAAGGCCACGCGCAGAAAGATTTTGGAGGCAGAAGTAAGTCGATGCACCGGAAAGCTAATTTTCCAGCGCTAACAAAGTCTTAGAAAGAAGATGAGCCACAAGTTCCAAAGGAGGACGGGAATGGTGCGAAGGTCGACGCTCAGCCACCGTCAGAGGACCAGTCGCAGTCGTACGATGTGGACGCCGAGCTCAAGGATTTGATCGCGGCCCGTGTCGAGGAGCTTCGCGACAAAGAAAAAGATCAGGATCCTGCCTCTGTCGACGCAGCGGACAAGAAAGAATCGGCCCCGGCTCAAGCGGAGACCAAGCCTGGCGCCGAAACGAACGCGACAGATGCAAACGTTGAGGATGAAAGCAAGCCCACAGTCAATACGCGCACGACTCTCGACATGATCCTGGTGGTGGTCAGCGAATTGTTTGGACAGAAAGACTTGACCAAGTACTGCGAGAATTGGGATTGGGACTTGTACCACTTGGCCGAACTCGCAGAAGATGGAGAGGGAGAAGAGGGAGAAATAGAAGATGACGACGAGGAGATGGGAGAGTAGGGAGGACCTCCTGAAAGCCGCCAAAGGCCTACCCCTGCTGCTTTACTTGGCTTGGAGTAATTATCGAGGGTCAAAAGCTGCTTGGTGATGCGAGGCCGGTAGCTGAACGGGACATGCGGACAAAGTTGAAGATCCCGCCTTTAATGAGAGCATCCGTAGGGACAAAGTCATCCTTGATAGCTCAAATCCAGACGATGGTCTGATTGTGACGGGGAGGATTGAAGTTCCCGAAAATCGATTTGGTGATTTTTGACGGATGCTGAATCGCAGCCTCTACTGATTCTAGCCCACAGCCAAACATTTTGCATCATTGAAGGCCACAAGTCTGCAGTGGAGCTTGAGATAGTCCTTGGAAGAGAGGTGACTCTAGGTATTATGGCCAATTCACTTCAATGCTCGAGAATGGAATTGCCAGTGCGATTGAATTGCTGCGTAACCAGTGCTCCGGCCAACAGTCTCAAAGTAAAAGGGTATCATAAGCCACAGGCTTGCTCTCCAAGAACCACATGTCGCCACTCCTGCACCTCTGCTCCCTTACTCGTATCCGAAAGTCTGCGGCGCCGCCATACTCATCCTCAACTGCCTCTCCCTCTGCTGTGCCTGCAGCGTCAACCGATCAACGGCATAGCTCAACCTCTCCTTCTTCTGCCGCAGCTGCTTGACCCTCAGCTCCTCCAGTGGCGCCAGTCCGCCCTCCTCAGCTCTCGACTTTCCTCTGGATTCGCCAAAGCCTCCTCGTTCACCGGCCCTGCTTGCACTTCGTGATGCGCCCGCGCTCTTGCGTCCACTGCTCCCCGCCGCCGCGTCGTCCGACGACAGGCGCCCTTGGTTGAGCTCGTACTTGGCGATGAGCGACTGCTCGCGGCGCTCCAGCTTGTCCAGGTGGTTTGACACGCGCGAGAGGAGGTTGTCGACTTCGGGGCGGATTTCGGAGAGCAGACTGCGCTGCGCGGCGTGCAGGTCGGGTTCGGAGATGAGTTCAAAGTGCTGTTGTCGAGCGTTAGTTTATCAATTCGAAGCTCTGGTGGAAGGTGGAGAGCCTTACGCGCGTCGTTTGTAGAACCTTGGAGAGGCGGGGCAGGTCGTTGACGCCGGAGTCGAGGATGGAGATGGATGAGTCGAGGAGCTGCATGCTGCTGCGCAAGGAGGAAACGCAACCCTCGAGTGCGTCGGCCATTTTAGCAGTGACTTGGATTTTGAGTATGCTCCAGTAGATCTTTTGAATGGGTCCGTTGGATTGCGAGAGCTTGTCGAAAACGCGTGTAGAGCTTCAAGTTTGGAGTTCCTGTTTACAAACAGCGATCGTCCCGCCCCGCTCCGCCCCGCCACATCTTGGCGCGGGCATGCTCCGCTCCGACTTCGAACGAACCTCATTGCCGAGTCGTAGCCGCAAGGAACGCGAAGCAAAAGCTCACCACCACCGCCCTCCATCACCCACCCGATCCCCCACGACAACCGGAACTCCGTCTTCACCTCGGTCAACATGTCTTTCCTCGGCAGGAAGTGGCCCACGCCCGTCGGTACGTGCTCCGCCTCGGAGGCAAGCAATCAAAGGAAAGAGGGTCGTGAGGAATTGCGCTGACGGTTTGAGTGTACAGCTAAGCCTATGACGCCTTTCTACGTCGCTGGTACGCATTGAACTTCCCCTGCAATGGATTCGAGGTTTCCGCGTCCGCCCAATTGGACGCAAAGGACGGACGCGAGAGATTGCAAGAGCTAGGACCGTGAGGAGCTAACTTGAGCCCTCCAGGCATCGTCATCCTCTACGGCATCAACGCCGGCGCCAACGCCTACCGCCAGTGTACGTAGCCCTCTCGATTTCTTCCCAATGTCTCTTGTCCATATGGCCCCGTCATACGCCACGCTTCGTCTCATACTCCGCCGACTCCGCTCTCCATTCGGCCTGCATTCCTCCAGCCCTCCCCGCATCCATACTCGCGCCGGCTCCTGGGGAGACAAAATCGCACATGTGGACTGCTTGACTGACCTGCCTGTCTCATAGCCGCCGAGTTCAAGGACGACCCGCGCAACGCCCAGTTCGCTGCCGCCGCCGCCAAGGCCAACGGCCACTAAACGCGCTCCTCGAGCTACGGATTGGAAACAGTGATATCAGCATGATAGAGGAGGGCAGCATGGGAGTGTAGATATCGGAGCTACCACTGCTAGCGAGCTTGCAATTGAGCTGTTCCGGAGACCTTTCGTGCAATGGTTGTCCCTGTGTCGGCATCCCATCCTTTGTGTTTGCTGATCGCGGAGAGGAGATGGTCGCCATCTTAGACGGTCTCCTACATACGTCAAGAAGGAAGTAGACTTCAGACTTTTGAAGCAGTGCTCATGACTCTGTTCTTTCCAAATCTTTCCAGTCCATCATTCACACCTAACATTGCGAATCCATGCCCCTCCCAGATCTCGTTATGAAACTTTGGCTCAAGACAGCACGTTGGGACGCTGCATGGCACCAAAAAAGCAGCCACAAGGAGCAATCTCGCCGAGCAATCCATCGGCGCAGCTCCCGCTGCTGTCCCATCAATCCAAGCAACAAGCACGCGGTCTACCATTCATCCAATTGAACGTCAGAAGAGATACGTATATGCCCATCTCTGCCGCCTCTAGCGCTTGCCATGATTGCCCCTCTCCGCCGCCTCCTTTCCCCTTCTCTCCCTGCCGTCTCTCCTCGGCTTTTCCAGCATGTCTTCAGTCAAGAAAAGAGACCAAAGACACGTGCGACTCCCGCCCGCAGGGAGCTCTGTTGATGCTGAAGGAAAGTCATCGTCAACGCATAGCTGCTTGACTGTCTCCTGTGCCATGCCTCTAGAAGCTCAAACGCCAGTCCTCCAGCTAGAAAACACCTGAACACAACCCATGTCCCAGCCCTCACCCTCTTCCCATTTACTTCTACCACAACCTTTCATCCGATGCCTTGCCCCAAAATAACCCCCATCCCCATCACCATCACCGCACAAAGAAGAGCGACGGAAGGTCTGCCCACACGCAACTAGATCCCTTGCCCCCCCCCCCCCCCCCCCCCCCCCCCTCTGGCCCACCGGTAAGCAAGTCAATCAAGCAAGCGGACGTAGGACATCCATGGCACCTCCTCCTGGCTCCCTCCAGCATGTCGTGCATCCAGCGCGCACGTGGGCATGGTTGGTGTGCCATCCATGCGATGGAGCTACTGCATGTGCATCTGGCGCGCCCGGCCGGCCACCCGCGTTCCAGGCCAACTAGTAGGTAGGTAGACGACTGACTTGCGTTGTGTTGTAGATTACCGGGTAGGTAAGTGGGTCGGGTCTGGGGTAATGTGGTACGTCGGGGTACCGACTGTGCAGCAATGGTGAATGATTGGGGTAGAGGTTGGGGTGATGGGTCGGTTTCTTTGGTGTTCGTTTGGTTGGGTTGGATTGGATTGGATACATAGGTAGGCATGGGGGAGAGGGAGGAGCAGGAATGACGTCGATGGAGCGTCGGGTGGCAGGTCTGGTGGTCGGTCATGCGAGGACCCCATGTGCGCCCGTACGTGCCTTAGCTGCAGTCCAGTACGGATACTCCTAGGTTTGTTGGTTGACGGACTACTACCTCCTCTGCGGGTTTTGGGCACGCTGTGAATATGACAGCAATGTTGCGATATGGGCGACTCCATAAATCTTGTGTGCCGCATTCGGTAATCATGTAGCGGGTGCAGAGAAAAAGGAGCATTATTATACGCATGTCAGCAGGCACGGATAGAGTAGTTGGGTCGCAAAAGAAACGTCAACTCCGAGGTAGTGCAGAGGCGCTTTCATGATCGCTCCCTGTGGAAATAGACACATCTTGATTCGGCAATTTGGTGCCATCCACCTCGGAATGTTTTGCTGCCTGAGACAGGACCGACCGGTCTTGAAGCTCGTACGGAGACACTTCGCTTACCGCACATGTCGCCCCCGGTGGTGCAAGGCGCGAGGAAGAGGCTGCGGGAACGAGATGGCGAGCTCGACGGCACGCCGATGGTGGAGGAGGGTGGGTCGGGTGACTTGTGAGGTGAGCGAGCGAGCGAGGCGGGGAAAGGCACTCCGCATCCAACAGACTCTCCACCGGTTTGCAAAGCGAATAATCGTGATGTCGTCGTGGTATTGCAGGATTTATGCTGCTGATGCTGCTGGATGCTGCGCGGCGAGGCGACTTGGAGACGGCGTACTGGCGCGTCGTGAGGAATCTATACATCTGGGACGTCGCCTAGATGCGGAGCGTGGCATGCTTGGTGCAGCAGGGCTGGGGCCGCGTGAGGCGTGGCTGCCGGGGAATGGACGGTGGGAGAGCGCCACCACGCAGGCCGTTTGACTGCTTGCTGCCATTCCATGGGTGGTCGAGATTCTCTCATAAGGGCTCAGGGCAAAGGGGCAGGGAGTGAGCGGGCGTGTTTGCTTTGTGTTTGCTGTTTGGCAGTTGGAGGTCACTTGTCAGTCTCGGGCTGTGGAGACGATCAAGGGTCCGGGGGTCCATCCGGTGCTCGTGTGGAGAAAAGAGCAATTTAGCTGGGCTGGACTGTGCAATGCCATCATCAGCACAAGACGAATGGTAGCCGCAGCAACGCCAGCATTTTTTTCATCGCCGGAGCAGATTCTGCGAGGTCGGCAGGGAGAATTGTGGGCGGGCTCGGTGGATAGCTTGCAAAAGGGGAAGGTCACGATGGCAGGCAGATGAGATGCGATGCGGCACAAACGGTCGACAGTGGTCGAGGGCTTGATGAGTGGTGTTGTTTGGAGCACGGCATGGGCGCCACGATGACCATCTACGGCCCGAAGGGGCTTGGGATGGGGCACGGCTGAGGCTCCGGGCGGCAGCATGAGGACTTGTTTGGGACATGTCGTTTTTTTGTGATATAATGGTACAGCTACGTCGGGCTGGCTACTTAAGTTACTGCTGTCCCCTAGCTGCTGTCCTGGAAACTAAAAGAGAGAGACGGCGCGTGGCTTCAGCTTTGAGACAGCCGCGCCGGACAACGAGAGACATGATGCGCTGCAAGCGAAGCGCTGACGCACAAGTGATCCAGGCCGTGGTTTGCATGCGATGGACTTTTGATATTGCCTGTTTGGATGCCCAGAGCCTGGTCGGGCGGCTGCCTGAGTTTTCTTAGGACCGGACGTCGCCCAAGGCGGCAATAGTTGAGTGCCTGACGGGGATAGCAATAAGATGTTTAGAGAGATTTGTTGATGGGAGATGGTTGGTTGAGTGAAGAGTTGACTTCATGTTACTTTGTATAGATCTTCGCAGAGGCAGCGCCTGGGCAGGTCGGCGGCTCCCAACACCACCAATGGCGAGTCCCAAGGGGCCAACGCCAACGCCTCGTTTGTTGGTTGCAGCAAGTAGCAAAGACTGCCGTGGATCTTAGGCGCCAAGACCCTCTGCCATCCCGTGCCACTGACCACTGTACAAGTGTGGGCAGGAAGGTGCGCCGCCTGCGCCTGCATCTGCGCCTGCACCTGCCGAGAAGGCTCCCTACTTCTACCTGTGTGAATCTACTTCTCCTCCGACCACCACAACCACCACACCTCTCCCCTCTTTGTGATCGCGACGGTCTTCTGCTGTTGCGATACTTCTTCTCCCAGGCTTCGACCACCACCGCCGCCCGGGCTCCTTTTGGTTTGTCCCTTTTTTTCTTCGCCGCCCGTCCCACCCCCTTTGCCACGGCCCCGCCCGCACACCCAAGCCCAACATCCAGCGTTGCCGCTCGTGTCGGGCTGCAGTCTCATCGCCCTTCTCCACCACGACAAGACGACGGGCGTAAGTGACTCCTCCCCACCCACGCAACACAAGCACCTACCTGCTCGACCACCACGCTTTCATTCCTTCGCTCCCGCGCGCCTGCCTCCCCTCTCTCTTTCCCACTCGAGGCCGACAAGTCACAACACCTCACGCACGCCCTTTACTGTACATCTCTCTCCGGTCCATTGCTCTAGCCAAGCCCCGGGCCCTTCTTTCTACTTTTTCTTTGTCGCGCTCTTCTGCCCGCTCCCGCTCAACTCTCCTCTCGCCCCTTTCAACTCTCTCCTCAACGTCCTCATTGTTGCGTCGGCCCTACGCACACCGCCTTGCTGCCAAAGCCTTGCTGACCGGCCTTCTCACCCGCGACAGTTTAATAACCCTACGCGTGTCCGCCACCCTCGACTCGTCTGCAACCCAGACCACCCTCCACCAAACCACCAACTCGATCCTTTTCTCCGACTGCTTCGCTCCTGCGTGCAGTCTCGACAACAATGACGACCATGGTATGTGGACTCAGCTTCGATTCGCCTGTGCCGCCGCACCCGCCTCAGCCTCATCCACCTCGCTCGGCCCCCTCCGCGTCTGCAAACAACACCCCAAGCTGACACATCTGGCAGGATTTGCGTGTCGGTAACAAGTACCGCATTGGCCGCAAGATCGGCAGCGGTTCGTTCGGTGACATCTATCTCGGTTCGTGCTCGCTTTCCGTTTCGGTCGCTCGAATTCCTTCTGACAGCTGCACCAGGCACCAACATTATCTCGGGCGAGGAAATTGCCATCAAGCTCGAGAGCGTCAAGGCCAAGCACCCCCAGCTCGAATATGAGGCTCGCGTCTACAAGTCCCTCGCCGGAGGCGTCGGTATCCCCTTCGTTCGCTGGTTCGGCACCGAATGCGACTACAACGCCATGGTCCTGGACCTACTCGGTCCCAGCTTGGAGGACCTCTTCAATTTTTGCAACCGCAAATTCTCGCTCAAGACGGTCCTGCTGCTGGCCGACCAGCTCATCTCCCGCATCGAGTACATCCACGCCAAGTCCTTCATCCACCGCGATATCAAGCCCGACAACTTCCTGATGGGCATCGGCAAGCGGGGTAACCAGGTCAACGTCATCGACTTTGGTCTGGCCAAGAAGTACCGGGACCCGAAGACGCACTTCCACATCCCGTACAGAGAGAACAAGAACTTGACCGGAACTGCCCGTTATGCGTCGATCAACACCCACCTGGGTGTCGAGCAGTCTCGCCGCGACGACATGGAGTCGCTCGGCTACGTCATGCTGTACTTCTGCCGTGGCTCCCTCCCCTGGCAGGGACTCAAGGCTGCCACCAAGAAGCAAAAGTACGACCGCATCATGGAGAAGAAGATGACCACTCCCACCGAGGTCCTCTGCCGTGGCTTCCCCAACGAGTTCGCCATCTACCTCAACTACACGCGCTCGCTTCGCTTCGACGACAAGCCCGACTACTCCTACCTCCGCAAGATCTTCCGTGACCTCTTCGTTCGCGAGGGTTTCCAGTACGACTACGTCTTCGACTGGACCGTCTACAAGTACCAGAAGAACGCTCAGGCCATCGCTCAGGCTGCCAACAACCAGGCTGCGCCCGAGGACGAGGACAAGACTCGTGGTCGTCACGTCACCGGCACCGCCGCGGCTACTGGCAACCAGACGGCTGCTGGTGGCACTGTCACGGACAAGCGCCGTGGCCCGGTCAACCCGCGCGAAGGAGGTACCGGAATGTGAGTGCTCAGACATTGTCCATCCTTGTAAGGGCTCTTTCCTCTGCGGCTTTAGTGCGAAGACGCTTGGCGCGGGGGGTGTTTCGGTACGTTACTAACGCCCGTGTCCAACCGCAGGCAATTGCGTTCCTCTAAGCGTGGTGGTGCCGACCAGTACCAGTCGGGCTACTGATGAATGAACGAAACGGCCCTAGCTTGGCATACAACTCTCATCTCATATTGTGGCACAGTCGGAAGGCACGCAGTCCGATGGCCTCGTCAACATCGGGAAACGCGGCCTCGCCGTCCGCTCGACTCCGACATCAATGGACGGCACAGACTCTCTGCTCACTCTCAGCTCACGTCATGTTTTGTCGGTTTGCAACAATTAGACCGATCATCGGTTCTGGTGGAGGTTTCGGCCTTGCCATTATATCCGGCAGAGGACTCGGTCAACACCAGTGCTCCAACGGTCTTTCGGTTGATTTGCCTGCGTCATTCTACGCGCTGGCCTCGAAGGCGGTTCATGGGTGTTGGCCGAGGTTCCATCACGGTCCGCATCTGACATGAAATCGGGTTGCTTTTGACTGCAACACCGATCGACAGTCTTCCATGGACACAAGCGACCAAGGTGGCGGGGACACGACTGCAATGGGATTACCAGATTGATTGTTTTGTCTGCTTCCGGCTCATCTAATTTCCCCTTACCCGGTTTCCTTTTCCTCCTGTTTTTGCTTTTTCTCCTTTTATTGCTTTTGTCTTGTTAGGGTTTTCCTTCGCCTCCGCTCGCGTGCATCACTTCCGGCACAGTGTCTGCTTCTGGGGAGGTTTTGCGTTTTATCAGGGGACGATTCCAGACAAAACAAATTGCAAACAAGTGCCCGGCCGCGGCTTCGGAACGGGGTTAGCACTGGGTACGGGGATGGAGAGCGGGACGCTTTGAAGCAGTGGCGGCGAGGAGTAGAAGTGAAGACACTCCTTCGAGGTTGGAGCTCTGCACAGTCACTGTGAGCTTGGCGGGCTGCTTGGGAAGATGGGCGGTGCATGGACGACGGAGGTGCTCTTTTATAGTTGCGTAATCAGGTGCAACTCGACTCTCCTTAACTGCTGCCCTGTATTGTGAATGTGAATTCTCAATCAATCATGTACTGATACAATAAACAATGCCACAAGAACCGTGAACTAAAGGACCTGAACACAGTGCTCGTCCCTGCCAAGGTGGTGAGTCGAGGTGTTGAGGGTCCAGTGGTGGAGATGCCTGAGTCAGGCTTGTTGCCGGGATCTGCGTCTTCGGCATGCGCTACGCAAATATCAAAGCGCTGATTTGCCGCCCAGCTCCAAGAAATTCGCAGCCATCGCGCGCAATATTTCGACCACAACTCCCAATCGACAAATACGCAAATCGGTCTTGGAAGCGTGCCCGCTGCTAGCTGGAGCGCTCGCATCTGGACGAGTAGCCGCCCTACATCATGCTCACAACGCGGCCACTCCAATCTTCAGTGTGCAGAGCATGCCGCTCGAAGCTGCGGGCAAATGCCACGACCGTTCTCGACACCAGTAGCCGCTCTTTGTCAACCTCCAATGCCCCAAGACTTGCGAAACGCATACGATTGACTCCCACGCCGACGCATTCACACCGCGCTTTTTCCACGACGCCAGCAAGACAGCAAAATCCCTCGAGCAATCGCCACGAGAAGGCAACGGACGAAGAATCAGGACGCTACCAAGAAGAACCTCTCGATGGAGAAGAGTTTGACGAGGTTCCGATTACGGTCGAGCAGGCCGCACGATCTGCGAAACAAATCTTTGGCGACGTCCTGCCAGAAGGGCTTCTGAATGAAGAGGAGTACCGCTTCTACAGGCGGCTATACGGCGAGCCCATTCGCATAATATCTGCGGCAGAATACTTTGCGGAGAAAGAGGCAGAAGAATTCGAACGGGCGGCCAGGGCTGCAGAGGCCTCAAAGGACAAACTGTACAAGGAGGACGCTTCTGGAGACCTGCAAGAAGTCGACTACTATGCAAATGCACCGGATGGAGGCAGAGTGATTGAAGAAGGCGAGGTCTTGGAGGACGACAATGCTGAGCCAGAAGAGGACGTTGAGGATTTGGAAGAGGGCATGGAAGAGCTGGACCTCGAGGACGACGAGGCGGGGGTCTCCGGAGAACACATCAGAGCACATCCATATACTTACCTTGGACGCTTCGCCACCTCTCCTTCAACGATACAATTGCCAAAAGCCGAATTCGTGGACCCAGTCAAAGACATTCTCTCGTCATCAAATAACAAGCATTTGCGGCAAACCGCCGAGCGTCTGTTTGGTGGTCACAGATTACCACACTCGACTTCTACGCCACGGCCGCGCGGAGGAGAGCTCGTGCAAAAGCCAATTCCACTAGAAGCATCCATGGCTAGGATGGCCCCAATGGAGAGCGATTCGTTCCTGGCGGCCATTATGCCCGGAGCCTATGCGTCTGCCATGAGCGTGATGATCGAAGTCCGCAAGCGTCTTGGGAGTGCGTGGTTGGAGGGCCTTTTGCAAAAGCCAGGCGGCCCCCTGATCCTGGATGCTAGCTCCGGAGGCGCCAGTGTCGTTGCCTGGCGGGAGGTGTTGAAGGCCGAATGGGCACGCATGAAAGAAGACGGCACTGTTGCGGACGCTCGCGCTCAGCCTCCTCTCGGGAAAGCCTCCGTCATTTCAGGCTCGGACACGCTGCGTAAACGCGCCTCTCGCTTCCTCGATGATACGACATTCTTGCCTCGTCTTCCGGAAGCCATACTGTCAGGGGAAGAAATCGGGCCCCAGCATCGAAAGGTTTACGACATCATTGTCGCTCCGCATCTACTTTGGGGAATTGAAGAAGACTACATGCGCAAGAACACTGTCCAGAAACTTTGGTCGCTACTCAACCCCAAGGGTGGCGTCTTGATCATTCTTGAGAAGGGCATCCCCCGCGGCTTCGAGGTTGTCGCTGGTGCCCGCGATTTCATATTGAAAAGGCTCATGTCATCCCCCGGTTCAACTCATACCTCACCTGCACTAGACGACCTGCTTGGTGAACCGATTGAAAAGGACAAGGGCATGATTGTTGCTCCGTGTACCAATCACCTGGGCTGCCCCATGTACAAGGTCCCTGGCATTAGCCGGAACCGAAAGGACTTTTGCTATTTCAAGCAGCGGTTCATCCGCCCTGGCTACCTTCAAAATCTGATTGGAGCCAAGGATCGGAATCATGAGGACGTGCAGTTCAGCTACTTGGCCGTCATGAAGGGTCAGGATTTGCGTGCATCTGAGGGTTTCATGCTGGAGAACGATGCCACAGACGCCGCCTTTGTCGGACACGGAGACCGCAACCGCAATCCATTTGAAGCTGAGGAGCTGGCCGAAGCCGCTGCCCAAGAGGAATTGATCGCTAAACTCGAAGGGAGAACAGGGCCTACTGAGCAGGATGGCGAGGCGGCTTCGCCACAAGAGAGCGCAGCCAACAGCACAGCAGGGCAAGAAGCGGCGTCAGCAGATCTCCAACTCCAATCAACCACGCCCTCCGAAGTCCAACACAGCACGCTCGCCCCCAACCTCCTCACGCTCACGCTCCCGCGCGCCATCCTGCCGCCGCTCAAACGCCGCGGCCATGTCCTGCTCGACCTGTGCACGCCGGCCGGCAACCTCGAGCGCTGGACGGTGCCACGCAGCTACGGGCGGCAGGCCTACCGCGACGCGCGCAAGTCGCGGTGGGGCGACCTGTGGGCTCTAGGCGCCGCAACACGCGTGCCACGCAGCGTGCGTCTCGGCAACAAGGAGCCCCCGTTGTCACTGCAGGCGCTCAAGGTCAAGGCGGGCACGAACCAGGGCAGGCTGAGCAAGCAGGACAAGAAGAAGCTCAAGGCGATTAGAGGCAAGCATGATAAGAAGGGCAAGATCTCGAGGAGCATGACAAGGACTACGAAGACGGACGCGGAGCTCTTGGAGGAGGTCTTTGGGTAGGCTGGAGTGACCATCATCACCTTGCCTCTGGCGGTTGCTGTATAGATACATGCGGTGTTTGTGGATGTAGATGCCTCTCCCCTTTACCCGAGACCAAGTCTCCTCTCTCAACCTAAAGCCAATCCAAAAATCTCGACTTGCCTATCTTCTCCCCCCTTGGAAAATATTCCAAGCATCGCTCCAACAAAGACGATGGTCTACTCTTTTCCCCACCCCTTGCCCCAGCTTTGTCTAGCGTTCTTTGAGCTTAAGAACCACAGCCTGTCTGATAGCGATCATCGCTCGCTTCTTTTTGGAAGACAGACATGCCCGTACCCGAACCCTCGGATACGCTGACGTACAGCAGAGGTCGCGATAAGCTTAGACGTAAGCTCGACGTAGTGCGCCACCACTACTTCGGACGACAAATGTCTTTGCGGTGTGAGACTTTGGTCGTCATCTTGTGCTGAGAGTGGCGAGCGTCCTCATTCTTCCCCGCTTTCTGTCGTAGACAATTCCGGTTGTCTCACTGTGACTGCAACTTTCACACCTCCATGCCCTTGACACCTGCCGCTTCAGAGCAAGTTCCTTGCATGACATGCTTTGCTTTTTTCCCCGTCCAGAACCCGAGAACGCCAATTGACTCCCGGTAAATGCGGGAATAGATGAAGCCCTCCCAACGCCATCCACTCCATTGCACGGTGGAGGGTGAAGTTTTTACAATGTCTTCAAGACCTTGGCCACAACCTCGTGCTGGCCGTCGACACCCAAGCCCTCGCGATCCGCCTCTTGTAATGCCCTGCCCACAGCCAAGATGACCTTGACACCCTCGTCGCTGTCAACCCACACGCGGCCATTCCGGCCCACAGCGACCTCGAACCTGACGCGCTCGGCCAACGCCTCCAGCACGACGACCCTGCCAGGACCGCCCTCCTCGCCATCCTTTTTCCCCGCGGGCATCAGCAGCCGGCGCGCCATGCCCGCGCTCACGTCAAACACCATGCCGCCCTTGAGCGGGCCCAGGCCGTCGGCCTTGCCCGTCGTCGCGCTCAGGCATTCGAGCTCGGGGTCCATGTGCTTGGAGGCGGCGGCGACGCGGGCGTAGACGATGGCGCCGGACGCGAGAATGGGGCGCGTCTTCTTGGTTGCGTTTTCGAAGGCGAGGTGCGGCAGCGTCGCGAACGGCGTGTGCGGGGAGAGGGCGCAGTGGTAGGAGTCGGTGCTCGAGTGGTGCACTTGGGCGATGACGAGGTCGTTGGTGTGGGGGATGTACTGTGGACGGCAGATTAGACGAGGTTCTTTTGGTGTAGCAGAATTTGGGGTCTCGGAGCTTACGCGACCGCTGTTGTATTCGACCCAAATGCCATTCTTCCTGTTGTCGACATTGAGCGTGCCCGCAACGGTCGAGGTGATGGTCGACGGCGGCGTGTGTCGCAGCCCTGGGCCGAGTCTGAGGGGCTTTTCCGGATTCTTGGACGTCGGCAGCAGAGACTCGGGAATCTCCTCTCCCGGAAGAACAACTTGGACCGCCATCTTCAGAGCCAATCTGCGGTTTGTTGTAGGAGGTAACTTTTTCGATTGGCGCGCGGAGCAGTTATGATGTAGTTTATCCGGCGTTCAACCGGCTGTTGCGGCCAAAAAATCGATCAACGACTTTCTCAGTTCTCCACCACCTTTACTCGACCTCGCCGTCCCTCCCCCTCTTCCCGCCCCGTGTCGAGTTGGATTCCTTTCGATCGACGAGTTCCGAACATACAATCGTTTCCGAAAAATCTTTCAAAATGAGCGCCGAAGAGAGCGGTCCCTCCAGGGTTGTCATTGGTATCTCCTTTGGCAACTCCTACAGCTCCATTGCCAGCGTCAGCCCTGTACGTATCTGTGGTTGACATGGAAATAATTTGGGACGATTTCTGACTCTTTGCAGGAGGGCAAGGCTCAGGTCATCGCCAACGAGGAAGGAGGTAAGTCTAAGGAAGTCCCAGAACAACACGACCAGCGGCCGGCGCAAAGAACGCCCAGCTAATCCAACCTCCTCCAGACCGTCAAATCCCTACCATCCTCTCCTACGTTGCTGGTGAAGAGTTCCACGGCACCCAGGCCAAGGCGCAGTTGATTCGCAACCCTAAGAACACCGTCGCCTACTTCAGAGACTTCCTCGGCCAAGAGTACGGCGCCGTTTCGACTTCTTTCAGGCCGAAGAAGCTAACATGCTTGACAGCTTCAAGTCGATAGATCCCACCCACAGCCACCAGTCGGCACACCCCAAGGAGCATGAATCCACAATCGCTTTCTCGATCAAGGACACCGAGGAGGACCAGGAGAACACCCGCACCATTTCCGAGATGACGACCAGGCACCTGCGCAGGTTGAAGAACTCTGCTTCCGACTACCTCGGAAAGACTGTTACCGCCGCCGTTGTCACCGTCCCCACCAACTTTGGCGAGGCCCAGAAGGAGGCTCTGGCCAAGGCCGCAAAGGACGCCGAGCTTGAGATTCTGCAGTTCATCAACGAGCCCACCTCTGCCCTTCTGGCCTACGACGCCAGGCCCGAGGCCAAGGTTGAGGACAAGGTCGTGGTTGTTGCGGACATTGGTGGCACTCGCTCCGATGTTGCCGTGATTGCTTCAAGAGGAGGCATGTACAGCATTCTGGCTACCGTCCACGACTACGAGACCGCCGGCGCGCAGCTCGACCAGGTCCTGATGGACTTCTTCGCCAAGGAGTTTATCAAGAAGCACAAGGCGGACCCCCGCACGAACGAGCGTGGTCTCGCAAAGCTCAAGATGGAGTCTGAGGCCGTCAAGAAGGCGCTTAGCATCGGCCAGAGCGCCAACTTCAGCGTCGAGAGCTTGACTGACGGCATTGACTTCACTGCCACCGTCAACCGCTCCCGCTACGAGCTGCTTGCCAACAAGCAATTCGCCAGCCTTACCCGTCTGGTGACGCAGGCCGTCGAGAAGGCCCAGCTCGACGTTCTTGACATTGACGAGGTCATCCTCTCTGGTGGCACCTCGCACACCCCCAAGCTCGCCCGCAACATCCAGCTTGCCTTCCCCGAGAGCACTCTCGTCCTTGCCCCCGCGACCTCCACCGCCGCCATCAACCCCTCGGAGCTGGCCGCCCGTGGCGCTGCCATCCAGGCGTCGCTCATCCAGGAGTTTGACTCGGAGGACATTGAGCAGAGCACCCACCCTATGGTCACTCTCACCCCCCACACCAGCAAGGCCATTGGCGTCCTCTGCATCTCCGAGAACGCCGAGCACGGCCGTTTCAGCCCTCTCGTCGAGGCCGAAACCCCCGTCCCCATCCGCAAGACTGCCGTCATCGCCACGCCCCGCGAGGGCGGCGACGTGCTGGTCAAGATCTGCGAGGGCCTGCGCGAGATCAAGGTGGAGAAGCCGGAGCCCAAGCCCAAGGAGAACGGCGCCGACAAGGACGAGGACGACTCGGACTTTGACGACAGCGACGACGAGCCCGAGGAGATCCGCAGCAAGGTGTGGAAGGCGGGCAGCCCGCTCGCCGAGGCGGCGCTCAAGGGCGTCGCCAAGGGCTCCAAGGTCGAGGTGCAGCTCAACATTGGCGCCGACCTGGCCGTCAACGTCGTCATCCGCGAGGTTGGCGGCAAGGGCGGCATCAGGGGCTCCATTGAGAAGCCCGCCGTTGCCGAGAACGGCAGCGCATAAGCGCTTTGATCGTTGGAGAGAGGTAAAAGGTGGAGCAAGCGTCGTTTGGGTGGAACGTCTTTCACGTGCGTGGCATTGGAGCGGCATTCTGAACGGTTGTCAGTGTGGAAATGAGCATCATGCGTGGGGGAGAGAGGAAGAGCAAGAAGAAGAAGTGGTAGACGAAGAAGAAAAGACAAGGTGAGATGGTCAAGACAAGCAAGACACAACAGACAGGATAGCTTGGTTGGTCAACACACAAATGTATGAGAACTGGCGTTCTAGCGGGGGTTTTTTAGAGATCTGGATGGAAAGAGATATTGCGGACGATCAGTCACTTGTTTTTTTCCCGTTGTTTCCTTCTCATTTCGTAGTGGCAGAGACTGCATCGGTGCTACTGATAGATCATTGGGTTCAAGAAAATCATTTGCACTGAAAAATCATTTGCACTGCTCTCTATCATGTTGTCTGCCATGTGTGACGCTTTCCTTCTTCGTACCGGTAAATGAAATACGACAGAGCTATGCAGAATACCAAGTGAGGAGCGCGCGCGCACACAAGGAGCATTCATACCCCAGTGCGGCCGGACATGGAAGTTTGACGACACTACTAGGCGGAGAAGCGCGCGCTCAGGGAGCATTTATACACAGCGACGGCCAAACTTCCTCTGATCCGCCAAACCACCAAGTCCAGCAAGCAGCACCAGCCCACTTCCACGTAACCCACCCGCACCGCATACATATATAACCCCAAACCCCCAGAACCCAATCGTGGGGCGGAGGTCGTCTCCCGAGCCGACTCGACTAGCAGCGCGTCAAGGTCCACCAACGCGCTGCTGATCAAGTCGGCTCGGGAGACGACCTCCGACCCATTTCTTTTTCTCTTTGACGCACTGCCGGATTGGGAAGAGAGTGGGCGAGCGGGAGACCGGTGTTCGAAGCTGTTAGGATGCAGGTGGTTGATGGGTTGTTCTTTTTAGAAGGTGGAGAGTGCTCTCTTATTTAGACGTGCTCTCTTATTTAGAAAAGGGTTACAGGGAGCATTCAAGCGCGTGCATCTGAGAGGACGGGGACTTGGCAGCATAGATGGGTTAAATCTCTTTCGTCATCTGCTGCTGCCTGGTGACCAAGATTGTGAGCTCGCGTAGGAAGGGGTGTTTTTCGCGTATATAGCCCCAAACCCCTAGAACCCAATTATCGGTTGGACGTTGTGACCCGAGCCGACTTGACTACTGGCGCGTTGGTGGAGCTTCTACGCGCCGGTGGTCGAGTCGGCTCGGGTCACGACCTCCGACCGATTTCTTTTTCTCTTCAATGTACTGCCGGATTGGGAAAGGAGTTGAAGGGCGAGAGACCGGTGTTCGAAGCTGTTAGAGCGCGTGTAGTGATGGGGAGTTCTTTTTAGCTAGGTGGGCTGGGTTGGATGGGTGACTAGCGACGAAAGAAATTACCAACTCTGAGGCTTTTTGGTGCCAAGGGAGAGTGTGTGTGGAGACAGGGAGTCTTCATACTAGCGGTGCCTTGAAGATGGATAGTGTTTTCTTGCTTGGGGAAGAGTTGCAAGGAGCACGCAAGCACTTGCCCCTAGATTTATGATGAGTTGGGACCATGCCCAGATTAGATTTCTTTCGTGATCTGCCGTGACCTCTGCCTGTTGCCCAGATTGTGAACGTTCATTGCTTGGCATAGGATGGGAGTGTTATGGAACATATCGCACACATGTCTCAAACAGCACAAAAGGGGCAAGTAGAAGCCGGTGTTAGTTGGGAGCATTCAAATTCGAATGAAGTTAATCAGGTGTACTTTGTCAAAAGCCCTACAGCTGACCTCAACCCTTCCCCCAAGGCTTCACAAGGGACCTGCCCCAGACGAATCTAGCACACGTGCTCCGGCTCGCCGCCAGCGTCCTCGCGGGGTCCCAGGTCGGAGCGCAGCGTGCGGTTGAACAGCTCGAGCAGCATCTGGAAGCAGATGCCGGAGATGGCGGGGTCGTAGCGGCCCTTGGAGAGCTCGTCGCGGATGAAGGCGTCTGGGAGAGGGGGAGGCGTTAGTGGGTGGATCGAGGAGAAAGGGGGAATTAGTTGCGAAGCAGGGGGCTTACGCTGCGCCCACTCGGGCTCGTAGAAGCTGAACTTGACACCTGCGTCGTGCATCGTCTGGCGTATCAGGTCGCGGCCGGCGGGCGGGACGTGAGTGTCCTTCTTGCCGAAGATCTAGGTGGGTTGGTGGATCAGTCTTCTGCGGGGGAAAAGGAAGGAACGATGTGAGAAGGAGGCATGCACGCTCTTTCCTAATGTCATGGCTGGACACTCACCATGACCAACTCGCCCTTGATATCCTTGACCCTCTTCAACGAATCATCATTCTTGCCCTTACCCAAGCTATGGCTATGAATGTCCGTCGCAAAATAGCACACGGCAGCAGAGACACGGCTGTCAAGGGCACAGCGGTAGGCCAAGTGGCCACCCAGGCACATGCCCGTAGCGCCAACACGGCCGTTGCACTGAGGATGCGACAATAGGAGAGATACAGACAACTCGGCGTCCTCGTCGTACGCCGAAACCTCCTTTTCGATCTTCCATGCGTTGCCCGCGTCCGTTCCGGGTCCGTCGTAGGCCAAAGGCGCGGGTCCCGTGAACTCGTGGTAGGAGGAGGGTGCGGCGACGATGAAGCCGTGCGAGGCGATCTGGCGCGCGAAGCGTTGGACGGGGCCCGTCACTGGTGGAGTTGCTGGGTCAGAGGGGGCTGGGGTTTTGATGTGTGGAGGGGGTGTGCGTGGGTGGCAGAATGCGATGAAGGGCGCATTTCGAGCATGGAAGGAGAAAATTCGACGGCCAATCTTGCTTGTTGGCCATATTCGTCCCGAGAGAATGCTGTGTGGACCTCCTCTTCAATGAAAATGGCAAAGACAGAATTGAGACGAGACAAAAAAGACAGAAGCATGCGGACAACGAAACACCATCCAGACGATATGGAGAAAGCCTTTACCTTGGTAAATCTCACTGAAGACAACAACACCAGGAAACTTTGCCTTTGGGTAGCCAGGAACGACGGGCTTGAAGAGGAAGACGCCTACAAAAATACTCAGCACGTTTGATCTCGCTTGAGGTCACGGTCTAGTGGGAGGCGGGGCATACGCATGTCACCACCGGCCTTGGTGGGCACATCCTGGTGACTTTCTTCAATGAGCATCTTGAAGTGCGGTTGATGTGTTGCTGATATGCTGATTGTTTTTTCCTTGATTGAGTTGTTGGTGGAGGTTGGGTTTGGTCGTTGGAGCAGCGTCATTTATTTGGCCCGACGTCCACCGAAGCCGGTGGCAACGACTTTTCGCTGCCCGCATCGTCATCGGCCAGCGTCAGTTCATCTTTCATGAGGGCATTGATTTTGTTTCATGATTTAGTTGATGAATGTAGGCTTTTACCTCGCATTCGAAGGTGATTGTAACATTTCAAGTTTCCCCATCATTTTTGGTTGTCGTGCTACATTTGATATATTTTCTGTGTGTTAATGCACGAGTCGCTCTGTCTAAAAACTGCATTCAATATCAAACGATTTCCATGCACTCCAAAGGCCCCAAACTGAAACTTACAAGGAGCTGCGGCAGAGACTCTGTAAAAATCCAATTTTTCAAAAGGAGCATGCCAATAGGATTCAACTCCTGAAGGCCAAAAGATTCGTTAGTATCTAAGCTCCGTGAGAAAGCATCGCATAGAGCATGGCGAATAAAGATGTCGTAAAAAAATCACGAAAAAGGCCTCATCAGGCAATCTAGGAGACGGATTCGTCAAGTCGCGCGACCAGAGCTCGTTTTCCTGGTACTCCAGCTCATTCGGCCCAGGGACACCATCCAATTCGACCCGACCAGCGGAGCAACGGCATGGAAAGGGTCCAACCGGAGAGACCGATGCGTGGCAGCAAAGATTGAAGCAGACAACGATGACTATTCTCTGTGACTTTACACAAAGGACTTGGTGAACTCTAGCATCAATATTGTAAAGGCGACGCTTGAATGCACACTGGACACGTACGTCATGATATGGAAATTCTCTGCCTTCTCTTGGTCGAGCTCCTCTGAGCCTTCGGGCCAACGAGATATGACGACCGAACGTGACACAATGTATCCAATTGGGCATTGCCGAAGTTCTAGATTGCAACATCAAACACCGCAGAAAAGCGTATTGAGAATGAAACCACACTGCAGGCCAATGTGAACGCATTGGGCAGTCACAAGTCTGGAAACGAAAGGAACAAGGGAAATCAAAAGTTGATACTCCAGATAGTCTGGTGGCAGTGAGATAATGCAGGATCGACTCGCAAAGACCGAAGCATCATTGTCCAGTGTTACTTTACCAATTCGCAACGTATGCTGGAGTAAGGAGGTTGCTGGGTTGCTGAAGCAGCTGATCAGGAGCGGCAAGCTGGGGATTCTCGGCTGGAGCGAGTATTGTCATGTCAATGGAAGTCACTGGGCGCCGCTAGAAAGTGGTCTGCCTGGTGACAGCGGCCATAGTAGCACAGCGTTTCGAACAAGTTAGTCACATCGTCAAACTGGCTCGAGGCACCGGGAGTCCATGCAAAAGGGGCATCAAATATTTCCATGCGAGGATTAATTCGCCAATTGTCGTGGGGCTTTGCGCGAGGTAATTCGATCGTACGCGTGCGAACGTTTGGGGTGTGATTCGGTCAATCGATTCGCAATTGGCGTGCGGCTCAAAACGGATGGACGAGCAGTGACGGGTCGAACTGATCGTACCGTGGTTGAGGCTCCGAAATTCATTCAAGGGCAGGTCAAGACACACTCATGACAGATGCGGTGACCCCGAATCCGAGTTGAATTTGACCGTCGAAGGTGGTATCTCGCGCTCTCTAATTTTCCGTGAACAAAATCCTTGTCCGAGGGCTGCATGGTATTTTTGACGCGGAGGAGCAATTCCATTGGGGGCGAGGCAAGTTTCTCTGATCTCTGATCCCATCACATTGTGAGAATCAAGTAACCTCTGGACGTTTCCATAAAGCCCAGAAAAAAGGAAGAAGCATGCGACGAATGCCCGCCCAGAGAATGCTCCGATTTGTGAAGTTTAACCCTTTGTTCACAAATCCATCGCGCCTTTTGGTAGTTTCACCGACCTCGTCCCGCCTACGACACCATCATCCCGAAGACCGAAGAGGAGGAAATTTACGCCTTGGTCTGGCGCTTGGCGACACCAGACTGGAAACCGTTGGCGAAGCGGCGGGGGACGTTCTTCAGGTAGCGCATGCGGCCGGAACCGGTGGTGTGCCTTCTCTTGGCCTTCTCGCCCCAGTTGACTGCATCCACCTGGTCAGTGTTGTTCTCGAAAAAATTCCTGATTGCGAATGTTGTTCCGGATATTCGAAGGGTATCGGGGTCATCGGAGGGTGAACGTACAGCCACGGGTCTTGGCCGCAGGGTAGCCGCAAGAAGCGCAGGTGTGCTTCTGGATGTGGAGGGAGCGGCGACCTGGAATCATGGCCATGTCAGTCCTCGTCCTCGCTCCCACTCGCTCTTCTCCACCACCGAGCCTGTCTTCAATTCTTGAGGGAGCACTAACCGCAACGCCTGCAGAGCGTGTGCGTCTTGTTGTGGCGCTTGCCGAAGCTGGAGGTACCCTTCGCTGTTTAGGCCGTTAGTCTCGTGTGTTGCGGTCGTGGTGGTTGGCGCGCGGTTGCGGACGGCGACGTACTCATTTTGAATTAGGGACTGTGGAAAAGAGGGTCAGCAATTTCGACGGGAGCGATAAAGTAGCAGGGCTACTGACCGTTGGTCTTGGTTGTCGTAGCTTCGAGGTGTCGTCGGTGATGTCGTCGTCCCGGGCGGATCTCGAAAGGCGAAGATGCGATTTCGTCGCGGCGCTCGCTTAAGTGTGGTTCACGTGACGCGTGCCCGACCTTGCTCCCGCGACAACCACCAACCAACTGAACCCAATCAAACGTTTACTGTCGAAGCAGGTTTAAAAGAGGTTCTTGTATTGCGACGAAAGACTGTGTGGGCTATCACTTTTTGCGTTGATGCACATGCAGCGGAGCTCGTCGCTTGATTCAAAAATCTGTTTTAAGACATCCGTCGAGGTTGCAAAATGGTATTATGTCTCCGCCCCAGTAATGCGAAATGCAAGTATCTTCATGCTAGCAAAATAGTCCTCGAAAATCGAACTTGACACTTCATCCAAAACCAGGTCAAGCACGGCAGCAAGTCAGGTCCCCTTAAGCCTTCCCCACTCCGCTTTTAGATCCACGAATCCATCCTCTCCAATCACCTTGCCTCTGTCCCATTCTCTTCCCTCTCCTTTCTTTCTCCACCTGACGTCCTCTTCTGATTTCTCTTTGCCACTGGCCCACTTCTCTATCTCCTCGTCGGTAAACCCAGCAGCCTTGAGCCTCTCGGCACCTTGCTGCTTCCACTTTTGCCTATCACGGAGAGCTTCCAGGGCCATGTCCCAGTCGTCTTCCTCCTCCGAGTCAACACGAACATCTTGCGAAGGGTCGTAGTCTGCTGAAAAGTGCTTGTCCATGTTGTTGTTGAAGTTTGTGGCTCCTCGGCCTCGCGGTCGAGTCACTGGTTCAGCGGGTGGTGGAAGAGGACCCAGAATCTCCTCGAGGGGATCAGTATCCGACTCGTCGCAGTCATATCCTCGGGATGCATGACCGTCAGCTGGTGGAGCCTTGCTCCTCCTGTCGCCAGCTGTATGGTCTTCCCGGGTTGTTGAAGCCGATGGGGAGTGTCGCTTTCGATGTGAGCGGTGTCGGTCTCTGGATCTGTTTCGTGGCCTGTCGGACGAGGATGATCTTGATCGCCTCCTTTTACGTTCGCGAACCTCACGATGCTGCCTGCGGTCCTCTGGAACATCCCTATCCCGCCTTGAATGGTGTCGCCGCTCTCTGCTGCTACCGATCGATGTGCTTCGTTGCCTTTCTCGTCGCCTACGTTCGGTGCGGTGCCTTTCCCTCCTCCCATCTTCTGATACGCTTCTATCACGGTCCCGGTGGCTTCTTTGGTGGTGCCGTGAACGGCGCTCGTCGTGTCCGTCCTCGCTGTCCGACTCGCGGTGTTTGCGCCCTCCGCTACGATGATCGCGGTCTCTCGTGGACTCGTGCCTCGACCCATGAGAGCTTCTCTCGCTACCGTGTCGCCTCTTTGGACTCTTGACTTGGTGTGATTCCTCGTCACCACCATCTGTCCGCTGCCTCTTGGACGGCCGCTCTTCCCGTCCCTTTCTGCTCCTCTCCGCCTCCCTTAGATCTTTCCCCAATATTGACTTTGCATCTCGAGGTGCCCTCTTATTCTTAAGCGAGAGTAATCTTGCCTTGGCCTCAGCTTCCTCTTTGGCCAGCAGCGCTGCATTATGACTGTCCGTTTCTCGGAGGATGTTTCGTAAAAAGCGAGTGTTGGGTTTTGGAGCTTTGCCTGAAGGTCTTGAGCGTATTAGTATTTGTCAAGACGAAGGAGCATACTTAACACACCTCTTGGGTAGAACGGCCTCGAGACCTACAGTCGCGTATCGGCTGGAGCTCGCTTTCGCGTCTTGCTTTAGAAGCTCAGCGACATAGTCGTCGGTCGGGTCGTCGGTAGGCATTGCGCCGCAAGATCTTCAGCGACTTGACGCACCTCCACAACAAACGAAGTCGGAGGGAGGAATGCGCCTCGTTGTGTTAAGCAGAGAGAGGGCAGATGGTCGCAACGACCATCGACATGGAGGCACTCGGGGCAGGAGTTGAGCATGACGTGGGGGCGGAGAATCGCCGGAGGAAATCCCGGCGGCCATCTTCGTCCTCGGCGAAACCAAACCAAAGCAGTAAACAAAGCAGACAACACCGCAAGCGACATGGCAACCGCACCGGAAACAGCAATTCAGCGCCTCCACGAGCTGCAGAAGAATCAGAACATTTCGATCATCGAGTTGAGCAACGATTTTGGCCCGAAGCCATCCAGCGATGCGACAAAGCGCAACTCGACTGGGTCAGAAGCGTCCGCCGACGATGCGGATCACGCAACTTCGCCAGCGACTTTGCAGGCCGACTTGATCCACTACAAGGTATCTCGCTGTCATACAAAATCTGCACTCCAAGAGTTTAGCTAATTGTTGCAACAGGAACTCTTTTCCAAGCTCCGCTTCAGCTACGTCGAGCAAACCACCAAAGAGAAGTTTCTCACGGCCCTCACGACCGACCCGCCGGAGTTTGTAGAGCCGCAAGAAAACCTCGAATTGGAAGCGCAACTGGTCGAAGTCAAGGCAAGCCTCAAGGCGCAAAAGCTCCAAGTCGCGGAAACGCTCGCCCAGCTCGAGCGCCGCGGCCGCGAGCTCAGCCAACGTGAGTTTCTTCGCGTCAACCACCAAACAAGTGAGCTGAACATGCATCTAGGCTACGAATCCATACAGCTCCGCACGTCACAATTGTCCGCCCTCCCTGCCCAAATCGCCGACCTCGACGCCACCATCTCCTCCCTCCGCGCAAGCTCAGCTCCCGACCCCGCGAATCCCTCCCTCTCCTTACCGCTGCCCGAAACCCTCAAAGTATTGCAAGAGCGAGAAGCTGAGGCCGCCGCTCTGGATAAGCAGTTGGCATCGTTACAGGCGGCGGTTCCGCGCAAGACGCGCGAGCTGGAGCGGTTGGAGGCGGAGCTGAAGCCATTGGAGATGCAACGGAATGGAACGGTTGCGGCGGCGAGAGAGGCGCAGCGGCGGAGAGAAGAGGGCGAGGCGGGCATGGGCGATGACTTGGAGGAGAGGGGGAGGTGGTTGACGGCGGTGGAGCAGGGGATGAGGAGCATGTTGGAAGTGGAGAGGTGAGCAGCGGCTGACAATCTTGAAATTACCTTTGGGCGTTCATAGGACTAAGGAGGTTGGGATGGTGTGTTTCTGTTTTCAATGATACCATGGGTAGGCTGAGCCGGTCAACAAATTTTCAATCACAAGGTTATTACTACTTTGTCAGTGACTTCCGACACTGGAGCGATTGAAACGACGATAGCAGGTTGGGTGGAGCTGAAAGTTAAAGAGAACCTTCAAAAATGCTGGCCATGCTGGGCGCCAGAGTGACGCCAGTACCCATGTTTTGCGTAGTGCATAGGTATTACCACTGCTCGCACCAGGGGAAGTGGCTGGAAGGAGTAATCGCGGAAGCTGCAAAATCGAACGTCTGCATCTTCAAAACCCCAGCGAAAACCTCAAGCAAAACCTCAAGCAAAACCTGAGTAAAATACTCTCTAGACGTTTGACGATAAACAGCAGGGCGAAGCAGAATTCCCCCCCTTAACGTTGCGAACGTGAAGGGGTACCGGCAGGCTTGATTTAATGTTAAACGTCTAGATATTGATGAAAGCTCTACCAAACCCTAAGCCAAAACCTGAGCCAAAACCAGAAGAGAAACCTGAGCAGAAACCTGAGCAGAAAACCCGTGCGAAAAGCCAGAATCAGCACGTTCGATGATAAATAATGGAGGTCCGATTACCCTTTTCGGCATTGCCGACTTGACAGAAAACAGTGGGGGGGCCATCAACGCACCTGCTGGATGCCTTTGTTGTCCAAGTATCTCGCTGAAGAAAACCAATCAATCTCGAGGTGCAATCGCGTTCCCTTCGTTGCACACGCACTTGGCACGACAGATGAACCCCCATACATAAGACATTTTTACCAATGCCACGAACCTCTACCCGAATCGACAATTGCCGCACGATCACTCTCACGTCACCACTCACTCACTCAGCCCATGACCGTCTGCCACCCCTTCTCCAACATGACATCGACCCAAAACGTGTCGCCACCCCTCCTCCACACCTCCTCGACCAGCTCCATCATGCGCTCCAGCGGGCGGCGGGGGAGGCGCTTCGAAAACTCGCGCAGGCGCTCCATGACGAAGCGGCGCGCGTGCCGGACGGCCGCGGCGCCGGCGTCGAAGTCCCAGTAGTCGAGCGACGTGACGTGGCGCAGCTCCGAGGCGGCCGCCACCAGCAGGATCGGCTGCGTCGACATGGTGCCCGAGCTGCTGGGCAGCGACTCGAGCATCGACAGGATGTGTAGGGCTAGGCTGTTGAGGAAGCTGCGCGCGTCCGTCGCGCTGGTTTGCGAGGCCGTCGGCGGCGGCGCCGCGCTGCTGTGCGCGGTTGGGTGCCCGCTGATGCCGAGGGAGCTCTGCCAGGCGGTTGTGGCGGTGGCGAAGTCGTCGTGGTCGTCGAGTTCGTCGGTGGTTGCAAGGCGTTTGGCGGGTGTGTTGGAGTTGGAGTTGGAGTTTGTGGTTGATGCAGTCGTTGTCGGCGGTGGATGAGCTGCGCCCAACCGCTTGCGCAGCAGCGAGGGAAAGACGCGGTACAGCTCGAGCAGCCCGGCGCAGCGATACGCCTCGCCGATGGCGACGAAGTCTGCACGCGTGGTGTTGACGTCGCCGGGATCAATCAGGTCCTCGGTCGTCGGGAGCGAAGCGGAGAGCAAGTGGTCCTCGAGCACCGTGGCCCAAGCCAGATTGTCGGCGGCGGCTTTGGCGCGGCTGGTGCGGAACGACGACGCTGGCATCATGCCAAAGGTGGTCGACCTGTTGGCTCTGTCGCGCGACTTGGAGAGCCGCTCTTGCCGGATCAGCCGGCCCACTTCGGCGAAGATGGTTTGCACCTTGGGCGCGATACCAGTCCAGGGATGCGGGAGGAGCTTTCTGGCTTGCGCGGTTGGACTGTCACTGTTGCCGCCGAGGAAGGACGAGGCAAGACCCAGGGGTCCGATGTTGGACGAGGTGCATTCCGGCTCGACGAAGCCGATTAGCATTTCCCAGTATATCAATGCCTCCTCAAAGAACTGGTTCCGCCTGCGCAGCAGATTGTTTCCAGGAGGCACTGGAGCAATGAGGCGTGGATATATGAGCGCTCTCGCGGCTGAAAGATGGGAGAGACCCAAGTCACTAGAATCGTGCCATGAGGCTGATGGTCCCAAGAGCAACAGCGTGAGCAACGCCCTGTCACTGCTCTGGCACCCTGCAGTCACCAGCTGCATCTCGTCCTGGAGGCTCTGATACGCCTTGCGCTGCATTTCCAAGCCGGTAAAGATCATCTCTGGATAAAAGTTGGCCAGCTGAGCGGCTGCCATGGATTGGATGGCGTAATACACGGATTGACTGCTGTCCCATATCTGACCAACTGCGCTCCTGAAGGGATTCAGGGCTGAGTCGAATGCCGAGTACAGCGGACAGACGTTGCTGAAGTAATAGTTGACTAGCTTCATTGCCGGATCGACCAGTGAAGGACCAGGAGCGCTGTTTGCTCTCGTGTAGAAGCTTATCATTTCTTCTGGTTGGTCGTTGAAGTGCAAGGGCAATTCTTCCACGTCTCCTGGGTCATCGATGCCATCCGCGCCGGAACTTGGAGTCTGGAATCCCATCTCAGGGATGTCGAGATCAGTGAATCCAGCATCGAGGTCAATGTCCAACATTCCCGGAGTAGGCATATCGTTTGGCGCATCATCCGCGTGGGAATCTCCGCCATGCGAATCAGGCCCTCGGTCCACCTCCTGAATGCTTGTTTCTTCGTCACCACGACTCCGGGCCTCCCCAGGTCGATCTTTGGCGCCGTCAACTGGAGCCACGCACTCCACGACCCGCCTCAAGTGCATCCCAACGGCTTGGTTCCAACCGCTCGAAGCCGATCCCTCCTCTTCCACACTTTCAGCCTCCTCTCTCCGTCTCTTCATCCCAGCCGCCGCCCTCTGTGGTTGCTCTTCACTGCGATCGGCACGCTCGTTGGCATTTTCAGTCGACCCCTGCTCTCCATCTCCACCTCTTTCAGACCGATCCCTTCCTTCATCTGCGTCCTCCTTCCTCTTGGCCCTCGTCGTCAATGGCGTCGATCTCCCCGAGTCTCGTCGTCTGGCAGCCAGAGTCTGGCTCTGGACCTGGCTCCTGCCGGGCCGTTCGCCGGCCAGGTAGGACTGGTACTTGTCGCACCATTTGAGCAGCTTGCCGTAGCCGGGGCAGTCGATGTGGCGGGCGACGCAGTTGCGGCAGGAGGGCTTGGTCTCGTCGCATTTGAGCTGTTTGCTCGGAGAGAGCGCGAGTCAGAAAAGGGAGGGAATGAAGTTGTTAGGGGAAAGAATTGAGAAATGAAGACGGGCAAGCCGTCCAATGGAAATGAAAATAGAACTGCAGAATTCCGTAAAGGCAAACGGGATGAAATGAAAATGGCAAAAGCTCGTCCAGCAAGAATCGCCAAGATTACGTCGTGTACGCATCACACACGAGCTTACTTACCCTCTTGAGCTTACACCGCTGACACCCATTCTTGCTCTTTGGCCTCTTTCGCGGATTCTCCTTTCCGCCGCTACCACTGGGCGCCGTGGTCGATGATACATCGACAGCAGCAGCAGCCGCAGCGGAGGGAGGCTGAGCAGTGACTACACCCATCTTTGCCGCCTTGGCCGCCGTTCGCGCCATGGATGACTGATCGTCGGTCGTCAACACGACCACTCAGGTAGAGAGAGAGGGAGAGAGGTATGATGATGATGTGCTCGAGGAGGATAAGCGAGACGAAATGGGCCTTGATGAGATGGGACGACGCCGCAACGTGCGCGACGGACGGCTGACTGGCTAAACTCCCCCAGATCGATCGTCCAAAGTGGCCCTGGAAAGTAGGTACGATTCGCCGGTTCTCTCTTTTTCCGACGTGTAGTTGTGTAGGGCTCTTATCGGTCTTGTCCTAGCTCTTTCTGCGCCGAGTAGCTGTCCGTCTGTCGCTCGATGAACCAGAGAAGTGCCAGAGGGTTTGGCTGTTAGAAGGAAAAGAGCAGGAGGAAAAAAATTACAAGCGCTCGCCGGTATGATGGTGGTGGCTTCGCAGTCGGTGTGTGATCGCCCCGCGACGGTATCCGGCAAGTAGTACGCACGCAGGTCCAGTGGTCGTCAGGACCGTCGGCTAGGCCAAAGATGTGACAGTCAGGCAGCGTATTATTATCTACAGCGCGCCAACGACTGGCCAGCAGCGAGCGAAAAGAGCAGGGCCGGCCTGTCTGCCTGTCCGCCCGCGGGCCTCTGACCCTGACTCTTGCTGGATCTTGTTGCGTGGTTGACGGTACATGGAGCCAGCGGCAGGGCGCTGTGGTTCGTCATAGATAAGAGAGAGCACGCGCCGATGCGCTACTCCGCCCGGCCGGCCGTGTACCTGGCTCCACTCTCACTTTTCGCTCCCACACGAACCCCAGCCTTTCCTGACGTTTTGTTTTTTGAACCGTGGGCCAGATTTAAGTTCGGTGGAGACGGCCGATAAGGGATGGGTCCTGGACCATTGAATTTGGAGATGGAAAGGTCTAAGAATTTGGACATGTTCAACGAGATGGACCCTGACGACAGCAATGGAGCAATAATGCGGGGAAGCGAGCGAGCGAGCGAGCACTACCAGCAGTGCAGCACCGCTCAACCACCGCCACCAGACGGCGACTGGAAGCAGATGCTTTTACGTCATGGCATCGACGGTTAGCGGCGGACACTAGGCCACGCGACAAATGTCGTGTGCGGAGCCAACCAGGGTAAGCCAGAGCGAGTGATTGATTAATAGTACGAGATGTGTGGAGCAGAAAAAGAATGAGCAGACACGTCTCGAGGAAGGGCGGCAAGGCGAGATGGTGCATTCGACTCTGGATTACTTTTCAACCTCGGCCTACTCGTCAACTCTCTTTCTGCATACCCACCTACCTGATTGTGATGCTACCCAGATCCATTGGCTACCTAGTTCATACCCGCATACCCATCATTTTTTGTACAATACATACTGCTACATCTACAACACCACACATCCGCCTTCCACCTCTATCCTACAGTAACCCCCTGGATTGATGTTCATGTACAGCGCCAGCCAGTCAGTCATTACCTCGTTCCAAAAAGGGAATGAATGAAAGAAAGATCGCAATCCACATCCAGACGTCCGCGACCAAAATGATACGGAAAAAGGAAACCACAGCCAGCCGCCGCAATCTCAAAGCTTCCCATTACCTGGCTGCTCCGTCGACCTCTTACGCGCCGAGGTTGCTGTGTCTGGAAATGCAGTACCACCTCTTCGTTTTGCGTCCAATCGCCTGAGTCGCGTGGATCGGTCCAATCTGCGCGTCCCCTTTTACCACCATACATGAATGCGTACTTTCGCCTCTTCCTCTTCTCAAGACTACCTCAGCCTTCAGTAGCTCGATTTCTGCTCACCGCGACCTTCCTCGGCCACTCGACCGCGCACGGGCTTAGTTGCTCTTCTTCTCCTCTTCCGTCTCGACATACGGATGCTTGATGGTCAAGCACCAGATGTCGAGGTAATCGCAGATGGTCGTAATGACGTCGTACACGAAGCTGCCGTGGACGCCGACCGCCAGCCCGACGCACATGAAGACAAACGCAACCTGATAGACGCCGTCGCCGAGGGCGCTGGGCCAACCCAACTTGGCCAAGCCACCGAGGTAGATGCCGTCGAGATGCATCTTCAGGAGGGTGTTGCGAATGACAGGGCCCGCGGAGTCCACAACGGCGTAGAGAAGCGGCAGGATGAGGATGTTAGTGCGAGGGAAGGCCGACTTGGTCAGGTGCGCGGTGATCATGCGGCCGACGCTGAAGGCGTTGATGAGGCCGACGTAGAAGATGAAGGGTACCAAGTGCGCATTGAGGATGACGGGTTGCAGCCACAGGTAGGCGACGATGAGGACCCAGGCGGTGAAGAAAGGGAGCAGACCGAGGAGCGCGATGCGACTGCGCTGGCCACGCTCCCGCCGAGCAGCAATGACGTTCTGGGCGCTGTTGTGATGTTAGCTGGAATGTGGTTTGAGATACGGTGTGCGGTGGCAATGCAAGGGGGTTGCCGCTGCAGATACTGACCTCGAGACGGTGTTGAAGACGAGCATGATGGCGCCATACACCATGTACCACTCGGTCCATTCCATGTTGTAAACCAGCTCTGGCAGCCATTCGGGTCTGTTGATACCGAGCGTCGCCAGCATCCCCTGATGCCAGAAGCTGCCGCCGCCCAAGTAGCCGGTCAGGGCGTAGACGACGCAAAGGGTCAGGATGCCCTCGACTGGGCCGGACACAATTCCCAGGGTCAGCGTGTGCGTGTGATATTCGTCCCAAGTTTGCACGTAGAAGGTGAGAAGGCTGGCAAACAAAATCATGACCGTCTTCCAGCCCTGGCCGAGGTTCATGGCGGCCGCGAACAGGAGCACCTCGAGGCTGGTGTTGACGGCATCTACACCATGGTCGAAGAGCTCTCCCAAGGGTCCACTCTGCCTGGTCCGGCGCGCTTGCGTCCCGTCAACGGCGTCAAAAGTCTGGTACAGGAAAAGACCCAGCGCCCAGGAATAGTAGACCCACTGCGGGCAGTCGACGTCAAGACCGGGCGAGTACCAGAGCATGGTAAGGAAGTTGGCGACGACGAAGCCGAAGCCGGAAAGCGTGATGGCGTTTGGCGCCATGCTCATCGGAAACATTTTGATGACGACATTGGTGTAGAAAGGCTTCAAGATGTAGCGCGAGACCAGAGAGTGGTCAACGCCCGAGTACTTGTACTCTTTGAGCCGCGGGAGCTTGTCTTGCCGTATGTAGACCATCTTGAATGTGGATTTGCCGCCTTTTCTTCCTCGATCTTGCCCTCGCTCTTTTCTGTCCTGGAGATGTCTGGCCTTGACGTGGCGGGGTGGCGCGTGTGCGGTGAAGAAGGCAGTGCGCGTGTACTGGTAGCTCAAAGAAACTTCAACGTGGCTCGCTTTTTGTGTCGTAGCTGGCTGCGTAAACGAGTCGTCGCGGTCGTCAGGTCATTAAAGCGAGGTGAGAAGGGCGAGTGGGTGAGGAGAAGGAAAAGACGTTTCGGAGTGCATGGTTCTTGTTTCGACGAATTTCTTGATCGGACGCGTTCCATCGCCGTCATCGCTCGGGCCACGCGACTCGAAGACATGTGCGCTCCATGATAGGCTGCTGCTGCAAGACCCAACCCACGCCGCTACCAAAGCTTGACTTTTCGGCCACCAACTACTGAACTATTGTCAAACGGCACGGCTCGTACGCTTTTACAACGGGTGCTTTGCTGGCATCCTTTTAGCAACTATACAGCTCTGCATTGCCTCGGATGTGCGAGTACGAATTGATTTCTTCCATTTTCGTTTCTTCATCCTCGACCAGGAACCCTTCAGCTACCCTGAGTACCATACAAAAACCGTTTGAAAGTCCGCCTGCTCAAATGCCTTTGGCCACGCAGATTGACCACACTAGCAACGCGCGGAAAATGCACATCAGCCATCCTTTCTTCCCGTCCAATCCACCGTCCGAATCGAGTTTCGCTTGCAGAAGAAGTACAACTAGCAATCATCCGTCGTGAACCTCTAGCGCAAGCTGTCGAGTTATGCTACCGGGCTCCATGGCATGGGGATCATGATTCGGCTCTTCATGGTCTGAATCAACGGCACAGTCTTGTGGACCGTCTCGCCCCATCCCTCGACACTCCAGCTCTGCTCTCGGCGAATCTTGCGCTCTTCGAGGTTGGCAAACTGCCACAGGTGGTGCACCGTGTTGAGGTCTCCGATCTGAACGAACCATGCGCCCACGCCCTCCATGACCTCGCGCCGGGCCTTGAGTCCCTTTCGCCAGTGTGTCTCCCACTCGAGCAAGTTGCCAGGGTGCAGCGTGTACGAGCGGAGTTCAAAGATGCCACCCAAACGGCGGGGCGGAGTAGTCGGCCAGAATGAAAACTCCTGCATCAGCGACGATCGCTTCGTGTTGATGAGGGTCTTGAGTTTCCTGTCGAATTCGGGGAAATCGGGATGGAATTGGATCGAGTGGAGCGATTCATGGTAACCCTCGTAGCGCTGGTATTCCCAAATGTGGACTGTGTTTACTGCGAATCAGCATTTGATCTTGTTTTGGTAAACATGCGGGAAAAACTGACCGAAAGTGTCGCAATCTCCAACCTCTGTTCTCCAGCTGCCGACAAGATTGACCTTGTTCTCGGGCGATGCGGCCATGCGAGGGTACCACTTGCCGACGAGCTCGACGTACTCGTCCACCTTGTCGGGCTTGACCTCGTGGGTGACAATCGAGTGGACGTACTTGCCGCGAGCAAGCACCTGCGAGAAGCTCCTCTCCATGTCGCGGTCCAGGTTGCGGCCCTCGTGAGTGCCGTAGATGAGGGTGGAGAGCTTGCCCTTGGATTTGCCGCCATCTTGGGCCTCTTCGCGCTCCTTGGCTTCTCCTGCAAGCACAAAAGGAAGTGAGTGAACGGCTTTGGCGAGGGTTGAATCAGACGCAGCAGATGCAGAGGGACCAGACGCAGACACATGACCGGCGGCTGGGGATTGGGAAGGTAACCCACTCTCTTCTCTCTCGCGCCTCGCGGCCTGCTCCTTCAGCTGCTGTCGAAAGGCGCGCTGCCTCTCGTCAAACTTGGCGGCTCCATTGGGCTCGACGTCTGCGAGCGATGGAGAGCGCGAAGGTTGACGGTGGGCAGCGAGAGCGGTGAAGGAGCGCAGCGCTGAAGGCCCCGTCTGGGTGCGAAGAGCCGGTGCAATGCGGGGAATCATGGTGCAAGGTTATTGGAGGTGTAGGCGAAGAGTCGCGGATGAAGGAGGAGTGAGGGTGTAGGAGAAGTATAGGTAGATGGAAGTACAGTAAAGGCGAAGGAGTAGGAGGGATGACGTTGGCTGTGGATCGGCTCAGGCGAGTCGAAGGACCAAGAGCCTGTGCCGTCGCCTCAGGTCGCCGGGTGGTGCGAGGTGCGCGAGATGAATGGTGTGGATGCGGAGAGGGAGGGGGTGTGTGAGTGGGAGGGCGAGAGGGGAGCGTGGTAGCCAAGCGGGTGGGTGATGGGTGAATGCGTCTGCGTCTGGTAGTCGATGGAGGTACCTCTGCACTGTGCTGGCATTGGAGAGTGACATGAGACGGGAGGGTCGCTTTAAAGCTTTCCCCGCAAATTGTACGTCAGCAGCATGCACCAATCACCTCCAGATCTGCTGTTCTGTGTGAGCTGCCTCCACCGCCAATCCGTCGTCGTTGTCCCTGAATCCCTTTGTCCATTACCAGGTCAATCGCCACGCCTGTCATTGGCCTCTCTATACGCGTCGTTGTCAACGCCCCCAAGCCCAAGTCCAGACTCCCGCTGCTCCTCCACCCCCACAACTGAAGCACGGGAGCTTGGACTCCATCCCTGACACGACCCTGTCCTCTTACATCAGTATCCGACACTAGCCGCTACATCTGCATACCGCGATTTTTGTGGAAGCCATTAAGTACAGACACACGGAAGCTACTACTTCTCTTATTCCAGTCGTCATGTCTGGATGATTTTCATTGCTATGCTAGAAATTCGCACGAGCCTCCTGCCTATCTTGCCCCAGCCCATCTTCTCCACTACAGCTCCCCACATCTTTTCTGTGACGTCTCTCTCCACATGGCGTCACAATCACCTCAACAACGCCGTCGTACCTCCCGCTCTCTATTCTTCGCCTCCCACACTGCTCCCACACATAACCCAGAGAATTATGCTATATACAATCCTCCCAAAACCCATCCTTCTAACACCAAGGACCCTCATTTTTCCGGACCAAGCCTTGCCCGCCCGATCCCATAAGTCTTCGAATCATTCCCAAGTCGACGCCGCCGCTACTCCATCTTTTTCGTCGCTTGGGACTGCCATCTTTCGTCGTCAGTGGCTCGAAGCCGTTGTGATCCAGGGGTCTATGACCTGACCCGCTGGTAGAAGAGGATGTAGGCCACCTTGTCTTTGGCGCCCTTGTCTTGCATCGGCGTTCTCTTGCCGCCCGACGATGGTGTCGCCGTGCCATTGACAACACCCATCCACTTCTTACCAACTGCGCTTGAACTACCCGAGCCGTTGACTTGGCTCCATCCTCCTTCTGCCTGCGCCTCTTCCTCATCTTGGTCGAAGCCAGCCTGCTCGTAAATGTTCTTGGTTGCGCTTGTTTCGTGCTTGTGTTGTTCGAGGGCCTTTGCGAGTACGCGCGGGTCCTCCTCGCTGCCACCTTCAGCCACGTCTTCTGCGCGAATGCGGCGGAGGACCGTGTCGTCCATGCGAATCCACTCCCTGCCATCTTGACGGCGGACGTCGACGGTGTAGTGGCCACCACTAGCTGTCTTGCCGTGGTGGTAGACTACTCCCGTCAGACGATACTTGGGTTGGCCACCCTTGACGGCAAGACCAGGGCGCGAGTGCGGCGGGAAAACCTCCTTCGGAATCTCAAGGTCCAGCGGGTATCCGACCTTCTTCCAGATCTTCTGAGTGCCCCCTGTGTTGTCGTACTGGAAACGCTTGAGATGCAGAATGAGGACCGGTGGTAGCGACTCGATGAAAACTTGCTTTGTTGCCGATGTGCCGGGACCACGCGGGGAGTTGAAGTCGCCTTGGAGAGTCTCGGGCCGAGTGAGGCCCCTCAGTGCGTCAACAATGTTGTTTACGTTAGGTGCCCCAATGTCAAGCTGGAGGGGTTGATAAGGTTCGAGCGTGACCGAGGGCTTCAGACCAGGGACACGAAGTTCCGAGCGAAGCTTGCCCCCGAACAGCTTGGTGATGGGAGTTTCGAAATCCACCATGCCAGACGACCTGGTGATTGCTGCCTTTTGCTTTGGGCCGACTTCCATCCAGCCGTCGACCGTGTTTTCTGTCGCTGGTGACTGGGCTGTGGCTTCACTGCCAGATTTGGCATCCGACGAAGCCTTCTTCATCATGTGTACGCATTCGTCGTGAAGACCCGCCAGAAGGAAACCCAAAAACTCCTCAGCATCCTGCTGATGTCCGCGCTATAACCAGTTAACAATTGCTCCGTTCTTCAGGGACGGACGGCTTACCCTCATGGATGAAAATCGAGGAAGACTTTTGATAACGTCGTAAACAAACTCGGGAGTGAATGCATCGCCGTACTGCTCCAGCTCCATGTCCTTGAGCCGGAGTTTCAGTTGCTCTTGTGAAACAGCAGAATCAATTATGGGAAATTCTTGCATGAACAGGATCCTGAATTTTTGTCAGCAAAGCATTCCTCGGCATGTTCCTTTGTAGCTTTTCAAAACTCACATGGCGTCAAGCAAAGGAGTCTCGCTTTTAAAGCTGTACGCTGCACGCTTGCCAACCAGATCGAGGAACTCGTAAAACGGGGTACAGAAAACAAGTGTTTGAAGAATCTTCCAAACATTAGCAATGCAGCACTTTTCAGGCCTAGAATGTCAACCTACCGAATTCATATAGCACATGTTGCCAGTATTCACAAGACCACGCGGCTCGATAAAAGCAATCTTGCCATCGTTGCTCGCCTCGAATGTGCGGAGGACGTCAACAAGGGAGTTGCTTTTTGGCGGCGCGAAGCCATTGGGGGCAGATGCACCATTTGCTACTGTTGGAGGCGCGGGACCGGCAGAATTTTTCGTTCTTACCAGGTCAGCCCAAGACTTTGGAGGAGCTGCCTTGGGAGGAGGCGACGTCGCAGTCGCAGTCCTCTCAGACACGGGAGATGCCGAGGTCTTTGCTGCCGCGCTCTCATCCTCTTGCTTTGATTCCCCGACAGCGGTGGCTGGGCGTTCGGCTGTCGACGCGGTGGCACTGCTCTTCCTTCGCGATGCAGGTACAGCAGGGACGACCGGCTTAATTGGTATGAGGGGTACCGCCGGGACAGTGCCCTTTCGGTTATGAGTCGGAGGAACTTGCGCGCGAGGAGTGGACGGGGGAAGCGCCGATGAGGGAGTAGTGGGGTGCGTCGAATCAGTGTCCGATGGAGGCTGAGAAGTACCAGGCGTGTCGAGCTCAGAGGCCGCAATCGCGGGGGCCTCTGGCGCGTCCCTTTGCTCCTCTTGCTGCTCCACGCTCTCAGGCTGAGTCGCCTCTGCCGATTGTTCCCTCGCAGGCAGCTCTAGCAAAGGCTCGTTCGATGCAGGTTGGTCGCGCCTCCGTCTCCGTTGTCGCCGCGCTTTCGGTGGAAATGGCTCATCGGGGTGAGTGTACCAGGGTAGCTGTCAAAGTGTCAGCAGGTTGCTCAACGTCAAGCTTCAAGATTCTCGTACCGGTGGATAAAAAGGCATCCTGGCTCCCTGCGCCAGAGGCGCGTGTCTTGACGAGAAGGATGGCCGCGAGGAGCCCGGGATGGGAGGCGTGGTGGAGGTGCTTTGTGCGGTTGTTGGAGTTGAAGGTGATACCAATGGCTGCGAATTAACCGAAGGCGTGGAGGGCGCGGGCTGCGGCGTGAAGGATTGTGCAACCAAGGCTGCCGGAGGCGTGTGAGTGTGGACAACCGGCGGAGTGCGGACGTGCTGGCGGTGCATGGGACCAACGGAATGGGCGTGGGGATGAGAGGAAACCACGACCGGCGAGTGCTGGGGCGGCGGCGGCTGCTGAGGGTGGTAAGGCCGCGGCGGCAAAGGGTGTTGATACTGGGGATGGGCATTGTATGCCGCAGGATAGTAGTGTTGAGCATAGTATGGATGGCCGGCGTGGAAATGGGCAGGATGGTGGTAGCCAGCGTAGACATGCATCGGCGCAGGCGAGTGGGCCTGGGGCGGCATGTGGTAGAAGTCGTTCTGTCTCCTCATGGCAGGCCCAGAAGGCATGCCGGCGTGAGGGCCGGGCACCATGGATAGATGGGAGACTTGTGCCTCACGGTCAGCGCTGGCCGGTCAAGGACCTAGCGACCGACGTGAGGCGGCGTGAGGAGAAGATGAAGGCCGCCAAGACGCGCCTTCAACAGCGGGTGGGGGATGAGGGCGGCGGACTGCGCCGGGTGCGCTGTAAAGGGGGGACCTTTGCGGATGGAGGAGTGGGTGTCGGGAGAGGTGGTGGTGTTGTTTGAGTTGGCCGAAGGTTGGCGGGTTAGGTTGGATTGATAATTTGCTGCGGGTGCGTGGTTTGAGGTCATCAAGGCAGCGTGACAAGCAACGAGAGGGACAAGCAGCCGGAAGAAGGCCGACGATCGCGTGGCTCAAGGGGACAGCAACCAGACGAGACCAGACGAGCACATGTAGTGCTTTGCTTTGGCAGTCTTTTGTATTAAATCCATCACTTCACTTCCTTGCCAAGCAACAAACGCGCGCTTCTCTCGTTTGCATGTCCAAGGCCGTGTTGGTGATGCTGAGGCGTCCACGGTCCAGCAATCAGATGAGTTTTTCTGCTGAAGACAGCAAATCATTCGACTCCACCCTGTCCTGTGTCTAGTTCTAAATCGGACTGATTCTGTTGCTCCCTGTGACTGCTTGGGTGCAGAGTGAAGACGGCCTCGACTTTTCTTCTTCAAGTACCGCCCCCGAGGTGCCCTGCAAATGTCGGCGCCTGTCTGTCACAAAATGCGTCATCTTGCAATCAAGACTTTGTGAAATACAAACACTCCGCCACTCAGCCGCCTCGACAGCGTCTGCTACAACAATCAAACGCCACTCGTCCTTTCTCAATTGCAGACTCTGTCCTGTGGCGCTGATCCAGATCCAGATCCAGAACCGACTTCGCCCGCTTGCACGTGATTCGCCCGCCGTCTCTGTGTGGTTGCGCGCGCAAGGACCTTAGTAAAGCTGCTTAGCTCAATGCACGTGCATGCAAGGAGTGTAGTATTAAAACTTAGTAAACCCTAAAAATAATATAAACAACTTTTTACTTAAATCTACCCTAATCCCTATTAAGATACTATATCTAGTAGCTAAAAGAGGCTAGCCTTTAGGCTAGAAAGAGTAGTCTCCTACTACTCCCTCTTAAGGTTAAACTATAGAATTAAGGATATTTTTATAAAGGGATAATTACCTAGTAAATTTAATCCCTTCTAATTACCCTTAGTAATATAAGACTTGCTTAGTCTCTCCCTTCTAATAATATAATCCCTTAAGGTAGCAACCTTAGATATACTACTTAAGAAGAGATTTTAAGTCTTTACTTAAGAACCTACTTATAATATATTTAAGATATAATACTAGTAAAAGAATTATTTAACCTCCTCCTATACTTAATTTTTTTTCTTAATATAGCTAACTCTAACCCTAAAGCTCTAAAAGTTAAGGATATACCTCCCTCTCCTCCTCCTCCTATAACCCTAGTAGCCTAGTCTCTAGTAAATTAGCAAGCCTAAGAATAAAAGAGATAGGGTAAGAAACCTAGAAAAGCTAGCTCCTCTAGCTCTAATAATCTATAAGCTATTAGCTCTAATTCCTTAGGCTCTAATAATTCCTAAGCTAATATAGCTACTCCTAGTAATATACTTTCCCTAGAGTACTTTAGGATCTTAATAGCCACTATTTAATACCTAGACTAAAAGGTTAACGCTGTTATTATCTCTCTAGAACTTTTAAACTATATTATAACTCTTAAAGTATCAATAGCCTCTAACTTGGCTACTTTTATACTAATAGCCTCTAACTTAACTACTTCTATACTAATAGCCTCTAATATAACTACTCCTATACTAGCTCCTACTTAAGATACTAGCTAGAATCCCTAGTATAGTACCTAGTAATCCTTAAGCTTAGAAATATCTAGTCTTATAATAGAAAATCTAACTCTATAAGAAGTTCTAGCTAGGGATATAAATATAATAGTTACTACCCTTAAATAGCAGCTTACTAATTTAGAGAATTTATAATCTAATTAAGCTCCCTCTAGTACTAAGTTATATATTAGCAACCCACCTATCTTTAGTAGAGAGCATAGAGAAGCATTTAATAAATAGACTTATACTATCTTTAGTTAGTTAAATGCTATAGAGACGCATAATAGAAGAAAGTTTACTAATAATAAGAGGATCTTAGCTATTAAAACTTACTTATAAGATACTTCTTAGTAGTACTAGGAAAGCTAGATATATAAGGTAGCTAATAATATTACTACTTTAGACTAGTTCTTTAATATATTATAGCCTCTTTATATCCTAGTAGATATTAATCTTTAAAGATGCTATTATTAGCTAGAATTACACTAAACTAGATTAGTATATACCTTTATAAACAAGCTCTTAGACCTTAATACTAACCTTATTATTATAAACTTAGAATAAGCTATTAAGGACCGCATCTTTTAAGGTCTTAAGGCTAAATTAAAGGCTATAATTAAAGCTACTCCTATATAAAATATTCTAGTTAACTTGTGCGCCTATATAGCTTAGGTAGCCTCTATTAATAAATCTCTATATTAAGAAAGTAAAAGCAAGGTCCTGCTACTAATTCTACTATATAGTTCTAAGCTATATTACCTTCTTAAGAGATATATAGACTAAGGACCAACTAAAAGAGGTACCCTAAATTAACTAGTAGAAGAGAACCCTAAAGAACTTATAAAGTAACTTAAAGATTAACCCCCCTTAGACTCCTCTTCTAAGTTATAAGAAGAAGAAGAGCATAGCTAGTTAAATATAGTTATAACTATAGATACTATCTACTATAATTATAGCAGATATAGCCACTTTGCCTACGATTATAACCAAGAGAAATAGCTAAAGTATTTAAAAAATAGGTATAACTAGTAGATCTAGAAGCCTCTACTAGTATAGGATTTCTTACTTTCTTGCCTCCCTCTATACCCTTCTAAGGACCTTAGGCCTAACTTAATAGCATTAGTTCTTATCTTATTAAGCTTATAGGCAAGCTTAGACCACCTAATTATACTAAGAAAGCCTACTTTATAGTTAACTATAGTGCTAATAATATTTATACTAGCCTAGAGTTTACTTTATAATAGCCTTAACTTATTAAGAAGGCCCCTTAAAAGAAAATCAAATTACTAAATAGTATCTTTCTTATATTAGACCAATTGCTTAAGATTCCCTATAAGATTAGGACTTTATCTTTAACCTTAGAAGCTTATATTATTCTAATAGAAGGCTTTAATATTATCCTAGGCCTAACTTAGCTTATCTAGTAGAATCCTATAATTAATTAGAGGACTAATATCCTTCTTATTATAGAATAGTAAAGCGGCAATATAAATATTCTACCTTTTTAATATATCTTAACTAGTTCTTATCCTAATATTATTAAGCTTAAAGGATAAACTCTTCCCTTAAGTCTCTCTAGTATTAAGGCTGTTAACAAGGTAAGCAGAGAGAAATTTCTTTTTATAATCTATAAGCCTAAGAAAGAGAATACTTCCCTAATCCTAGAGGTATTTTAACCTCTTATTAGCTACTTTAAGGATATCTTCTAGACTACTCTCCTAGACTATCTTCCCCTAGAATAGGCCTATGATTATTATATTAATACTAGAGATACTAAACCTAAGAATTACCCTGCCTATAAACTCTCTATAGCTAAACTATCTAAGCAATTAGACTAAATTAAGATACTCTTAGATAACTACTTAGTTTAAGAGTCTATTAGTAAGTAGGGTAGTCCTATCTTATTTATCCCTAAGCTAAATAGTAAATAGAGAATATATATTAACTACTAAGTATTAAATAATATTATAGTTAAAAACACCTTCCCCTTACTACATATTTAAGAGTGCCTTAATACTATAGGTTAAGCTTATTACTTTACTAAGTTTAACTTAACTTTAGGGTTTTAGTAGGTATAAGTAAATCTAGTAGATATCCCTAAGACTATATTTAATACTTAAGAGGGAAAGTTTAAATTCTTAGTTATACTATTTAGACTAACTAATGCTCCTATAACCTTCTAAGCCTTAATAAATAAAGTTCTCTAAGGATGCTTATATAAATTTATACTTATCTACTTAGATAATATTATTATTTACTCTAAGACTTTAGAAGAGTATAAGTAGCATGTTAAAGAAGTTCTTAAGTATCTTTAAGAGTAAGGCTTATATGCTAATCCTAAAAAATATTAGAGTGCTTAGACTAAGATTAAATTCTATAGGTATTAAATCTCTTAAGGTAAGGTCTCTCCCTTAAGTAATAAGTATAGGGTTATTAATAATTAGCCTTAACCTATAACTATTTATAAAGTTTACTAATTTATAGGACTTGCAGCCTACTACTAGAGATTTATTAAAGGATTTATAAAGCTTACTACTCTATTATATAACTTTTTAAAGGAGAATAATACTACTAAATATAAGGATTATAACTACCCTATTATTTAGACTATTTAATATACTTTAGCTTTTAAGGTAATTAAGGTAGCCCTCATCTTATATCTAGTTCTAGCCTAAGTTAATAAGACTAAACCCTTTTATATTAAGATAGATACCTTAGAATAGGCTATTAGAATAACCTTGTCCTAGCCTAGAGATAATAGCAAATAGCATCTAATTGCTTTTAATAGATATAAGTTATCTTATACTAAGTCTCATTACTCTATGCCTAAAAAGGAACTCTTTATAGTTAAGAAGGCTCTTTAATTCTAGAATCACTATATATATAATAAGCTAATTACTATTATTATAGATGCTTTAGCTTCTATATATATAAAGACTTGCTAGATTCCCTCTAAAAGACTTATATGTTAGATTAAGGACTACTAAACTTATAATATTACCTGGTAATGTTAAAAGGGAACTAATAATATAGTCCCTAATACTATTAGTTAGTGCCCTAACTTTGTTAGTAACAGGCCTGCTAATATAATATCTAGTTAATTGTTTACTATAGTAGCTAGTCTTCTAGAGGATAAGTTTATTACTAGATTAATTAAAGCTTTATATACTAACTCCTATCCTACCTCTCCTAATTCTTTATAAAAGAAACTTTTTTAGGCCTTTCTCTCTAAGTTCTTGCTTAAGGAGGAATAAGAGGATAAAGTAAGAGAACTTAAACTTTATAAGAAGCTTACCCTATTTAAGGATATAGATGTAAGAGTAGATATCCCTAGAGCTATAGTACCCTATATTAAGCTAGATGCTTATTAGTTTTAGCTTAAAAATATATATTAAGTATATAGACATCTTAGTTATCCTGGCTTGCTTGGAGCCATTAAACCTTATAGTTAGTAGCCTTTAATAATATAAGATATTAAGTAAATAGTAAAAACTTACCCTGCTTATTAACTTGCTTAAGCACCTTAAACTAACTAGGATGAAGAAGTAAGATTCTATTATATCTATTAAGTTAATCCTTTTAATAAGTAGGCTATTAATATTGTGGGATAATTGCCTACTATAAACTCTAGAAACTCTTTTATTATTATAGCTATTAACTATACTACCTTATAGCCTGTAGCTTTAGTAGTTCCTAATACTAAGGTATCTATAGTTATAACCTTTCCCTATAAGCATATCTACTATATATATAGTACTCCTTAAAGCTGAACCTTAGATAATAGCACTAACTTCCTTTCTTAAGTTATTAGCTACTTACTTAAGCTTTTAAAGACTTACTATAAGTTAAGCTCTCCCTATTATTCTAGAGCTAATAGGAAGGTTAAGTGCTATAATAGCTTACTAGGAGATATCCTTACTAAGATATATATTAATAAGAGTGTCTTAAAATAGGACTTATATATTTATATAGCTATATTTATAACTAGAATTTACTAATATACCTCTACTAGAGTTTCCCCTTTTTACTTGGTCTTTAGATAATATCTAAGACTACTATTTAATAATCCTAAAGGCTCTTAGCACCTGCCCTCTTTAAGTAATTATACTTAATACATTAAGAGTATTTAGCATGCAAGACTCTTAGTGTATTATAACCTTATAGAGAAAGCTAAGTTAGTAGGATTATAAGATTTAAGTAAGTTTCTTAACTCTCCTAACTATTATTAAGCTTGCTTTCCTATAGGGTCATAGGTTCTATTATACAATAAAAAGAAGACTAAATTTAAATCTAACTAGCTTGGTCCTTATTAAATTATAAAGTAATATACCTTAGATATATATACCCTTTATACTCTAGGATCCTCTCTCTATATACTTAAATACCTTATTTATAGTAACCACTTGGTAGCTACTTATTATAAAAGTATAGAATAATTCTAGAATCCTAGGGATATTATATAAATATAATAATACCTTTAGTAACAAGTGGAGCCACATTTAGATAAGATTAAATAAATCTTAAATATAAGTGTTAAGCCTCTACCTAGTTAGAATAAATTATAGAGTATTCTAGAGCTATATTAGTATATATTATAAAGAGAAGCTTAAGGAGCCTATTACTTTATAATTAGAGAACCTACTAATTAATCTATATAGAGAGCTATCTAATAAGCCCAAGGTTTATAACCTAGGATAAGCTGTTAAGGGGGAACATTAAGTTTACTAAGTATATAATTAAATTAAGTAATTATAAGTTAAGTTTTTAATTCTTAGTAATCTATAAGGTAGAGTTCTACCTAAACCCTACCTTATTCTTCTACTATCCTAATCTTTCTTAAGTAAGTTGAGTTAACTATTACTTAACTTAATATAGTTAATCTTAATCTATTTAATTACCTTCCTCCTTAGCCTCCTTTATATCCTTATCTTAACCTAACTTAGTGCTTACCTATAACTTGCCACCCTAGGATTATCTACTAAGAGATATCTATAAGACCTTCTCACTTAAGGACTTAACCTTATAGCTAAGTAAGGTAATAGATATATTTTAGTTATAAGTAATATAGGTACTCTCCGCCTAGCTAGTAAGGAACTACTTATTCTACTCTAAGAGCTACTTATTCTACTTAATAAGGGTAGATAATATACCCTTAATGCTCTTACTATTACCTAAGCTACTAGTAGTAGAAGGTCTAGTAAGAGGACTAAGTATTATAATAATATTAGTACCTAATACTACTTTAGCCTTACCCTTGCCCTTATTAATATACTTTAGCTAGTTATCTAACTTATCTAACTTATCTAACTTAATAGACTTACTATAGTGCTAGACATAGTTAGTACTTAAGTAATTAAGCCTAGAAGTAACTTACTAGGTTAAACTTAGAGCTTAAGGAGTAAACCTTAGGATCTAATAAGAAGATATAACTAGTATAAGCTCTATCTATAGCCTAGACCTACTCTTCTCTATTATACTTATAGATATAGTAACACTTCTTAAACGCGCCACCCTTCTTATAGTAAGAGTAAGTATCTATCTTATAGGTAAGCTAGTAATACTATATAAGTAGGCTAGTAGAGTAGCCTATAAACTTACTTATATTTAAGGGTACCTTACTATCCTTCTAGTCTAGGGTGTGAATAATATTAAGGCCTAAAGCTAAGAGCTTACCTAACTTAGAGCTATCTTAGATAACTAATAAGGTAATAGCCTAGTGCTCTTTAACACGCTCCTAGGTAATCTTATTATAATGTTAAATAATAATAGATAGAATCTTAGGTATCTATTAAATAAGTTAGCTTACTACTTAGATTATAATCTTATAGACTTACCTTAATAGCTTATTGGAAGAGGAATTATGTATTAGAAGAATTAGTAAAGTAGAGGTAGTTAGTAGAGGTATAAGTAGAGTTAAAGAAGGATAAAGGATTCTAATTAAAGAAGAGTCTTTTATATATACTAGTGAACTATATAGTTACCTATTTAGTTAGGCTATATACTTTCCTTTACTTAATACTACTATATACCTTGGTTAGCTATCTCTAAAGAAGGTTATGCTTATGAGTAAGTTGAATTACTTATACTAATTATTTCCTTTACTTAATTAATTTACTATCTTATTGAATTTGCTTTTATCTCCTTCCTTCTAAGCCTTCTAAGTTACTTACCTTATAACCTCTTGCTCTCTCTCTTAAGATGCTCTAGGTGTAGTACCTCTATAAGGGGGAAGATATAGTTATATGTACAAGGACCTTAGTAAAGCTACTTAGCTTAATATATATGTATGTAAGGAGTGTAGTATTAAAACTTGGTAAACCCTAAAAATAATATAAACAGTTTTTCGCTTAAATCTACCCTGATCCCTGTCAAGATACCACATCTGACAGCCCGAGCATCAAACGTTCGACTGACTCCCGCTCTCCTTCATCCCCCAAAGTCCACCTTCGGGGGACCAAACAGCCAGCACTCGCACTGTCCCCACCATATTTGCTCCCTTACAACCATCCTTATCCGCAAGCCCTTGGTCAACTCTGCTGCAATCTCCCGGCGAGTCCTCGAGCGGGCACCTTCACTCCCCCGCAGTTTCGTCATTGGTGCGCACCGCCATGTCTGCGAATCAGTCCAGCATCGCCGCCTCCAAGTCAACCAACGCTTCGAATCAAACACCTCCAGTCCAATCGCAGGCTGGGTCATCCGCAACTGGAGACAACCACGGCGTACGGCGCTTTGGAGGCTCTGGCAGTTTCGGTGCAGGTGCGGCTTCGCGCTCCAGTCCCTCGCCACGAAACAGCCAGACCTCGAAGAAGAAGCACAAGAGTTCCAAGCGCTTCGCCGGCGCGGATGAGGATGCTCTGGCAGAAGCTGTATGTGCATCCCCATCTTGAATCTTGGCTTCCGACATGACCTGACCAGCGCAGATCGCCATGAGCTCCACCAACAGCCGGAAGGGCCAGACTTCAATCACTCATTTGATGAACTTTAGCCTTCCACCGCCTCCCCGAAACCATCACTACGGCGGCCAAAGTCATGGTCGTAGTCACCGAAGGCCAGCTTGGGGCCTTGGATCCGGCTACCACGCTGTAGACAAGGCTAGGTACGGCCAGTCCTAGTGGATTGTTGGTCGTTCTCTAACGCGACTTCCAGATATGTTCATGCCAACTACCGATTCATTGTCGACCCCCGTGCCGACTGCCATCCACAAAGCACTGACGCCGACATCCATCTGGACTGGAATAATGTCTTACAGATTCTGGCCTCGGCCCAGTCTCAGTCTGCCTCTTGCCCGATTTGCCTTGGTACTCCGGTAGCACCGCGAATGGCAAGATGCGGACACATCTTCTGCCTGCCGTGCTTGATTAGGTTCATGCACTCTGAGAACGAAGATGCCAAAGTACCAGAAAAGAAAGCAAGGTCGAAGAAATGCCCTCTTTGCGAAGACAAGATATATGTATCCGAGACACGACCAGTGAGATTTTACTGGGGCCAAGAAGGAGAGCCTCCCCGAGAGGGTGCAGACGTTGTACTCCGGTTGATAATGCGTCCAGCGGCTAGCACACTTGCGTTGCCCAGAGATGGGGCAGACATGCTGCCCAAAAACCAAGAGGTACCTTGGCACATTGCTGCCGAAGTCATGGACTACGCTCGCATCATGAAGGGCAGCGAAGACTACATGATGCAGCAGCTCGATGAGGAGATCGAAGAGGTACAAAGACAGGGACGCGAAGACGAACTCATGTTTGGCGAAGACACCTCCTGGACGCGAAAGGCAGTCAAAATGATACAGGATGCCAAAGAGAAGTTTAGAGGCATCGGGAATCCTCCAGCAATGCCGGCCAAACCTTCCGATACCCGGTCAAGAAAAGCAACGGCTCAGACAGAGACTCCAGCGCTGGGCGACATCCCATCAATTCCAGAGAATGCCGAAAGCAACGAAGCTCAGGCGACGCAGTCAAATGCTGCTGAACCAGCAAACTCGGCGCCTGCGGCTGACTCTGAAGTCCTTCCCGCTGCCGTTCCATCGGAATCTTCGAATGCTTCTGCTGGACAGTCGCAGGCGGTGAGCAACCTGTCGGCGTCGCTCGCCGAATTCCGCAGCCGACAACACGAGCATCAACCCCCTTCTGAGTACTTCTTCTACCAAGCCTCCCTGCATTATTATCTCTCGTCACTTGACATCCGCATCTTGAAGACGGCCTTCGGCGACTTTGCCTCATTTCCCACTACGATTCTTCCGAGAGTAGAGCGAGTCTCAACAGGGCATGTCGTAGATGACGAGCTCAGGAAACGGACCAAATACCTAGCCCACTTACCTTATGGCTGCGAGGTAGCATTTTTAGAATGCGATTGGACAGACACCGTCCCTTCAGAGATTTTAGAAAAGTTCAAGCCCGAGATCGACCGAAGGCGGAAAAGAAACCGCGAAAAGGAAGCTAGAGAAGAGAAGGCACGGGTACGAGCAGAAAAGGAAGAAGACCAAAAAACCTATGCCCAGGCCCGGCGCAAGCGGCCAAGCGCATCAGACAATCGCTTTACAGCGGATGACTTCCAGCCCCTAGGCTCATCAGAGACTCATGGACTGGACGGTGACAACACATCATCTTCGCCTCCTTATGCGCCAAGAAGGCAGGGTTCTGCCTTTGCATCTTTGGCATCGCCTTCAACCAGCCCCAGCGCCCCTCGGACTGTTTGGGGAACGACAGCTATCGCTCCCACGACCCCACCTCTTCACCCTTCGTCCCAAGATCAAGAGGTGCCAGGCGACGGCTGGTTGCAAGACTGGGAGAAGGACTTTTTCCCGGAAGATGAAATGATGGCTCAAGTGCAAGCCATGTCGCTTGCGGAGGGCGAGAGCTCCAGAAGCGGAGCAGCAGCCAATTCAGGCGGCGGGGGAAAGAAGAAGAAAAAGAAGATCACGTTGATGAGCACCAATGTAAGGAGAGGGGCGTAGTCAAGGATTTGCGGAGGAATGCTCACTTGGTTGGCTGGTCTGGTCTCGGTAATCTTGCAGCGGCATGTGGATTACAGGGGTAGAAGTAAGCATGAGGCGAGTCTATGAACCGACTTTGCCGTAAGCACAATATCTAGTTTGGGCAATGAACATTATCGAAAGGCCCCTGAAGAGGTCGCATTCGCATTGCTATGGAACATTGAGGTCAAGGCGCCTTTAAACGGGCGGGAATGATGTAATTGGTTTTGCCGGGCGTTGCCCGAGCGGGAGGCGGTACCGGGAGCCTAAGCAAAGTTTGTCAACACGCCGAGGGCGGCCAACTTTCCTGGGGACTGCATCACCGAGTCTCTCCACCCGGCTGACATCTACTGCTCATCCTACAAGGGGCCGTCGGTCGCCGACACGCGCGCGCATTTTCCCCATCTTTTCTCATCCCAAAGCATTGTTTCCATCACCACAGAAAGCTCCTTGATCTTTGTTTGGTTGCTCCCGCGAGTCAATCATGTCGCAAAGAGTAACGCGCTCGCAGACAGGAGCTACGCCGAGGTAAACAACCTCCACCCCGAGAAGCATTGAGCTGGCGCATAGTGCCTTGGCGCACTCTCATCGACCAAGAATCTCAACCACGCAGACAATCAACTGACAGCCATGTAGGAAGCCCACCAACCCGGGTTATGTCGAAACTCCTGGCCGCCAACGGCGCACCACGCGCAGATCGGCTGCTCTGAGCGCCGATGCAGAGTCTGGAGAGGAAGAAGCTACGCCTGCGCCCACGTCCAATGGCTTCAGCACCGCATCGGAAGCCGTGAACGGTAACGGCCAGGGGCACACATATGCCAATGGAAACGGAGTCGCCGAAAAGCCGGCCCAGGAAGTGGTGGTGGAGAAGAAGGTCATCGATCCTACACAACTACAGACCGACCACAAGGAATTTGGTGGCTCGCTTGGTACTGGAGCATTGATGATTGGATTCCCGCTGTTGATGTACTACATGTGGGCGGGCGCGACTTACTACGATGGAGGTCTTCCCCGGCCTGCTGAGGGCCAGAGCCTCACCGAGTTCTTGCAACACCTGTTCCAGCTGTGCTATGATGGCGCGTACCCTCATGCTCGCGCCTGGACCATATACTGGACGTTTTTGGCCATCCAGGTCGTCTTCTACCTGTTCATGCCCGGAGTCTACGCCAAGGGCCAACCCCTCCCACACCTGGGCGGCAAGCAGTTGGACTACTACTGCTCGGCTGTATGGAGCTTCTACGCTAACATCGTCCTCGGAGCTGTCCTGCACTACACCGGTTACTTCAAGCTATACACGCTGATTGACGAATTCGGCCCCCTCATGTCCGTCGCGATCATGACCGGCTTCTTGTTTAGCATCTATTTCTACGTCAGCGCCCATGTCCGCGGCGTCACCACGAGGATGACTGGGTCTCCGGTCTACGACTTCTTCATGGGCTCCGAGCTCAACCCCAGGTTGTTTGGCTGGCTCGACTTCAAGATGTTTTTCGAAGTCCGCATCCCTTGGTACATGCTGTTCTTCATTTCTCTCGGTACTGCCACCAGGCAATATGAGCAGTACGGATACGTCAGCGGAGAAGTCGCATTTCTGGTCATGGCCCACTGGCTGTATGCGAATGCCTGCAGCAAGGGTGAACACTTGATTGTCCCGACCTGGTAGGAGATGTCCAAATTCGAATTGAAATCGAGTCACTGACTGAGCACCTCCAGGGACATGTACTTTGAAAAGCTCGGCTTCATGCTTGCCTTTTGGAACTTGGCTGGAGTACCGCTCAGCTACTGCCACTGCACCATTTACCTCGCAAACCACCATCCGTCAGAGTATGCGCACCCTAAGTGGGTTCTCGCTCTCCTTTTCGTTGCCTACCTGTTCTTCTACTGGATCTGGGACACCACCAACAGCCAAAAGAATCATTTCCGCCACACCGAGGGAGGCAACGGGAAGGTGCGCAAGACTTTCCCCCAGCTGCCGTGGCAGTACGTCAAGAACCCCAAGACCATCCAAACAAAGACTGGCAAGAACCTCCTGTGCGATGGCTGGTACGGTCTGGCCCGCAAGATTCACTACACGTGCGATCTTTGGTTTGCCTTGAACTGGGGCTTCATTACTGGCTTCCGCAGCCCGTTCCCATGGTTCTACCCTGTGTTCTTCACGATCATGATCATCCACCGCGCGACGAGAGACATTCAGCGCTGCCGCAAGCAGTACGGCGAAGCATGGGCGGAGTACGAGCGCCAGGTCCCCTACCTGTTCATCCCGGTAAGAAGTCTTTCTCTTCAACGTGATGCTTTGGTTGCTGACAGAATCTCACGTAGTACGTCATCTGAGCGCCTTGGCGATAATTTGCAAGCCTTTGGCTTGGTCGACAGGCGTTTCAGGGCGCAAAATCCTCATGAGTTTGGATTTCCTCGAGGGCGTGGAGAACGTCATGCGTCTATGCACCTCATACGGCTTCTGCTGCATGAGAGACAAAAGTTTGGTGGGTTCATGCGAAGGGTACATAGGTGGGTGGCTGTGTTCATATGATTCCACCCTGCGAGCGAGCATTACTCGATACGGACGAAGACACTTGTTCTGTAGAGGTCCGGTGCTCATAGAGTAGACGCGACTCGAGAACGAAGCTATGGACCTGCAGGCGAGTGATGCTGCATTTTTAGGGCTGGTATTGACGTTAGCAGTTCCTTTAGCGGCGGTGGCTGTACCTTACTGTAGCTTGTTTCGAAGGTAGAGTGGTTTAATACCCGAAAAAGAAAAGCACGGTGACCAGTTGCGCAATGTGGCTGGTCCGGTTTCAAACGACTTCAGACTTTTGGGTTGCACCCAGCGTTGCACGAAGCGTGCGAGCGCGTGGGACTGAATGGCATGCGATGACCTCATCTCCCGAGACATTGAACAGCATGAGTGAAGTGCGTGTGGTGGGATCGCGAACGCGAATCGGATTCACGGTAAATTGGCTGGCCGACTGTTGTTGAGTCGGGATACCGCATCACCCCTAGTCGCCCGGCCTTCTGAGTTCGCCTCGATTAGCTTCGCTTTGTCTGTTGGGGCTGATGGATTTTAACCCTTTCTCGAGAAAAACAACCCGGCAAAGTATCGCATGGGCAAATTTGCGTCAAAAGGTTTGCAGCTTTATCCAGAGAACTGGGCAACCGTAATAACTTTGTTTAGCATCCGCAGCAAACTTGGCCCCAAGACCCTGGACAGCTGGCACCGCGACGCAGCAATGGGCAAACCATGTGGATGAGTCCCGCAAACAAAAAAAGAACCCCACGAAGAGCGAGCATCAAACACGAGACGAAACGGTCGATTCTCTTTGGCCACCGCCGAGGTAGCATGCGTGTGGAATGATTGGTCATGCGCCCCAAACACCAGCGTGAGAATCCAACTGCTTCGCGCTCCTCCTCTCGTCGGCGTCGTCGACAGCACGTTAGCACAAACGAAGCCTCCCTCTGACCTGACCAGCAGGGATGGCCGACGCGGTTCGGCTGCAGGACACACCATGGGTCCCCCTTCGTCCATGTGAGAGCGACGTGCTCCTTTCCCATGATGCCGACAAGGTGTTCGCTGCCACTCGCTCCCCACACTTTGGCAATGACCGCCTCCGCTCTTGGCCTCTGCCCCCGCTGCCGCCGTCGCCCTTCAAGGTTACGGTACCGTGTGCACCGTTAGGCGGCGTTGCCGCAGTCGTTGCTGATCAGGGAGGGCCCCGTGGCCATGGTGCCTGGTCCGTCGTGTAGTGCGGACATGGGCTGCGGGAGGAGGCGACCTTGCCCCATAAAGTCCAGTCTGAACCCAAATTTATAGTCGACGAGCGCTCCTGCAAGTAATCGTTTCGACCCTTTGTGTACGACTGCAGAATGCCGTCCGGCAAGAGCATCCTGTGGCATGCTGGCCTCCTCGCGGCTGGCGCCAGTCTTGCCAGCGGCTTGCTTGAGAAACCAAAAGTCCAGGGTGTGCCGCAGTATGTCATGGATTATGGTAAGTTGAGTTGTGTTTGTATTGCTTCTTGCTGCTACGCCTCGGTTTTTGGGTTGTGCGTTTCTGCTCCGGTCTTGTTCCGCCATCAAGAAGTTATCATGCTGTCTGGTTCCTCACGTTGTGGTTATCACTAACTGACGTCGGTCGCGCCCAGCGCCCCTATGCTACCTCCACCACCAAGAGCTGTATTTTCCATCCGACCTCCAAAAGCATTTGGACAACACGACGCCAAAGGATGACAATTTCAACAAGATCGATGGCGCACCTTCGCCGTTGTCCCTGACGAATTTAAACAAACTAAACGACTATGGAGACGGTGGAAAGAATGTCTGGCTAACAGCCAACGACGATATCACAAAGGACCCGGAATGGATCAAAGGGGCTGCCCCTGATTGCGACGGCAAAGCATCGGATGCGATCGCAGTCGCTGTTATAATGGTCGACAAAGGAGACGACAACATGGATGTGTTTTTCCAATATTTCTATTCTTACAACTGGGGTGGAGTCGTCCTGAAAGCCTTCAACGCAGGCAACCATGTCGGGGATTGGTGAGTTGCTGTACTGTCCGAGTCCAACAGTCTTGGACACTGCCTGGCGCAATCAAGGATCAGGCTAACACAGGCCAGGGAACAAAACATGATCCGCTTCGAAAAGGGCAAACCGACGTACGTATGGTACAGCCAGCACGGAAACGGGCAAGCCTTCGCCTACGACATCCTCGAGAAAGACAAGGACGGCCAACGCTTCATCAACTACGTGGCCAACGGCTCGCACGCCAACTACGCCGTCTCGGGTTCGCACGACCACACCATCCCCGAACTCAACCTGGGCAAAGGGATCCTGATGGACTACACGGACGGGCCCAAGGACGGCGCCAAGCTGTGGGACCCGCTGCAAAACGCCTACTTCTACACCTTCAGCAACTCGACCGGCAAGCCCACGTTCACGTCTGCCGAGCCCGGCAAGTATCCGACCGAGTACCTCGACTACCTGGGCAAATGGGGCGATAAGCAGTACCCCAAGAGCGACAAGCGACAGCAGGAGATTCTGGGTGGCATCTCATACAAGTTTGTCGGCGGGCCGACGGGTCCGATTGACAAGCAGCTGGTGAGGAAAGACGTGTGTCCGGATAATGGGAACCCATGTATCCTGCGGCACATTATTGGACCTTGAGGTACGGACGAACCGGGGGCGCAACGGCAAGGGGCATTTTGGATCTTTGTTTCGTTTTTCGATTCCCATGGCTGCAGGCTCCCTGTCTCTGCTCGAAACCATCATCTGCATTGTCGTGGAGTTTGCAGCACATTCCGCGTGCTATTTAATATGTACAGCTGTAAAGACATATAGACATGAGGTGATTACTTTTGTAAATTCTTTCCCCGAGGCAAACTGCGTGTTTTCCTGGAAGCCGTTTCCTGCGGTGGCTGATGCTCGGCGGCTGGGCGTGAACTATGGCTCGTCCCGGCTGGCTTCCGGTACAAAGGGAAGTACCAGCAAATTTGGCAGTTGCTTTCGCAGTGCATGAGCTGAGCTGTGTGATGTCACTGGCAATATGATCGTACTCGTGTTCAATTGAACATTACCCGAGCTCCGACTCTGTACTTGAGACGCTATCATTTATCCAGCTTTTGTTAATTGTTTAATCCACATTCAGATTCATAATATTTACTGGAAAATTCATTTTATGTGAATAGATTCTCCATCTTCCACAATCAACCACAATTACGGAGCTTTGCATCAAAACTCTGCACAATTCCCCATTGCGCACGAAGTGTTTTGATCCAGCCATGTAGTACCAGGCCGGCCGTGAAGCTACTTACCGCATTGGGCAGCCGGCGATATGATAAGACTACCTCCGATAAGAGCTCGGGCGGCATTGTTCCTGCGCGGTAGCTCTGCAGCACGCCCCCGCTACCATTACAGACCACTCCGCTTCATTCGTTGCTACTATCGCTATGGATAATGAAGTAACAAATGTTGTGCGACATCCTCTCCATGCCGACCGGCGCTGACCAAGCCACAGTTCAAAACCTTGCCCGACGAGCTTGTCCATGCCATCTTCGAGTACTTGGACTACGGCGAGCTTGCGCGAGTGGCGGTGACGTGCTCGTGGGGCTACGAGCGCGCAACACCTCTTCTTTGGAAAGACTTGGAGCTCAAGGACAAATGGACGCTGCACCCAAAGGAAGAAAGAGCGCAAATTGCCGCTCATCGCTGCAAGGACAACCGCTGCGACGAGCACGATGATACTCCCATAATCAAGAAGCTGCTCGTGCTCGCAAGGCGGGTGCTCCTACATGGCGCTCTCAATGCAATTAGTTACTAACGAGTTGTAGTAAGCCGGCGATTGCGTCTCTTGTCCAAACCGTCCTCCACCGCTGCCACCTCCCTCCTCCGAGCATATACCATGACCTGCCCAAGTTCTCGTTCAAGTCGATGGTCCTGTCGCCAGATTCCAGGACGCGCAACCTCTTGATCCTGGCCATATGGAATATGCAGAACGTCCACACCTTGCGCATAGTATATGGCCACTATAATCTAACACATACGTTGATCTGGGGCTTTTTGCACCCAGACCGTCCAAGGCAAATACCCTTGAGGCGACTATGGTTGGAGAGTTGCTCTCTGGCTTTGCCGTCGCCAAAACGCATGGGCGACTCGTATTGGCCAGACTTGACTGGAATCGAGAGTCTTCGCATCAGGAGACTAACCTTCTTGAACGACAAGACCCGCGCTCTCCTGTACCGTGGCATAGCGCCCTCGCGCGGCAAAGCATGCTCAACACTTCAGGATGGTGTTGGCGGAGAGTACAGAACATACACATCACCAGTCTTGAAAAACGGGGACGTGTCCCTGGAGACGATGGAAGATGCCTGGTTCTACGACTCTATCGCATACAGGGAGCTGCCACAGGCGCACAAGGTGCTTAAGGATGGCGAGACGTTATTGAATGGAACCGGAATGCTCACAGGTCAGGAGCCTGCGCCTCCGGTTACGTTTCTGCGATATTTGCTATGGGACACGACGCCGACGCTGACCTCGTTGAATCTGGACATGTTGCTCACCTTTAGTTGCTACCAAGAGCGTGATGAGTCGGATGTGCATGACCTGCTCAATACGTTGAGTACGCTCCGCTTCCCACATCTGCGCGCGTTCCAAATGCGCAATGCAAATACGCCATGGTCCAGGTATGTGTGGTGGTTTTGGCCTCTAACCCCGAAGACACCGGCATGGTAAAGCATCTCGTCGAGGCTAATTTATCACAGTCTGCCAAAAGGAACGTATCTCCTCGATGCGCGCGAATTTGCGGCCGACTTCCGCACGCTATCGTCGAGTTTTCTGGATTTCATGGAGGCCCATCCCAAGTTGCAATGCTTGGCTTGGCCCATGGACAGATTCTTCAGCCAGCATAGCCAAAGCCCACAGATAGTCGAAAGACGCGAGCGGATCATGGCCAATCTAGGTCGAACACTTGTTGAACTGCGCATCGACATTTCTTGCTCCGAGGACGCAATGGAGGAGGGAATGGCACCCTTCCAAAGCGCCTTCGGATCAATAGCACGCAGACGCCGGTTCATCTCCTGGTTTGCGCCGCAGATGAAGAAGCTTGAGGTTGTGAAAATTGAAGGAGCTATACCGCGCGCCGAGAGGCGAGAGATGATACGAGCACTGTACGCATGCCCTCTGAAGAAGATTGTTATGATAGGAACATCATTCCCACTTGGGAACAACTGGATGAATGACGACCGCCTTTCGAATCCTCTGGGCGGCTTTGGGGGGATGAACGACTTTGAGGTCTGGGGTCTACACCACGAAGACGAAAAAGCATTGGCCTTGACAGCAAACAACCCTCCTCCTCCCCTAAGTCCTGGCTTCAAATTCGAGCCCGATTTCGATTGGCCGGCTCCCTGCTCCATGGCTAATGAGATGGCATCTTTCCATGCCCAAACCATCACTGAGCTCAAGTTCTGCGGCTTCACGGGCGCCCCCATTCTCTACACTCCCACGCCGCTCGCGGAGACGCTCCTCAAGCCTCTGCGCCATTTCCACGCGCTCGAACGACTCACCGTCGCCATGTGGCTCGATACCAACTTTGAAGGTCGCTACCGCGATGAGGAGGTTGTGTCGTACTGGCTCGACGCGCGGTCTCCGTACTCGACCGCGCTCGCCATTGTCCCATCATCGGACGCCACCGCCGACGACGACGACGCAGGAGACGCAAGAAGGGAAGACGACGAGGGCGTGGCAACCAATCCGGACGATCAACACAACACCAACGACGCTGACGCCGACCCCAACGTCCACCACGCCTTCCCCCCCACCCCGCCCTACCCCAACCACACGCTCGCGAGCGTGACCGTCGACCCGCTCACGGGCCCCGAACCCGTCATCGCCATCCCGGCGGCCGCCGCCTCGTCGTCGCCGTCCAAACCCTCGCTCGCCACGTGGCCCAACCGCCTCGCCGCCCTCTACCACCCGCGCTCCATCGCCGCGCAGGTGGTGCGCCAGCTCGGGCCCTCGCTCAGCAACGAGGCCAAGAGCCGCCCCGGCGGCGTGCTTGTGCGCGCGAGCTTTTGCCTCGGTGCCCAGATTGGGTGTGGCGCGGTGTGGGATGTGGATGTGAGGGTGGGCAGGGCCAGGCGGAGGAGGGCGACGAAGGGTATGAGGGGTGCGGATGATGGGGCAGAGACAGCGGCGAATGGAGAGGAAGGGAGTGGTGGGTATGGCAACGAAGAGAAGAACACGGCGCAAGCCAAGCAAGACGAAGAAGGCGTTGATGTTTTGTTAGACTTTGAAGGGCCGCGGGAGGAGGCGGAGCCGGCGAGGTGGTGGGGCAAGATGAGGGAGAGGCGCTGGTTTTGATTCCGTTTCATCATCGCAGCAGACGGTGTTGCTTTCGTTGGGTTGGCCTGAGTGATGCTGCATTATTCATTCTTGAGCATTGGATGATAGATACCTATAGATCACTGATCAGCCCGAGTTGTGGGGGCAAATAAAGTCGATTACGGACCACCGCTGGCTTTTTTTTTATTCGACGCATTCGCCTAGAAATATGGTTGAATTGTTTTGGAGCGTCATGTCAGAACAGTTGATTGAAGAAGTGTTTTTTTTTTTTTTTTTTTGTCTTTTTTGTCAGGACGCTGTGAAAACGTGGAAAGAAAAGGCACCAGGTCATCCAATGGTCTTTGTCCTCGTGTCTTCATTTAATTTTTCCTCTTTTTTGATATACGCATCTAGGTGGGCAGACAGACGGCAGGGTAGCAGTTGGCTCAAAACACGCATACGCTATGCTGCACTCTTATTTCCAATTCTCCCGTCCTCCATCGAAGCAAGCGCGCCCCCTTCATCCCAGGCCTCGTTCGCCTTACGGCATGACCCTCGACGGGTCCCTGGGGAACAAGCTCGCCAGCCTGACGTTGCCGACGCCGGCCCAAAAGCTGACGATGCGCTCGAGGCCGAAGCCGCCGCCGGCGTGGGGCGGGCAGCCGTAGCGGAAGGCGTCGACGTAGTCCTTGAGGCCGGGGCCGTCGGGGTTGACGGGCGGGTCCATGGCGGTGCAGCGCTTGACGAGGAGCTCCGGGTCGTGGACGCGCTGCGCGCCCGACATGATTTCCTGCCCGCGCATGAACATGTCGTAGCTGTTGGACAGGTTGGCGTCGTGCGGCGACGGCATCGTGTAGAAGGGGCGCACCGCCAGCGGGAATTGGTCCAGCACGTAGAAGTCGGAGCCGTACTTTTCCAGGACGAGCTTGCCTAGGAGCTTTTCTTGCGGTGTGCTGTAGGGAGCTTGTTAGTAGTGTTCGTGTTGAGAAAATTGAATGCGTACCTCAGGTCCTCGTAGTCGCCAAGCTCCTCGCCGGCCTCCCGCAGCATCTTGACACCCTCCTTGAAGGGGATGATGGGCACCTTGCCGTCGGCCGGCAGCTTAAAGTCCTCAATTGTGTTCTTGCCGCCGCTGGCCCACTCGCGGATAATGTCCGTCTCCTTGCTGTACCTCTCGCGCAGGCCCTTGAAGATGAAGAGCAGCATCTCAACAATCAGGTCGACAACCTCGTGGTAGTCCTCCTCAAACGCCATCTCCATATCGAGACCGGTGAACTCGGTCAAGTGGCGCGCCGTGTTGCTGTTCTCGGCGCGGAAGACGGGGCCGATTTCAAAGACGCGCTCGAAGCCGGCAGACACGAGCATCTGCTTGTACAGCTGCGGCGACTGCGCCAGGTACGCCTTGCGGTCGAAGTAGGTGCACTCAAACACGTTGGATCCACCTTCCGAGGCGGCGCCCAAGAGCTTCGGCGTCTGGATCATGGTGAAGCCCTTGCTCTGCATAAACTCCGAGTACAGCTGGCAAATGCCGCTCTTGATGGTGAAAATGGCCCTGTTGTGCGTCGCGCGGAGGTCGAGAACGCGGTTGTCCAATCTCGTGGCCAGCGCAACACGCGGCCTCTCGTCGTCCTTTTGCGGCTCCTCGGCGGCGCCCTCCTCGGGCAGCGGCCTCTCGGCATCCTCGACCTGCAGCGGCAGCTGAGGAATGGCCTTGGAAATGATGAAAAGCTTCTGGATGTGGATCTCGAGGTTCTTGATCGTCGCACTCTTGATGGGCTCCTTGACGTCCTTGACCAGACCATGCACCAGCACGATGCTCTGCGCGCTGACGCTACCCGCAAACTTGACCATCTGCTTGCTCAACTTCTCGCTGGCCGCAACCACGGCCTGGATTGTCTCCTCGCCCTGGCGCAGGTTCAGGAAGGCGAGCTTGGCGGACTGGGAGCGCGCATTGATGACGGTGCAGCGGAAGACGGCAGGTTCCTCTTGTGCCTTGAGCTCGGAGAACTGGATGCGCTTGTCGCCGGAGGGCGTGTAGGGCGTCGAGCCAATCATGGGCAGCTCGCCGTAGTTGTCCTTGGATACATCGGGCTCGTTGGCTTGGTTCTTGGTGCGCTCGGCCAGCTCACGCTCCTTTGCGGCAGCCTTCTTTGCGGCCTAGATGAGGGTGTGTTAGCAATTGATTGGAAGTACCATGCTGTCATCTGGGTTCTGCCAACCTTCTCCGCCTCCTTCTGGGCCTTCTTCAACGCGTTCTTGGAGGGCGCAGCGCCTTCTGCGGGAGGAGCTTGGTCGGCCATTGCGTGGACTTATGGGTATGAGGGTGAGCTCAAGAGACGGGAGAACGGGTTCTAAAGAGATGAGGACCCAAGACAGGAAGTGGCTCGACCTGGGGTGGAGTGGTGGCTGTTGTTGTTATGAGTCGAAAATTCAGGTCGGCGGGGTTGACGTCGTTCCTGGTGGGGTGAGTCTTCCCCGGCCAACAAAGTGGTTGCCGCTTCGTTCTGCATCCTCATATCCACGATGGGACTCGACTTCTCCACATTCGCTCGAAGCCACCGCATAGGAGCCACCCACCGCGTCTCAAGTCTGATCACCGAATTTTGCTAGTCGATCGATCGCAATAAATTGGTTTAGGGAATCCATCGGTCATATGAAATACAGTCCCTAGAGAGATTTTCCAGCCGTGCCCTCAAGGGAAACCAAGCCATGTAAAGTTCCCACTCCACCATGCCTTCCTCCCTATCATGATTCCATTAAGAGGTACCCAACCTAGAGACGCCATCGCTATGATATATCGCCGATGCAACATGCAACCAACCCTGAAGGGACTCCACCTCGAAACTCAAAATAACCGCCGACCCAGAGCAAGAAGTCAAAAGGTCATGTCTGTCTGTACTAGTAATATCAATGGTAGAAGTTGAACAAGAATTGAGGCCCGCAAGTGGGGCTCTTTAGGAAAATCAACCGTCTTGGCCGATGGTCTAGAAGTCGGGGTCGACTAGTTTGATCTGATCATTGCACTCGTAGATGTTGATGTGCGAGTCGGAAAGGGCAGATCCAGCAACCATCATCCTGTGTGGATGGAAAGCCGTCGTGGAGATGGGCGTGAACCTCTTCTGATGCAAGAAGCCCGAATATGGCTCAAAGCTCGAGAGCTGCTTGCCGGTATTCAGATTGAAAAGCTTGACAACATGGCGCTCAGAACCACTACGACGCAATCAGCACAGTGCATCAGCCGGAAAGAAGGGATTACTTACGCAGCAAAGACAGGCGCGTGCTCGTGAACGCTCAAGCTCCTGAGGGTGTCCTTGGTGGCCTTGATCGTTTTGAAGCTGCGATCCATGCGCATGTCCCACAACTTGACCTCGCCGTCGCGGCAGGCGCTCACCAGTTCTCGCTGACCACCTCGTTGAAGGTGGATGTTGGTGATCCACTGCTTGTGCTCTTTCCACACCTTGACCATCTCTCGCTTCTTTTCCATGCGCTGGTCGTAAATACGAACTGCACCATCTCCAAAGCCTGCAGCAAAGACTTGGCCTTCGACTTGGTCAGACGTGAGAGAGGTGATGCATGAGCCAGACCTAGCATTGATATCCTAGTCACAAAGTTAGCGCCAGATTGTGATTCGCCAGATGATTTTGCTTACCCTTGTACACGTCTCGCTGCCAGCATTCCATACGCGGATGATGCGCACGTCGCCAGCTACCAGGATGTGACCCCGACCCTGTTGCCAATCAAAGACGAGGCCAGCATATCTGTTGCTGGGGACCAAATCGGTCAGTGCCCTGAAGGATGTGACAAGCTCAACTTTTCTGGAACTCTCGTAATCGCGGAAGATTTTGATCACTCCATCAGAAGAGCCCGTCATGAGCAGAGCTTGGTCATCCTCGTTGATGAACTTGACCTCGGTGATTTTGGATCCCACGGGATTGCCGTTCGAGAAGCGGTTGAGACGGGTGTGGCGTTCCCAATCCCAGATGCAGACAGTGTCGCTGTCATCAGTGACCACAAGGTGTTCCTCGAACTGGTGGAAAGACATCTTCATGGGCTGAGAGCCGTTGTTGAAGAATCCTTTGGCTTTGTCCCAACGGTTGCTGCCAGCAATGTCCTTGAGCGGCTGAGTCTCCGCAATGATTCGGTCATTGCGGTTACGTCTCCACAGGCGCATGTTGTATTCCCGACTACCAGGCTCGTCGGCCTCGAGTGTCTTCATTTGGGGCTCACGGAAATACTCGGTGGACCACTCGAAGAAGCGGCTCTTGAGAGGAATGACCGGCTTCTGGTTGAGGCTGCGAGGCTTGAAACCGCGGGAGACTGGCACCTTGTCCGCAGATCCCGACTGCGTCGTGTTACGGACAGGGTCTCTCTCATCCGGAGGGCGATTCCACTCTGCCGGAATCCGCCCACGGGCACTGCTCGCGCTGGACTTGACCGGGCTCTTGAGAGACGCAGGCGGCGAGTCTTGGCTGTAACCAGAGCCAAATGCAAGATTCTTGAGTGAAGCAGCAACACTGGCAGTTCGGCGCATGCCAGCAGACAGGAATCCGCCATCGTGTTTTGTGGGGGTCGTTGGTGTTGACGGTTGCGTAGACTGAGGAACAGAGTGCAACTGGTCGGCGTAGGAGCTCCGCGAGGCCTTGTTCTTCGCCTCCCCACTAATTTGAGCGATCTCGTCAAGGACCGGCTGTGCATGAGGCGCCAGAGGAGACTCGAGGAGCGCGCTCACGACGTGGTCAACAATGATGCACGCGTTCTTGGCAACCTCGGGGTGGGGGTCGACAGAGAGAATCAACACTTCTTTCCACATGGCCGAGAAGACAGTATTTTGGGTCAGGCTTGGAGAAGCTTCATCCCCTTCTTGAGCGTTCGCGCGCAAGGCTGTCGAGCTGAGATCGCCGTTGGTTTGTTCGGAACGCTCGTGGCCTTTTCGAAGAGTGTCTCGCTCTTCTACTAGCTGTTTGAACGCAGCCACGATAAACTTGTTCTCGTAACGAGCAACAAACGTTGAGAAGAATACCAACAGCTCCTTTCGAACCATGCTGTTGCCGTCATGTGCCATGTAGAGGAGATTGCCGGCGATGGATTCCTCGATTTGAGCGACCTGAGCGGTGACGTCAGGGATGCCCAAAAAGGTGGTCAGAGCATGAAGCATGGCAGCCCTGACTTCAGCTACTGGATCCGTCCGGAGAAAGAGCAACCGCTGATGTGCTGAGCATTGGATGCCGGTCCATTTGGCATCGGGATAATCGACCCATAGCATACTCAAGCAGAGACATGACCATTGGCGCAAAAGTGGGTTGTGAATGTCAGCAAGGTGACCGAGGCAGCTCTCAAAGACATCCGGGCTCAGAGATACAACTTGGCCTTGGTGGAAATCCTTGCAGAACATGGCCACAATGAAGGCGCACATGGCACGATGCTCACTTTGATTGCTGATTATGGGCATGCCGGAGTTGGGGTTGAGAATGCTGATGAAGTAAGTGTATCCGTTGTCTTTAAGCAAGTCAGTCTGGCAGGATTGGTCGACAGCCAAGATTCTTGCCCAGATGAAGACCATAACAGGCTTCAGCTCCATAGCTTGAGACTGCAATAGCTTCAAGACGTAGGGGAAGATGCCTATGCTCAGCGCTAGATTCACTGCCCAAGGGCCGAGGTCGAGAAATTTACTGAGCAGAATGAGGGCGCGCAGGCGATGTACTTGACTGAGAAGAACCTGCAGCACGATTGGCAGTTGTTCCGGGACTCTTTGCTCCATTGCGCCACCTTGGTCCAGATAGACTTCGAAAGCAGTAAGCTGTTCTGCAAAGAAGTTGGAGTGCTGGTACTCGTATTGTATTTCACCGCGCTCTGCCCTAATCAGATTAGGAAGCTGAGCCAGGATCATCTCAACGGCGAGGTCCCAGCTCTTCCACAAGGGATGGTCGTGAGTTTCAGGGATCTCGGGGTAGCACTGTGGGTGGCAGTGATAGACTCGCATTATCCGTTGGGCCAAGAGGAAGTTGCGGAAAAGAGCGGCCACCATGAGGTCCTGACGGAAGAGCTTCTTGAACAGCGGCTTGGAGAGCGAATTCCAGGCTATCGTGTCGGTAATTGCTGTGAAAATCCAGTTAAGCTCGCCAATGGGCGTTCTACGCTCCGAAACACGGCCAGGGATGTTTGCGGCATCCTGAAGTGTAATACCCGAGGGCAACGGGTTTTGTAATATGAAGAAACGGACAGCCATTTCGATCGGGGTGGTGAGACACGAGGTGAAAACATCGGCGGGGAGATCTGGATTGGTGGGGAGGGTTTCCTTTTCTCTACAGGCCGCGAGGTGGATGCAGTCGCTAAAGTCCATAACCTCAGCATTCGGCTCTCGTCTGAGAACTTCGGCATTCTCCTGCTCGTGCTTCTCAGCAAACTTGTTGAAATTTTGAATGATGAGGCCAGCGTCGGAGCAGTCGTAGACGAAGAGACTGGGCGCGCCAATCCACGACTGCAACTCGTACAGCGAGATGGGAATATACTGGGTGTAATTCCTGTTGAAGACCCAGATTTCTCCCGATGACGTCGGCCTTGGGACGCCGTGTCCATTGTAGTGGAAAAGCACGCGCTCATTGCGCGCATTCTTGCGAAGGGTCGAGCAATATCTCCGCGTCTCGTCGACGGTGGGATCCAGGCAGAGCTTGTACCTCGTGCGCATACTAAGCTGCTCATATTGGGTCTGAAGCGCTTTGCCAATATTGTTCATGGGTGTGTGACCCGAGGTACCAGTCGAGATGGTGGGATCTATCCAACACTCGAGTTTCGCGCACGGATTTGTCTTGATGACATCTGGGGGATCGACGCCAATGTTCAAGCACAGCGCAAGAACTGCCGAGACGGTCTTGAGCCTGTCCTTCATGCGCCATTCCTGCAGGGGATATTTCTCGCTGTCATCCTTTGGGTTGCCGTTGGTCTCGTGCTTCTTGTCGGTGAAGTACATGAAGAAGGTCGAGCTCAGAAAGTTTTGGTATTCCTCCGAAGTGAGCTGCGTCTCCCAGCCATGGCGAATGGTCCATTCGGCGTCGCTGGACCTGTCCTCTTGATCATTGTTCTGCTCTTCCCAGCGCGGACCAAAGTCGCTCTTTGCGCGCAGCAGTCCGGGGCGGGCATTGTCCGGGGCATCTGCGCTGTCGAGGCGGCTTCTGTCGGCCAGAGTAGAGCTCCGGCGGCCGCGCATTGCGGAAGCGGATGAAGGGCGCGGGCTTGGGGTCGAGTCTTCGCGATCATGGTACATTGGGACAAGGCTGTTGGCGCGACGAGGGTCGGGGTGTTGGTTGGAGGGGGTGGTGGTGGCGTCGTGGTCGGTCATGGGTAGTGGGAGGTGAGGGAGGTTGGCCCTTGAAGGCTGGTGGATGGCGGAGGTTGAGTTGAGAACCCTCATGACGGAGTGAGCAAGTCCATTTGCAAAGGGAGTGGGATGAAAGGGACGGGAGGGAAGGAGGGGCCGAGTGGAGGGGGATATAGACCGTCGCAAATGGCACCGGTGAAGGGTTGAAGATGTTGCACAGTCGACAACCCAAGAGCTTCTTGACCGGTTATGTCAGCCTGGTGAGATGCGGGCCAAGGGCCGGCACCACGGCTGCTCTCACCCACTCGATTGCGATGCATCTGGGGAGCAGAGCAGGGATGCCGCCCAGATGACAGCCGCCGCTGCTGCAGGGCTGTTCATCTTTTTTGTTTTCTAATGGAGTGGATGCTGACGGGATGGATGCGACCGGACAACCTGAGGCACATACAACAAGCACATTTTCCTACGGCGCATGGCGTCTCTGGGTGTTTCCAGTGTCCAGTGGCACAGCGACAGTCAGCATGTGGTTGGCCATTTTTTGGGTTCCGTAAGAACTGGATGCCCGCTGTCACAAGAGCTCTAGGGGTCTGCGCGCACACCGGAGTACCTGGGTGGTAGTCTGGGGAAGCACAGAAGACACACAGACTGCTGGTAATTATCTCCATAGCAGCACGCACAAACCAGACGTCTGCGCACATGTAGGCACTCTTTTGGCCTCTATATACCACAAAAAACAGGTGCGCTAAGCCAGGCCATCTTTTTGTGGCAGAAGTGGCAGCGGTTGTCGCAGCCTCACCCCTTCCCGTGTTAAGTTGGAGACCAGAACCCGCACCTGCGCTGTCTCCGTACTGTACACCTTCTCTTCACTCTCCTCTCCTCTCTCCTCACTCCCGTACTGTCCTGTCCCCTTTCAGCGCGACTCTGTAAACACCAACATTCCTCAGTCCTCACCTCCCTCCAGCCTCAATATCCTCTCTCCCCCCTCCCCGCCACGCGACTTGGGCCGCCCTGCCCTGTGCTGCGACCCTCGACTACCGCACAGACCCTGCAACCCGTCTCCCGTCCAGTCGCTCACGACATCTGGTCCATGATCCCCGGCCGCTACAAACAACCGACAACACCTCCTCGAGAGCCCTGCGCGCGCGACTGGATGAGCGCCTAGCCAGTCCTCCGCCGGCTCCTTTCGCTCGCTCACATCCCCCCTCGATCCGGCGCAATCGTCCGCCATGTCCTTCCTTTTCAAGTCCAAGAAGCAACAGCCGTCGGCCCTCCCTGCTGCCTCCCGGGCCATCACTTCGTCCGACGGTCCGCAGTCCTCATCATCTAGTCCCGCCGCCGCCAATGGCAACAAGCCCCCGAGAGACGACGGCAGTCCAAAGACGGGCTCGTCCTCCCAGACGCCAACTCCTGGCACCAGCGTCAATAACTCCCTGAGCTCGCTGGGTGGACCTGCCGACACTCAAAGCCCGGAGCCCAAGTCGACGCCGCGCGAGAGGTCCGATTCGGAGCTTCAGGTAATGAATATCCCCACACCGTCGTCGTTGCGAACATGTCTTCCAACTCTCTTTGCTGCTGGTCGCTGGGTGCGGCTTCGCGAGATTCTTCAATGCTGACCAGCCGCCGCCAGAACGGACGTCCTGTCCAACCACATCCGCCGCGCGGCGCGTCCGAATCGCCTTACCCGTGGTCACAACGTCGCCTGAATTTCACGACCGGCGCAAATCCCTTTCCACGATATGGCGCCGCCGTCAACGCTGGCGCCTCCAAGGATGGCACAATATATGTCATGGGAGGCTTGGTGAATGGCACTACTGTCAAGGGCGATCTTTGGATTGTGGAATCTGGTGGTGGAAACATGGCTTGTTTTCCCGCTTCGACCACTTCAGAAGGGCCAGGTCCAAGAGTCGGCCACGCAAGCTTGCTTGTTGGCAATGCCTTCATTGTGTTTGGTGGTGACACCAAGCTTGACGAAGGAGACCTTCTCGACGATACCCTTTATCTTCTCAACACCTGTATGCCCTGTTAACCCCTTTCGCGCTTTGCCTACGTTGCTGACATGGATATAACAGCAACCAAGCAGTGGTCGCGCGCTTTGCCGGCGGGACCTAGACCTTCTGGTCGCTACGGCCACACACTGAATATTCTTGGGTCCAAACTCTTTGTATTTGGTGGTCAGGTTGAAGGAACCTTCTTCAATGACTTGGCCTGTTTCGATCTGAATGCGCTTCAGTCGCCAAGTAACCGATGGGAGGTTCTTGTCAAAAACAGCACTGAGGGTGGCCCTCCAGCTGGTCAAGTCCCACCAGCCCGGACGAATCATTCAATGGTGCAATGGAACGACAAGCTCTACCTGTAAGTCTCGCGCTTGATACATCAGGGCAAGGATTGACAGTGCTGCTAGATTTGGCGGTACCGACGGGATCAACTGGTTCAGCGACGTGTGGTGTTTTGATCCAAAAACAAACAGTTGGTCCGAACTTGATTGTATAGGTTATATCCCACTTGCACGCGAAGGCCACGCCGCCGCGATTGTTAACGACACCATGTATATTTTCGGAGGCCGAACTAGAGAAGGAACCGATCTGGGAGACTTGGCCGCATTCCGAATAACCTCTCGTCGTTGGTACATGTTCCAGAACATGGGCCCATCTCCATCTCCCCGCTCCGGACACAGCATGACCGCCTATGGCCAGCGCGTTATCGTCTTGGCAGGCGAACCCAGTTCTTCCGCACCGGATCGTAACGAGCTCAGCATTGCGTACATTCTGGATACGTCAAAAATTCGTTACCCCTCGAGCGAAAACCAAGCAGCCGCGGGTGACAGGGGGCCTATGCGAAAGCTAAGCGGCGGAGGGGCACAGAGTGGAATCCCGCAAGCCCGCGGAGGTGGACGGGAAAGCATGATGGGAGGACCCCCAAGGCCAAGCGAAGGGCCTCCTGGCGCAGCCATCGGCCCTGCGAATTCAAGGTTGCCTCGAGCATCAGGACCGCCTCCACAACAACAGCCGCCGCAACCTAGACCCAACGGCAACGGCCCTCCCCCAAGGCCCGGAAGCAAAACACCGACCAAAGCAGAGCGTGGCTACGGTTCGCTTTCGGAAGCCCAGAAATCTGCTGTAATGGACCGAGACACCATGTCCCCTGTTCGCAGAGACAGTCCATCCACAGATGCGAACATGCAAGCTGCACGCGGATTGCGGGAACAAAGTCCCAACATCAGGAGCCCACCTGGCCAGCAGGTTCGAAGTATGGCTCACCAGCACAAATCTTCTTCTGATTCGATGCGAAACCCTCCCTCTCGCAGCGAATCGCGCTCAAACAAACACAAGCCATCCGTCGACAGTATTGCGCAGTCCTCCCCTCGCACATCAGCCGCCGGCGATAGCAGTGCCACCCCAACTGCCAGCCGCGAATTGGATCAAACAGCACAAATCGACAGTGGCGTTGGTTCTTCGCCAGCGATCAAGCAGCAGAATGATGAAATCGTCAAAGAATTGGAGGCGGCTAGAAACCGCAACGCATGGCTTGCATCTGAACTTGCTCTTGCCCGCAAAGCTGGCTACCAAGCAAATGCTTCACCGAGCCAATTCTTGGACGAGCGCGCGGCCGAGGCCTTCGGAGATGACGATCGCCCATTAGTCGAGGCTCTCATCAAGATGAGAGCTGAATTGGCAAAGATCCAAGGTTCCATTGACGCACAGGCCGTGGAGGCCGCGAACAAGATTGCTCAAATCGAGAAGCAAAGAGACGCCGCAATCAGCGAAGCGGTCTATGCCAAGACTAAACTTGCCGCCCATGGTGGAAGTCAGGCCGGCACCCCTCAGCCTGACAGCGCGAGGGGTAACATGACCCCTGATATTGACCGAATGAATGAACTGAACAGGAGGCTTGCGTCATCGTTGAATGCCCAGAGCGAACTTTCGTCGAGAGTCGACAGCCTCCTGGTCGAGCTTGAGGCCGAGAAGAGGGCTCGCAAGTTGGCTGAAGAGACTGCCGAAACCGCCAACAAGCGGGCTGGCGAGCTCGACTCATTCCGCCAGCGAAGCGTCATGGAGGTCGAGTCTCTGAAGGCTGCCTTGCACGAAGCCGAAAAGATGGCCAGGGAGGAATCTGCAAACGCTGCTGAAGCGAGTGCCAATGCGCGGATGCTTTCTGTCGACAAGAACGAGCTGGCCGAGAAACTTGCCAGGTCCTCGGAGGACATTAGCAACCATGCCAATGTCTTGCAGACCCTGCGTGAAGCTGTCAATGCCTCTTCTGAGAGGGCTACTCATCTTGAAGAGAAGCTTGAAGAAGAACGGACGCAGCGTGCTGAGTATGAGCAACAACTCGCGCGTTTGCGCTCGGAGCACGAAGAGCGCAGCCGGGACTTGGAAAGCTCTACCAGACGACTTCGTGATGCCGAGGAAATGGCTGCAAAACATGCTGCTGAAGCTGCTACCCACCGCCAAGCTGTCCTGTCTGGATTGTCCCAAATTGCTGACCGAAACGGCGAAGGCGACAGTGCTACAAATGAGCGAATCAAGATTCTTCAAGAGCAAGCCGAGGCCGCCAATGCCATGGTCCGGAAAAATCAGGAGGCCGCCGACACTGCATCGGAGAAGTTGCGCCGCGCAGAGGAGCGGATCGCGGGCTTGGAGACCTTTCAAGAGCAGGCCAGCCGAGAAGGACTCTCGGTGCGCAAGCAGCTCCAAAACGCCATGCGCGAAATGCAGCAGTTGCAGGCCGAGAAGGCCGAACTGCAGCAGCAATTTGAAAGGCAGCTCTTGGAGACCAATGCCCATGAAGTGCAGCTCAAGACTCTCAAGAATCTCTTGGATGAGCGAGGAATCGGAACGACTGCCGAATCCCATCGGCGCTCGCGAGCCCTTGACAGCCCCATCTCGAGGTTCAGCACCCCAGAGCTCAACCGTGTCCGAGAATTGGAGCAACAACTCGAAGCTAGCCTCAAGGCGCACGATGAAATCCGGTCCAATTTTGAGAGCCGGGAAGCCGAGATCAGCAAAGAGTGGGAAGAGAAGATTACGGCCCTCCACAACGACCACCAGGCTGCGGTCAAGTATCTCCGCGGTACCGAAAAGATGCTTGCCAAGATGAAGCAAGAATTGGATAAGTACAAGGCTCAAAACGCGGAGCTCGAAGAGAACTTGAAGTCGCAAAGAAATGGCACCTCCGAGGGCGAATCATCCGAGCCCATGCGCCAAGAGATGGAGAAGCTGCAGACGAAGCTCAAAGAAGACGTGTCTAATCTTGAAAGCCAGATATCGTCTCTTCAGTCTGATCTGGCTACGGCACGTAGCGAACAAGAGACTGCTACGCAAAACGCCCAGCAACTCGAGGTTACCATGGCTCAAAAAGCCGTTGAGATTGATACTCTCCGCCACGAACGGGCCATGCTCGAGGAACGAGCCCGCGAAGCCGAGCAACGCGTTCAGATGTTCCTTGATCAATTCGAGACGAGTGTCGACAGCTACCGCCGCCAGTCATCAATGGCCATGCAGCCTCACGGTGACGAAGGCAACAACCACGGTCACCGCAAGAACAATAGCACTGGCGAGAGCGTATATAGCCAGACGACAGACGTCACCCAGCGTACTCCAACCCCCGACGCGGCGGCTGCCAATTCTGCCAACTCCGCCAATTCGGCAGCTCAACGGAGCTCGATGGCTTTGGACAGTCTTGCCACAGAGCTTGAATCGTTGCGCAGCAACTGGGAGAGCACGAACCGCGCGTACCGTCTCAGCGAACGCTTTGACTTTGACCGCACGCCAACCAGCGCAGCTGGCGATCTCAGCGAGAGCCTTTCGCAATGGCAGAGCCGCATCAACTTTGACGATGACGACGACGACAACCAATACGGGCAAGCCCTGGGCAGCCCCAAGTTGGCTCAGCAGAGCAAAAGCCCGACGCACGCGCGGCAAAGCAGCGGAAACAGCATCAAGGCGCAAACCGTTACGGCGCCATCGACGACGATGAACGTGAACGGCGAACAGGTTGGTTCCCCCAAGGGCCCGGGTCCGGGCGGCGCGGCCATGATCTGATTTCTCAAAAAGTGACGGAAGGAGTCAAGTCATGAAGAATTATAGGACATTTCCATTTTCTTTCTTTTCTAGGTCCGGAGGATCACGAACCTTTTCTCTCTTCGATCAAGCAACAGCAGGAAACGAAAGTAGCGACACGACGCGGAGCGGAGCGTGACGAGGATCGCTCTGCAATGAAGTGCCACGGATATGATTTCAGGTCTCATTCTCTACGGTATGGAACGCGATGACGCGCGAAGAAAAAAACGTCTTCAAACCGCTCTACCCACCCCTGTCCGAGTAGATTTGCCTTCCTCTCCCCCCCAATTTCTCTCTAATCTCTCTCTCCTTCGGACAAGACCGACTGGATGACGGGGCCTGGTTTGGTCAAGGGCAGCACTGGAAAGGGAGAAAAATGGCCTCCGCATTTGTTGCGTTCTTCTTCTCAATGTCTTATTGCCAAATGATGGAAAAGGGCTTTGGCGTTTTCTTCCTCTTCTGATTTTTCAAAAATCCTTACTTCCCACTGGAGCATCGGCGGGAGGGGGGTCCCTTACACTTTTTTCAACCTTTTAACTGTTTAGTAGCCAGTCAACCGCTGGGTCTTTTTTTTATTTTCCTTTGGCTTGTTCGTTTCCCCCCGACGCTGCCTGCTGTTTCGTCCAGTTCAGAGCCTGTCGTCGAGCTTTATACGCACCCTATGTAGTAGTTTGCTGTCATGCTTTCTTCTTTTTTTGTTGCGTAGTTTTTTCCGGTTTTTTTAGTTTTTGGACTCCATAGTTTTGGCGGTTTAGATACCTTTTCTCTACTACCTACCTACCTACGCTACCTACTTACTCACTTACTTACCTACTTTGAACGACTTTGGTCCCTCTTTTACGCATGTGCCTCCTGGTCGGTGTATGCGTGTTGTTTCAAAATGTTTAGATGGGGAATCCGTGTGGTCTTTGCTGCTTTTGTCTCCCTCGATGCTTGCGCTGCCGGGTTCGGAGGCGCAGTGTTGTTGGCATGTTGGCAGGACGACGCAACCACCCGCTTGCTTGGTCGGTCTCCTGGAATGCCACCAGGTCCGAGACGCCGCCGTCGAGGACGTCTAAGGCTGTCGGAGCGAGCTTGCTTGCTTGTTTGCTACGCAAGTCGTCGACGCAGCTGGACCCGTGCGTGCATTCGCTGGACTAGTAGTAGTAGCCAACAGGCAGCAGGCCTCGAAACCTCTTTGGTTCTGGTGTCGGTCTTGCTCCCTCCTCCGTCTCGTCCTCGGTCGCGCTCACCATCGTCGCCGCCCATCTCGCCCGCTCGTGGCATCATCTAGACCTCGCAATCCTTTGGTCTCCATCGCATTCCTCCTTTTCCGCCCTGTTGTTCAAGTGGTGGTGCGCTTGAGGGGACACGAACGCAATGCGATGCGGCAGCCGTCTCTTCACGCCCGTCTTTGGTGCTAGACTGGCCTTTTTGGAGGAGGGATTGAGCGGGTGAGCGTTCACCGCATCGTATGACGCGTTGGAGACGGAATGAAGTGACGAAGTGACGAAGAGATGAAGCCGGATGAAGCGATGGGAAAGAAAGCGAGCAGTCGGGCGTTGGGCCGGCCAGTGGTGTTCTGATGAGATGGAGTTGGGCGTGGTTTTTGCCGGAGTGGAATGAGAGGCGTCCAGGGTCAGAAGAGGAGAGAGGTGGCGGCTTCCTCGCCCGAGGAGTGAGCTGTTGTGTCTTGGTTTATGTTGTGCTGCTGTCGTTGTTGTTGTCAAGCCTTCTCTTTCCCTCTCTTGCCATTGTTTGATTGGTCGTGCGTCTTTGTCTAGTAAGAAAGGGGAGGAGGTGTGTGTTGGTTTGGGTCGCTCCACCTGCAGGATCACCTGTCGTCTTGTACTATTAGCTGCTTGGATGATTGAGTTGGTTCTTGTTTGATCAAGCGATTGACTTTCCGGATAGTGAGATGGATGGGTGACTACAACCGCGGCGGTGGTCGTGGATGGTGGTCGGCGCGCGAGTGAACGGATGGAAGTGATTCTACTCGCCGAACGCAGTACTTGTAGGTCCCGTCTCTTGTGATTCGAAGAGCAAACTGACCGAGCTGGCTTGCTGGCTTTGGCCCTTGCGACTGCACACCTAGAGCTTTCCGTGACGTTTAGGCTGTTCTGATCCTGTCTATTTTTCCGTCTGACTCCTGCTATATCTGATCATCCAAAGGAAGAACGGCAGAATTGCCCGAAGAGGTTGCTATAGAGCGCTCATAGGGGTGGAACACGGGTGAGGACAGGCGCGTGTAGAATCATGATATATTTGCTTCCATAAAAAAACACAAGGGGCGGCCTCTGGAAATTGAAAAAGTAGCTGCAGTGTTTATCCACCTCCAGGGATTTGAGGGGGCCAGACCACTGTTAATAGAACACACGTTTGATTTCCCCCTGCTATCGCCTCTGCTAGACGTGCACTGACGTCAGCACCTCCAACGTTCTGGCATAGTGATACAGTTTCTTCGCAGGAGAAGACCGTCAAGATGGTCTAGGAAGAAATACATTGCGTGCTATCATTTTTGTACAAGTTTTGTACATACGTCCATCCGTAAATGCAGGAGTAAAAGGCATCAAACCTTCCCCACGCACACCATCCCATCATCAAAATTGACACGCAGTGTCGGAACGAAGTGAACCAAAAGTGTGTATCAACAAAACACCTCACATCTCTCGTATTGAAGCAAATGATTGGCTTCATGACAGCTTTACAACCTGTAGGTCGAGTCCAAGTCACCCGAGCGGATGTTGGAATAGACGACCTGCGCGTTGGGTTGCTGCTGCTCAACCTCCGAGGGCTTGCCTCCGTCGCGGGGGCAGGTGCCGCGCTTCACCCCCGGCTTGTCCTCTGGCGCGCCACGCGGGTAAGCGCCGTCGAGCCACTGCATGTTTTGTTCGTGGTCGTCCCTACACGTTGTGAGTGATGGCGGTCGAGTCTTCAGACACAGGAGACATACCACAGAGACAAGACTAGGACCATACCACGATCAAGGGCGTCGCCCATGCGTGGGATGCCACCCTTCTTGCCAAAGTCGTTGGGGTCGCCAAACACGCGCTTCTGGTCGGCACAGAAGCCGTCGCTGATCGAGTCGTAGGGCAGCAGATTGGGAATGTTGGCCTTGGAGTTTTCGATGACCTTGCCGTTTTGGATGTACTTGCGGCGAATCTCTTTCAGAGGCGTCCTTTCGGTGCCGTCTATCGTGAGGAATTGCGTGACGACGGTGAACTTGGAGTTGGTGTCTACAATCTTGCGCTCGCCATAGAAAGAATCGTTACCCATGCGGTAGCTGTTGAAGTCGCAACCATCCTTGTCACAAACGCCACCGAAGCGGTTCTGAGGGTTGTCGCCACACTCGAGTCCCTCGCAGCGGTACTGCCCCTTGACCTTCTCTTCGCACACGTGCGGAGTGTATGCTGCCGACACCTTGTTGGCCTCCCAAAGGTCCATCTCGTTTGCGCATGTTCCAAACCTTCCAGTGCCGGCGTTCGGGTCGCTTGGAGACGGCACCCAGTTCTCGCAGTTGGCCTCGCCACCAATCCACTTGATATCGTGCGTGCACTGAGCGTCGCCGTATCCAGTGCCGTATGCGGCGCCACACTCGTTGGTCGGGTATTTTCCTTTGCCGCCATCCTCATCCATCTGAACCTTGGTGAGTCATTTGCAGGGGAAACAGGAGGGCTCTGCTTACCTCTGTAAGATACAACGCTCCGTTGGTACCGCATCCAAGCTGAGAGACGTCCACGTCGAAAGTAAACTCCTTGTTCTTCATCTTGAACATGTTGTACTTGTCATCACTGTTTGGAGCCAGAAGATAGACACGCCCGCCCACGTTCTTCTGCTGACCCTGCGTGACAAATTTCATAGTGAGGGCATCTCCCTTGGTCGAAATACCATAAGTACTCTCATAGTCTCCGGCGCCATCGAGCCCACATTGTGAAGTGCAGGACTTGGAGTCCTTGCATTTTTGCTCGTTCCATTTGTTGCCTGTGTAGCAGTTTGATCCACTCCCGTCGTGGCACCAGCGCCAGTTCGAGTCGAGGACGATGGCAGTGTCTTGCTTGACGCAACCCTTGTCCTTGGTGCATGACAAAGTCGGAAGCTTGGGGTGGTTTTCGGGCTTCATCATGAACTTCTTCTGAGCCTGAGCCCCCGCGAGAAGCAAAGAGAGTGACGAAATGATGTGCAAAGTATGCATATTGAAAGAGTGACAAGAAGCGTGAAAAAACAAAAAAGGAATGTCTGTGGATGAAGATGGAGAGAAGGCTTGGTCTTCAGCTTAACTATATCTCTATTGAGCTCGCCCTCGGATTGCTCCCCCTGCCGGGATGCGATTCACAGCAATGTCCACACAGCTGCTGCACTTTTTCCCGGTTGGCTCCCGCATCAGGCGACGAACGCCTGGAGTCTCATCTCAACGGGAGCTCCATCCCTCCACCAGCCCCGGCTGTTGGCCGGCTGTTAACCGTGCTGCTGTGGTACATGCATCCCATGCCACAATCGCGGCCTCTTCCGTAAGCTTGAGATTATGCGGTCCTGCTAGACATGGGTACAGTGCTGGCACACCACTGTCGTGTGGCGATGGCGCTAAGATTGAGGCTCATTCTTGCTCGCACCTGCGCTGATGCTGTGGGAAAGCTGCTCTGGAAGCGTTTCAACCCTGCGCACGACGTCGAAAATCCGGGGAACAAGGGTCCAGCAGGTCGGCTTGGCGATGTAGGGCGACCAGTTGGAAGATTGCAGCCGTTCTCACTGCTGACTGTTGAAACAATCTACTTGGAATGCGAATATTGCTTGACTTCCCTAGAATGCATCAGCCACTGCCCAAATCGTAGAACATTCTTCGCAGCTTTCCATTCTCCGCAGCTGGGCATTGGGGCGATTTTGATCATCATACTTCACGCGGGAGCTGGTATGAAACCGCGTTGTGAAGCCGAATGGATCGTCAGCTTGTATCTGGACAAGAGACACTTGTACTAAGGTGTCACTGCGGGGATTCTGTACAGCCAGAATAGGTCAAGCAGAGATGCCTCGCTCCAACACGACATCGCGCGTGCGCTCGACCAACCAGAAGCCGGAATAACAGATGTGAGATATTGGAGGGTTTCGAGGTCGAACAAACAGCAGGGATCTCGAGTTGCGACTTCGTCGACGTTGAGTGACGTCGATTTTGAATTTTGAGCCTTGCAGGCTCGACGTCAGAGAGCATGCCTAAAATTCCGGGCATCTCGGCAACAATAACCACCACTCGTATCTTGAGATTGGCGAAGCAGAACGATAGATGCGGCTCAGTTGATATCGACTCACTGCTCTTACCAACGCGGGGGACATGGAGGGAGAGTGGGTCTTCGTCCATCATTCGGCTATTCTGTCCAGTAGAAGGCGAAGCCAACGAGCCTCAAGGGTAACACGATAGCGAAACTCAGCAGAGCTGGTTTTCTGACACGGGCGTTGAGAAGCAACTGGTGTCTGTTGACATCTTTCGCACACACTGCGCGAGTACGTGGTGTTGCGGCTGTGGCTGTAGTACGTTTTTGTTTCCAAGCAAACCTGATCAATGGTGAGCTTCGGGTGAGGCGGCAAAATGGTCACTCAAAGTAGGATGTATTCAACGTCGGCGGCTTCTTCAGGAATTCGATGGTGAGGATTGGCATCCAGCAGAAATTTCGTTCGCGAGACCTCGTCGGATGCAAGTCGAAAGAATCTCGAATTCGGCCTCAACGTGCTCCTTTCTTGAGCGAGAATGGCGAGGTTTCTGGTAGAAACTGAATGACTGGAGTATCAACGAGCTTGGTCCGCACCTCATCACGCCCTTGCCTTGAAGCCAGGGTTGTCAGCGTGACTGATGTGTGTGAGCGAAGGAGCAGTCGCGGCGAAGAGGGCCGGGGATAACAAACGGATACCAGGAGCTTATCGCCGCCCGCGCTGCCGTTACCTTGGGTTCGACCGTCCGCTCCGTCGCCGTCATCGATTTCACACTACCAGCACTTCTTCCCTGCCTCCCGCGTTCATGTTCACCGCAAGATTTCATGTCTTGAGGACTTCGCCGAGCGTTGCTCATTCTCATATCCACAATTCGTAGCCGTCATGCGCGACACTCCCCCGGGACTCAACGGCCGTTCCGCGACGTCCCCGCCCGATGACAACAATGCAGGCGATGTCTTGATCGAGACGGGTTGGATGGATGAGACCGACGCCGATGATAGGGACTTTCTTCCAGCTGAATCAGGAGAGGACGACGACTTGATGGACGAGGATTATGATGACGGTGACTTTCATGGTAAATACACTCCACGTCGCCACCGAATTGGTGGATGTTGCGATTGACGAACGACTCCCCAGATGCGGAGGAGAGTCTGAGCAATGCGACCATTGATTTTGAAGTACTTGCGGGAGACGACGACGGTGAAGATGAGTCTGACGAACACGGCGCACAACCAATCCGAAGTACCCAGACGAAGCTGCCTGGACATCATGATCCTCGGCTAATAGTTACCAGTTTCGAGGGAGCAGATAATGCAACTGCTGGGTCATGCGGGCCTCCGTCGTATATTCGCCGACCATACCTCAGGAAGGCGTGCGCAAGTGGATGATGATGAGGATTCCGAAACCGACAACACAGGCTACGGAGGTCTTTGTGCAAGGAGAAAGCGCAAAGGCCGCAAGGCATTTGAGAAACCACCCAGCGCAGAAGGACGTAAACTGATTGCCTCGGGGACTTTTGGCGCAAACGAGAGACCGCTTGACTCGTATACAAGAAAGAAGAAATTGGCATACAGACTGATTCACCGAGAGCTTGGGCTGGGATGCTCTGGACGCCAAAGGTTGAGGAACAACATCATTTCTCAGAGCCTGATACCATCGTCAAAGGCCGACACCATCATCCATTACGACGCACGATGCTACTCTGGGCAATTCTCCAATGATGGCAACTTTTTCTTCTCCTGTGCTCAGGACTTCAAAGTACGGATGTACGACACATCTAATCCGTACAAGTGGAAGTATTACAAGGTTTGCGCAGCACTCAGTCATTTCGACGGCTCAGATCCTAACTGCTCATAGACCGTGGACTATCCCTTCGGCCAATGGACGATTACGGATGCCTCTTTGAGTCCTGACAACAAATTTCTTGCCTACAGCTCGATACGCAACGTTGTTTGTTTGGCACCGACAGACCCCAGTGACAACTCCGATCCACATTTGCTCGACTTTTCCAGCTCAGGCTTCAGGGACCGACGAGGTTTCCACGCACATCGCTACTTCGGTGTAAGCTTTGCTGCAGAGATAAGCGCCGCTGGTTGCTAATATCAATGTTCAGATCTGGTCTTTGAGGTTCTCCGGCGACGGTAGAGAAATCGTGGCAGGCACAGGCGATCGATCCGTTTACGTCTACGACATTGAACAGCGAAAGTCGATCCTCCGTATTCCAGGTCATGACGACGATGTGAATGCCGTGTGTTACGGCGACCCGAACTCGCCGCACATTCTCTACTCGGGCTCTGACGACACGACCATCAAGGTGTGGGATCGTCGGAGCATGGGAGACGGCAAATGCGCCGGCGTTTTCCTCGGCCACACTGAGGGTATCACTTATGTTGACAGCAAAGGTGACGGGCGCTACGTTCTTAGTAACGGCAAAGATCAAACCGCCAAATTGTGGGATCTACGAAACATGATGAGCGCGCACGACGCCCACAACATTGACATCAACGCTTATACTACCGGCTTCGAGTACCGCACCAGCTCATACGATGAGACTGAGTATCGTCCTCACCCGCATGACCGCTCCCTTGTCACTTTCCGTGGGCACAGTATCCTCAAGACGCTTATTCGCTGCCACTTCTCTCCCCCTGGTAGCACGGATTCGCGATACGTCTACTCCGGCAGTTACGACGGCTCGGTCCACATATGGAACATGGACGCCACGCTGGCTGGCAAGGTTGACGTGCTCAACGCAACCCGCAACTCCAGGCCACGAAATGCAGACCTTTTGGCCGAGACCTACGACTTTATTGGCCGAAATGGAGGGCAGTGGCAGACTTGCGTTAGAGATGCGAGTTGGCATCCCAACGCTCCTGTCATTGCTGGTGAGTGCTTTGACAATCTTTTGAATGACCCTATGCTAACTCCTTTCTTCACAGCAACTTCATGGAACGGTTGGGGCACCTCGCTTGGCACTTGTACGGTGCACACTTGGAACGATGGAGTAGAAGAAGATGAAGGAGAGCCAGCCATGGGCCAACGGGTAAACGCCGAGCTGAAGCATGATCCCGTGCTTTATGGCTCAACTGAGCGGAGGCCCGCGAGCTTGTTCAGAAGGTCGAGAAGAAGGATGGCGGACGACGATGACTTGTGATTTACGCGGTTACATTTTTTGAAATTTTCGCAAGAGACGGGTTTGAATCGCTCATTCTTGGATTGGGTTTCCTTTGGCGGCTGGGATTGATAGCATTACTGGTGGATGTTTGTGGATTGGTTCGGTTCTCTCACGGCGTTGGTATCGGACTGGAGGTGCAGTGAATAAGGTGTATAGCGCCAATCGACACGATTTTAGAGCAATGGCCATACTCCCCGCAACGGATGTGCTATAGGACTGTGTCGGACTTGCATAAGTTGACTTGTAGTAGACAGATAGGTTGACCCTGGCCTGTTGTGACTTTTGAATCCATTGTATCCGAACTCCACCATGCCAATTGCGTTTAATTTCTTACAAAGTTCGCCTTCCTCCCGAGCGAAATGGTATCATCAGACCTCCCTTCTTCCCGACCACACCGGTACACGCAGCATTTTGAAGTTCCAAAAGGTCGCTGGTATGCTCATGCGCCTCCGACGAGGATGTTGTTTACAGGGATGTGTACTGCGGACGCCGTGTTAGTGTGTCGCTGAGTGTTGACGGAGGGTGGGAGAGGTCTACCTAGCTTGACGAGGTAGCCAATGGCGCCCATGACGACGAATCCAATGCCGACGGCTTGCGAAATCTTGATGAACTCGCGCTTGTCGGCTGCTTCAGCGTTAGTCCATTCCGTACGTGAAGCAGAGAAGGCGCATGCAGTTGATCAGACACGAGAATCGAAGGAGAGAGACATACGCTTGGTGCACCTGGAATCAAGTCAGTATAAGTTCTCCATGAATCGTGCCAAGGGGGAGCGCACCTGTTGATGAAAAGAGTGCCGTCCTTGATAAAGTCCTTGGGGACATCGGCAATTTCCTTGAGTTGGTCGGACATGGTGACGGCGGGGGAAGAGAGAAGAGGCGGGAGTGGGTGGGAAGGTATCGAAGATGGGGTGCGCGTGGGACCTTTTGGTGTTGAGTCTGGGGAGAGGAGGCCAGATTGCGGAAGCAGCCCGCCCGAGCGAGCCCTGCCGCCAGCTGATCGCTGCCAAGGCGCGCTAAGCTGAGCACCCGAGCTCTGGCGCCGCTCTGCCGCGTCCTCCACTCGCCTCGCCCTCCCTTCCCTCTCATCAGCCACCAACTGTCGAGGTATCGTCGTGTCCTCGGATTCGGCTCTGCCGTCTAGCTGACTCTCTGCAGAAGCTCCCCAAGCTCCCTCTCACCCCGCTTGTGCCCTCTCTCTCGACTCTCGAATCGAAGCTGCGGCGCACCAAGCTTCCCACCACGCACGGCACCTTTCTACTGACTACGGCAACGTCCGCGAAGATCGCGGTGTCAGGTGGACGGCGCGGCTCCATCAGCTCCTCTTGGTTCCTGTGGACGCATTTGAGAGGGAAAAGACGCGAGCAAAGGAAGTTGGCGTTGTCTTTCCGGAATTCAAGGGCTGCCATCCTGTACCTGTCTGAACGCGAGGACCCGCGCATCATCACAAACATCAGGCCTGTCTCTTCACTCATCACACCTCCAACTCTTTCTGTCTCCAGCGTCTACCACAGAGGTAACCGGAGATCAAATTCTGTCACACATTGAACCGATTTCGATATTTGTTTCTGCCGCGCACGATTGGGAAGTGTACGTATGACCATCTTCGCACCGCATGTACCTCGCTCCTTCTCCTTCTTGCGCTTTCTTACTTCCAAAAACTCTTGCTTCTGGTTCTCTTCGGGGGGAAGGTACAGGACCATGGCTGTTCCTGCCCTCTGTACTTACGTTGCTGATCAAACCTCAACGTCTGCAGACATACTCTCTGTACTTCCTGTGCACGTCGAAGCAAAATCAAGTATCTTAGGACAAACTAATTCGAACAAGAAAACTCAAATCAAGGGCTCACGGTCCTTCTTGCACTCCGACGTTCACAATGGCCGACGACGACAACTTCGACATCGATATTTATGGCGATGACGCGCCTCAAGAATCTTTCCAGCAGGAGAATTCCAGCACCGCCCAGGAATCCAATGCCGAAGGTCATACCGAATCTATGCCAGACGCCCATCAAGCAACCGAGGAAGATGCTTCCAAGTCCAATGGCGCGGCACCAGACGCAAATATCCAACAAGGGGACAATAAACAAACAAATGGAGACGAAACTCAACAAATCTCTAGTACAGGAGGCTCGTCGCAGAATCAGCTCCAACCACCAAGGCAAGCACCGGTTGCGCAGGGCACCAAGCGTAAAGAAGGCGCCGATGATCGTCATGTGGACAACACTGCTACGACCGCGCTACTAATCAGCGATCTCCATTGGTGGACCAATGAAGATGACATTCGCGGCTGGACAAACCAAAGTGGATGCGAGGACGAGCTCGTTGAAATCACGTTTAATGAGCACAAGGTCAATGGCAAAAGCAAAGGGTATGCCCTCACCATTTCGCTTCCGCCTGGATTTAGTGTTAACAATTTGCAGCCAATGTTTCGTTGAGCTCTCCTCTCCGCAGGCCGCTACCGCTCTCAAGCGAACGATTGAATCATTCGGCCAGGGCCAACAATACGCCAAGAAGCACAGCGCGTCCTACCACTCGCCCCACATCAACCCTTACCGCACACTACCTAAGGATGTTCCTAACAGGAAAGATGGTAATCGCAGCGATAACCGCTCGTCATCTGGATCTTTCACCGGCAGCTCGAGCATGAGCATGGGCTCCGCTCCCGGCGGCGGCTTCCGCGGCGGCCGTGGCGGTTTCAATCGAGGAGGCATGAACAACATGGGATACAACCGCGGTGGATTCAATAATCCCATGAGCGGAGGAATGGGTCCGACTGGCGGCTACGGCAACCCCATGGGTGGGTTTGGCGGCAACCCCATGGCCATGAACAACATGGGCTTCAACAACAGCTTCAACCGAGGCGGTATGATGGGAGGCATGCGCGGAGGCATGGGCGGTCGCGGTGGAAGAGGTGGCATGAACACCGGCATGAATCCTGGGATGATGGGGGGTATGGGGCCCATGGGAGGCATGGGCATGAATCCCGGCATGATGGGGGGTATGGGAGGCATGGGCGGAAACATGAACATGGGCATGGGCGGAATGCAAGGTCAGTACATCTACCAAACCCGCGGAGTTGGAAGCGGACTTGGACGTGGACTTGGACGCGGCCGTAGGACGCCGCCGCCGAGATCATGGACTTCGCCTCTATCACGGACCCCAGATACAAGACCTGGTGACAGGGATCGTCAACTGGCCAGCAGTTTCTGGGGCTCAGCGCTTATGCGAAGTTCATTCTCCATCCTCGGTGAATCTAGAGGCTTGTTGCTGACATGTTGATAGGTGGCTTCGGCGCCGGCGGCCAAGGACACTTCAACCCGGCCTTCTTCAACCAGCAGTCTGGCGGCGACGGCACTTGGGGTAACCCTCACGGTGCGAAGCGGCCGCGACCTGAGTAGACGATTCCTCCCGACTCCATTTACAACTCTCCCGAATTCTCGCCCGATGGAATCCACGGCGGCTTGCCTGAGATGGGTTACTCGAACCCCCTCTCAGCCCATTTTTTGACTGGTTGACGGGCGCAACTCCGTCATAAGAAGAAGACGGCTCCGATTTGGCGCACGGTGTTTGGCAGGCGCAGATGCAAGTACAGGCTCTTTATCTCCCTTTTCTTTTCAGATTTCCTTCCAACTTTTGCTCTTTCTCTCTCCCTCCGGCAGTAGTGGTAGCTTCCCCTTGCTTGCCCCTCTTTGCCCTCTTTGGCTTTTTCTCATTTCCTCAAGTTTTCTATTGCTTTCATTTTGCTTGTTCCCGTCGTAGTCAGTAGTCAGTAGTCAGTCCTACCTACACTTTGTGTATCTTACAAAAATGAGCCGTTAGCAGGCCACACAAACGGGGTTTACTTGCAGAGGACATGACCTCTTTGCCTCTTCTCTTATCCGCTCAAAGAACACGAATGATTATTACAAACAGAAAAGTTCTCTCAGCGTCCAGGTTTCTTTTTCTCTTTGCTCCTTTTCTTTCAACGGGCTATGTCGCTGATGATGACGATGATGGTGCTTTTTGAAGGTGACTCCGGATATCACGAGGAAAGGAACTGTGCGTATCTATCTTGAGCTTGTTGTGGTCTGAATGAGGTGGTGGGTTGTGAGGCGCGACGGTTTGATTTTGATTTTTGATTTGCACGGCTTGCTTACTTGTTCTGCCCTGGAAGAAAACCGACGGCTACGATGATGATGCCATGAGGGTGCTGATGATAGAGCGGGGGATCTCTTTATTAGACGACTGGATGATGTCGACGATAGCTGAGATGATATGATTTTGACGTCATTGCTGGCTGCTGCTATGCCTATGGAGGTGATCTGATGGAGGGACTCGTCTTTGAATTTCGCAAGCTAAGTCTTGCTGGCATGCATGATTATCATTTAGTAATCCACAAAGAGGTGAACAATTTTGATACAGGCCGCACTTTGATTCTGATGGTCTTTTCGACAAAACACAAATCTCAGCCCTTCACCAATCCAGATGATTCAACACAGCAAAAGGCACGAGCATCGGCGAGAATAAGAAAACGGTCGAAGCATCGCCTACTGCTGGTGCTCGTATCTTGATACAGGAAAGCTCGCTTGGCTGGTATAGACTGCATTCATAAAAGCAGCGCGCGCGCATTAGTATTATTGGGGCAACGGGGAAGGAGGGTGGAAGGAATGAAGACTCTCCGTCAATTGCTATCTACATGTCCGCATGGTCATAGGGTTTTGGTGGTCTTTTGGCGAAGGCGAGGTGCGTGGGAGCAACGCTTTACTAAACCTTGTATGAAGAGATAATACATAATCCTTGAGGATCACACAATGTCCTATCCCATGGATAAACAGCAAAAGCGGCCCGTCGAGCCTCTCCGCATGCCAACCCATCCACTCGCCTGATGCTCACACCCATGATCAAGCAGCTTGGATGTTGCTCGCTTGGATTGCTGCCCTGGAAGCCACGGCCGTCACCTCACCTCGCCTCGCCTCGCTTCGCTTGTCCAGCAGTCAGTCCCCACTTCGCACCCGTCTCATCCCCCCATCCCATCTGTTTCAAACAGCATCGCGCAAATGGGCTCGCGAGAGCCGCCACCCGCGGGGATCACCCCTGCCCCGGCCGCAATAACTCTAATGTTGTGCTTAACGGGCCGGACCATCCACATTCTTATTGCCGCGAGTGCTCGAGCGCCGCCGCTGCTGTCATTACTGGAGGAGTGTAGCAGCAAGGCGATGAAGAGTCAGGCAGATGATGGTGCCGCGGGAGCGCTGGTTGGTGGATCTACCTTTCGTGAGTACTCCGGAGGAAATGTGCGCGCGTGAGTAGTGAGAGAAATGATGGAAGGGAAGAAAGGAGGACAGACAGGCTGGCTGCCGGTGGATGTGCTTTTTTCGGAGAACCGATGGGCGCCTTGGAGGGCATGTGGACCACGACTGTAAATAAATTGAGAATGCAGGCACATCGCGAAAGAGCGATGCCAGCTCCAATCCCCTCATTCATTTCTGCTCTGCGTTGCTCTGCTTGATTTCTGCTGGCCGTACCACTCCTTTGCGTCCAGCATGAAGCCGTCCTTCCTTTTCCCCTTCATCGCGAGCGCGGCCACCACCGTCTCTGCGCGATCTATTCCGCCGTACCCCTTGAGCAATTCGACTGCTGCTTCCAGTCTCGGAGGTCCCTCCAGCTGCAACGGAACGGCGTCGTTCAAAGACATCTCGGCACACGACTTTGTCGAGGCGCTGAACCCGGGCTGGAATCTGGGAAATACGCTCGACGCAACTCCAGATGAGGGGGATTGGGGTAATGCGCCAGTCGTCGCCGAGACGTTTGGTTACGTGAAGGAAGCTGGGTTCAACAGCGTCAGGATTCCAGGTGAGTTGGCATAGGTAGTCTAGGAGTAGCCGAAAGAACAAGAGAGGCTCATAATTGGCGGCAGTGACCTGGGCATACCACTTCAAGACGCAAGCGCGCGACTACACGGTCGATCCAGCATGGCTGCAGCGTGTCTCCGACGTCATCGACATGGTGACAGACCGCGGCCTCTACGCCATCGTCAACGTCCACCACGACAGCTGGATTTGGGCGAACCTTGACACGCCCGCCAACTACTCGTCCATTGAGGACAAGTTCTACAACCTCTGGTTCCAAATTGGCACCAAGTTGGCATGCAAGTCGGAACTCGTTGCTTTCGAGCCGCTCAACGAGCCGGCAGGCTCGACGGCTGAGGCGGGCGCTGAAATGAATCGTTTGAACGACATTTTCCTAAAGGCAATCAACGATGCGGGTGGATTCAACAGCAAGCGCGTCGTCACGCTCGTCGGACTCGGCGAAGATGCGGCCAAGACCAGCCAGTGGTTCCAGCGGCCAAATGGCACCTACAGCAACCCCTGGGCGCTGCAGTACCACTACTACTCACCGTATGCCTTCATCTTCTCTGCTTGGGGCAAGACGATCTGGGGATCGGACGACGACAAAGCGGCCCTGGAGACCGACATTGGCGGATTCCGTCGCAACTTTTCTGACATCCCGGTGCTCATTGGCGAGTGGGCTGCTTCGACGACCAACACAGAGACTGCGGCGCGCTGGAAGTATTTTGATTCCTTGGTGTCGACGGCGAAGAAATACAACACCTCGACCGTCCTTTGGGACAACGGTCAGGACTTCTTTGACCGCAATGCCAACGTGTGGCGGGACCAGTCGGCGATCGACATTTTCATGGGTGCCGCGGCCGGAGTTGCAAATGCGCTGGCGGATAGCACCACGGACAACCAGACGACGACGCAGTCGAGCTCGGCGTACATCTGGCAGAAGGGAAACGACACTGTCAGCGATCAGAAGATTCCTTTCCTTTTCAACGGAAACCAAATTAGCCGCATCACCAAGGGTGGTCAGGCCTTGGCCGAAGGCACCGATTTCAGCGTCGATGGCTCCAGCGTGGTTTTCAAGAAGAGCTTCCTGTCGACCATCTTCGCCAACCGCGCGCCTGGAATCAAGGCCAACTTGACGCTGGAGTTCGACTCGGCCGCCGCGCCTCTCACCATCCAAGCCGTGCAATGGGATGTCCCAACCATCGGCAACAACACGATATCGGCAAAGGCTGCAGGCTCGGGAGAATACAAGATTCCCGTCACCTACAAGGGCCTCAAGAAGCTTGCAGCGGTGCGGGCGCTCAAGCAAGATGGGTCGATTCTTATCGACGACTACACGCAGTGGTTCGGCGCGCTGGAGAAGGGCCGCATGACTTATTCGAGCCAGTGGACGTGGGACGACAGCCATGTCATACTCGAGAACGCAGTTGCGCAGGCCGTGAGCAGCGCGAAGCAGCCGGTCGTCTTGACGTTTGAATTTTATCCGCGGGTGCCGGGCAACTCGTTGAATGTGACCATGACGCCGTGAGCAGCAGGTCTTGGGAGATATGAGGAAGAAGTTGGAAGAGGAGAGAAGTTCGCTTCCTGTTCATAGCTTTGAGTGACCAATTAGAAGGGTGAATTGAGTGATGTTCCGATTGCGAGCGTCGGCAGCGATGATTATCGGGCAGAAGCACATTTGAAGCTGCGTGTTGTCGGTGGATTGCAAGTGCCATTGGCGGCGGCGGCGACGGAGGCGACGTCATAGGACACGAAGGTGGTGATATTGTGCTTGTATGGCTGCCTCGAAATTGAGGGTTTGGGCATGGATTGGGTCGTCATTTGTCGAGTGGTAAGAGGAAGAGCTGACGCACGTCCGTGGCGCCGCATCTTGGCGACGATCCAGTCGGCTGCTACCCCCAAGGCCCCAGCAAGAGAACACCAGAGCTTCATCCACCATCGTCAACCTTTCTCTGCTTGTTTCTTGCCTCTTTGATACCCTCTTTCACTGCTCCCAGTGCTATTCTTTTCGGAATCTCCCCCAATTCCCGCTTGCCCGCGTTCCGGCTGCGTGTACATCGTCACCTCCCCGCCGACCACCCCCGATTACTGCGCCTGGCTCCGCCGCAGGCAGCCGACACCGCCCAACATGTACAACTCGCGAAATGTTGATATGGGCAAGCAGGTAGGCTTGGGTCCTCGCTCGACGACTTGTGCCCAAGCGTCAGGCCGCATCTTTGCGCGAGCGCGTCGACTAACGGAGGATAGGAGTCGGAGCTTGCCATCAACATCCGCAAAGCTACCAGCATAGGCAAGCTACCTGTCTCTTCCAAGTCTACCATCAGAGCGCTGACTTACTACCTTTTCAGACGAGACCGCACCGAAACGTAAGCCTGCGCTCCGCTGCGTCCGCCCCGAGCTATATTGATGCGTGCCAGGGAAACATGTCCGCGCTGCTATCGTCTACACATGGGACCACAAAAACTCCGACTCGTTCTGGGCGGGAATGAAAGTGTAAGCATTGGCATGAATACCTTCGCGCAGAGGCTTGTCTCTGATGCTTTACGCAGGCAGCCCATTCTCGCCGACGAGGTCCAAACATTCAAGGCACTCATTACGATACACAAAGTACTTCAGGAGGGCCACCCTATAGTCCTCAAGCAGGCTCAGGCGCACATTGGCTTCCTCGAAAGCTTGCAGAGAGGCGTGGCCGGTGGAGAGGGTCTCAGGGGTATGTCATCCTCATATTTGGTTCAAGATATTCTTGCGAATCGCCTCCAAGGGGGCACGCGACACATCTTTTCCTGGTTGCGGGCAATGAGATTGACTGCGGATTCATAGGATACGCCCCACTCATCCAGGAATACGTCTACTTTCTCCTGGCCAAACTCGCTTTCCACCGCCAACATCCCGAGTTCAACGGCACCTTTGAGTATGAGGAGTACATTAGCCTAAAATCCACCAACGACCCCAACGAGGGATACGAGACGATCTCCGACCTCATGACGTTGCAGGATCAAATCGACTCGTTCCAGAAGCTCATCTTCTCACATTTCCGCAATGGTACAAACAATGAGTGCAGGATTTCCGCGCTGGTGCCACTCGTCCAGGAGAGCTATGGCATTTACAAGTTCATCACGAGCATGCTGCGCGCCATGCACACGACCCTCGGCGACGACGAGGCGTTGTCGCCACTCCGCGGGCGCTATGATGCCCAGCACTACCGTCTGGTCAAGTTTTACTACGAGTGCTCTAACCTAAGATACCTCACCTCTTTGATTACCGTCCCGAAGCTTCCCCAGGATCCACCGAATCTACTTTCCGAGGATGAGGACAGACCCGCGTTGCCCGCCAGGCCAAAGAAAGAAGAGGAGCTTCCCCACAAAGTCTCTGCAGTCGACCCAGAGCCGATCAACGAGTTTTGGAAAGATGAGCAAAAGAGGCAGCAACAGGAATACGAGGCTGAACAACGTAGACTGCAGCAACAGTGGGAGGATGCCCAAAGGCAACAGCAGCAGTCTCAATTGGAGGCGCAGAGGCAGTTTGAGGAGCAGCAGAGGATGGCAGCGGAGCAAGCTAGATTGGCGCAAGAGCAGCTTGCTAGGGAACAATTTGCTCAACAGACGCAAGGTCGCCTGGCTGAGCTTGAGCGCGAAAACCTCAATGCCAGGATGCAGTACCAGCAGGACCAGCTGATGTTGCAACAATACGACCAACGTGTAAAGGCTTTGGAGGGAGAACTTTCGCAGATTCAAGCGAACTTCTCGCAGCAATCTCAATCCAAGGACGACCAGATTCGGGCCCTGCAAGAGCAGTTGAATACCTGGCGGAGCAAGTACGAGGCACTCGCCAAGCTCTACTCTCAGCTCCGTCACGAGCATTTGGAGCTGCTCCAAAAGTTCAAGTCAGTTCAACTCAAGGCTTCTTCCGCGCAGGAGGCGATTGACCAGCGCGAGAAGCTCCAGCGGGAGCTCAAGACCAAGAACCTGGAGCTTGCAGACATGATCCGCGAGCGTGACCGTGCGCTGCACGACAAGGACAGAGTCCAGGGCGGCCACAAGGACGAACTCGAGACATTGAAGCGCGAACTCAGACTTGCTCAAGACAGAGCGGACCAGGCAGAGCGCGGCAAGGGCTCCGAGCTGTCTGCAATGCTTTCGAGGCACAATCGTGAGATTGCAGACCTCGAGGAGGCTTTGCGCAACAAGACTCGCCAGCTTGACGACATGTCCATGAAGTTTAGGGAAGGCGATTCCGACCTGGAGCGCCAGCTGCGTGAGAAGGAGGACGAGCTGGAAATTTTCAAGGCCGGCATGGACCAGACCCTGTTGGAGCTGAATGAGCTCAAGATGAACCAGCACGAGACTGACCACGCCACGGACGGTGTCATTGACACCGTCATTCTCGACAACCTGCGCAAGATCAACGACATGATTGATTCGGTGTTGCAGAGTGGAATCCAGCGTGTGGACGACTCCCTGTACGAGCTCGAGTCGTCGATGCAGGCAGGTAACCAGAATGCCACGGGAGCTTATGTTCTGTCGCAGATTGAAAAGGCTTCTTCGTGCGCTATGGAGTTTTCGACTGCATTCAATAACTTTATCGCGGACGGCCCCAACAGCACGCATGCGGAGATCATCAGAACGGTCAACAACTTTTCTGGTTCGATTGCCGATGTTCTCAGCAACACCAAGGGTCTGACTAGATTTGCTTCGGACGAGAAGAAGGCCGACCAGCTCATCTTTGCCGCAAGACACGCTGCCGAATCGACGGTCAACTTCTTCCGCTCGCTGCAATCGTTCCGCCTCGATGGAATGGAGGACCTGCAAAAGACGGATATCGTCCTCAACGGCAACAGCGAGGTCCAGCTCAACCTCCAAAAGCTCTCCAAGATTGCCGATGCCTTTGCGCCGAAGACCAAGATTACCAACAACCAGGGCGACTTGGGCGACCTCGTCGACCGCGAGATGACCAACGCAGCCAATGCCATCATGGCAGCAGCAGATCGCCTCAACAAGCTCAAGGAGAAGTCCCGCGACAGTTATTCGACGTACGAGCTTCGCATTCACGATGCCATCCTTGGCGCCGCTATTGCCGTCACCGATGCCATTGCACGCCTCATCAAGGCCGCAACCGAGTCGCAACAAGAAATCGTGCGTGAGGGCAAGGGCACGTCATCCCGCACTGCCTTTTACAAGAAGAACAACCGCTGGACTGAGGGTCTCATCTCAGCCGCCAAAGCAGTCGCCACGTCGACCAACATGCTCATCGAGACGGCCGACGGCGTCATTTCTGGCCGCAACTCGCCAGAGCAGCTCATCGTCGCGTCCAACGATGTGGCAGCAAGCACGGCACAGCTCGTCGCTGCTAGCCGTGTCAAGGCCAGCTTCATGTCCAAGACCCAGGACCGCCTCGAGGCGGCGTCCAAGGCCGTCACTGCGGCGTGTCGTGCGCTGGTTAGACAGGTGCAGCAGATTATCCAGGAGAGGAACAACGGTGGCGAGGAGGCCGTTGATTATGCCAAGTTGTCTGGTCACGAGTTCAAGGTCAGGGAGATGGAGCAGCAGGTGTGTTTCCCTTTCTTTTTTCATTCCACGATTTTGCGGCCGCTGACAATGGTTTCAAGGTCGAAATTCTCCAACTCGAAAACGCTCTCAACGCCGCGCGATCAAGGCTCGGCGAGATGCGCAAGATTTCCTACCAGGAGGACTAAGAGCTTGTTTGGGAAGTCACATGAAGGCACGGCATAGTCTTTGGTCGTTCTCTTCCGGAAGTGCACGGGGCAGTCTCTAGAACCCAAGTTGACCACCTGGCCGTCGTAGAAAGAGGAATATCGCGGTTTAATTTGTACTTGTTCATACAATGCTGCTAGGGTAGTGGGATGCTGGGGTTCAGATGCGTGCTGGCTATGCTGGGTTCGAGTTCGAGTACGAATTACGTGGGCAGGCATTTGGCATGCATCGGTCCGGCACTTGCGTGTTGGTAGGCGCTGAAATGGACAAGTTTGTTTTGTTTTGAAAAGGTCTCAAGAAGGCTCTTCATAAGTCGGCACTGCTTTCGATGTCGAGATGTGCCTGACTGCGTTGAGTGATGCCGCCTTCACATGCAATGGGGATTCTCTCCATCACGCGGTGTTGATGCGGAGCTTCGTTTGGGAAGGGAGCGTTGTGCGTCCCTCTTCCAACCCCCTACACAGTGGCCGACAGACTCCACAAAGAAAACAGTGGCACACTCGTCCACGAAAAGACAGCACAGTCGATGTTGTCTCTGTGCCTCATGTGGGCGCTGGTCCCACTGCCTTGTCCTCAGCAAATCCCCCGGGAGTAGAGGGGTTTTTATACCTCTCGGAAGTCAGGCACATGCATGCAAGGTGGATTGGTCAGTGCTCCGGCGCTTGCACGTCTGCCTGCCTGCCTAGGTACATCACGAGCGGCTCGATGCCAGCACAGTCACGCTGAACGCAGGTCAGGAGACTGCCACGTAGGGGTGGATATGGAAGTATATAATCGACGACTGCTATGGCTGCTTTGGGCCTGTATCACTCTCCCAGCCGGCCAAATTGAAAAGGTTGCTTACATTGAGAAAACTCTCTGTTCCGACGTGAGGCGCAGAATTAATTTCATGGGACGGATCCTGGATCTGGGTCTGACTGGACCTTGGGCTTTTGTCGCTGCAAGCCGAAGAAGAGCAGGGCGACACTGAGGCGTCATGAAAGAGGAGTGATAGCCTCGAGTATGGCCTCAAAGTGATGTGTAGCAGCTTGGAGGATATCGCAATTTGGTGGGCCTGGCAGCCACTTTCCTCGAGTCCAGTGTCGAGGAGGCGGAGGCGCGAGATACAAGTGAACGTGGTCTCGATGTGCGTTCTCAGGTGGGCTATTTGCTCGGCACTGCCACTGCGTGAACTTCGCGCTGATGCTTCTTTGCGACTGCTGCGATTCGGGCTGCTTTTAAATCACCCTTGGCTATCCGCACGGCCAATGGGGCCCAAATCGATTTGCGCATGCCTCAGGGCAGAGCTGACGTATGGGGAATGAGGTCCTTGCTCATGTGTCCGGGTGACTGCCACCAGACTCCAAGTCCAAGAGCACGGACGCCGCTGAAAGGTATTTAATCCACGGCCTGCCACCCTCTTCTGAGGAGACAAGTCGCTCGTTTTTCACGCATGCCGTGTGGCTAATCGAGCCGGAATTACCTGGAGCAACTCCGACTTGTTCTGGGAGCGCCCTGAAAGAAGACGAAGGAAAACTTACTTTTGGTGGAGGTGTTGCGAGGTTGCAAGACAAGTCGCTCGCTCTGTTGAAGTAGATTGTGATACAATCATGAAGGCATGGTGCAGGCAGATATCACCAATGATCTACAGATGTCCCTCAACACTACCCAAAAATAACGGGGGAATTTTCAGGGGTGTTGCCATTTACCCCTGAAGTCAGGGCCGCCTCGATTCTCGAGCCACTGCTTTGTGGCACATCTTCAGACGCAGCTCAGGCGCAAATCCAGTCCGACGTTTTTTGACCCTGCGTCTTGACAGGATTCCTTAAAGCAAATGCTTCTTGCTGTCGTCGTGAACGCTTTGTTGCTGCTTCGGTCTTCTATAGCCAACGGAGTTGGTTCGCACACGCTTTGTCATGAGACCATCAGAATCAGGTGGGTCGCTCTTGCACACTAGAGACTTCGAGGCTAGACCGGAGCATGGAGGCTATTGTGGGGTATAAAGTCTTCTCCCTCCTCCACACTTGAATGACATGTTCCGCATGTTGGTGCGGGCAAGATTTCGTGCTATCATACCAGCAATGACACACCTGTTTGTCTCGACGAAGAACGTGACTTTGCTCCCTTTGAGCGACCAATACCGCATCAAATACGGGACGTAGATTCATTCAAGCATGGTTTCTCCCGATGCTGTTCGAACCCATTTCTGGGTCTTAATGATGGAGCCATCCAGACAAAGATGGTGTTGAACTGACCATGGTAGGCAGAAGAAAAGGGAGTGTGGTTTGCTTCCAGACCGTTTCGAGAAGCAGAAAGAAGAGGTGAATGGATGTAAAGCGAGAGGAATCGCAGGAAAACAGTTCACCGTGAATATGTGTTTGTACGCCCTTTTGGGCCTTTGAACCATAGCATCTATCCGAGTCAAGAGTGGGAGTGGGCGGGCCTTTATACAGGCAGCACCTCAAAAAACAATTGAGTGGATCCCATGACCGCCGAAACAGGAACTGTCTGGCGTCGGCGGGAATCCAACGCCAGGCCAGGCAGAATTCAGGAGGCAAGACGCAGGAGCACCCAGACCACCAATTCCACGCGTCATGGGCCCTCGACACGGATTTATCCAGATCCATGCTAAGGAACTGAAATTTTGGAATAGTAAAGAGGACGTAATTGACTCTAGCTCTGGTTGTGCTGCTTTCTCTGAGATCACGATGAGCGTTTGGCAAGTAAGCGACAGTAAACCCCTGTCCGGGAACAAGATCTTCAAACCATCCTGAAATAAATCAGCATTGGCCTGGAATGATGAGTCGAAACAAAACCTACTCATGACGATCTGCTGGGAGTTTTGAGGCCATGGTCGCAAAGCAAGAGCACCGCCAAAGTGCAAAATTTTTGATGATCTTTTGATAACCGACCAGCGAAGACAGTGTGCGCTTCTTAGTGGTGAGTTCTCACTTTTGTATCCGAGAAGCCGCGCTGGCACCTTCTTTTCGACAAAAGTATTGACCCCAGGAGGGGGGTTTAAATAGCTATCGGTGCAAGACAGGCCCATCACATGAACAGCGTGTCCAACGGAAAGTCTTGTGACTGTTGACTGAGAATGCGGAGAGTCTTTTCCGCGTGCCCGACGAACCTTACCAGCTCTTTCCTCGTTCAGGGGTATATAAGCCCAGTCTTTCTCACCATTCGAGCACTCCTCATCAAGCCTCCGAATGGCAGCTTTGTGCCGCCAACGGAGTCGGGCCACTTGTGGCGGAACCCTCAATTCCGACCATTATACTTCTCTCTCTTTCTCTTTGGGACGTCGATTGCATGCGGAGATTTTGCAAATCTGTCGAATGCTGACTGTGCTTGAATGACGGATGATACTCCTTTACCAGCCGCTGCAAAGCTCAAGCATTTGGCTTCAATAATGAGCGAGACTCTTGCCCCTTGATGATGACAACAACCTGATTCTGAATAGGGACACATACAGAATCCACCCATTTGAAGGTGCCCCGTTACAAATTCCACCCATAGAAAATAAATTCACCCATTGTCAGCGAGTTAGTCATCCGGAGTGTAGTAAGGCTGAGAAAATAAAAATTTTTACCTTGTCTAGGAGTTGTTACAACCTTACTCTGTAACTTATTTTTGGTGTTTTAGACTACTACCTCTACTATCCTTTAGCCTTGCTTTTGAAACACTACCTCAAGTCCTTAACTACCTATTAGTAAAGGTAATAAGATGGGTATATTTTATTTCCTTAGAGGCAAAAATAATTAGATGGGTAGACTTAGTTTAAAGATGGGATTATATAATTGCAGCTGGAAATACCGCAGATACGCCCAATTAGGAATAATACTAGGGGTGGGTGGATTTATTTTAGATGGGTGGATTTTGTAACAGGCACTTTAAAATGGGTGGATTCTGTAAATAACCGTTCTGAATATTCAAGGTGCGCTGGAACTTGGAGTGAAAGAGGTGGATGCTCCTGGTAAGCAAAGAGACAAAACCAGTCACACTTTGTGCATTCTGCTTCTAGCCACAGTCAGCAGAGAGAATGCCATTGATGCGACTCATCCATACCTCCAAGGCCGGACGTGACCTCCAAAGCTTCGGGAATCGGGAGCTTTTATACCCCTTGCCAACTGAAGTGAACCACATGTCTACTTGGACAGCTGTCACGCTGCCTAGCGCGCTGCTCTTGCTTATCTAGGCATCAGCCCGCGATCCATCTATCACATGAGCAGGTGATTTGCGCCAGGTAGCTGGAATCGACGTTCAATCGAGGTATAAATATGATTCCGAAGGCTTATGTCTCGCTCCACAGCTCCATGAAGCAAATTAAAGACCGCCACCAGGTCTCAGCGACACTTGTTTCGTCACCTATTCTCGTCGCTGTGGACTTTCCGTTTGTTTGGTGTCGGCGCCGAGCACTCGTGTCAGACTTCCAGCAGCTGTGGTACGAAGACTTGCTTTCGATGATGTGTTTTGTCATCATGGTTGGAAAGTGACGAACATTGTCATGCACTAACTTCTATTTCTCGGACGAGTGAAAAGCGCATTCTATCCACCAGACTACCAAGTCCAAGATGTCGAAACTTGATCCCATGCCCAGCTCGACGTAATCAGGAGACTCCGCGTGACCCTCAACAAATGGTATAAAATGCCCCTCCCTCAACTCCCCAAACCTGCGTAAGTTGCCCAGGACCAGTGGATTCCAAGAAAGCGACAAAACGTACCTCGCAACATACTGGGAAGAACATGGCAATCCATACAACGACTCTTTTGCGCGTTTCCGCGACCTCAGCAGTCTCCTGCAAACAGACTGAGGGGGCGGTCAGGGGTAAACCGCATTCGAAAGATGAGAGCAGTCAATAGAAGAGAGAAGCGATGAAGATTCCCATCGCTCAATCACGACGAGCAGAAATTTGCCGCTGCCGCCTTGGCTGCATGCGCAGAGTACGTGCATGTGCTCTTTGCGCAGGAGGCAAGAGTACCCCATCTCCACGCCAGCAAGACCACAGTTGTTCACTAGCTTGGGCCTTGTCAATCTCTTCCTGGCAAGACAAAGATGTCCAGGTTGATAATCGAAGGCCATAGCCTGTCCAGGGCAGTTTTTATACATCACTGGACTGGTCCAAGCTCCTGTCACGCGACCCCTGACAGGCAAGAAGGTACGAGCAACGCACTTGCCGTCAACTGCAGTGGCTCATCTGACGCAGACGGTCAGATGCATGTGCACTTGAGCTTAATGCTGCGTGATCAGGCTGCTGCCTTGGGGGAAAGAGATATAAAGTCTCCTAGCCCGCAGCTTCTCTTGCTTTCGACATTGAGCAGTTCCCATCTTTGGTTTATGGCAGCAATCAGACATTTCACTGTTTGTGGCATGCAACATGCCGGATTACCAAACCGCGTCGTGCGGCCATACCCGCACGCCACTGTACTGCTTGGGCCGGCGCGTCAGTCCTCATTCCACATAGAGCGCAGTGCCACGGGATCTGCTTCTATGCAACCTGGGAACAGCATTATGCAATGGTGATGGAAGGCATCAATTGCATGATGAGAAGAATGATGTGATCGACCGCTATCGGTGCTGAATTTCATTGCTGTTGCTGGCTTCTTGTTGCTCGTGACCCCGTATGTGCCGTTTTAAAGTAATTTCTACGCTGAAGGAGAAGGCAAAGAACGGAGAGTGTCAGATAAAAGTTGGGGAGGTGGTCCAGGCAGTACGATGGTGGCTTGTCTTGTAGGATTGCGGTAAGAAGGCTCCGCGTCTGCGTAGTGGACACTTGTGTCGAGGCCTTCCTGTACGCAGGGCCTCCTTTTATAAGGTAGTGTCCATGTCGGCAGGAGGTGGAGCGAGCGCGAAAGGTGCGCACCAGCCTTGCGGATACTTGCGCTGTCCCCTGGCATCAGCCCAGCCAGAATGGGCTGCATCCGATCGAGACCAGGACTCTCGAATCCAATCCATAGGAAGGAAAGACCGATCGAAATGTAGAGAAAGCTCTTCCACATCCCAAACAAGATTCTGTCCCCTATTTCTTCTTCGGCGGGGATCCTTCAAATCCAACTTCGTCTTCAAATCGCCCGTGCTCTTAACCTGCATCTTGCGCTCCGCCGCCTCCTCCTGCGCCTTCCTGACCTCATCCGGCAGCGGGCGGCGCTCCAAACTACACGGGAGGACCCTCTTGCCCCCCACCAATTTCCCCTTGGCCAACTTGTCGTCCCAGCGATCATAATACAGCTTCCACCGCAACCCGTCGGCTGCGGCGCTCTCCTCGTCGCTCACTTCCACCGCAACGAAGCCCTCCCACCCTTCGAGCGTCACCCCGCTCTCGTCATCGGTCCAGTCCCACGGGCCCACGACGTGCGCGATGGACTGCGTGCGGTTGCCGTAGGTCAGGGCTTGTGTGGACTTGTCCACGTAGATCCAGTTGAGCATGGGCGGGTCCGTGTTGAGCGTCGTCACGAGCCCGCGCTCGCGCGGGTTGCGGTCTTCGTCTGGGTACATGATGTAGAAGCCGGTGAAGGGGTGGAGGGGCTGCTGCGGATTGGGCGAGATGGGGAAGCCGTCGTCGTTTTTGCGGCAGACCCAGAGCTTTTTCTTGCTGTCAGTCTACATGCTCGTCTCTTTTTGTCTTGTGCTGCCCATGCAAGCAGGATATCAAACTCACCGCATCCCGATGCACGACGACAACACCCCCATCGACCTCGCCCGCCTTGCTGCTCTTGGCCTGGCAGTAGACGTCAATGTAAAACTTGATCATGCGCGTCTCGTTGGCCGCCTCCTTGTTCTGCTCCTTCTGGTGGTGCACGCCCTCGGCCACGCCCGTCACCACCGGGATGCCCGTGATGACGCCGCCGTAGAAGACGCCCAGCCCGAATGCTGCCATGATGTTTGGCAGTTGATTGGGGGAGGTGGGAGGGAGAAATAGATGATGGCAAGGCAGATGGTCGCGTTCTAGGATGGAGAGCCGGCAGGCAGGTAGGCAGGCAGGCAAGCCTCAAAGTCGCGCTCGCTGCGACTCGAGGTGTGCAAGTCGCAAGAGAAAGATTCGAACAACAACGCGATGCGAGCGTGCGCTTTCTTCTAATGCCTCTCCTCTCGCCCAAAAAACCAATTAAAAAACCCCCAAGCTCTTTCTTGCTGCGCCCACAATCGCGTATGCGCGCTACCGTAGTCGCGTCCTCAAACAGCCCCGTCCAGCCGGGAACTATCCAGTCTGTCAGCCCGTCGATCGGTCGGTCGTCGAGGTAAAGTTTGCGCTTGCAAAAAAAAAAACGTAACGTGCGTGCGTGCGTGTACAGCAGTAGTAAGTACCTATGCAGGCGCTTTGATGCGTGCGTGCGGCGCCGCCGGGTCGAGTATGTAGGTACTAGTAAGGTAGCGGGATGCAATGCAGAAGCAGGCAAGCAAAGCAGCCAGCGGTAGTACACGCAGTACTAGTCAGGTAACGTAGGTAGCCTTGCGCGCAACCTTGGTTTTTTCCCTCTTTGATATGCAGGTGCGATTTTTTCTGACAGAGACTGGAGAGGCTGGTCCAGCCCTTTCTTTCTTTTTCAGCTTGGTGTTTTCTTTTTTTTTTTTTTCTCTTCAGCTGCGCGTTTTGGTCAGGAGGTAGAGCCGGGGGTTATTTGGGAAAACGCAGCAACAACGTTGGGTTATGATGACGGAAAGGTGGGAGGAGCTGGAGGTGCTGGACGAAGAAATGCGGTCGCTTAACATACGTCATATGCAGCCGGGATGCCATGCCACCTCAAAATGCTGGGGGCTCCCTGTCACCCACCGCTTGCTCCATGTTCCTTGCACGTTCTCCATGTCTGCACGGACGACGGACGACTGGTGCCTTGATTGCGAGCGCGCTCTGTTCGGAGACTGCAGACCCAGAACAGCAACATCTCGCGGTTGTAGACAATATGTATATGTGATATTTGAACATCTATGCAGCTCCTCCACCGCCTAGCTATCCATCGACTCATCCCCTTCCTCCGCATCGACACTCTGCCAATCCAATCCCATTCAATCCAATTACCCACGTCGACCGCTTCGCAAAATGGTAAAGTAAGTGCAAGCGCAACAACTTTTTAAAAAGGCTGCTGCCGCAAAGACAAGAAGTAGAAGAGATAGGTGAAGAAGATAGGTATCATCGTCCGTCGGCACCAAACACACCGATTCTAATAGTCTGCAAGCAACAAGAAGAAGACGGAGAAATAGACGACAAGAAGATGAAACCGAAAAAAAGGTAGCCAAAAGGGGAAGAGGAGGGCGGAACAAGGTAATTAGCAGATGCAAACTTTTTGGGCATAGGAACATCTTCAAAGGGGGTGGAGTGGTGCGAGGAGAAAAGGCAAGAGGGAAGGGGGAAGCAATAAGAACGAGATGGAATCAAAACCATGTCTCCACCACTCCGTCTTCCAACATCAAGGCCCAACTCACCATTACCCAAGTTTCGTTCGACACACACACACACACACACACAAGACCAGAAAGAGCCCCATTTCCACCAGAAATTAAGAAAAAGAGTCAATGACAAGAGGGTTGAAAAAAGAGAAATGAGGAAATCTATCATACATAGCATCATGCAGCATCCCCCAACCCACCAACCGACCAACCAACCAACCAACCAACCCACCATCCTCATCTTTCCTCTTTGCCTAACCAAAGTCCCAGAACCGAAAAAAAAAAGTGCCCAATCAAAATTTCGTCCCAAACCATGCTCAACCCAAAAGTAGCCTCAGTCCGCAGACCAAAGGCGATCGAAGCAAAAAGAGGATGGACCTGAGCCCGCGCCACAACCTCCCGACGCAAGAAATATCGGCATCGGATGCGTCGATTAGCCAGTATGCATGCAGAGAGTAGTACAGTGATGGACAATGGCAGCAGAAGCGCGACAGTAGGATCAGCAGCCAAAGCTAGAGGGTATCGAGCGACAAGACTGATGAAACACCAAGCAAGCTCAAGCAAAAAAAGGGGGCATGCGTACCAAGGAGCATGGGAAGCCGGGGACAGGCGGGCCAAGAAGAGAGGATACAAAGACAACCCAAAGAAGCGGAAGAGGTATAAAACGTTCGACCCCAAGAAACAAAACGATTAAACGAAGAGAGAAAACATGAATCTTCATACGTGACTGTAAGAAACCCCGAGTCAATCATGCGCCGAACTGGTCGTCGGCGGCTGCGACAAGCCCAAAACACGTACTTGCTCGCTTTTGGCGCAAAATGCAATGCCAGGGGCACCTAACTTGGCCCCCAAGTTCCAGATAATGGGTCTCCCTTGCCTAATAGCTCAGACCCCTGCTCGCCTGGCTCGCGCGGCTTGGACTCGTCCTGCTTCTCTCATCCTCTTCCAAGACATCGCTCAGTCGCGTCGGATGGTGGTGTCGCACGCTGGACCACTCGCTGAAGCCGCTAGGCATGCCAGTACCACCGTAACCGCTGCCAGTGTAATCCGGCGGGGTCTCTCCGCTGGGATAGCCCGACGACGTCGCATAGCTCGGCTCAGGTCCAGCCGCCGTCGTGTAGCCCTGATGAATGGTAGGACCAGACGTTGTGGCAGGGATGCCATAGCGAGCCGCCAGTTCGCGCTCTCGTGCAATGTCAGCCTCATAATCATCACCTTCCTCTTCCAAGTCTTCCTCTTCGATGCGCTCGCTGATGCCGACAGCTGGCTCGGAGGCGCTGTCCGCGGTGGGACTGCGCATGCGACCAGGGCCACTGCTGGCTCGGCGGAATGGAATCTGGCGGCCTTGGAGGTCGAGAATGTAATTTCCATCATTGTCCATCAAGTACTCCTCTTCGGCAATGATGCTTTCAGTGTCGCCTACGCTGGATGGAACGTAGGAGCGATCGTCTGCAAGACCAATTGAGCCCTCAGGTTCCCGACCACCTGGAAGATAAAGGCCTCCATGTTGATAAAGGTTGCCTGGTGGTGGCATGGCGGGTTGGGTCCGTGGGGAAGAAGCAGACGGCTGGCTCGCCCCAGAACCAGTGCGCGAGTGCGGTTGGAGAGGAGCGGGTTGTGCTGCAGTGCGCGTCATTGAGGCAGCCATGCCGGCGTTGGTCACAGCCCCAGTTGGCTGATATGTGCCCTGCGCCAAACTTTGAATGTCAGGCTCGTGACGAAGTCCAGAGGGAGTTTGGCGGCCAGTAAAGGGATCCGTGTCAGTTGGACTCTGCGGTTCTTCGTACGTGTAACCGCCTTCAATGTTGGCGGAAAGGGGTTGGCTGTGGCTGCTGATGGCCTGAGACCTTTGACTGCCGTGTCTGCTTACCATGCCAGCGCCCATGGGTACCACCTGGACTCCCCCAACAAGTGTGGGCTGACCCTCGCGGAGGGAGACGACCCGCTCGCGTTCTTCCTGCTCGCGCCGCCCAAGCTCTTCCCAGGCTCGGCGAGCCTCGTCCTTGGAAATGGCAAGTTCGCGCTGCATCTCGGCGACCATCTTGTCAGCCTTGGTGCTTCTGGCCTTTTCGATCCGGATTTGGCCTTCCATTTCGGCGCGGGCCGCACGCTCTGCCTCGACAGCCTTTTGTAATTGGCCAATGTTTTCTTGCTGGCGCTCTTGCTCGCTCCTCGTCTCGTAGAACCAGCGCTGAAACTTTCTCTCCGAGGAAGCACGTAATCTCTGCAGTTCAACGACGGCGTGGAAAAGGTTGGCACCAGCCGCGGAGAGATCGGTGATTTGACGTGACATTTGCTGAGTGAGAGATTGGTTGGCCATTTCGTCCTGGTTCTGTTCAAGGCGGCGGATCCAGTACGACGTAAGACCCTCCCAGTGCGAAGAAAGCTGCTCCCAGCGTTCAAAGGCGTGCGGAAACGTCGAGATGGTGGGGTCGCGCTGTTGACCGTCGCCAGAGACTCTGCTCTGTAGTCCGGCCGATGCACCTGGGCGAGCTTGCGGTGCAGTCGCAGGTTGTCGTGGTTGGGGTTGCGGCTGCTGGGGGATGCGAGAAGAAGCAGCCGCCGTGGGCTGCGGAGGAACCCGTGGCTGGCCCTGTGATAGTGATGGTCCCCTGGGTCGCACACCCGCTGCGGGGTCCATGACACGCCCCGACGATGGCGAGATGACGGGCCCCCCGTTGCCAGCCGTCTTGTCTGCTGGCCGAGGCCCTGCCGTCGTGTATCCGGCAAACCCGCCATCTCCCGACGTCCTTCCAAATGGTTGAGTCTGACCAGCAACGCCAGCAGCAGCAGCTCTTCGCTCAGCACTCTTCCTGCGCTCTTCTTGTTGTGCTCTTTGCTCTTGTACCGCGCGCTCCTCGGAGGCTGCCATCTCTGCCTCGCGCTGCCGTCGCGCCTCCCGATCTTGTCGCGCCCGCATGATTTGCTGCGGCGTGCGCAAGGGCGCCGCTGTCTGTTGTTGCTGCACGGGGACAGGACCCGGCGCAGAGCGTGCACCAGAGCCGCCGAGCAGGTCCGACATTTGCGCGTTTTCCTCTGCCAAATCGGGGGTGAATTGGTACGGAGCTCTGAGAGCTTCTTCGAGGGTGAAGAGGATGGCTGCTTGGGTACGACGCGAGATGCGGAGGGCGGAATGGGGTCCTGTAGGCTGGTCCGTCAGGTACGCAGAGTCCCTGGGCGGATTGGCCAACTGGCGCGCGGATTCCGACGGACGTTGGGCTGGCGAGGCACTCCTACCGCGGCGAACGTCGTCAAAGTTGGGCGTACGACGCAGCGAGTGGGTTATGCTGCCCGACGAGCTGGACGTGCGCGAGAGCGGTTCGTGGAGGCGGTAGTATTCCTGGGCCTGCTGCTGGCGTTGCTGAAGTGAGGTGGTGTAGGTGTCGTGAGGATCGTGGGTCTCGTGAGGAGCGGGATGCTGGCCTGCGGCCGACACGTTGGCCGACTGCGGAGGACCTAGGCTCGTCCCTAGTGTCGTCAACTCGAATTGGAGGGAGTCTGGAGGCTGGGTGCCAAGGTGTCAACGACGGCGGTCGTGTAGCGTGGAGGATGGAGGGATGCCGCAGGAACAAGTCGAGCTTGGCGGGCGGGAGGGAAAAGAGGTCGCAAGGAATCCTGAAGAAGACAATGGCACAGTCAGTGTCTAGTGAGGACTGGGAGGAATCCAGGAGGGCGCAGGAGTAGTGCTAGGAGTGCAGGCAAGAGGCTGGTATGTAAAATGGGGAGGTCGGACCAATACGTGGAGGTTGGGGAGCACGCACGGAGGGCGAAGCGACGCGCCCAGAGCGGACTCACGTCTGTACACATACCACGAATGACGAAAGGGCTGCTGCGGGCTGCTGCGGGCTGCGTGCGCATCACGGTCTGATGTTGCGAAGAGTGGGCGGAGGACAACAAGGCGTGCAGGTAGTCGTGTGTATCGTCAAGGGAGCAGTCGCAACCTGGTGGCTGCCGGATGGAATGGTCTCGAGGACTCTGGCGGCAGCTTGTGACGGGTTATAAGGGAGCAGCTATGAGCAGCATCGTGAGGCGCTGGAGCAAGAAGAGGTCGTCGCAACGGAGTGGAAAAATGGGTCGACTTGGCTGGCGGTGCGGCGCCTGGTCCGGACGGCGGAGACGGTGGGCGTGAGTGGGTGTGGGCTCTATCCAGAGGCTAGTCAGTCAGTCAGAGCCAGTGCAGTGCAGTGCAGTGCAGGAGGAGAACAGGTTCAGGAGGCGGGCGTGGAGCTGGAGCCGTTGGAAGAGCAAACATCGGTGAATCAATCGACAAGAGATTGAATCCAGTCGTGCCAACACATCACGCTCCCTGTCGACGTCTGTGTCTCTGCCGCCGTGCATCCATCCATACCATCCATCGCGGGCATCCCGGCCGGCGCATCCCGAGCGAGAAGCGTTTCGCATACAGGTATGGATGCCATGAGACTGGACGAGTCTTGTCTTTAATGCGAGTCCATCTCATCAACACCTAAACGGCCTCCTCGTCCTGCCACTCCCACGGCCAATCAGCGGCGCCGCTCGATCAAGGTCCCGGCCGATCGGTCTGCCCCATCGATCGTCTAGTCACCACCACTCTCGCCCTTTTCTGGAACTTCTCACCATCATTCAGGTACTCAGGTACCATTATACAGAACACCATCATTACAATTGTCGTCCTCAATGACCTCTACATCACCAATTCCTCTCCCGTCCGTCCCGTCTGTCGTGTCCCGCTCTCCCCGCCGCCATGTCAAACGCCTCCTGTCGTTGATTGCTTTTGCCAGACATGACCCCACCAGCCCTGCTGCCCTGCTCCCGTTTGTTTCCTCGTCAGCCCATGCGAACCCTCTCCATCCCATCCATTCCCCTCCAAGACATCATCACAATCCGCGACCCTTGTACGCTTGCTGCATGACACGTCTTCCCTGTCAACTCCCATCTCGCGTCTTTGGAGAAAAAGCATCGTGGCGGTGACGCGATCCGCGATCCACTCCATCTTCCTTCATTTTATTTTTGGACCTCACCGCCATCCTCGAGCTTCGATATATCCATTGCTCATGCAGCTATCGGTGCTACTCCACCTCCCCAAGGATTTGCCCCCGCTATCGTGAATCTCGCCAATTAGCCCACCTCAGAATAAAGCAAACATGACCGTTGCTCCCCGCTGCTCAGCCGTAATGTGTAAAATGAAAAGTGGGAGCAGAGGAAAAAATGTGAGAAAAAAAAAGGAGAAAATCCTTTTCCTCTCTCCCCACCAACCGCGAGTCCATCTATCGCTTTCGCTTTTGCTTCTTGCCACCATCGTCACTGTCGTGCGCCGCCTCCCTGTCCTTCTTCTTGGCCTTGGTCTCCAGCTCGTCCCAATCCTCGCCCTCGCTGACTTCGCTCGCGTCTTCGTCCGAGCCGCTGGCTTCATCCGACGCGTTCTCGTCAAAGTCGCTCTCCTCGTCACTCTCCGACTCGGATTCCGCCAGTTCGGAGTCGCTAATCTCAAAGTTGGACTCTTGCTCCTCGCTGTTGTCTTCCTCTCCAGAGTCCGAGTCGGCAGCAATGAAGTTCCAGCCGCCGTCCAAGAAGAACTGGTGAGGATCCGCCTGCACCGTCTTCATGATCGTACCCCAGTTGAGGTTGACCGTACCCTCCGAGAATGGGATTTCGACGCTATCGAGCCAGTCCTTGACGGCATCGAGCGACTCGACTGGGATTGTGTTGATGTGCGTAGGAGCCTTGGTGAAGTCTTTGAAGACGACCACCATATCAAAGTTCTTGAGACCGTACGACACACGTTCAAGATGGACGATTTCGATCTCGCTGAGGGTCAGTACGAGGAACGGCGGCTCGGTAAGCTGCACGAGACAGTCGGTCGTGGGTTGAATCCAAACACTTGACCGAGAAGGCACACCGTTGAATCCAAGATCGCGGAAGGGGATGTCGACGCCCACGTTTTCATTGCGCCCGGCGTCGGCAATCTTGTCGGCAAATGCCTTGAACTCCTTGTCGAGCTGGGCGCGGCGGCGGCGTTCTTCCTGCTCGGCTTCGAATTCTTCTTCGTCGCCAAACCGGTGCTTGCGTTTGCGGTTACCCGTCTCGTCGAATTGCATTTCTGTAGCCTCCCTGTAGAACTGCACATCCTTGGCCTTTCGCTTGCCAATCATGATGGGGTTCTTGAGATGGACGTGGATGATGACAATCAGCTCATGCTGGCAGGGCTGGAAGAACAGGTGCTTAATGTTGCTGAAGAGAATGTCAATCTTTTGGCCGCCGCCGTGGACGTAACGGAGACCGTTTTGTTGAATTTCGACTACGCCGGGCACACGTTTTCCATCCATTGCGGGACGGACGAAAATCATGTCCAGTATTGCCGGCTTGCGATCTGCAAATCATTAGTTTGAGAAGTTGAAATGGACCCAGTATACTCACTCTTGACCGTAATGAGCTTGTCTTGCTCAATCACGTCCTCCATTTGCTTCTTCTCTTGCTCACGGCGTACCGACTCCTTCTTCAATTCGGTAATCTGCTTAGCAACGTGCTCCATGCGATCAATGTCACGAGACCTGAATGTCAAGCTCCTGACAAAATGGGCAGTCGGGTCCTCGAACGGCTGGTCATCCTTGCGGCCGACACCCTGACCGGGCGAGAGGAAGTTGATGCGCAACGAGGTGTATTCGCCTTCGGGACTGTTACTCGCGTTTTTGATTGTGTTGATGTGGAAGGGCACCGGACGACCCATAATGGGCAGAACGACAGTGAGATTCTTCTCGTCGACAACAACAACCAAATCCTTGACCTTGACAGGCAACTGGTTGTCGCGCTTGTACGACTCGAAGCGCTTGAACTTCTTTTCGGTGGCGCCATTGAGATTTCCAATTTCGGCACCATATCTGTCCAGGCCCTCGCGACGCTTCCTTTCGTGCAGCTCCTTTTGGTGCTCACGTCTTGCTTCTTCCTTCTCAGCATGCTGATTGGTCTGGCGCTCATGACGAAGCCTGGTCTTGGTGATGTTTGCTGGAGCGACTGCGCCAACGCGAGCATCCTTCTTCGCTTTGGGCTTGACTGCCTTTTCTTCTTCTTCGTCCTTGAAGAAGAACGAGCACGACTCCAAATCAGAGGTAGAGTCCCGCGTGAAGATGAAGGCATCCTGGGCAGTCACGCGCACAGTGTCGGCGATGATTAGCGAGTAGGTGGCACTCTTCTTGTCTTGTGGGTTGGGGTTGACCAAGTCGCTGAAGCTGGTGGTGACTTGCAGCGTCATGCCGTCCTTGAGCTTACGGCCGTTCTTTGCGCTGAGGACCATCTGGGTATCCTTGAGCTCGATGCCGATACCGTAACCAACGTTCTTGGGAAAGTGCTTTTCCAAGTCTGGCTTCTTCGACTTAAGCAGACCCAGCGCCTTGTTGTAGACGTCCTTGGCAGCAACACCGTCCTTGATGTTCGCAATGACGGTGTCGTGAATCTGGTGCAAAAGCTTGTAGTTGGCTTCTTGGGACTTGTTGGGATCGACCATGTATGTGCGCGCAATCATGGAGGAATAGCTTTGGTACCGGAGTCCGAGTGCAGCAACGATGATTCCCGCGTGGAGGTTGTTCTTGTCCGAATCCCTCGTGAATCTGAGATCGTAGTTTCCGCCACTCTGAACGACGGGTTGGAAGCTCCAATCCAAATTCATCGGGTCGAAATTGTTCGAGACCTTGAGCTTGTCGAAAAACTTGTTGTCATCCAGCTTTGCCGCGACCTTGTCCGCAAGGGCCTGGTGAGTAATCTTCTTCTCGGCATCGAGGATCTCGGACATTTCGTCGACAAAGTAGTTGGCGATGCCGCTCGAAGCCTTGGCCGCGTCTCGAATGGCCCTCTGTCACAAGTGTCAGCAGACGCAGTCTCAACCTACCAGTCAACTTACCAGCTCCTTCTCGTCCTTTACGGAGAGCGCAGCTGTGGACAGCGCCGAGGCAATATCCACCTCCTCAAGGTCCTTGGAAACTTCCTCGTACGCCTTTTTCCATTCGTCCACAAACGGGCCAGCAGACTGATCCTTAAGCAACACGCCGACCTTCTTGCCCCCATTCTTTATGGCATCGAGACACTGCTGGAACTGTTTCGCGTTCTCGTCGGCATCCTTGCCTCGTATGTGGAGCTCCACGGGTACTTTGCCACCCTTGAGCGGTTCGAGGTAAGTAGCTACATTGATCAGCCTAAATGCGTACCACTAGCGGTTGCCAGTCTTACCCTTCTTCTTTGTAGTGACAATGTGAATTGCATCAGGAGTGAGGACGAAAAGAGTGGTCGGGAACTCGTAGCCGAGCAACCAGAGCTACAAAGTCTGCAGTCAGCGCCTTGTAGAGTCTCACGGGAGCAATGGGAAGCTCTCACCTGGAAAGCCACGTTCTTGGGGTACGCGGCGGCGTCATTGGCCTTGCCCACCATAATGACTATGGACGAGACGCCGCCAAAGATGCCATCGCCAGAACGCTTGTCATTCTTCCACTGGGAAAGAAACGAGGACAGGCGGTCGTGGAACGAGTTCTTGTCGATTGTAATGTCGGCCATGGCGAAGATGCTCTCGACACCGCCGGAAGGGCGACGACGACTGTTCCGGAGTGTTGCGAGAACCGGCGACGGCGCAGGTGAAAAGGTGGATGTGCGGGTTGGGCGGTGGTGATGGTGGAGCTGCGCGCGCGAGTGTTGGTTTAATGGAAACGCGCCTTCCAGATTCACGCAAGGTCTTGGCGCGCGCGCCGGCTGAAGGTCGGACCGATATGACGTCGCGTCGCGGGAGCTGTCAGGCCTCAGCTCGGCGTCCGCGTGCGTGGGCCCTTTGACCCGACTCCAGATGACCTTGCGGCCTTCTCTCTCGCTTCTCACTTCTCTTCCATCGACCACGGCCGCGCAGATGTCGGCGTGCTTTTCCTGCAATCGCCTCTCTCGTGGACGATGACCACGGTCTCCGATGGCCAAATCCTGGACTCTAGCCCGCAGGATATCGAAGAAATCCAAGATGGGAAGAGGAAGAAGCAACCTACGAACAATGCCGCAACGGGTGCCTCTGCCGCCGGTATGCGTGCAGTAGCTGTGCAGTTCATGACCTTTTACTTTCGAGCTCCCATCAAGGCATTTTTCCGCTCCCGTGTAGAGTATGTTGAGCTTTGCCGAATCAAAGAAGAGCATTTACTAACTTTTGACAGCTACATGGTAAGGTCTTTTGGACAACCAAGACATCACTTTCTCATTGCGAACAGGCCTATGCGCGAGCCATAAACCCCGCCGTACAGTCAAATTTGCCGTGGTCGTGGCGCTTGACCTCCCCCGCGATTCTTGCGTACGCCGTGAAAGAGCACGGATGGGGCTTCATACCAAACCAGGTCCTGCCGCCGATGCTGGCCAACGTCAGGTAATTTAGCACTCGTATGCTGAAAGCTGAGTGCTAAACAATGTCAGTGTCGGCGCCGTGCTTTACACGGCATACCTACAGTGTCTCGGCCACCTCCACGAGCCCTCTTCCCACGCCGCCAAACGTGTCTATCCCCCGGCGCCACCCGCGCACACATTTGCCGCAGGCCTTGCCGCAGGAGGTATCCAATCACTCGTGGCCGCTCCGCTAGACGCGCTTCAAGTACGCTTCCAAACCTCGGATATGCTCGAAGGCCGCTACAAGACCATGTGGCAATATGCAGGGCACAAACTGCGGGAAATCGGGCTTCGCGGCGTCTTTGCTGGCTGGTCCGTCTCCCTCGTTAAAGACAGTCTTGGAAGCGGCGTCTTCTTTGCCACCTTTGAATACGTCAAGTCGCAGTCCTACTACAATTTTGTCAGACGGTACTACGGGGACTACGACTCGGTCTTTGACTTTGGTCCCTGGGCAAAGACAATCCACTGGATGGATGGCGAGCGGCCAGTCATCAAGCCACATTACATGATGGAACCGGCCTTCATTCTGTGCGCAGGAATCGCTGCGTCTATCGCCCAGCAGTCAATCCAGCATCCCCTGACGGAGATTCAAAACGTCCACTATCGGCGTCTCGAAAGCCTCGACTACGCGGCCCAGCAAGAGCATCGCAAGAGGTCCATCTGGCGCATGTACTATCATGCGTACGAAAAGACTTACGAGCAATGCTGCATGCAGGCCAAGCGCACAGGCGGTTGGCGTCGATACCTGTACCGCGACTTCCTCTCGAGCACGATTCGCCAGGTCCCTAGCACTAGTGCGGGCTTGATCGTCTTTGAGGTTGTGAGAAGAAAGTACGGCTTGGCAAGCGACCCGGCAAGGATTGAGAAGGACGGTTACGATATTTTGCTCGACTGATGCTATTAGAGCACCTAGACTTGGCATGTGCGTGCAAGAGCGTGGGAGAGTCGGCATTTTGAATTGCATTGTTGGTTCGCATTGGGAGGCGTTTGGCTGCATGGCTTAGAGTACTGAAAGGCGGAGACGCATGGTTTCGGAGCACGTGCAATACAGAAGTTGTTGGTGGTTGATAGAGTCCGTACATAGCTGTCTCCCATCACTACGGGATATCGGAACTTAGACTTGTCTTCCCCTCTCATCATCAATTTAGGTACGTTCTCCTCTTCTATCATTCTCATGCATCACTCCTTCCTGAGTTGTGTAGGTGACAACATCCTGGGTGCTGTCCGTTTCCTCGGCTGTAAATGTCCGGGTAGAATTTCTCATGCAAGCATTTGGGCGGATCCAGTCGACTCGCCTCTGCAAATGCGAATGGCTATCCAAGCAAATGCCGTTTCTCGCTGTGAAGCAGCCCACCATTTCTCGATGGCAAGTATTTTCCTCGGAATTATGGGGCCGTCCGAACTGTTCTGTTCTTTACCCAAGAGCACGCAGTACTCCAGCGGCAATCCACAGCAGAACCCCCCGTCGTTCTCCTTGTCGGAACTGCAACCCTGAGAATTGTAACCCAACCAGCAAACAACCCCCCAAACGGTCGTCGTCCCATCCATTCCATCACGCGAGCCTGTCACCAACAAACGCAGCAAACGCCACAAACCCCAACCCCATGGCCACCGCTACCTGGTACAGTCCGTAAACCATCGAAACCTCCACCAACGCCAACGCCGCCATGCTCATCCCGATCCCGACACCCCAACGGAAGGCCGTGTTGTTGGCAGCGTTTGCACCGTTTGCGCCTGCCGGGGCCTGTGCGGAGGCCGATGCTGCGATCCACACGACGAAGACGGCTGTGGCGATGCCAATGAGGCAGATTATGAGGGCAGAGGGTAGTGAGAGCAGCGTGGAAGAGGTGGAGGTGGAAGTGGAGAGGTGTTCTTGGTTGCTGTGATTCTGATGCGGCGATTGTTGCTCCGGCATGGCTGGCGCGGAGGCAGTGTCTGCTTCAGCCGGTGTCGTCAACAGCTCAGAGATGCTGCGGGCGTCGTGGTTCTCGGTGCCCATATTGCTCAAGAAGAGTACGGCCATGTGTGAAGTTGCTCGAGGTGCTGGCGCTAGCACGGGAGAGCTACTCCGCCGTGTGGATACGGGGGCTGTAGGAACAGATTGGAGGCGTGGTACCGGTGATGGCACTGGCGTGGTACGATTTGAATGTGATATTGCTGCGAATGCTACTGATTCTTGTTATTTTGGATAGACGTGGGGAAGTGGAAATGATGGGAGAGATACCGTTGGAGAGCTCGGCTGCGATGGTGGTTCTGGGGAGGCGTGACCCGCCGCGTGCGACATCGAAGACGAATAGCGCGATGGTGAGGATAAAAAGAAGCTTTCGCATGGCCTCGAAACAAATGCGGTCTGTGGAATAAGGCGAAGAGGCGGAAATAAGATCTGAATGCAGAATGATGTTTGAACCGGAGGTGAGTCTGTCAAAAAGAAGCAAGATCGCAAAGATCGGAGAGCAGAAAACATGCAAAGACCGAGACAGCGAAGACGCACAGGGAGTTATCGACCACTGAAAGTGCATGGCTTCGCCGACGGCGCATTGCACTTGAGCTCTTGCCATTTCCTTCGGTGTAAAGTCAGAGGACATTGTTGATACAGCATGCAGCGCGAATGAGAGCTGAGTGGCGACATCGCAACATTCTTACTCTCCTAGCAGGTACTTCTCCAAGCGACATGATGAGCACAGAAGAAACGAGCCTTCCAATAACTTCCACTATCTCTGCTATCCAATTTCTTGCCTAGACATGGAGTCCCCATCTCAGGTTGTAGCTTCCAAAGCCTTTTGAGCTATTTGATCCAAAGCAGAGCTCCAGCTGATCGACGGAACGCTATTCGCCAGTAAACCATCTGTAGAAGACGTATACTACAAACGACGCAATGAAGTAGAAGCTTCCAAAGTAGACGTAGAATCCGATCGATATCAGAGGCAGAGCGACGATGGCGGAAATCGAACGAGCCACTCGCTGGCTGAGGCCTCCCTTGCGGTGCAGCACTTTTTTGAGCCCCTCCAACGTGCCATACGTCTGCAAGACAATAAGACTCAAGCGCGGTGTTAGCGCGCGCATCAGCGGCAGGAGGAATTCGACCACCAGAGTCTTCGCGTCGGAAGCCAGCATCTCAAGTACGGCAACTTTGAACTCAGGCCAAGTGGGCCGTATGCAAGTACCGTTTTGGAAGTAAATTTCCCATTTGCACACGAGAACTATAATGGGCGGGTCTGACGTCGGCGGGGTAGGAGTGTCGGCAATGTTGTTGGCGCGCAGTGGTTCCGATCCGGTAGGACTTGAGGCGGACGCGGATTCAAGCGTAAGTAGATCGTAGGCTGCTTTCTGATCGAGATTCGGTGCGAGTCTACTTGTATTTTGCTGCGTGGAAGAAGAGGCCATGATCGGTGAGTCCTGAGCCGTGGGCGTCGAGGCGAATGCGTCGGGAAGCATGTTTGCAATCAGCTGCTTCCAGGAGCTTGGCGTGGCAACCGATGAGGTGGTATTTGGCATCATGAGCATCGCGAGCGAGGTCTGGATCTCCTCGAGTTTGCCATGGAGCTCGGCGATTTCTGGATTGACGAGATTTTCTAGACCTAGCGGGCGAAGATCGTTAGAGATACGGCTCTACTACACAGGCAGATAGAGGGCTAAGCTGGAGATTGTGAGGACGTACCGAATTGTGCGAGCGTGGCGACAGGAGGAGAAGAAAACGTGGGAAGTGCGGCGCTGCTCTCATGATGGTGACCCGTTGGCGATGCAGCAAAGCCGAAGCCGAAGTTGACGAACGCGAGCAGCAGATGGATCAGTACAGGTAAGGCTGCCATGATGGGCGTAAATGTGGTAGTTTCGACAGTAGAGGGGTTCGTGGGATGTTTTTGTTGTGGTGGCGCTGAGAACCTAAAGCAAAAGGTTCAGAGTACCCGGAACGCCCACTCCAAATCTTGATCTAGCTTATTTGGGAGCAAACGTCTGTGACAGGCTGTAGAGCGTAAAAGCGAACAAGAAGCTATCAGGAACTACGGTGGTCAGATCTCAATATATTGAGCCCGAATGGCAATTTGAGTTGCTTCAATTGTCTAATAATGTCTCTATCCTCACTCCACTTGACAAAAGGCGACGCCGCACTGATGCGACTGGGATCTGAAGCTATATCCTCCAACACCACTTTGTATCTTTCTTACGTCAAAGACGCCTTTCGTCATGTCGTCTCTTGGTCAGGCGCGATGATCTGAAGGTTCCAGGCCAACGCTGACTAAATGCGACCCATCTGTCCTCTATCGAGCAGTCACGTACTCGAGACGCAACTTCCTCCAAAGCCCTGACATCTCGTCCACGCCTTCTTCATCCTCATCAAAAGCGTGCCAGCAGCATAGCCAAAAAAGCCGCAAAAGAGGACCATCAACATTTCCCAAACCTCTCCCAAGTCATCCTCCAGTACGAAGTCGTTGAGTCTCTCAAGGCGCTCCGCGATCAGAGTTGTCTGCAAGAAGATTTTGTCCAAATACGTCCGCTTGGTGCTTTTGGCGGCATCTGAAAGACGGGCCCAATTGCTTCGACAAGTAGAGGTTGGGCAGGCCGGGCATGGAGTCGTGGTCGGGGAAAATTTGTTGACCGTGCTGTGAGCGTCCTGATTTTCCAACGGGCATGTTGTGGCGGCAGAGCTTGTAGTCGGCATGGCGAGTAGAGAGAAAATCTCATCTGAGCGGGTCGGTGCCGACGGGCATGTTGACATGAATGTGCTTGGAGTCGTAGGCGGCACGATCGAATCTTTGGCTACGGGTAGAACGCTCCATCCCTCGTTTTCCGTATCACGAAGGTAGTGCAGCTCTGGTGCGATAGAGATTAGCAAAGATGTTTATATTGAGGATTGTTGCGAGGAGTCCTCGGGCCTACTTGGTACATGTGTGGGTCGGGAGGAAAACGGCGCTGGCAGTGTAAGATACAGCGTCGCAGTGACGGTCAGAGGAGAGTTGCCAGCGCTTGAAGGGTAGACAGTGTAAAGCGCATAGCTGGAGAGGACAGCGGCGTCGCTTTCGGGGATTTCGTAGCCAGATACCAGAGCAAAGCAAAAGCCAAACTGGATGAGGGCGACAAGCAAGTGGATCAGCGCTGCAAAGCACGCCATGTTTGTTGCAGTGTGATTGTTTATGGGAGAGGTGTTTCGAAGAGAGTTTGCTTTGTGGTTGTTCGAGAATCTGTGAGAAAACAAAACAACCCGATTCCATCAATCGGATTGTCGCACCAATTTCAAGTCAAGTCAAACGTCGTTTGCAAGCCGTAGAGAACACAGAAGCCAATTATGCGCAGGAGCTGTCGATTGCACCCCTGTCCAACCTCCGACCTCACCCTCTCCTCAACTCGCAACCAATTTTTGACATGTCAACCTCCAAAGGCAATCCTGACAGCCATCCTGCGCTTCTCCTAAAGCTGAAATCCCAATCTCCTTGCGCAAAAAAGGCCAGATTGGACGCCAAATCCATAGGAAACCAGCAGTCCGTGGAAACCCATCAAGCAGTAAATGACGCCGCAATCGTCTACAAGTTCTGACACAAAAGCATTGTATCTTTAAGAACTCATTGCTGCACTCAAAGCAGCTCGATTACAATCATTTGGGCTTCGCCGCGCTGCTTCGTCCCTCAGACAATTCCTGCTAACCAAGCACGACCAATTAGCCCCTGAAACCAATTCAGTCTGCACTCAGCCAGTACAGTCTCCCATCTTCGCCCCATTCCAGGGCGTGACTTTTCGACCTCCCACGCCACCACTCAGAAGCACCATAATCCAATCCAACCACCTCCTCAAAACCTCCGCATAAACACGGACATACTTGCTCCGACGCCAGCCATGTAGACAACGAAGGCAGCCCAAATCAACAGTACCTTGACAAGCCAGCCCAGCCACTTCGCACCCTCCCAGACTGATTGCAGCGCGTCTCCCGCCACCGCAGAACAGGTCCGAGGAAGGCGCGCGTTGACAATGTCGACGGCGTCTGAGACGGTCGATGGACACATCGCAGCAGCGAGCGTTGAATCGACAGTGAGATTCGCGGACTGCGTGTGCGGAGCCCGGATCGAGCACATCAGGCTGCAGAGGCCGTCAATCTGCGCGTCGTCGAGGCGGCGGAACTCTAGCGCGGCTGCATACTCAGCACGAGTGGCAGTAGCCCAGAAAATGAAAGCATGAACATACCAAGTGAGCTCTTGTAGAGAAAAGAGGAAAGCGATGGAGTAGGCAGCAAGACGAGTGTTGTTGCCGTCATGTCCTGCGGACCGGACTTGTAATCCCTGGGGATGACGGGGAAGACGTACTCGCTCCACAAGACAGCGGTGGGTTGGTGGTTGAGACTGTCGTCGGTGGGCGATGCGGCCATGCTGGAAGCGATTGTGATGAGGATGAGGAGCGTGTGGAACGTCCGAGGGAGGGGTGGAAGAAGCGCCATGATTCCCGTGGCAGAGAAGGGGTGAGAGTGGTGTGAAGGTGATGGAAGGATTGTGGGAACAAGATCGAGAGTAAGGAGAGAAAATTCGGAAACTGGTACGCCATCATGCTGGGAGAGTTTGGAGTCACCTCCCAAGAAAAGTGATTGAACTTCTGGCAAACCAACGAACCAGTCACCTATGAGCGGCAGAAGCACGTCAATTCAGGAGCGGAATACGCACCCCTTATTCCCCTTCCACCCCCAAAGCCTTCCCACCACCAGGCAAAACCACCAAAGCCCATCATGCCTGGCAGCAATTCCATCAACCCCTTCACCCCTCCTACTCCTGAACAATCAAAACCGGCAAAACCAGCAGCAGCGAGACGACAAAGGCCGCATACCAGCCACCCCAGGCATAAGCTCGCTCGACGGGCAAGAGAAGCAGCTCCACCACGCGACGAACCCAACCGCGGAGCCAATGGTAGAAAGCGACGATGCGCTCGCCCAGGTGGAGGTCAGGGAAGAGTGGGGACGCGGTGAGCCGCCTTTTGATGCGCGGGTGCTGCAGCGCGCTGCGGGGGTCGGTGTAGGGGTCTTCCTCGTTGCCGTCGCCGTTGCTGTTGTCGTTGTTGGTGTTGTTGGTGGAGTGGGAGTCTTCGGTGTCTGGATGGAGATGAGTTCCTGCTTGGAGATGATGAGAATGAGAACGAACCGTGAGGCGAGGAGGCGTTCGCGCGCGGGATGTACGAGGAGTTGTCGAGACCGTCGGGACCAAGGACCAGTGGAGCGTGCGAGGAGATGTCAAAGCCATCGACACCAAACATGTCGAAGACGGTGGTGACGTTCTGTCCATGCAGGTTTTCTTCGGGCGAAGCGCCAGTGCCGAGGGCGAGGGCGAAGAGGGCGAGCAGGAGAAGGATATGGAGAGCCGGAGGCGCCATGATGGCAGGCAGCTTCACCAGCGTTTTTGCGAGGGGTGTGGTTGTTTTGATGGTGTTGAAAGCTCTCATCGAGGCAGGCTGGTTGAGGAGAGGGAATCGAAACTCTTGTTGTGGTCTGATCGAGGCCGAGAAGAGAATATCCCCTGGCGACTGCAGCGCCGAGATCAATCGACGAGTTGGGAGCCGCAGGCATTGTCGTTTTCCCTGAGCGGATGGCCAGAGCAAGATAGTGAGAAAGCGACGCGAGCTTCTGAAGCAGGACGAACAATACAGCACACTATAGCCCTTCGATTACCCCTGAGACCTGGCAAAAGACTTGTCGTGGTTGTCTGCGATGGAAACAGGCAAGATGAGGTAGATGATAAGAGAGACGGTAAATATCAAGACTGCATTTTGAAGGAATTGGTGCTTTGTGTATGCAGTCGCTTGGTCTCATCATAGACGACTGGATGGACCAAGTACTGCAGTGGGTATGGCCGCTCGAGTCTGACATGTTCGCACTGGAGGGAAGAGACCGAGTCTTCTTTTGAAAAGCTGAGACGAGTCAAAGAAAGCAAAGGTAGAGTGGAGATAGCAAACCTCCCACCACCCCCTCCCCTCCCCTGCCTTCACCATCATGTCCAACCGCGCCCTACGCACCGCCCTCCTTCTCCCTGCCCTCCTTGCTATTCAAGTACTTGTTCCTCTCAATGGACCAATCCAGCACCAAATACCCCAACACGAAAGGCGGGACCCAGTACAGCACCTGCGCCTTGCTCCGTCTCCACGTGTTGAAAAAGGCGCGGTGAAGGGCGCCACCAAACGCGCGCTGCCGGTTCGATGCCAGCCCGTAGGCGACGATGCCGCGTTGCGGGTTCAGCACGGGGGCGGCACCCCAGGCGGGCTTGTGCAGGTTGTAGATTGTGTAGCTAGGTTGCGGGAGAGGGGTGTTAGTGAGGGGTGAGCGAAGAGGGGGCCCGTGCTGGGCTTGGGTGGCACAAGGGGGTGGTGCGTTGGCGGCAGGGGGAGGGGATTGAGGGGTGGGATTTCCTGAAGGGGTCAACACACTCGCCGGTACGACTGCGCTCGACTATCTGGGCTCCATCATTGCCACCCATGACGAGAACTTTTCGAGCGTCGTCTGCTTGTGGTCAAAGTTCTTGGCTGCAGAGATTGTGTTTGCGTTCCTTGGTTTCAAGCTGCGAGTGTCAAGGGGATGGTCCAAGAGTCGGGGGTCGTCTTCTTCCCACGCACCAATTGAAAAGACTATGTCGTCAACAGAGGACAGTGAAGCCCGCACCCGCGGCAGCGCAGTTGCATACATGGCCCTTTTATATGAGAGGTGATCTCACTGAGGCTGCTCCTCCCTTTCAGCCGCCTGCCCTGTCCGCATCCATGCATGCAGGGAGCCTCTCCCATCCGGCTTTGTCTGACTTGCACCCCTCCACCTAGCCCTAAAAAGACCAACCTTTGCGTTCTCCCGATGCCATGGCGTGACAACAAAACAACCTATGACGACGCACACACCAAAAATGCCGGTCCCTGACTGGCTGTCTACTTCTTCTTTTTCTAATTCACTTCGCACCTCCAGTTCGGCGCCGAAGAAGAAGATTCATGCAGGGCCGCGGGAAGGGCTACCGGTTCGCCCCGTCGGCACCGCAACCTGGAGCATCCGGGCCAGCAAAAACGGGCGTGTACGAACGGCTACGAAAGCCAAGTCGCGACTGTGCTGCTCGTTTTGGCGTAGGACAGCATGGCGGGTGCCACGGCGTGGCTTCCTCTTGGCAGCGGGGGTGGGGCGGAAGAAAAGCAGCGGACTGTAAAACTGAAGGAAATGATGTTGTGTCGGAGAGGAACGGGTGAGATACGGCGGTTGTCGGGGTGGGATACTGCGTTGTTCTATGAAGTTGTACCCTTTTTTTTTTTTTTTTTCCTGGCCCCGTGATTGTGAGATGCGGATAATGGTGTTTCTAATGGCGCTCGGAGCGTGTCTGATGCCGGATGACTCTCGTCATCCCGAACTTTCAGTTGGACCAGGTAACGTGCCAAGGCCTTCTCTTTCGCTTTCGCTTTCAGTGTAAACAAAAGACAGGAACGGCATCTTGCGCAGATCCAGTGACTTGATCTATGCACAACACATTGAGCGAACACATTGAGCGCAACAAGAATTGACATGGCTGAAATGAGTTGCAGACTGCAATCGAGCAAACGATGCAACCTACTGCATGCACTTTGCACACACTGTTTCTGTGATCAAAGATGGACCCAAGGCAACGGCGGCGTTGGATGGACGAGAGGCAGGGAAGGGGCAGCAGTGGCAGGCAGGTTTGGAGCCGCGTGACGTTTCGGGTCAGGCTCCCGATAGCTCCATGTTCCCCTCCTGTGCGGCTTGCAGGCAGCCAGGCATATGTCGGAGATTTCTTTTTTCTTCGCAGAATCCAGTCATCTCAAATCGATCTGGCCCCCGACGAACACCATGGCGTCATGTATCGTGAAGGAGAAAGCCGTTGTGCTAAGGTCGCGGTAGCTCTTTACGGAGTCCAGCTGAGAGCCACGACAGAGGTGAGCCGTTTTCCCACGCGCCAGTGCGGAGGTCTAGGCAGGCGCTTGAGAGAATCCAGAACAGGCGACTTGGGAGCTAGTGGTTGTTTGGTTGGGACTTGGGAGGCTAGAGGGACGGCGTCTGAGAAGCTACCGAGTATCAGTCCACGGGGACCCATCTGAGGCGAGTCGACCGAGTGTGCCGGGCCGCGCCGAATCCTGGGCTCGAGTGGTGCAGCAGTTGGACTGTAGCAAGTGGATCCAATGTGTGTAGCAACCGCATCTGGGAGAGACGGCAGGATGCGCCATGCCGAGCGGATCTGGGGCACGCGAGAGATGGGTTGGGAGGAGCCACGGCACAGTCAGCAGGGTTAGCTTGGAGCGAATACGAAGAGATCAATTGATATGGCAGAGGAAAAGACGCGACTGGCCAGACGAAGAGCACAACCAAACAGCTCAGGGGCAGCAGCAGCAAGCGCGCGCCATTGATGATGAAGAGTTGACTTTTGTGAGGTGTTGGCGGCGGCTAGCTTCCGGCGGTTCCAGTAGTGCACGGACTTGGTCGTCGATGATCCTGGTCCCTCTCCCGTCTGCCGTCAACAATCGTCTCCCGTCTGCATCAACAAGTCCAGCGCCCTCATGTCGCGCCAATCTGCGACAATCCTCTGGTCTGTATCTTGACAGCTGCACCTCTTCATCTCCTCAACCGCGTCCACGATGCGCGTTTCCACCAACTTTGCCCCCGCTCCGTCTACTCCACTTTGTTGCTGCGCCTGCCCACAGCCCAAGGCCGCGGTCCACCAGAGCTTGAGCTTAGCCAGCGCCTATAAGAGCCACCGCCCGCGCTGAGTCACCTGTTTGCTCCTCCAGGATTTTAGTCTCTGGAATTGGGAAAAACCACACCAAACTCCCATCCAAAGCAAGGGAGCCCCCAAATCTCTCTTAACCCACCGCATTCTTCCTTCCGAGCTCCGACGGCCTACCCTCTCAAATATCAACATACGCCTCACACCCCACCATCGCTCTACTCACCATTACCACCACCGCCCAACGACATCATGAGGGGTCCTGTCCCCTCTCATAGGGCCGTCGCCTTCATGGCGGCCCTGCTATTCCTGTCTCCCTCTGCAGCAGCGCCCTTGGCCATAGCTCCACCATCCACTCCTCAATGCCGCTGCGCTCTTATGCCAGCTTCGACTCCCTTCTTCCCGCCGCAATCCCCCTCGCCCTCTCGCACCGGCTCTTCGTCATTCGTCGACTCGTGCACTGCCCTCGGTCCCCGTCTTCAATCATGGCGCGAAGCTGCCCCCGAGGACGCCGCTTCGGAAGCCGCCAAGCTCGAGGCTTGGGTCCTCGATCAGGACGAGAGGACCGCAAAGGCGGCCGCCGACGTTCTCTGGGGAAAGCGCCCATTACCAACCGGAGTCATGATGAAGACGGGAGCCTCGGGGAACAAGGCCAACGCCGAGGTGCTGGACGCCTTACGGACCGGCAAGGACAAGGGCAGAGTCGTCTGCCGGAGCGTTATTGTCGTCGACGAAATCAGTCCGGCCGACAAATGGCGGGGAAATGAAGACGTCTCGTGGCAGAGTGCCGGTTCGGAACAGTGGCAGCAGGGTCCAGTCAAGACCCTGTGGACCGACATTGAGGACGCCCTGCGCTCTTCAAAGCTGTTGATTCCTATGCGAGTGGTTGTGATCTTGCTGGTACTGCTGTGCCTAGTTGATGTAGGCGAGAATATTTTCAAGTGGTGAGCTTATCTTCTTGGATTTGCGAGCAAAGCTGACTTTCTCCAGTGTTCAAAGACGACGCGGTGTCGACAGGAAAGGAAGCAGCAGAGATGAAAAGTCCTGGTTCAAAGACTTGCCGCGCATGAGAATGCCGGCGCTCGAGCCCATTATGGAGGCGGACGAAGATGATACCCCACTGCTCTGAGAAAACTCGAGCAGGTTGTCGACTGGACCAAAAGACATTTTATACCATGTATGATATTTACGAAGTCAAGATTTTATTGCCATGCGAGCAACGTCTTTCAAATAAACCCGCCGCGCCGTATCTAGGGGTGGTCTGTAAGGACCTCGACTCGACTCCCTGCAGCGAGAACAATCGGCAAGGCCGCGATGACTAGCCAGGGATGACTTTGTACTTGTGACCTCGCACCTGACGCTTTCCAAAAACTATTTCCATTTACAATGCGATTCATCTGAGCTGACTATCCTAACAGAATCAAGAACCTATAACGGAGCTACATCCTGAGGTGTTGAAACATCTTGTCGCGCAAGGCGTCATCAGTGGGCAAATTACCTCCAGCAAGGAATTCAGCACCTGGCTTGGCAGCGTTACACGCTCGTCCTCACCACCTCTGAGACCTCACAAGGTCGAGTAAAAGCTGGGGATGACCGTTTAGCGTCAGCCCAACTTGCTTCGAATCGTCTCCTCACGTGTGCTATTCTGTCATTGCAATTTCGTCTCGATTTCGTCTTTTCACTGACTGGTTTTCGCCATGTTCTCCGCACCTGTCCCAACGCTAGGGATCGTGTTTATGTCGAGTGTTGGAATGGAGCAACCAAGCATTCAAATGATGACCCGCGCGCCTCTCTCTCTGCCTTCTCCCGCTCAACGCGTGCCTCGTCCTTCGCGAAGCTTTCCCAACTCACCTTGTCATTCATTCAATCTTTTTCTCGGAGCACAGGTATCCCACTCATTCAGTCGTCATGCATCCTTTGATTGCGCTCTGCGCCCTTTCCATCATTGCTGCCAATGCCAATGGCGCCGCTCATCCCAAGATCGGGCGGCATGGTTTGCAGAAACGCCAGCTAGTTCCCGGGTTCCCCTTCTTTAGTCCATACGATGACTCTCCCACTTCGACTGATGATGGCGATTCCGGTGCATCTGCCACTACTACTGACGTCTCAGACTCGACCGGCGTCAGTACCAGCTCATCCTCGGGACGTACGTACTCGTACTTTATCCCGTCTCCGTTTGCTTTCCCCATACCCGTCACTCTTCAACACCAAGTAGCAACGACGTACATCCCGAGGTACACAACCTGCAGAGAGGGACCAGAAGCGACACCTGCACCGGGACCGCCTTATCTCAACGTCACGTCCACGGCCGCTCCCACTTCCTCGACACCATGCGAGACCTTTTACGACGCGTCGGAGACGACGCTCTGCCACACGACGCTGATCGGCCTTGCAACGCGTGTCACCATCACCGATTGCTCGCAAGAAATCACCTTTTCTTCCGACTTTGGCGCTACGTTTGTGACGCCTTCTCCGACGCGCGTGGGTTCCGGGTCGCTGCGATCGACCATCACGCCCAGTCCATCAACGCAGCTGCAGACAACATACTACATTTCGCCATGGCACTCGTTTGTCGACAACCAAGGACGCATCCCTGAGCATGTTGATGTCAAGGTCTGCCATGCGCGTGCCGAAAACGCAACCATTGAAGACTGCATCCGCGAGGAGGAAGTCTGGACTGCGGTCCCGGTCGTCGTCACGACGCACTTTACAACGAGCGTTGACATGCTGGCGACGCTGACGGACGGGCCCGGCACTTACTATGTTGGCACCGTCCACGGTCACTTTGTGGGCAACCGCACTACTGTCAGCGTCAGCACGCAGATGGTAATGCAATGGGTCTATGAAGCAGAGACGATTTCGCGCGGTCCCCGTATCTCTGCCACTGCTGCCCCTGTCCCCCTGATATCCGAGGCGCCGCTCCCCGCTGAGACGGGGACTGATCCGTCTGCGACCATCAGCTCGACGAGCACCACCACGCGCACACGCACTGTGGTAGGTGTGTCGACTGCGTCTGTGGAAGAGGAGCCGTCGACGCTGTTGCCCGAGGAGGAGACGCAGATGTTTTCGATCCTGCCGTACTTTCCGACTGTGTTCCCGACGCCGACGGAGACTGAAGAGTAGGTTGACCCATGTGTGTGTGCGCAACGAAGCAGCGCTGATAGCAACGCAGCCCCGACGTCCCTGATGTCACCATCAGCCTCTCGCCAGAAGAGGAGACGCAAATCTTTTCGATCCTTCCATACTACGAGTCTACGACCACCGACGTCCCTGACGTGACTATCAGCCTGTCACCCGAGGAAGAGACGCAAATCTTCTCCATCTTGCCATTCTACGAGTCCACCACCACCGACGAGTAAGCCCCTCGTCTTGGCCCCTCGGCCCCAAACCAACTCACACATTTTCCCACAGCTCCGCCTCCTCCTCCGCCGAAGCAACCACCACCTCGACGTCTAGCTCCACAACCACCCTCTTCAGCGGCACAACGACCATTTTCGACGAGACGACGACCAACAGCACGGATGCCACTTCGCTTGCGCCAATGACGACGACGCCGCAGGTCCGCCCCTCGTTCCCCGTCTCGCTCGGCAGTTTGTCGTTTAGGTGGGCCAATTCGACGACGTGAGTGTTTTCGGTGTTTCTATTTTGGTTGCGTTGATTTTTCGTTTGGATTTTTCGTTTGTGGGGGCTAAGTGGACGTGCTGACAATGGTTTGGATGAATAGGCAAGCGTGATTGATCCACGCTCTCGCGTCTCCCCGTTCGACCTGCTGGCGAAGGGGGCTGAGGACGTCGCCTCGACTGCGGGGCTGACGACGTCTCGCCTGGCGTGCTTTGATCCAATGTGTGCTCGGCGGAGTGCGTCCCGTCGGCGCTCGGACTGCCATCCTAAGATTGAGTGTCTTCTCAGGTTCTCTTCTTCAAACGCATTGTAAAATTGACTTTTTCTTTCCCCCTTCTTCTTGCCATCTTAGTCCCTTCCGAGTTTTCTCTTTATTCGTCCCTTTCCCACTTCCATTGCATCCTGCTTCGTTCAATGCACAATCAATCCATCCTCTTCAACCACATTACCAAGAAAACAAAATCTGAAACCCACAACACGTCGTTCTGTCATCACATCTTTGCCCCTTGCTCTGTTCCTCCAGCATAGCGCACGCAGTACGCACGCACTGTAAAATACACAGAAAAAACAGGAAAGCAAATTGGAAAAGGAAGAAGGAGAAAATATTGGCCGAGGAGCATTGTTTTGTTGCATTGCACTTGCATCTAGATAGAAAAGAAATCAGAAAACTACTTTACTTACTTTCGCTCGTCCTTCCTAGTGGCGGTCAAGGCTGCCGGACAGCGGACAGACAGGAACATGCTTCAATGGGATGGGATGAAGGAGAAGACGGGTCAAGGTGGGTGCCGTGATCACATGTGCAGTATTGGGGTGGAATGAGAACTGCTGAGAGAACTGTTGATTGAAGCTACTACTACAGCTGAATTGTATACAGGTCTCCAGATATCCCATCACCCCACTCCTGACCTGCAACCGAGGCTGACTGCCGAGACTCACGATATCGGAGCGTGGTGTTGCTGCCGGTATGTGGAGCCGTAGGAGCCGCCTGTACTTTCAGGGGCAATAGGGGACATCAACAAAAAGGAGAACAATGAACTCTTGACAGACAGGAGCATGATTGGATGTGACAGGAAAGGGAAGACGGGCCGAGATCGGTGCCGTGGTCACATCTGAAGTCTTTAGTGAAGCGTGTCGCGGTGTTCGTGCTTGAGGAACGACCACATCTCTTCGAGTTCCAAGAAGCCTGCGAACGGCACCACGTTCCCGTGGCGTGCCTCGTGACGGGCCATCTCTGCCTCGATACTCTCGATAATTAGAAGGGCGCCTTTGATAGGAGCCCAGTACCATCCTCCTCCGCGGGCCGTGTTGGCGGGGAGCGAGGCAATGTAGCGGTTGTAGATTCTGGCGACCGTTGCATTCTCCGTCATCGGGAGGAAATGGCGGATTGCCGCCACGTTGACATACATGTCTTGAATGCGTACAGCTATGCACTGCGCGCGATTCGATTGGAGAAGGTGTTGCCTTGGGTGGTGTTGATATTGGGATAAGGATCTCCGCGGTCGTCGACGAACGCCTCCGCGGGTCGGATGGCTCGGAAGAGGCGTCTGGCAACTGGACCTTCTTCGTGTTCCTGGCGGCGAGGCAGAGTTCGCAAGGCGGGCCTTGGTGACGGCTGCCTCGGGGGCGAGGTGAGGTAGCGGAATTGAGGCCTGAAGGTGGTCGTGGAGCGCTCGACGTGGCCTTCAGCGGGCTCCTTGCGCTTCTTGGTCGTGCTGGAACGGCCAACGTGAAGGTCCGACGATCGAGTGGTCATAGAGTGCTCTCTGGTGCAATGGTTTTCCGCGAGGTCGATGATGGGAGTGACCGACCTGGCCATGGTGTGGGAACGAGTGGCCACGTTGGACCCGTTGGACGTTCTAACGAAAACGATTCGGTGGCGGCAGCGGCAGGCGTCGTCGACGGGTTGGTGTTGATGGCGGCGAGCAAGGCGACATGGAGGTCGGAGATCTTGGTGTCGATGCCGTTCTTGAGGGACTCGATCTCGCCCTTCAACTCCGCGACCTGGGAAGCGTAGTCCGTTTTAATCTGCTGACGTCTCTCGGTCTCCTTGATCTGGTAGGTCTCGAACTCGTGATGGAAGGCAGCCTTGGCGTTGCGATGAGCCTGCTTGGAGGCATTGGATTGCATGCGCTTGGCATCGTCGATGCCCTCGCGGTAGCCAGTTGCGAAGTCCCTGACATATTGGACTCGTGGCTCGTTGAAGGAGACGATTCCGCGGTCACGGAGCATTTGCGTAAGGTCAGTGATTGCCATGTTGAGAACGGCGTCGTCTTGCTGGCCCTTGAACTTTGGAAGCGGTTCGAAATCATTTCCGAGTTGGCCGGTGACCGAGTCGAACGCCTGCGAGCGGAACCTGAATGAGCCTGGCGAGACCAGCGGCACCAGGAACGAGCGCAGGAGCATATTGGCGCATTCTAGACGGGCAGCGTTTTCGAAAACCCTCGCGGGCGCGGGAACCTGCTCGACGGTTAGTGTATGGCAGAAAGAGATTGACGATTGAGCTTACGTCGTCCCGGTCAGGGGGATGGTTGGGGTCATCGCGGTGAGGTGGATTGTCTTCCATGCTGGATCAGAGGAGCGAGCGATTGATTGGAGTAGAGGCGCCATCCACTTCATCTTTTGCGATATTTTCGCATCGACGGGTGACGAAGAACGGGCAATGGAGGAGGAGGGTGGTTGGGGAGAGTGGAGGAGGAAGAAGAGAGGAGATGGGCAGCTTGACTCATCGTTCAGAGCAGGCAGGCGGTTTCCAAGGAAGCGGCGGGCGCTGACCAAGTTCAGAGAGTGCGACAGAGATAGAAGGTAGGCACTTGAGGGGTCGTACCACCAGATAGGCGTCGACAGAACCTGGAAGGTGCCCACTGGGCATACCTCGAGAACTTCAGCAACAAGACGACCCCACAGTGGGCGAGGAAAGAAATTGCTAACCCGTGAATCTCTGTCGCCAAGTTACAACATGTAGAGACGTGGAGTTGTCAAGTGCTTTATGCCTTGAACATAGGGGGATTTTTTTTTTTCTCTTAATAGGAAGTCACAGGGAGCATTCAAGCGCTTGCGTCTGAAGGTGCGACGACGTGAAGCTGAGCCTACATCTAGTTTGAATTTCTTTCCTCACCTACTGTAGCCAGCTCAATTTTCCCATGTCATCGAGAGGGATGGGGCCCTCGAGGAGCTACAGATCCCGACTTGCCGCTTTACACCGACGAAAGGCGTAAAGACGCATCGCATCGTGGTCTGTCCGTTTTCTGCAGCCTCATGTCAGTCGTGGTTGACCCATTGGTCCACGGGCGGCAGGTCTGGTCTTGCGGGTAGACTTGTTCTAGTACTGCTTTCCTTTCCTTACCTCTCAACACCTTTTCCGACGTCTGTTCGCGTTCCACCTCGCTGAGGAAAACATACTCACCGCATTGTTTCTAGCGCACTTGATATTGGAAATTTGGAATTCACCAAGTCCTTTGCGTCGAATTACAGGGAGCAGTCGTAGCTACGTGTACCAGGCCACTTGTTGCGTGGCAATAAGGCACAAGGTCTTTCAAGCTGAAGATAGTTGTTGATTCCATGCCGTCCCGCCCAGGACAACGACTAAGACTAGCTATGTACTTGGGCCCCATGGCCACTACCACTTTCGGCATCCCAGTACCGGACCCAGTCACCGCGCTACTAACTGATATGCTTAAAACCTCATCAATGGTGGCTGACTGGTGGAGGTGTCCTTACTGCGCTACTATTCCTCTGATTCTATTGTTTGGGTCTGTTGTACTCGCGCCACTTTTCGTTATCCCGCCCAGGATACTCACTCAGGCCCAAGCCATTATCTCCAGAAACACCTTTCTCCACACGTAACCATTGTTCTGGACGGTCGCACCTGCGAGTTGCAAGAGCACAAGCAAGCAATTGCATTGAACCAACTGCCTTCCCTTCTATTCCAACCGACGTTGTCGGTGTTTCATCCGGCACCACATTTCGCCTCGCTTCGCCAACTGTATCTTTCCACCTCCTGCTTAGCGGGCGCGTCCAGCAAAATGAGGGAAGCGTCGCAAGCGTCGCCTATATTCGTATGAGGTGGTGTTGCCGCTTTGGGAGGTTATGAATGCAGACGTGGTCGGCTCTCCAGCCTGGCTGATTTGAGGCCATGTATGTACCGCAGACTCTGATTGATTGACGTTTTGCGGAAACAGTTGACGAATCATCGTCCATGCCGTTCCTGGCACCTCGTCGCACCACTCTTGGAAGTCGCCCTCTCTCTCGGCGCGCGCGAGTCTGTGCGAGCTCTGTAAGTGTCTTGTTCAAACAAAAGAGGGGCGAGACTCTCACATTGCTCAGGTCGGGGGAGATTGGGGCCGCGGAGGTCGTCAAGTAGCTGGAGGGTCCACTCGATGTAAAGCTTTCTGCGCCTCATGGGGATGCTCGTGTATGCTCTGTTCTCGAGTAGGCGGAGGAGACGAAGGATGTCGCGGACTTCCCATTTTGTTAGCTTCGTCAGAGAAGAATGATGCACAGTACTCACTGAGACCCCACTCAACAGCGGGCGGGTGTCGTAGCATCATCCACTGGCGAGCGTAGACTTCGTAGTCTTGTGCCGCCTCCCAATACCATTCAGAAAAATCGTCCCACGTCAGTGCAACGAGGCGGAGGAGACATTCTCGAATTGGCATGGTAGTGGGGGAGTCCATGACGAGGTAGGTTGTGGTTGAGGGAAACTCGCGGTGTTGTGGTTGAAGAAAAAAGCTCATGGTGTTGTGGTCGGCCGGGTGCAGCATCGCGCCTACCTCGCCGCGCCTGCCTCGATCCGCCCTGGCACACTGGAGGGCGGTAGACTGCACACGTTTGATCGAGGGGAACTTTGTCACTGAGGCCTAAGCAATTGAAAGAAAAAACCCCCGGCCTTCCCTGGCACCCAACTCCATTTGCTCCATACCGCTCATCGTGCGAACAAGCCTGGCCGAATTGCCGCGTAGCTGCGCAATGGCCATTCTAAGGGCCAGCAGCACGCACAACATCCTGGTGCGATTCAAACCTCCGTGGTGGTGAAGTCCTCCCACTGGGACTCGTTCGGGTCGATAGGGAATCGCTTGTTGTCGGGAATCTCGACCCTGTGCATAACGTTAGTGTCATGTGGATATTTTATCTATTGGACCATCTTACACGAAAGTCAGGCAGAGGTAGTTCCACTGGACGATGACGCCGCCCACGTCGGTGCACTTGATCGATGCGGCTCGCATGCGGGAACCTGCCATCTCAGGCTTCTTGAAGCTGCGGTACTGAACCTATTCACATTGTCAATTGCCGCGGCGAAAGGGCACGATGGGCATTCTTACTTTGTACCAACGACCTTTGGGTGGGTCGGCCACAAGTCCCTCTTGGTTGTTTGAACCAGGCATTTTGATGGTCGCTATACGAGGAGAGTTGGTGCTTCTAGGGTGATGAGGCAGATTAATTGTTTGGCGATTGAGATGATTGGGACGTGGAGGAAGGACGAAGGTTGGTGGAGAGTTGATGTGGGCTACGCGTCCATTCGCCTCAACATTCACATCCATGGTCGCCGCGAGCAGCACTACTGGCGCGCACTGGCACGTCCTCTCGTCACACAACAACACCATTCACAACAACGACCTGCACTCCCACATCCTGCTCCAGACAATGCCCTACCCAAGCAATGGCGCCACCTTCTTTTTACTACCGCGACGCTGTGGGAGAAGACGAGAGCGGAAAATGTTACATTTGTCAAGTCGAAGTGGATGCTGGCGACCGCATTGAATGCCACATATGCACGTTCCTCGCTCATGTCGAATGTCTGGCCCAAGCAAGGCTTTATGAACCCCAGGTTTCGGTACACAAATGCGGCTGCGGCCTTATGGTTGCCAAGGCCAGGCTCCCCATTCAACGCGGAGATGAGTTCGAGGAGCCGGACTTCGAGGCCATGATCGGTGCCAACGCAGAGAGTTACAACGACCGTGGCCGGTTCAGGTACGAAGGCGATGGCCCTCGACGCATCATGCTGGAGATGCATCCAGAGAACGCTCGAGAGCTGTATGTCCTCGCCATGGAGCAGGAGTGGCGCCACCACATCTAACAGCACCAGAGCTCTCTTGGCTTCCACAGGATCGAGGATTTGGAGCTCAAGCGGCAGCTGGGTGGCACATTTGACGAGGCGTGGAACGGCTTGTACATCGACACCTCCCCAACCACCAAGGTCTGCGACATGATGCTTAGCAGGGGCACAGGGGTGTCATCGGGATGACTCCGCGTGAGGCTCACCTCCGGAAGATCAAAATTCTTTATTTCTGGCAGCGCAAGGACGGACTCTTGACTGATACGGTGATTGCGGCGTGCAAGATGGCATACAGCCAAGAAATAGAGGACGCTTCGACGACAAGCCTGCTAGCGTAAGCCATTCCATGAATTAGTATGCAGCAAGACTCTCCTAATTGACAATCTTAGCACTACATCAGTCACGGCAGCAGCTTCTCACCTGGCAGGGACAACTTCTACTAAAGTTGAGATGCAACCCCCGGCTTTTTTCAGCCCTCGACGGATCCTTCTCAATGGCACATGCGCGGGAACTTCTTTATGCCCGGCATCTCGGACGCGTTGATCATTAGAACGGTCAACCTGCACACACCAGCTTTGTTAGACACGGATTTGCGACATGGTAAAAGGTCTGGTGGGCGTGGCAATTGCCGGAATGCATACGACAGAGTACTCGGGATAACGGGCCCTCTGCAGAATCATGATTTGCCGAAAAGTGCCTCGTCCCAGTGGGGAAACGTCCTGCAGCTTCATATGTCTTGGCCCTCCTTTTCCCATGCTTGATGTGATGTATCTCCCCACCTGACAGCGACGGTCCCCGTGCCATCTCGACCCCTTGTATGAAACTTTAGTGAATCATCAATCTGTCTTATATTAAAGGAAAAAGAGCTATTTGCGGCCGTAAACAAATCAACTTTTCTGGGGAATGAATTGGTAGGGACGCGCTTTAGAAGCGGGGTTTGAATGAGCTGAAGAGGAAAGAAAAGGGGCAAGCATAGGGAAAAAAGGGAAACGCAAAGGTGAACCAAAGAAAGCCGCGCCAAATAGAAAGCTGAGTGCCAGAACCAATCAAATCGTAGTGCTGACTTTTGGAATAGCCCGACTTATCCGAAGGGGATTTTGAGACTGCTGCCGTTGTCCATTCAGTGTTGACCGTCCTAATGGTCAGGGATAGGGTGACGGTGAAGAGTCCACTACTCCCAAAGGCCTTCTCGAGCAAAAGTGGTCGTATGAGCGACCTGGGGCCGTGTTTAGGCCAATGATGCGAATGAAGAAAAAGGGAATCAAAAGCTGTAAGGGCCTTGGTCGTGACTGTTTACGAGCGGGAATGTCAGTATCGACAGTCCAGCATTGACCGGTCTAATGGTCAATGCTAGACTTATGGCACTGAGGTGTGGTGGTGTATGTATAGGGCTGTGTCCATCAAAATCGACGCCGACCCGTGAACGTAGGTGGGAGCTCCTCTTCGAGTTCTGAGTCTGGCTGGTATTTGCGCTTTTTGGCGCCGCGGCGTGGTGTCTTGGACGCGACAGGGGACGCGACAATGACGGCCGCAAGACCTTCTGCGATGGCTTTCTGGTCGTCAAAGTGCTTGCGCACCACGTTGCGCAGCTCATGATGAATCTTTGCCGGGTTGATTGGTATTTCAAAGTTCTGTGCGCTCGTGCACGTATCATGCGCCCGTTGGCTGACTAGCTTGGGACGAACATAATTTTTCCAGCTCCAGTAGCAGGCAGTGGCGAATATTTGAGTCATAACGCGACCCATCTGGCCATTCTTATAATTCTGGGCAATGGGGATGGTCGTGTGCACTAAAGGGTGGTGGTTAGAAATGGAGATTTCAAGCAAAGATTGAACACTTACAAGGCCACCAGACGGTGGTTGCGACGTCGATGTCGAAGTGGTCGAACCAAACGTCATACTGCTTGCTCTTCGTGAGCTGGTCGTACGTCGGAGAAACCGGGGGTACTACGCCTTCGACCAAAAAGGCGGGCTCGATGTCATCGTTTGGCGGGATGCGGGCGGACTCGGGGATGCGTGTCACTTCGATCTTGTTCTTGAGTGTCTCGAGTCGAGACATCTCTCTTTCGAAAGATGCCTTGCGCATGGCGGGGTCTGAGCAACGAGCGCCTCCGCTCTCCTTGAGCGCGTTGATGCAGCCAATTATGACAGTATCCAGCTCGAGTTTGAGCCTGTTGAACATGTCCTCCAGCTCTTGCTGCTGACGGCGTCTTGCTTGTTTGTCCGCCCTGAGTTCGCCATGCGGGGTCTGGCCGGTCATGATGAACTCGCGTCGAAAGTTGCGTAGGATGGCAATATTGTCGAAGAAAGTCACAATGGACCTAACAAACTTCAAGAGAAAGGGCCATTCGGCCCATGGCTTCTTGTCACTCGGAAGCAGCCACATTTTGGATTGTAAGTTCTTTTCCGTGGCCGCGCATGATTTCTCATGGAGGGCAAACTTGGGGGCTCCCGGGTGTGTTCCAGAGTCGGCGCACTCGGCGACCGACTGCGGAGTCATGCAATTATGACGAAAGTAATGCAGAACGACTGTTGAGATATTAGTGCTTTTCAAGAGAATGAGGTACAGAAGTGAGAGTGGAACATACGTTGCGTCCGGCGGCGCTGGTCGGTCTGCAGAAGGTCATCATGGTCCGAGGCCGTTGACTGGCCCCACTTTGCCGTGATTGCATCGACAAATTTCATGTTCGCAGCATGCGGCTGCTCGTAGGCATTTATTGGGGGGACGGGGTACGTCTCGTAGGGAAGAACAGGGCACTTGCCCTCATCGAAGAAGTATGCGCTAGGGACAGTTGTCAGCCATACTTCCAACCGAGGGAACCACAGAAGACTTACCCAAAGAATTGACGCGTGGACGCCATTGTAGCGGCGATGAGTTTGGGTGAGGTTGGCTCTTCTAAGAGCCAGCTCGAACGCGAACGTGGTCTACGAGGAGCATGTAGTGGGTGGCGGAGTGATCCAGGCGACCAAGTGAGGCTCGGGTGATGTGATTGTCGCTGTAATCAGATCGACTGCGCAGTGGCCAGCGGCGAGACGTTGAGGATGCGGCCACGAGGATTAGATAGAAGATTGCGAGGATGTCAGCCGGCGGCGAGGTGCTGATGATGGTCCGCGGGCACGAGGGTCGGAGGGAAGAGAGAGATGTTGGTGAGGATGGAAAGAGGATGGTGGAGGTGGTGGTTGGGTGGAGGATGTGATCTGAAGGTGGGCGAAGTGAACGTGAAGAAAATCCACCGTGGCTGCCTAGGTTGGCTCGCTCGTCCCTCCTTCCTCGTCCCTCCTTCCTCGTCGTAACTAAGGCTGCTGACAGTGGAAAGGTGATGATGCAATTCCGCTCGTGCAGATGTTTTTGAAGGGGACTCATATAGTATTAGATGCTAGGCTAGGCCTATTAACGCACCCAGCCAGCTTACAGTGGCCTGCCTACCTAATATGTATGGGCGTCTACAAGCTAAAAGGGCTCATGGAAGTGGCAGTGTTGAAGCAACTGCCCTTCCCTTTTATTCTAGGTATTTAACATCCTTGGTGTTTGGTGCGGCTGTATGTACGTTTGGCCTCGCCCATCAGTATGCCCACCCACCTGACAAACGGGCGCCTCTAGCAAAACAAAGGAAGCGGCGCAAGCGGCACCTGAACAGGAGGAATAATGGAAGCCCGCCGCTTAAGTACTGCACGGACTAGGCAGCATCGCCGCTTTAGAAGATTGCGAATGAAAACCTAGGCGCTTCCCTGACCTGGCTAATTCAAGGCTATGCATGTACTGCAGACTCCAATCAATTGGGGGGTTCTGCGAAAGTAATCCAATGGCCTGAGGTGCTGTTCAAGCGGCCGCAGAGGAGCCTAGAGTTTCCATGTCAAAAGGCACGCAAACGGGGAGCATTCAAGCGCCTTGCGCACTTGATATTAGAATTCGCCGAGTCCTTTGTGTTGAGTCACAGGGAGCAGTCGTAGCTACGTGTGCCACAACTTTTGCTACCAGCCCTTCGACGCAACTGCCAACCTCGTGCCTGGTGGACCGGAAATCCGCACCGCGCCTACACCAGCGAAGTGTGCCGAAGCTGCGCCAACATGCTTCTCATAGACTTCATCACCTCGCGTATACACACGCACTTTCTCATGCGCGCAAAACGCTTAGGACTGACTGGGTCGAATGCCACCGCAGCGCGCCTTCATTCTACTACCGCGTATGCTATCGAGTCAATAGAAGCCAAGTCACCATAATCCCACTCAACCATACCCACACGCAGTCGCGAAAGAAGTGTATCGAACAAAAGTCTATTGATTTTGCAGCAAAGAGATGCAAAGCAGTATATATACAGTTGAAAGAGTACAGTATAATACACGGCGTGATCTACATGAACAGGGGACAGAGTAGTGAAAAAGACGAAAAGGACGAAAGAGAGGGAAGGAAGGAGTGGAAGAAGAAGAGTGAAAAAACAAACGCAGCCCAGGAACCGTGAAAAAGCCAGAAAGATACAGACGTAGCGAGCGTGGATGTGTGTACGCGCGGGTACATCACCGTAGAGTACAGTTAGTTTGTTCATGGACAGACGGCCAACCAACTCCTGACCCCTGACCCCTGAATCCCACCATCACCTCCCCACTTCACCACCACCTCAACAAATCATCCACTTACAACAAGAAGTACGCAGCAACAACCGCCGCGACGGCACCCGCACCCGAGACACCGAGCTTAACCGCCGCACCGGTGAACTGGAGCGGGGTAGCCTTGGGGGTCTGCGCCAGACCCGCCACGCTGCCGACAACGCTGGGCTTGGGGGTCGAGACGGCGCTGGGGTAGCCCGAGAGGCCGGCGACGGCCGAGCCCACGCTGGGGACGGGGGAGGCGTAGACGGGCGCGGCGACGCCGCTGGCGCTGACGCTGGGGAGCGCCGACAGACCTGCCACCGCCGACTTGACGCTGGGGGATGGCGAGGCGTAGACGGGGGCCACGGCGGGTGCAATGCTGCTGCTGGGCAGGGCTGAGAGACCGGCGACGGCCGAGTTGACGCCAGCGACTGCTGGGGGCGCGGCGTAGCTGGGGCCAGCGGGCATGGCGCTTCCGCCATTGACGGCCGGGGCAGACGCAATCGGGGCAGAAACACCGCCACCGACAGCCGGGGACGAGGCAATCGGGGCCGCAACACCGCCGGCAACTTGAGTGGACGTGGCGGGCATGGGCTTCACCTCGACCGTCTGCATGACGACGCTGGGAGTGATCGTGGCGACAATAACTTGGGTCTTGGTGCCGGTGACCGTCGTGCGCGTGGTGACGTACGCAGGGGCAGGGGAGCCGGAAACCACTGCGGAAACGGGGGCCTTGTTGTCAGGGGCAGCGTACGAGGGGGCTTGGCCGACGGGAGATTCGACCGGGGCGTTGTTCACAGGGGAGGGGGCTGAACCGCCACCGACCTGGGGAGCAGTGTAGGCCGGAGCGGAAGGCTGAACGGCGTTGCAGTTGGGTCCGACACAGCCAGGGGCCGGGGCAGATGGCGAAGGAGCAGCACCACCTCCAATGATCGAAGGCTGAACAGCGGGCATCGAAGGCGAGGGAGCAGCTCCACCGCCGATAATGCTGGGTGCGACAGCGGGTTGCGAGACAACGTTGCAGTTAGGACCAACGCAGCCCGGGGCGGGAGCAGACGACGAGGGGGCAGCACCACCTCCAATGATCGAGGGCTGAATAGCGGGCATCGATGGCGACGGAGCAGCACCACCACCAACGTAGGACGGCTGGACAGCAGGCTTAGAAACGGCGTTGCAGTCAGGGCCAACGCAGCCAGACGGCCGGGGGGCAGCACCACCACCGATGATCGAGGGCTGCATGGAGGGAACGGGGATTCCAGATCCGACGGGCTTCGAGGGCAGAGGAGCGTTGCCGCCACCAATCATCGAGGGAGAAGCAGTCGGGTACGCGATGCCGTTGCATTCGGCGTCAAGGCAGCCGCTGAGAGTGGGCTTGGGGGGAGCTCCACCGCCAATGACCGAGGGGATGACAGAGGGAATGGGAATACCGGATCCCGCGGGCATCGAGGGAAGAGGAATGCTACCACCACCGATCATGGACGGGCTAGGGATTGCGATCGAGTTGCAGTTGGGGCCGACGCAGCCAGTGATGGACGGCTTGGGAACATCACCACCTCCAATGATCGAGGGGATGACCGAGGGGGAGGGAATGCTTCCAGATCCAATGGCCAGCGAAGGCAGGTTCATGGAAGGCATACCACCGGAGGGAAGACCCATCGACGGCTTGGGGATAACGGCAGACTCGCAGTCAGCTCCAACGCAGCCAGTGACCGACGGCTTGGCGCCACCAAAAGGAGTCGAAATGGCAAGAGCCGGCTTGGTCAAAGTGATGGAGGTAGGGGCACCGTTCTCACCGCAGTCCTTGCAGAGAGTGACGGAGGTCGTGAAGCCAGGGAGCATGGCACCGGGAGTCTGCTCCTCGGGGCAAACCTCGGTGGTCATGGTCGTGTGGATGGTGGTCAGACCGCCAGTGGGGTGGAGGTCAACGTACGAGGTGGTGATGGTGGTAGGAACAATGTTCTTCGAGGGAACAGCCATGGACGGCGCACCGCTGGGGAGAGCAAACGAGAGCGACGGCTTGACGTCCTTGGAGACGGGAGCGGATCCAACAGGGGAAGCGCCCGAGATAATAGGGGTAGGGGTAGGGAAGAAAGATCCAGAGAAGATCGGGGTCTTCACACCACCGCTGGGGTGGGACGGGGCAGGGTAGCCAGCGCCGCAGTCCTCACCCTCCTCGCACTCAGACTCATCGTCAGAGCAGTCCTCATCGCTCTCGTCGCACTCGCAGTTCTCGTCACCCTCCTTGCACTCCTCGCCAGACTTGGCAGGGAGAGTACCCGTAGGGTGAGCAGGGGTGACGATTCCAGACGGGTGGGCAATAGTGCCGCTGGGGAAAGGAATCGAGACCTCCTTGGAGGGAATGGGGATGCTTCCGCTGGGAAGAGCACCGCCAGCAGGCTTGGACAGAGCAATGCTGGGGATGGCACCCGTAGGAACAGCACCCTCAACGCCCTTGGAGACGACAGGAATCGGCATAGCAGGCGTGGGGAACGCGCCGCCGAATCCAGATGGAAGACCAAGGCTGGGGAGGCCGATGCTGGGCAAACCCAGGCTGGGAAGACCGCCAGAGGGGAAAGCACCCTCAACGCCCTTGGAGACGACGGGCAGGCCACCTGATGGGAGGCCAAGGCTCGGGAGGCCGATGCTGGGAAGGCCAGGAAGACCGCCAGTCGGGACAGCACCCTCAACACCCTTGGAGACAACAGGAATCGGCATCACAGGGGTAGGGAAAGCACCGTTGAATCCACCAGATGGCAGACCAAGGCTCGGGAGACCGAGGCTGGGGAGGCCAGGAAGACCACCCGATGGGATAGCACCCTCAACACCCTTCGAAACGACGGGCAGACCAGATGGGAGGCCGATGCTGGGAAGGCCGGGAAGACCGCCAGTCGGGACGGCACCCTCAACACCCTTGGAGACACCAGGCAGACCCATGCTCGGGAGACCGAGGCTAGGAAGTCCAAGGCTGGGAAGACCACCGCTGGGGAAAGCACCCTCAACACCCTTGGAAACAATGGGCAGACCGGCACCCTCAGACGGGATCGGCATCACGGGCGTGGGGAACGCACCGAGACCGCCAGACGGAAGGCCGAGGCTTGGGAGGCCGAGACTGGGAAGGCCGGGAAGACCACCAGTCGGGACGGCACCCTCAACGCCCTTGGAAACAACCGGCAGACCGCCAGTCGGGAGTCCAATGCTCGGGAGTGAAAGGCTGGGAAGACCTCCCGACGGGAAGGCACCCGAGATGCCCTTGGAAACAACAGGCAGGCTAGGGGTAGGGAGGGATCCAACACCGCCAACTGCGGGGATGGACAGGGTGGGCAGACCACCGCTGGGGAAAGCACCAGCAATTCCCTTGGAGACAACGGGAAGACCCATGCTGGGAGTGGGGATGGAGAGGCCGGCAGTCTTGCTGACGGTTCCCTCACCCGGGACGAGCTGACCGCACATGTGGCCGCTGGGGGCAGAAGAAGTGCCAGAGACAGACTTCTTGAGCTGGCAGTTGTTGTCGGTAATGGTGCTATCGAAAGAGGCACCCATGCACTCCGTAGTCTCGCCGCAAAGGGTCATGCAGTCGTCAAAGGTGGACTTGCTAGAGAGGCCACCCTCGAGCTGTAGAGTATTAGTTGAAGTTATTCAGAGAAGGCGAATACACTTACATCATCGCCAGTAATGTCGGAACCGCAGTTGATCTTGTAGACGTTGCCAAGAGGGCAAGTGAAGGTCGTGCTGTCACTGTCGGGGCAGGTGACGGAGCCAGAGACAATCTTGGAAATGGCACCATCGAGGTCACCGCCCTTGGTGGTTGCACCAACAGGCTTGGAGATATCGCTGGTCATCGACTTCAAGGGATTGGTAGAGTCCGAGGACACACCCTTGGAGCCTCCGATCGAAGACTTGGAACCACCGAGGATGTTGTTAATGTTGTTACCCATACCTCCACTAACGCCGTTCTCGTCGCAGTCCTCGTCAGCACCAGCCGATGCGATCGACTTGCCAAAGGTCCTCTTTTCCATCGAGTTGCCTTCGGAGCGGGCGACAATGGGGCCAGCAACCGAGCTCGAGACGAGCATGGCCGCGATAAGGGTCTTGGAAAGGGGCGCCATGTTGGAGTGAGTGATTAAGGATTAAACACAAGACGAAGAGAGAGTGTAGGTTGTTCTAGCCGGTTTGTGATGGGAGTCGTGTAAAGGGCGAAGCTTTGCTTCGTCAATGAAAGGACGCGAACTGAAGCCCGCAGTTGTAATGAATGCAATGGAAAAGCAAGTGGAGAGTTGGTGTTGAGTGCAGACAAACGGTGCCCGGCTTTGGTCCTTATAGACTGCCATTGAAAGGGGCCGCGATGAACGGTTTGAGCCTCATCCACCCTCCATGTTGGGCTGCGCCTCGGCCGACTGCCGCGAGTAGGTAGGTGGAGCATCAAAAGCGCCCTCAGGATCACCGCCACCGAGCCTCCAATTGCAATGTCCCCAGGAAATAAGCATAGCGGGTCCACGGAGCTGGCCTTGGAGGGCTGATGGCGAAGCCGTTGCTTGGACCGGTAAGAGGCAAGGGCACCGAATAGGAGAGCGACGGTGTTGGCGGACCATGTCAGACCTTTGGACGCCACGGCGAACAAACTGAAATGGAGCTTCGTTCCAGAGCAGTGCAAATTGCTGAGGCTGAAGCCCGGGCCTAAATATGGAGCGCTAGAGGAGTCGAGGTGCTTTTCGAGTAAGCGGCGCGGCTAGTACATGAGGCCGTCGTGAACTTTTGGCGGATGCGGGAGCGCTAGGCAAGAGACGTCACTTCCGCTGGCTTGCTTGCCCGAGCAAAGTCAGCGTGTCGAATGGAAAGCGAGTACGAGTGACATTGTTCGCTCAATTTCCTGCATAGAATGCCAACATGAGCAATGCAGACGAAATGAATCAATGGATCCTCTCAAGTCCTGATGCGATAGTAGAATAGTAGTCCACTATCGGTTGAAAGCAGAGTCTTCAAATGGATATTGAGGTCGAACGTGATGGGTCAGGGCAAGATGCGTAGAAGTCGGCTTCTGCACCGAAAGAGGCAAGATGATCGACAGGAAGCAGAGCGAGGGCAGGGAAAGGTCGGGTCCATAGTCCGTCAAAGCGTTCCCCACACGCCAAACCAAGTCCACACGCGTTTTCGGCATTCGGCACCCCTGTCTGCGAGGTCGACTCTGTCATTTGGAGATAGATCAAGCTGACGAGTTTTTCTCATGCTGCAGTGGCGATGGAATGGGCGAAAAGTGCAAGGCAATTTGCTGATGCCGAAGCTCATATCCAAGCCATCGTCAGACGAGTGATTGGCCACCCACGAATCCAAGATGCAAGTCGATCATGACGACGATTTTTGTCTGAGAACTCTCCAGGTCGTCCTCAACTCCGGGGCCGTCGCGTTTCAGAGCGTTGGTGGAGCTTTTTAGCCTGAGGAAAAACGCCGTGGCGGGAACCAGAGACTCAGGATTCTAGCACAGTGACAGTCAGCCAGCCGCTGAACAAAGTGGGCGACTTGTCGAGCGTCTTTGCGCCACTCTGCAATTTCCCTAGAGCGCGCACAACTTCAAACGTCGTGAAGATGGTCTCTTGGGTCCAGAGCATGCGCGAATGTGGTCTTGGGCCTCACCGATGCTTTTCTCACTGCAGGCCAAAAGTCTTGGCCGATGATTAAGAAGAGGTCTTGCCCCGTCGAGGCATGTGGAAAGGCACGCGGGCAATCCCGTCAAAGTCGTCGAATTATTCCCGAAAATTCTGTGACGACACTCCAGGGATGGGCGAACGGTCATAACTCTGTTTGTCGCAAGCTTGGCGCTGGGTCGTGAGGCTTGAAGAAATCGGTGATTTCATGGAGACGATGTTGTCGCAAAATCCGATCTTCTAACGAACCCCGCATCTTGTATACCTGATTGGTCAGAGATGCTTTGTTGCCGGTGTTTCAGACGAGCAGAGTGTTTTGACAGTGTCCCTTCTCCAAAACCTTCTTCGGCGAGAGCTGTACAACTTGGCAGACTTGATACCGTTGCGAGTCAGTCGGTCAGCCATGGGACTCCACCCAGATACAATGGAACCGGTTTTGAGTGCCATTTTTGCTTGATTCAGCATTGATGCTTCGGTCGATCAGGACAACGTGTCTAGCTGTGGTCTGATGGCTGTTCGAGCGCAGATCTATGGCGACATTGATGAGGAGAGGTTGAAAAGAAGATGGCGAGGATAGGCTGGCCAACGCAAGGCAGCGGAGCCAAGACGATGGCGGGCACGAAGCTTTCTCCGCAGAGTGACAGACTTGGCGATGAATGTTTCAGAAAAGGCAGATGGTGAATCAGGCCATGAGAGACGACCAGTCGTTTGCGCCGGGCGCACCGCGTAAGGCCGGACAACGAGGGACCCGAGGCCGAAGAGGATGGATGCGTGGTTGCAAAGCACGTGGACCTGCGTCTGGCAGGCATTTCAGGGAGTGTGATGTGCGTCAAGGCTTTTGGCTGCAAAGCTTGATGTGCGGACCCCGGCTGCAGGGGGTCGAGGCTGGTCATGCTGCCGGAGAGGTGCTCACGGGGCACGCGCTGACATGAAGAAGCGGTGTACGCGTGATGATAACTCGCAAAAGAAAAAATGCCGTTATCGTGTCGAACATGGCAGTAGCAATGATTCTGCGGGGTTGAAGGCCTGAGAAAGAAGCAAGGAGAGGCAGCTTGGCTGGCGTCATGTTCGGCTCGTCCTTTTGCAAACGGGCTGGGGAAGCACAGGCAGGGTCCTGCCGCCCGGACACCTTGTGCAGCTCCCCAGCTCCCGCGCACGCCGTCATGCATCTGATCTGATCCTGAACACGAACTCGCCGCGCCCGTCATAGAGAAATCCTCTCGACGTGCTCTTCTCCCCTCAGGCTCTCTCCCACCGACTGTCCGACATGCGTCAATCCCCGACGCCTCAAACGCCTACTCAACCAGGCCCACGGGACGCCTCATCCTCCGCGCCATCGTTGTGCTTTTGACCGCATCTCCTTCGTTTTGCAAGCACAGGTACGCTCATCCTAGGACCCACTCTTTTATGAGTCTATATACTCGTCCGTCGCCCTCTTCCTCTCACCTCACCTTTCATCAACATCTCCCACAACAATCATGGTCCGGTGGCTGCCCTCCAGGACAAAGGGAGAGCCTCCCTCCCCCAATCGGGGCTCCGACGACTCTGACAGGTCGGCGGATAACAGGCCAGCCAAATGGTCTTTGGGCATTCTGAACGATAAGGAAACCGACGAAGTCCCGGGTATGTTTCTCAACAGCTCAACCATTTCAATCTGCTAATGTCTCACTAGGATCTATTCTTCTCCTCTCCAAGGTTTCCAACCGCAACGAGCCTCTGGGTTTGAAAAATGTCCCCGCTAGAACCTCTTCATCCTCCCTCCCCTCGCCGCTGCCTTCCTCGATTCGGCGCAGCTTATCGCAGACGCGCGAGGAAAAACGAACACCAGACGGCAAAATCATCCTAAATCCACAACCAGACGAATCTCACAACGACCCCTTGAATTGGCCTGCAATCCGCCGCGATGCTGCGCTTTTGTCTCTGGGATTTTACTGCATGCTGGGCGGCGGCATGACTCCCATCCTGGCCGCTGGTTTTCAAAATGTTGCCAGTACGTACGGTGTTTCCGTGTCAAGAGTTGCTCTTACGACGGGATTGTACATGATGGGAATGGGTGTGGGTGGTGTTTTTGCATCTCCCACCGCCATTTTGTACGGAAAAAGAACCGTGTACCTTGCTGGTGCCGTTCTTTTTGTCGTCTCGGCCATTTGGTGCGCCCTGTCGCCCAATTACTCATCCCTGCTCGTCGCGAGAATCTTCCAGGGTATTGCAGTCTCCCCGGTCGAATGCCTACCGTCTGCCACCATTGCCGAGATTTTTTTCCTGCACGAACGCGCTTATCGCTTGGGCATTTACACGCTGCTCCTGCTCGGAGGCAAAAATTTGATTCCATTGGTGAGCGCCGCCATTATCAACTCTCTGGGCTGGAGATGGGTATTTTGGTAAGTTTGTGTGTTGCAATTTTCGAACTTCGCTAACTTTTCAGGATGGTGGCCATCATCGTCGCATTTGGCGGAGTTTTGTTGTTTTTCTTTGTCCCCGAAACCTTTTGGGACCGGACACCACGGCCGCGTCGCAAAAGCCGCCGCTCCAGGAACCCATCGCCTGGGCATTCACGCAAACATTCCATTTTCGGCCACAGGACGCCCAAAGCATCCGAACCAAATTTGAATGAACTGAACGAAAAGCTGGCAGACCACCATGATAAGCGCCGCCAAGACGCTCATGTCGGATTCGTTGAGCCTGAGCATCATCACCACGGCGGTGATGCTGAAAAGCAGGCTGCCAGTGGCACTGACGACACTCCGGATATCACTGTCTCGGCAGCACCTGAACCACCCAAGGAGGGCGACTATTTCAACCACAACGCATCGTCCGAGCACAAGCACAGGGAGACTGCACAGGAAACCCATGGCACACCAAAAGAAGGGGACCCCGGACACCTACGTCCTGCCCTGAAAACATCCCAACCCTCGACGCCTGCTGGCGAAGGAACACCCACAGCTGGTCGTCATGTCTCCATATCCCCAGCGCTTTCTGAGAAACCCTCCATGAACCACCTGGACCACGACATTGAGACTGCGTCCCAGATTTCAGCTGCTCCGTCCATGACCCCTTCGCACAAATACACTGAGCGCCATAGAGAAGCTCCAAAAAAGACTTATGCTCAGACTTTGGCCATTTTCAACGGTCGCCTTAGCGGCGACAATTGGTTCAAGGTTGCGCTCCGCCCATTCATTCTCTACGCATACCCCGCCATTCTCTGGTCGAGTCTTGTGTACTCGCTCTCCGTCGGTTGGCTGATTGTGCTGTCCGAGAGTGTTAGCGACATTTACCGCAAAAGGGACACCTACAACTTTACCTCGTTGCAGACCGGTCTTGTATACCTCTCGCCCTTCATTGGAGGCGTCCTGGGAACTGCCGTCGCAGGCAAGGTCTCTGATGTCATCGTACGCTTCATGTCTCGACGCAACGACGGCATTTACGAGCCAGAGTTCCGCCTCGTCATGGCCATTCCGGTTGCCATCACCACGGCAATGGGTCTCATGGGCTTCGGCTGGTCGGCCGAAGAGCGAGACGCCTGGATCGTCCCAACCGTCTTCTTCGGCATCATCAGTTTCGGTTGCTCCCTCGGCAGTACTACAGCCATCACCTTTGCGGTCGACAGCTACCGCATCTACGCGGGTGAGGCGCTCGTGACGCTCAACTTTTCCAAAAGTAAGTCCTCCCCATCACCATCACTCCGCATTCTGCCAACATGCCGCTAACACGCTCCTGCCAGACATCTTCCACGGCCTCGTCTTCTCCCTCTTCTTCACCCACTGGCTGGAATCCGACGGCCCAAAGACGGTCTTTTTGATCATTGGCGGCATCCAGGTCGCGTGCCTTTTCGCTACGATACCCATGTACATTTACGGCAAGAGAGCGCGCATGTGGACGGTGCGTAAGAAGCTCATGGAGAAGTTTTAGATGAAGTGGTTGTCCGACGCTACGTCGAAAGAGGACGAGAGAGTGAGGGTAGGGGCATGTTGGGGGAATTTCCTTTCTTTTTTGGGGATGGCGACGCCATGTGCCATGCGAACGAATCAACAATTAATGTCGCTTACGATCTTGGTTGGGATCATTGGATTGGGGGGATTTTTTTTTTTTTTTTCTGGATAGGATTGGATTGGATTGGCAGGTTAGGTACCCGTGGCGTTGCATTTGTGGCTGGCTTGGCTAGGTCGACCCGACTGCGGCTTCTGCCGTGCTGCCAGCTATGTCTCATTTTCTGGGGGGCTATTTTTGGGGTGCGTGTGGTTCATCTTGGCGGGTTGGTGGAAAGCAATTTGACAATTTGATGATTTACCACCGACTACCGGCCCGGGCAGCGCTCGGGTGGGTTGGTTGGTTGGGTTGATGCATCTGAGTTGAAAGTCTTTCGTTTCATTTTTGACTACCTTTCTTGTATATCCACCTTTCAGAACGACTTGTTGGCTTCATTGTTTGTAGGTGTTGGCTGTGTCTGGGTTTGGTGATGTTCATTTTTTTCTTTTGGTTGTTGTCGAAAGGGGGGTGTTGCGTACCCCTGAATTGACCCTGAGTGTCCGTGTCACGCCTGCCCGATGTGGAACAAGGAAGTATCTCTCCACGTGCATAAGGTCTGCTTTTTTGGGCAGGTAGACGCACATGATGACCTTGTGGCGCCTGATGGTAGATCTGGAGGTATAAAACTCGCTTCCTTCCCGCAGTCTCTGTGCTTGTTCAACAGCCTGTCTGCATCCCCTTTGGCTTAAGGCGGATGCCGTGAACGAGTTCACTGTGGTCTTGATGGTATACAAAGCCTTCACTTGTGTAAGACCCTCCGGCGCGCAAATGCTGAGAAAGTTGCGGTGGGAATTTTTCAATTGTTAGGAGTGTTTGGCTGTAGAATGTAGACGGGAATCAGCATTGTGCAACAGCGACGCACATCGCCAACAACTAACCGCAGCAAAAGACACGTTGCGGAAGCCACTGTCAAGAGAACAAAGTCCTCCATTTCCCTCACGAGGTCACCCCAGCGGCGCCAGAGACGGACAGCAACAAGTGTGAAGCAACGATTTCCTTCTCGCCAAAGTGAACAGTTTCAGATGCTGCGTTTTCCCAGTCTTCAGGAGTCATGGCTGGTGATGCGCAGGTCGACGTCGTGGATGAGGGAGAGGAGGAGGGGGTTTTTATAGCCTCCACTCTGAGCCCTCTGCGAGCCCCACGCCTGAAATGGCTGGATGATGTGGTCGAATCTCTGTCACGCGACCCCTAAGTCCAGTCTATTGGCCGGAGCTTTTTGCGTATTCGCATGGCTGGCTGCGGAGTCGGAAGGCCGCATGTGGCGCGAGCGTCGAGCTGGTGGTATAAAAGCCGTATCATCTTGCTGTCGCTCTGCTGTGTCCATTGCATCTTCGCCTCTGTCTTTGAAGACTCCGGTGACAAAAAAAACACTTGCTGCTTTGGGGACTTGTTACAGGCCAGAAGACTCGTATCACTTTGTCTGCGCGTGTGGATGCGCAGATTTGAGGAAATCTTGCAGTTGTCCGCGAGGCAATCATTCGACAGTTGTGTCTCCGTCGTCGTGGGAAAATGTTGATGCTGGCGGTCGTATGCTGTCATTGAAAAGCATCGTCGTGCGGTGATGATGCCGAAGAAGCTACCCTGTCTTGGCCGTGTTGAGGATGCAAGGAAATGGGGGAGAGAAGACACCGGAAACAGAGTTCATGTTTAGTATGATTTGGACCGCAGTCAATCGCCCTCTTGGGTGACTGCTATTGAGTCGGTGTTCCCACTGTGGTGTCGAGATCGAGGATGAAAGGTGAAAGGCAGGGGCTTTTATACCTTTCCTCATGTCCAGCGCCCCGTACAGAGACACTGTTAACCGCTGCTCCAGCTGTCATGCACGCCTACCGCGACGGTCACGCGCTGTTACCTACAGCTCAATATCTCGTGAAATTCCGGTCCCTCGGCTGCTGACCAAATGGGGAAGAGCAATGGGTATAAAACGCGGCTCTCCAAACCTCCAACCGTTCCTTATTTCATCTACATCAAGGTTTTCATGTCAGAAAGCATGTTTCCGGAGTCGTTTACCGGAAATGCACTTGGTGTACACCGCTATCAGTTGCACTCTTGTCTGCGGAGTGTTGCTTTTCGCAGTCCTACCTTTTCAAGCTGCAGGGAACTCAGGGGTTCGATGATGCGTGATGCCGCTTCGTAACGCGAGCGATATGCGATGGAGATCAACACTTTGAGATGACGCTGATAGAGAAAAGACAAAAGAGATTGTTTTTCTGGTGGCTTCAAGAATAAATCAGCGCCACGGACCGAAAGCAAAAGAAGTGGATGCGAATAGTTCGGGGACCAGACAGTATGCGGCATGTCAAGCCACGTGCATTCTCAGAATCAAGACCTGCCTTGATGAGTGAGTTCAAAGATGCGGGAGTTGAAGAGTTTTTAAAGTCGAGAACTGAAATCTAAGGCCCCAGGTTTGGCTCGTGGAGTCGCTGTCGCGTGATCTGGTGGCGCGGTCAGGGGTTGCGCCGGAGGGCTGGAGCTCCGCTCAGTGGAGTATAAAAGCAGCCCAAATCCCTCCTTTGCGACCTCAAGCAGAGCCTCCAGATTTCTGTGCAAGAACACACGATTTCGGGGTCGGGGACAGACTCACTGCGTCCAGACACACTGACCGGTTTCACTTTTGCGTCTGCGTCTGCGCAGTCAGTCTTTCTTCCTGTCTCTCAGGGGACTTCAAGGAACGGCCAGGGGCGCTCGATGTTACAAGTTGTCCGCATTAATTGATCATGACGTTCGTCCTGCCATAACAATTGTGACAAGATTCCGCTAAAGACCAACATGAGGTTAATATAGTACTTAAAACACACCTCAAGGCCCTGAAAGTGTCTGTATAGCAAGGTCCAGGACCAAACAAGTAGACCCGGTTTTTTACAGGCCACTTTGTGTACGAAGTTGACAAGCAGAATGAGTGATTTGGTCCAAAAGAAAGAGCAAAGAGGAGAGGACTTTATAGTGCTGCGACTGTAGAAGGTTGTGAATAGAGTCCCCTCTCAATTCCACGTGCCCTGATCACACGACACAGGATGCAGCATGAGGCTTCGGCTTTTTCCTGTTCAGAGGTATAAATGCAGTGCGGAGCAGACCATGAACGCCTCTATTTGTGGTCCAAGGCTGATCCAGCGACCTCGTAGTGACAAAACGTCAAGCAAAGGATACACTGTGGAGGAGTGTGTCACAGTTGGTAGCAGTGGCTGGGCGGTTACGATCTCTTGTTTTTGATGTGAAATCTGTTGTTCCAAGATGATGACAGACGCAGCTAAGATTTGACATTGACGACTGTTATTGAATAATGATGGTGAAAAAGAAAACCAGAAAGCCGCACAAAGTCTTGGGATTGGTAGCGCGTGAGGCTTCGGCGATGAAACTGCAGAAGAACAGTGCATCGTCAGAGCTTTCCGGGTCCAGCGAGTATGGTGTTTCCGAATCTTGCATTCGTGACGCTGGAATCGTCGGACTCACTTGAGCAATGACGCTTTCGGGGCGACGAGTGGAACCCTTTTATATCTCTTTCAACTCACCAGGTGCCACTTGGTCCTGGAAAATTCCATGCGCCAGCAAACCGTGCCCGTCGCGTGATATGGGCGATTGCAAAAATCGGCAAGGACTTCAGGCAACTCATGCCATACGCGGAAACGGTGAGAAGACAACCAGCGCAGCGGGACGATGACGTTCGCCGTCTCCAGTCATTTTTCCGTATTGCCCTTTTCCGCTGATTCGGGCGGAATTTTGCGGGCGGTCGTCTAAACGGTTTCTTGCGACGACCTATTCGCTTTCCAGGTCAACTGAGAGCGGTGAGTGCAACAACTCGTACGGACAGGCGGAGTTTCGGGAGCAAGTCAAGAATTTTCTTGTGTGGATTCGGGGCTCCTTTTCTCGATGGGTTGAAGCAAGCAGGGGTCGAGCAAGCCAGGTAGACCGGGGAGCTGGCAGCTTTAGGCGTAGTTGGTCTGAGAAGCAATTCTGATGGGAGAAAGAGGTCTGGACGCGCCTGCCGGTGCGGTCACGAATGACGTCACTGGCAGTGCGGCATATGCCCGTACCTACCTTGCAGCAAGCAACCGTCGAGTAAGCAGGGCGTCTTGCAGGCGCGCGCACATTCCAGCAGAACAACAACAAACGACTTCCTGCTTTTCGAAGAAACTGTACTGCAATTAAGCGACTGCTGGAGATGGAAGTCTGCGCGCTCTAGGTCCAGCGCAGTCACCCATGACGTCACTCATTGTTGTTCCGGCAGCACACAGGCGCGCCCGTCCTCTGGCGCGCGTCCTGCTTGGCAAAACAACCAACTCGCTTGACCATTGTCAGAAACAGATTTTCGATCAAATGTTCAAAAGTCAGGAATTCGGCCACCGGATGACAGCAGTGCGCACGTCAAGAATCTTCAACATGCAAGCAAAGCAGTGCTCGCGCAACTTGTCAGTGCCGTCGTCGCATACTTGAAATATCGCGTCACCACCCAGGCACAAGACCGGCATATCGACTTTGTGTTATTTACCCAAGGCCGAGTCTCCTTTGCGTCCATCTACACTCATACAAGGTTAGCCATGTTGACCGAGAGACTTTACTTGTCTGTCCAGATTGAATGCCATGGTTCCTTCAAACCTGCAGAGCTCTAACCCAATCACCGACATGAAGCGCGCTAACATATGAAGATGAGGAGGGAAAAAAGGGCCCGCTAAGCTTTTACCGACAGGGAAGGACCTTTCGATTCCCGCCCTGCATCGCCTTCTCTTGGTAGGCCCCGCGTCTTGTAGGGATCTATGGACTAATGATCTGCTGTAATTTCTTTTGAATGCACCACACTAATCGGCCTTGTAGGGGGATGCGGCTCAATCTGCCTATTTCATTCGGCTCTTTTTAAGCCTATTTTAGAGAATTTGAGCACACACCAGGCCCAGAGCAAGGCGTAGCAGAAGGTCAACCTGGACGCTTCCAACAATCGACTCAAGTCATGTCTTTACACCCGATCCTTGTCATCTCATATCCTCGTCCAGTGTTAAACGTCAACCGCCGTGTCGCCGGGCAAGCAAATCGGACATCCTTTCACATAGCTTACCGATCCGACAGACCGTCCTCCCGCTTTAACTGATAAAGAGGTGAGCAATTCCGACGGCAGTTCGTTGGGCTGCGGACGTGCGAAGGTATTTAGAGGTAGCTTTGCGCCGAGTTTGACTACACAGCCAAAATTTAAGCATGCACATGCTCCCTCCACATCCACACTCTCTTCGAACAATAGGAACACGCTCTTTCGCAACCCAAAATGAAATCCCTCCTTTTCATCTTCTTCATGGCATCGATCCTCTCTCTCGCTGCCGCCGACTGCAGTGGCATCGTCGGCTTCTTGAAACAGACCCTCACTGGCGACAAGGTACGCCAAACCAATCCTCTCTTCCTCCCCTTCCACGCCCAACTTCTACAGCAAAGGCCAAAAACTGACATCATCCTCAATCTGCAGCCTCAAAATAAAGCCCTCCCCAAAAACAAGCGCGTCCTACCGACTCAATGCGAAATCTGGAACGCGGTTCAAGGCTGCAAGAGCGGTTTGGGGAAGAACTGCGGTTCAGTCAATTGCAACCTGTACGACGGCTCGTGCGGCTTCTCAGGGACAAAGCTCGCCGACGCGTACACGGAAAACGATCAGGGCGATTCGGTTTTCTTTGACCCCTATTGCAATTACGGTCCAAGCCCTTGCAAGAATGGTTAGAGCGGAGAAAAACTAGAATGCGTTTGGCTTCTCCACAAGGCCTATTTCGACAGTGTGTCGAGCAAAGAAGTTTTAAGTCGATCGGTACGCGCTCGAAGGAAACCATGGACGGCGAACCATAGTCGTAGCGGTGTTGTAATCGCCTTTCTGAGATGCGAACTCCGGAGTAGCGCTCAGTCGTTCCGTCGTTCAATCATTAGTAGACGCAATAGAATCACGTTTCCGAAACCAAGCACATGGCACCGGCTTCGACGACCTCTCTTGGATAAAGAACTGTCCTGCGCTGCACTGACCTCCCATGAGCCATATCGGCATGGTTTGAACGACGCCAACAGCCAAAGAGTCCTCACAATGGCAAATCGATACTTTCTGTGGGGAGTGTGAGGCAGGTCCAAGGTTTCTGTGAGTAACCTTAGAGAAGTTTCCATTTTCGGAGGCAGCGTGTGAGTACGTTGAAAAACAATCTGTTGCCACATGGGGCACAAACTCAGTGTTCAATGATGATGATGATGATGACAATTCCGCAACACGTCCCTGGGGCAGCTTGAGTAATGTATGAGACACAGGAAAGACCAACCACGGAAATAGTAATTCTCTGAAAGGCGCGGCCGCAAAACCAGTGATTGACGTGTAGGGGCCCGCTCCATCCAACAAAGAGTAGTTTTGTGCGATAGGAATTTCCCCAGTGGTTGTTGGAATCGTTACAGAGCTCCAGCGTGCGAAGAAAGGAGGTTTAAATATGCTCAGATCGCCGGTCAGCAGATTCGTCGCACCGACACCCGGACCGCCGTACCTGCGCCCACGTGGTACTGTTCCTGTGCCGCTTACGCCAGTGCAACTTCTTCATGTGAGACCAGCGTCAGCATATGCTACTCGGTCAGAGCCATGTATACAGATATAAAAGGAAGCGACTCACGGTCTTAATTGCAGAGCAAGCAGTTCGAGCGTGACGGTTGGACACCAAGATAAGGACTTCGCGACTTTGGATTTGCTGCGTCTTGAATACCCCACTCTTTACTGTTGTCTTGCTTTCCTCGAAACAGGATAGACACTGGAAATTCAGGTGGAGTTCATCATTAAACTAATTCGCTGGTAATCAACGCATTTCAGTGATCTTTGCAAGCGCTTATCTTGGGACTATTTCTGATGTGCGGCAGAGTCGAGGAGCGGACAGTCACATCTTGCCTTGTAGATCTTTCTGTCTAGCGCGAGTAATCTCTGACGCTTTGGCGATGAGGAATTAGCAAAGGAAGGTCTCTGTTCTTCAAAGATTTGGCCGTAGTTGGCTTGATTTTATAGGCGAAAAAGGCTGCACTTGAGACTCACCTGATCACGAGGCACCACCGCGACTTCCCACTTCCTCCTACTCCAAGCAACAAAGCCTATTGACAAGTATTTGAAAACAGCCCGGAAGACGAAAACCACCAAATGACCCTTGCGGCTGCACTCTGCAAGCACTCTCCGCTATGCCGCGCCGCAAGCCACGATGCAACAACACTGGTTGCAGACGAGCGATAGTCCATGGTTCCTGCACTTGTGTTGGAGTGGCTTTCGATTGTCTGATAACGGCGGGCATTATCGAGTAGAAATCGTGGCTGGCGACCGGACAGAAAGTGAGCCCAAGCCAGAGCCCGGTCTCTTTTCTATTCGCGACACAGGCAGACGTGGGCAAGTGCCAACGGGCGGCAGAATCCCAAAAAAAGAAGGAGCAAAGAACAAAACAGCAGAACAGCAGCAGAAGCCGGGAGTTGAACTCCCGACCTCTGCTCCATTCCCCCGCCCACGCGCCCCCGAAAGAGGTAATTTGTAAATTACCGAGCACGTTGAGAGGTCGGCGGCGCTTTGAACTGACCAGGCAGCGATGTACAGCTCGTAATGTGCGCGGTTCTCTCACGGACGAGTTCCTTGGGGGTTTGGGCTGGGGTTTTGGGTTTATATCCTGGCTGGAATGGGTGAATCGAACCTCTGACTATACCGCAAGTCGCGCAAGTAGTCAAAACGGCTCCGCAGCCCACCTGACCCAAATCCCGTGCCCGACAGGTCCCAGAAGGTATTTAAGAGGCGGACAGTGAAGCTGAAATGAGCGACCGTCCTCACCACACCACTCGGAGCTGCTTCAACTTCGACTGGGAGGAAAATGGACTCTGTCTTTTCGAGGGAAGAAACGAACCTTACGACTTGTGTCCTCCTTTTCCTACTTCGCCCCTAACAGCTCGATTACTTGCTACAGGGATTGATGTACCACAGGGCTAGGGCACTGTTGAATGCAAATTCTCGAGCCCGTCAAGATTTTACACTGTTGGTACTCATTGTTGATGAACCATGCTGGTAAAGCAAAAGCTCAAGGAAAAACGTGGCTTAGAGGTTTGTCGGAGAGTCGTGAAGGACTGATTCTACGAAGTACGATATCAAAATGAACCGTCGCTCCTTCTGCACTCCAGCTTCTGAGACGCTGCAGCGCAACGAACATCGACATGACCACGTGCCGACCTCTTCATTTCAAGTCCCCAGAGCAATTGACGTGTGGATTCAACCGCTCCTGAGCCGTGACAACAAGAATATGCAGAGCATAAAGCAAACGCAACAGCGTTGACGTACGCCCAAGCATTCGTCCCGCAAGATAAGCTCAGCCACCGTACACGCCATCCACACCAAAGAGAGCCTTTGACAGCCTTTTAGACTCCAAAAGAAAAGAATCATGCGACGCGAAGTGCACAAGACAGCCGTCGTCCTGCGCCCAACTCTTCAAACCCGCGCACTAGACCGGCTGGTGCAATATGCAATGCGAGAAACCAAACATACGCGGCGGCCATCCAAGAAGCACCGTGACTCCAATGCAATGCTATAAGAAAGAAAGATCCACATCTGCATGAACAGTGCCGTTTCATCAAGCCACGTGCGTGCTGCAGGAGAAAGGGCATGAAAGACATGGATGGCATGCAAGCAAGCAGCCTGTCCTAACGGCAACCAAATTAGCGTCCGCACCGTTACAAGCTGCACGAGACGAATTGACGATTTCGACTTACGACACTGATGCAGGGCGAAGCAAAACATCGAAAGGGCCAGCGGGATGCGGGTTCCGTGAACAGATGGTGGCCCCCAATCCAGTCGGAAGGCCCCAAAAAGGAAGGAAACAGCGTCGATCAGGCGTACTCGCGCGACTCGTGCCAGAGCTCTCCCACAAAAAGGGCGACAAAGAGCAGGAACGTGACGACGGCAAACAGCGTGATGCGCCTATTGCGGCGCTGCGCCTCGTCTGTCCTGTCGATGATACACTCGTAGTCGGCGCGGGACGGCGACGGCGTGGTCGCAGCATGCACGTCTTGGACGTGTCGCGGGAGAAGCGGTTGCATGGTGACTGCAGCGGGCGGCGGCCAATTCGGGAGACGTCGACGGGCGATTGATGCTTTGGGGTTGCAATTGGAGCTGGAACAGATGGCGTGATGATGTCGACTGGCGATGTTGGATTGTTGTTCTGCTTGAAAGTTGATGGAGTGGGCAAATGCAGTGGAGCAGATGGCGTAGCTGTTGCACATTGTGCGACGTGGAGCCAACCAGACGGATGGGGTAGGTGTGACGCAACGCTCTCGGAGAGGCAGGCAGCTCGAGACGAATAATGGACCAACGGCCATGCCGCGGGCATGCTTCGACCTTGAATGGTGCCCGGCGACTAAAACGCCGCACCATGTCGCGGCTCCGTCGAAACTTTGTTCAAAACGGCGCGTTTGTTTGTTGTTTTGTGGGACTAGCCCTCCCGAACCTTATGTCGAGACCATGTCCCGAATTCGTCAAGACCCATTCCGTCAACGGGAGATTGACGACACGAGAGAAACACGGAGCGCGTCCGCTAGCTTCGGTCGACCTTACGCGTGTGCTCCGATGGGCAAGGCCGAGGTGGTCGGCCGGGTTGAGTGCTTGTGTTTGGTCGTTATTCTAGGCATGTTGACCTCGTACGATGTCTGCAAGTATGAGTGCATGCCTTCAACTGGGTGAGCTATGATTTTCAAGTAGTTTTGAACATGTTTGAGCATTCCAACTGGCACAAGATATAAGGGTTTATGTACAGGGGCGAAGTGAAGCTTCAAGCGGTACAGTGTCAAAGAAGAAATGCCATCAGGATGAGGAGATTCCAATAATGAAATAGAATGAAAAAGTCGAACCGCCACAACCTTCTCCAACAACCTCAAGTTCTTTCCCAAAGAGGCTCAACCTATATGCATGTCGCGAGGTTGTTTAGTTGGAGGGTGGCAAATCCTTGAGGGCAACGGCGACACTCGACTCGTCCCTGGAGTCGTCCGAATTCCACCTGAGAATCCAGCTGCCCTCAGTGCCCTCGACGGGAGTGGCATAGAATTGCGAAATCATGGTGCCCGCGCTGCTCCACCAAAAGACAACATCACCGTACAGCTGGGCGCCGGTGTGGATGTAGTCGGGAGCGCTGTTGACAATCTCGACCGGGTCGTAAGCACCAGCGTCGGGCTTGATCGACAAGTACTTTGTGTCGGTCCAGTCCGCACCACCGACGGGGTGGGCAGTGAACATGTTCTTGTCATAGTCAAAAGACACTGCAAGACCCGTCGTCAGCACGGTTCAAGGAACCCCTTTTGGGCTAAGCCTATGGGGCCACTCACCAGTCATATTCTGAGCGTCTTTTGCGTCGGAAGGGGCGTTGCCGATGTAGGCGACACCTATGACATCTTGTCAACCTTTTTCCAGTATGATCGGTACACGGCTCAGAATCTAACCATCAACGTAAATCAGCTGGACACCGCCTATCCCCGGGCCGTACGCAAAGAACGGCGAAGGAGAGGACGTGTCACGGCCCGTAAGGGGAGCGGCGTAAGCCAAAGGCAAAGCGGCTGCGAAGAGGAAGAGCTTGGAGAACATGGTGGATTGCTGGATTTCTGTCGCTGGATGTCCGGTCGAGATCGATGGGGGCGTACGCCGCTTTGTAGTAGATCAGTGTTTGGTAATGCCGAAGCAGACGCAAAGCTGGTTTCGCACTGTGCAGCAAAGTCGCCGTGGTCGTGATGTTCGCAGGCGGGTGTTGCCCGGTGGCCGCCACGGGCATCCGCCACGGGCATGGTAGCGTGTGCTAATTTCACTAGCAACACTAGACCCACGATGGATCACGCCTCGCATTGCCTCGAACAGAGCCTCTGGATCCTTCGTTGAAACACCCAAACATGCTAGATGACGCCCAAATTGACTGCCAACAACGCCCCCAGGTACTTCATCGGCTGCCGCGTCATGACAGCCGAACTGCAATTGATTTTGCCACGTACCGGGAAGAGCCGACACTTTACGGCGTCATGCTCCCATGGTTCTCGTCTCGTTCAGCCTCTTCTGATTTGCCGAATGGGCTGCTCAGCCTTACGCCCAGTTATTCTTGGACATCGTCGAGCGTTGATCCAGCTGGTTGGAGCAAAAGGGGCTGAGATTGGCAGAGCAAGCCCCAGTTTGCCATCGAAATGATCCCTTTTGGACCATGATCCACCATGCTTAAAATGTAGTCAGAGCCTTCGTTGCTGTGCTTACCTTCCCTCACAACACCGGTCTGACACTCTTTAAGAGACCGCATTCAGTCTTTTTTTAACGTCTTTTACCCACCCCCCGAGTTTTTTGCTTCCAAGTCCTAGCCACTCATCTTCCTCCCGGAGTCCGGTCTTCGCCATGATCGTCCCCTCCTGGTCTGCGCCGCTCCTTGCTGCGCTCCCCCTTCTTGGAGGTGCGAATGCGGCTGCCGCCAAACGTGCCGACTGCAACTCTGCCTTGACCTTCAGCGGAGCGACGTACAGTCTCGGCGTGGATTCTGCAGCTCAAACCCCCTACGCCGTCATCAACGCCCCCGGAAGTTCTGCAACCACCGTGCCCCTGCCGGTCCCAACCTCGTCCAAGGCCACCATCGTCGACCATGCTGAGACGGGTACTGCGGCCGCTCCCTCTTCGACGGCTGCTGCGAATGGAGTAAACAATGCAGCTGCTGGTGGCAGTGCCGCCCCAGCAACGACCACGGGATCTGGTGCCAATGCCGGTTCCGGTTCTGCACCTGCATCGTCTGGCGTCGTCAACGCTGCCGCGTCGGGCTCTGCCGCTGCAACCCCCAGTGTTTGCGCAGGAAACACTGCCACCACCAGGGACCAGTGGTGCGACTATGACATCAACACGGATTACTACAACGAGGTTCCGGATACTGGTGTCGTTCGGGAATACTGGCTGGAGTTGCTTGACATGACTCTTGCCCCTGATGGAATTCCTCGTGTCGTCCAGACGGTCAACGGTACCATCCCGGGTCCCATGATTGAGGCCAACTGGGGTGACACTGTCGTTGTTCACGTCACCAACAACCTGAACAACAGTCTCAATGGCACTAGCATCCATTGGCACGGTCTCCGCCAGTCGTTCAACAACCAGAACGATGGTGTGTCGTCCATCACCCAGTGCCCGACGCCTCCTGGCCAGTCGTACACCTACACCTGGCGTGCTGAGCAATACGGTTCCACCTGGTAAGTCATGTTAGCCATGATCAATAAGCGTCGCTAATGATTTGAAAAGGTACCACTCTCACTTTGCTCTCCAAACCTGGGAGGGTATCTACGGTCCCCTCGTCGTCCACGGTCCTGCTACGGCCAACTATGACGAGGATCTCGGATTCATGATGCTCAGCGACTGGGGCCACCGCACCGTCGATGAGCAGCACGACTACGCCAACACTCAGGGTGCTCCTGTCCTCGACACTGGCTTGATCAACGGCATGAACACTTGGACTTCCAACACTACCAACCAGACCGTTGGCAAGAGGTTCGAGACCAATGTTGTTGCCGGCAAGACTTACCGCCTGAGGCTTGTCAACACTGCCATCAACACCATGTTCAAGTTCATGATTGACAACCACAACGTGACTGTCATTGCCAATGACTTGGTTCCCATCAAGCCTTTCGAGGCCGACATTGTCCCTATCCACATTGGTCAGCGTTACGACATCATCTTCACGGCCAACCAGGACTCAACTGCTTCGGACTTCTGGATGCGCGCCATCCCCCAGGTTGCTTGCTCGCCTGTCAAGAACGCCAAGGACATCAAGGCCATCCTGCACTACGGCAACTCGACCAAGACGCCCACCACCACCGGCTACAACTACACCGATGAGTGTACCGATTTCCCCATGACTGACCTCGTCCCCTACGTTCCCATGAACGCGCAGTCGGGTGTCACTCTCAGGGATGCCGCCACCATCGCCAAGAACAGCGACGGCTACTACAAGTGGTCCCTGAACTCGACCACCATGGTTGTTGAGTGGGATAACCCGACGCTCATGTCCGTCTACAATAACGAGACCAACTTCACCCAGAGCAACGCCGTCATTGAGCTGCCCCAGGCTAATCAGTGGGTCATCCTTGTTGTCGACAGCACGCTCCCGCTTCCCCACCCGATGCATTTGCATGGGCACGACGTAAGTTCCCTTGCTCTTTCTGGTAGCTCTGTTTCTCATTGCTGATCTTTTGCAGTTCATGGTCCTTGCCCAAGGTGTTGGTACCTACAACAGCAGCATTCCTCTTGAGATGACCAACCCGCCGCGTCGTGATGTCGCCATCATGCCTGCCTCTGGCTACCTCGTCTTCGCCTTTGAGACTGATAACCCGGGTGCCTGGTTGATGCACTGCCACATCGGTTGGGTAAGTTCAAATACTGCTCAAACATTCAGTCGGACAACGCAGCTAACAAATCGACAGCACGCAATCCAGGGTTTCGCCCTTCAGATCCTTGAGCGTTACGACGAGATCCGTCCTCTCATCGACGAGGATCAGCTCGAGGGCAACTGCCAGAACTGGGATAGCTTTGACCAAGTTCACGACCTTGTCCAGACCAACGACTCTGGCATCTAAAAGATTCGTCGATGTTGAGCTGATGAGATATCCTGAAGCGGAGCGTTTTACTTCTTCCCCGGACTTTTTGGTTGGCCTGATTTCCTTGAAGATGAGACTTTAGGCGACGGATCTTTTTTGCATCGTTATAGCAAATCATGTTGATGATACGTACGCTACGGCGCATCGTAAGATTTGGATTGGATGGGTGGCATGGTTTGGCGCGATTTGACCGACTTCCTGTACTGTAGATAGTTGCATCATTCGTTTTTGTTGATACGCTCAGTCGATTACAAGGCGCAGCGATAATGAATATTGCGAATAGAACACCCTTTCATCGTTGGACATGATCCCCACTGGTGAGTGTGCTGTCGATGCGTCAGTGCTGTCAGCAGTGCCCAGATTGCCATGACGCTTTGATGGGCTGAAACATTGATTAAAGGCTGTCAACGAGGGAGCCAAAAAGTGATGGACGGTCACAGTCAGTCTGGCGTCGATGGAGTGAAGTTGAGTTGCGACAGGGAGCATCCCAAGAGCGGGGAAGGGAGCAAGCGGGAAGCGGCGCCACCCCGGCCAGAATCAGGGCGACGGTCGATGCCAAACTTGACAACAACTCTTCGCCTTTCCCATGTCCACGGCCCAAACAAATCCGACGACGCTCCATCGCTTGCTGCCATCGTCTGCTGGACTTCTCGTGCGAAGGGAGAGGCCGTGTAGCAACCGACTTGGTGCTGACGTTATTCTCCGGGCAGCGCTTCCCTACTACCTAGGCGCCCACACCGCTCCCACTCTTTGGCAAACATCCTTCCGCCCAACAAGACGCCTCGTGTAAGCTGCTCCCGCTGTCACAATTCTTGGGCGCTTGGTTGTGTGTCTTGGGAGTGTGATTTGTAGCCCGCTATGCGCAAATCAAATGGGCTTCCGCCAGGCTCGTGGCTTGGCCGTTGGCCAGCACCTCCAATGTCCAACGATCTAGAATATCTCGAGTTGTACACAGTCGTTGCTCCGAACATCAGCCAGAGTGAGGCGCCAGGGCGCGTATTCCTCTTGGTGCTGGCTGACGACGACGCCGCATCTCGTCACCCCAGACGGTGAGATTCCCAGCCACCTCCAAATGCCCATGTTGCAATGTTGCAGGCCGAATGACCACTCTCCACCACATCCACCGCCGAGCTATGCCGCACTGCGTTGGCAGCCTGCCTGTTGGAGCAATGTGCCGTGCTGCACTTGTCGTCCCTGTTTACGTGGAGCGCGCCTCTTCCAGCCTCCCGCTTTATGTCGTCTATCAAAATCATCATGTTGGCCGCTGCCTGTACCCTGACTTGAGGCTCTTGCCTGTTGCTAACGCCACTACCGCTGCTGTACATACCTCACACTACACGACCTACAAATTTTCACATGCTCTACTACTCTCTTTGCATTCTTGCATGAGAGATCCCGCGTCCCCTAGAAAATTCCCTCTCTTTTTTTCTTTCCTTCTCAATTCTTCGTCCTTCCTGTCAATACGCCAACATGCGCCTCAAAACTTTATCTGCTCTGGCGCTTAGCGCTGCGATACCCTTGAGCTCTGCACAAACCTACAGCGACTGCAATCCCACCGAAAAATGTACGTATCCACGTCCGAACCCCTCTCTAATTCCATGCTAACTCTGCACTCTAGCCAATTGCCCCTCGGACACTGGCCTCGACTCCAAACAATACACACACGACTTTCGCTCCGGCGCAGACAAGTCAACATGGAGCGCAACCTCGGAATCAATCCAATACACGAGCGCAGGCGCCGAATTCACCATCAGCAAATCGGGACAAGCACCGACCATCGAGAGCTCCTTCTACATCTTCTTCGGCTCGGTGAGCGTGATCCTCAAGTCGGCGCCGGGAACGGGCATTGTGAGCAGCGTGGTGCTCGAGTCGGACGACCTGGACGAGATTGACTGGGAATGGCTGGGCGGCGCCAACCAAGAGGTCGAGACAAACTACTTTGGCAAGGGCAACACGACGGCCTACGACCGCGCGCAGTACCTGCCCATGGAGGACACGCAGAGCTCGTTCCACAACTATACCGTCCTGTGGACCAGCGACTACATCGAGTGGATCATTGATGGCAGCGTTGTCCGCACCCTCAACTACGCCGACGCTGTCGATGGCCAGAATTTCCCCCAGACGCCCGTCAAATTGAAGATTGGCACATGGGCTGGCGGCGACAGCAACAACGATGCTGGCACGATTGGATGGGCTGGTGGTACTACCGATTACTCCAAGGGCCCCTTTACCATGACGCTCGAGAGCATCAGCGTCGTCAACTACAGCCCCGCAGACAGCTACAGCTACAGCGACACGACGGGCGCCTGGCGCAGCATAAACGTCCACGGTGGAACCGTCAACTCGAATGAAGGTGGCTATGCCTCGACGTCTGGCGGAACTAGCGGCACCTCTTCCTCCTCGGGCTCGTCCAGCGGCACCATCACCGGCACGGGCATGTGGTGGACCGCGAGCGCGGCGGCTGTCAGGGCGTCTTCAGCAGCTGCTCCCATGGGCGGCCTGGGGGTTGCAAAAGCAGCCATTGTGGCAGTCACGACGGCTTTCGTCCTGATGATGACGATGTGACGGGCCGGGGTCGGCAGCTTGACGACGACTCTTGCCAGCAAACAACACCGCCACGGTTGGATACGACGAGACGACGCACACACACATGTACGATATGACCTGTTTGCCAATGTACCTAGAGCCAGCGAGCACCAGCCAGCACTTGAGCGACTTCTTGGGCCTTTTTGCTTTTTTGCCTGCTTGATCCCGCTTCCCCTTCCCAGCATCCAGCATCCAGCACACAAAACACATGGCATCCACACTGCATTTGCAAGGCGCCCTTGGCTTCTTTTTCATTCTCCTTAATGAGCGGCTTTCTCTTTTCTCTTTTTCCTTTCTTCCTTCTCCGCTTCTCTTCGACAAGGGGCATCCCCCCCCTTTTCAGGCGTGGCAATGCTTTGTACAGTACACCACATAAACCCACCTGCTTCGTGCGTAGATAGTTGCTCTTTGTAGGTAGACCAAGCAATCAACACCACCTGACGAGCAATCATCCGCTTGCTGCAAGTTTTCTGCGACTCAAACCGTGATTTCCGCCTTGGCCGGAGAAAACAGCATGCAACCACCGGACGCTTGTCATCCGCCACCGTTTTCAGCAATCTAGAGCAATGGGGAAGTGTGAAGTGTCAAAGTGCAAGGCTTGGGAATCTAGTTTTGCCTAGCATTGTCGCAAGCGACGAGCACACATTACCGCAAGGCCATCGCGTCTTCTTCCAGAGTACAAAAGGCGCCCGCCATGCCACTTACCTTGGAGCGCTTTCTCGCCCTCGTCATTGTCGAACCAAGCAATGTCGCACTCACAGTCCTCCGGCGCTCTCGCGCAAGACATGCGTCAACTCTCCCTCTCCCCCGACAGCGACGCACACGGCGAGACTCGCACATCAACGCCCAACGCTATCCCCATCTTCTACCGCCTCGCCATGCCGCCCTCGGATCATCCTCATCAGCAGCAGGCGACAAACATCATCTTCGTCTACCGCGTCGTCTTCAGCAAGGCGCACGCGCCCGGCAGCCCGGATGGCGGCACCACTACTGCCATGGAGAACGCCAGGCTGTACAGCAAGTCGTTGCAGCGAGCGCTCATGCCGCTGGTGTTTGAGCACGTTGGCATTCCGGCGGACGGATGCGGCGCCACGACGAACGGGAGCGATCGCATCTTCTCGACGCGGCGGTTGGCTTTGGGCAAGGTGGGTGTGGAGGGCAGGAAGGAGGAGGAGGAGGAGGAGGAGCGAGAGGATCGTGTCGACTTCGAGCTCGACGCGCCGAGGGGTTCTGGCGGCCGAGTCGGCGTCGTGGTTGAGTTGATCGACGAAGCTCTCGCACCGCCCGCCACGCTTGGCCCCGAGGCTGCTGCTGCGTCGATGAGCGCGAACCAGTCTCAGTTTCTGTCGAGCGCGGTGCAGGCGTTTGCGCGGGCGCAGGTCTGGGAGGGGAAGGACGCCGTCGGCGGCTGGCGCCTGGTGGGCAAGAACATGTACTTCGACGCGACGCCCGAGCAGTGTCTGGGGTACGGGCCTTTCCAGGCTCGTCGCGGCGTGGCCGTCCCTTTGACGCGCGATCCACAGTGTCTCTTGAAGCTTGCGCCGCTTTCGCGCACTTTCGTCGTCGAGTCCCCTTTTGTCGAGTTTGTGGAGCGCTTGGTGGCTCCCGGGGAGATGCGGGCTGTCCATTCCATTCCGGGTGATGTTGTCGAGTACGTCAAAAAGGTCTTCACGGGTTCCAAGGTGCGCTACAGCTACGTGAGCGCCGCTCAGAGGGAGGATGGGGAGAGCCGTAAGGCGATGAGGCTCCAGAGTTGGGAGGTCCAGAAGGAAGGCATCTTGCGTCGCATCTGCGGGTTTGGTGGAAATGCGAAAGATACCAAGTTTCAGCACATTCGCAAGACGGCCGGAGAGGAGGAGGAATCGTTGAGCGTGCAGGAGTACTTTGAGAATCGTAAGTCCTCGCCAGGTTAGGGCGTGAGATTCAGACTGATTTGAGAATTCAGACGTCTTCCCGGGTACCAAGCTCCGCTTTCCCAAGTGGCCACTCGCCAACACTGGGAGCATCGAAAAGCCTACATGGGTCCCTCTTGAACTGCTCTGGATCGAAGCTGATCAGATCGTCGACGAGCTGCCCGAGCGGCTTCCCCTGATTGTTTCCAAGCTCTTCACCGAGAAGCATGCAGACAACATTAGAAAATTTGACCCGGAGTCCTTCACCAGCCTCCTGAAGCTCGATCAGGTCACCGTGGGTCCTTCAACACCCGAATTTGGATGAGTAGTTGCTAACTTTGAATTAGGCTCACTACAGAATCCAGCTGGAGGAGGTTCGTTCCGTGAACAAGCTCGTCCCTAGTCGTCCAGTGGCATCGCTGAACGGCATCAGACAACTTCATGAATCCCACGACCTGCGTCTCCTGCACGTCGAAGGAGCCTGCGCTGCGCAGGACGACGACTGGGACTGCGGCGCGACGTTCGGAAAATTCCTGGGCGCTCTCCAGAAGTTCGGAGCGTTGAAGAGCGACACCACCCACCTGCCTGTGTGCAACTACATCACTTTGTCCCAACTGAGCGACCAGGCGCTCTCTCGATTCACCGCGACACCACCCACCCTGCAAGACGACAAGAAGCCGCTGCTCTTCGCCTGCCTCTCGGGCGAAAAGCACGAACGCGATCACGCCTACCAGGAGATCAAGAGGTGGGGCGACGCGGCCAACATTCCCACCATCGTCGTTCAGGCAAACAAGTTCCGCGAGCACATGGATGCATGGTCCAAGGACTTGCCCAGGCCGTCGGACAAGAGGAGAAGGGCGGCGGTCGGATATGCCAGGTCGATGTCCAAGAAGATTCGGGCTAGGTGCGGATGCGATGGACTGGCTACTCAGCGTGTACCAAAGAGCTTTCGCAAGGAGCTGTCGGAGGACGTTGCGGAGGATGCTGATGTTCCGGTTTTGAGGTTGCTCTGAGAGTTCGCTGTCACAGTTGGTCCTGCAAGGAGCGCATGAGTAGATATGGCAGGATTTGGTAGTAGTGACTGGCTACATGTAGTTCGCATTTTGATGTTAGAACAATGTCAGAACGGAAGCATTTGAATTGAGTAAATCTGTCTTGATGTCAGCGTGCAAGATTGCAATCTGCCCACTGCACACCGTGCACCATCAGGGCCGAAATGGGTCTGCGATGTCTCATTATGGAGATTCGACGAGAGAGTGACGAGTGTTGATGAAAAGATTCTGCCACTGGAAAGAGTACGGAGGGGGAGGATGGTGGTGCACGTGAACAGATGACTAAGCGCGCAGCTCCGTCGGGGAGGCGCGCATCATGGCATAGCTCCGACCTGGACGGCAACATCATCATCCAGCTCGACGAACGCATCGCGCTCCAACCCAACCCTACCACGCCATCCCCTTGACTTTCTCGCCAACCACCTCGCAGATCACCCGCTCTAGATCCTCACCGCTGAACTCCCACTTCCAACAGCCAAAATGTCCGGCGAAGTCCTCCGGGCCGAGAAGGACTTCTCGAAGGAAGTCGACGCGGCGCTTCCAGAGGCTGAGACGATTGCAAAGGTCGGCCTCTGGCTCACCCTACTTCGATGTCGCACGCTAATATAACATCAAGACAAACCTTCAAGCTGCAATTGAGAAGCTGCTTGCGTTGGAGAAGCAGACGCGCCAAGTACGCCGAATTGCCCACGTCCCACTCGCGACCTCGTGCTCACGATTTCCAGGCATCTGACCTCGCATCCACCTCCCGTATCATCGTTTCAATCGTCACACTATGCAAGACCAAGGGCAACTGGAGTCTCTTGAACGAGCAGGTCCTGCTCTTGTCCAAGAAGCACGGTCAACTCAAACAAGCCATCACCAAGATGGTTCAGGTGGTCATGAGCTTTCTGGACGACACTCCCAATCTGGAGACTAAGCTGTCTGTGATCGAGACCCTGAGGACGGTCACGGAGGGAAAGGTAAACAGGCTGGCCTGCATCAACACAACGTCCGCTAATGACGATTGAAATAGATCTTCGTCGAGGTCGAGCGCGCGCGAGTGACCCGCATCCTCTCCGACATCAAGAAGAAGCAAGGCGATATCAAGTCGGCGACAGACATCTTGTGCGAGCTGCAGGTCGAGACGTTTGGTTCGATGACGCGAAGGGAAAAGACCGAGTTTATCCTGGAGCAGGTGGCGCTTTGCATTGAGAAGGGCGACTGGACGTCTGCTGGCATCCTCAGCCGCAAGATCAGCACAAGATATTTTGCCAGGAAGCCCAAGAAGACGCCGGAGCAACTCGAAAAGGAGAGGAAGGAGCGCGAGGAGCAGGAGAAGAACCGGAGCGTCGACGACCCGCCCGTCGAGCCGGAAGATGATGTGACGGATCTCAAGCTGCGCTACTACGAGCAGCAGATCTTGTTGTCCAAGCACGATGACAAGTACTTGGAGGCATGCAAGCACTACAGACAGGTTCTGGATACAGAGGCAGTGGAGGAGGACCCGGAAAAGCTGAAGGCTGTGAGTGGATTGGCGCATGATTGGGAATCTGAGCTGACAATTCTAGGTTCTTCAACGCGTCATTTACTTTGTCATTCTCGCGCCCCACGACAACGAGCAATCAGACCTTCTCCACCGCGTTGCCAAAGACTCCCGCAACACACAGATTCCTGTCGAGGCTCAGCTTCTGAAGCTCTTCACCATTCCTGAGCTCATGAGATGGCCAATAATTGAGCAGCAATTCGGCAAACACCTCTGCTCCACCGACATCTTTGATGAGAAGCTCGGCCAGTCCAGCGATGCCAAGGCGCATCAAAGATGGCAGGACTTGCGCAAGAGAGTCATTGAGCACAATGTGCGCGTGGTGGCCAAGTACTACACGCGCATTCAGATCCCGCGTCTTCGGGAACTCCTTGACTTGAATGAGGACGAGACGGAGAAGTACATCAGCGACCTCGTCACGTCCAAGACCATCTACGCCAAGATCGACCGCCCGGCAAAGATTGTCAACTTTGCCAAGCCTCGCGATGCGGACGATGTTTTGAACGAGTGGAGCGGAAACATGAGGAGCCTGCTTGGTCTGCTCGAGCGGATCGACCACCTGATCACGAAGGAGGAGATGATGGCTAGGATTCAGCCTACCAAGGTTGACAAGGGCAAGACCAGCAAAGTGCATTGAACGCTTGCATGAGACTTGCTTGTAGCTAGCTACTCAGGAGTTTCGGCGGTGCATGGTGGTCACGTCTAGATGGCAGAAAATGAGCCTTTTATGCCTACAGAGGCGCTACACCCGTGAAGGGGCAACACTTGTAATGTACCACCCATAGAGTCCAGCAATTTGAAGCGTGGCGCGTGACCTATCTGTGGCCTGAGTGTCTGGTGATTCTAGGTCTATGTCTAACGTTCTGTACATCTCTTGCTCTATGCATGCGGTCCTCAAAAGGGCACGTCCATGCCCTCGACGCTCTCTTCTTTTTTGGGGCCCTCGGCCTCAGCCATGATCTCCCTTATGAAACCGACTAATGCACTGACTGGCTGCTTCTGACTGGGAAGGAAATGCCCACCAGGGTGATATACGATTCGGCCCTCCTTCTTCTCGCAGGCCTCCGCTAACCGCAAGCTCCTGCTCTCTTCCACGACTGTGTCTAAGCTTCCGAGGAAATGTAGCATTGGCGTCTTGATCTTTGGCTCATAGAATGCCTGGTAGAGCTCGTTTGCGGCCGGTGCGAAGCCAGAGAAGCTCACGGCGAACTTGAGCGGCGGATGGACGCCGTCCATGACCTGAGGATACGGCATTCCGCCCTTTTCCTGTGCCTTTTCGAAAGCCTCTTTCCTCCCAGGTTCGAGGATCGAAGCCAACATGCCAGCCGCAGCACCGCCTTGCGAGAAGCCAATCACGCCGTCGAATGGGCCCTCCTCCTTGAGCACCTGGGCCATCTTTGCGAAGCCCGTCTCGAGGCCCTCGTAGGAGAAGCCCTCGCCCTCAACCTTGCCATTGCCCTGTTCGATCTTGTCTTTGCGCACCCACCATGCGTACGCGTCAGGCTCCTCCTCCTCAGTGTCATCTGCCTTGACGCCGTCGGTGTCAAAGGTGGGGATTTGAGCGCGCGAGAGCCGGATCGGAGCAGTGGGGTACGAGAGGGTTATGCCGGCGGGGAAAGCTTTCGCAAGACTCTTTTCGAGAGCGCGCGTTTTGTTTCGGAAGAGAGGTCCAGTTTGCGTGTAGCCATGGAGCATGAGGATCTTGAGTGGTTTCGTGGGATTCTGCGCCATGTTGTTGCTTTCTTCGGCTGGAGCGGTGGTGGAGGATGAGTGACGAATTAAATGGCCGCGGAGGAGGTTGAGACGGGCGATGGAAGTTTGCGCAGACCTTGCGCGGGCGAAGAGCGGCCTTAATAAATTATCATAAATCATCGAGCAGCAAAACTGCGAGTCGCAGCTCCGACGATGGCCGACGGACATCAGACGATGCGTAGGGCTGGAAGGCGGTGACGCAAGTGGGAGACCGATTATTTTGCGAGAGAGCTCCGCTGAAATTTCCAAGACGGACGGCTTCCCGTCTTCAACACCTCACGATACCCGCGCCTAGCGCACCGCCCTCTCGATATGTTGACCGAACACTTCATTGCCTCAATCGACGTGCCCAACAGGAAACCGGACACCTCTTCTGCCACCAAAGACGCCGGAATATTCGTTTACGAGCATCAGCCTTTGCTTGCGCACCGCCATGCATTCAAGAAGAGCGCCGCAGCCGCCAATTGCGTCGCAGTGAGCAAAAGCCATGTCTTTGCGGCACAGGTGGATAAGGCGGTCGTGCATGTATATAATCGCGACAAGGGCAATCAAGAAGCTACCGTGCCTTTTCCGGAGAAGATCTCGAGTTTGGCGCTTGCCCTTGCTGATACCGTGCTGTGCCTGGGAACGGATGGTGGCCGCGTGATACTCTGGGAGGTAATTCAAATGCTCAAGAATCCATGAGTCTGCGGTGCTGAGAACAATCTAGATATGCACAGGCAGAACCATCAATGGACCGCAAGCCCATCTTCAACCCGTCACTGCTCTCGCCGTCGACCCAAGCTCCCACTTCTTGCTTTCTGCCTCTGCCGATTCCAACATCCACGTCTGGTCTCTCCCAAGCCTTTCGTCTTTCATCGCGCCCGCAAATCCCTCGCCTGTCCACACTCTTTCGAATCATCGCGGCGTGATTACCTCTCTAGCCATTGGACATAGCAGCACCGCAGCCAACATTGTCGTTTCCGCCTCAAAAGACAACACAGCGATAGTCTGGGACTACAAGGCAAACGCGCTCCTGGCGACATACCTTCTGGGGGACACGCCTCTTGCGCTCGCTCTTGATCCGGCTGACCGCGGCTTTTTCGCAACGTACGAGGATGGAAGCTTACAATATGTCGATTTCTATGCCTCTCCCGACAATGATGCCCCACTGGGAGCGACCGACACCCTCCGCGACCCCGAAACGTCATACACCCCAATAACACCTCCTTCGAGTAGTAGGCGGTCACCGGGACTGGATCTTGGCGCAGGCCTCTCCATCACTCTGAGCTGGGATGGCACCGCCGTGCTTACAGGCCACTCGAGTGGGAGGGTGGTAAGATGGTCTGCAAGCGGAAGCTCCAGTGCGCAAGGAATCGCAACACTACCGGGGCCAGTGTCGAATCTTTCTGTCTTGGCGCCAACTGGATTTTCATCGGAGTCCGATGAAAAGGGATTCAAAGTACACACCATAGTCAAGCCCCGGCTGGACCTCAAGGCCAATGTATCGGAGGGTGAGATCCTGTCCCCAGTACCGCAGGCCTACGTTTTCAATGCGCAACTGGTTGGTAGCATCTCGAACCCCAATGTTTCGGCTCTCGAGTCGCCGCGCAAAGGGCAGAAGAGTGCGTTTGAGGAGGCGCTCACGCACACCTCCTTTCCATCGAATTTCCTAGAGCGGTCACTAGCGGAGCTTGCCGCGTTCACAAGTAAGCCTTCGACTGGTGCCTCTGCCGCTGCGGCCCCTGTATCAGCGCCAGCTCCCGCCGCGGACGACTACATGGTAATCGACTCTGGTGCCTCGACGAACCAGGATTTGGAGGCGCAGAATGCCGAACTCAAGGACCAGATTGCCGCTTTGCAACGCGTGCAAAAGGCGACGTTCAAACAACTGGCCGATTTGAAGGAGGAAAAGAAGACCTGGCAAGCCGCATCTGGCAGCGGCGCCACCAAGGACGACAGTGAGGAGAAGAGGAAGCGAAAAGAAAGAATGGCAAGAGCTCTCAAGGGGCTTGGGGATGATTGAAGACAGTCTGTCAACAAAAGTCTTGTTTTTCAGCATGGCATGGCGTTGGTCCTGGGTCATGTTCGCATTTTCAGATCTAGAGGGCGAACAAGGGGCGCATACGAAAGAAGGGTGGCGTTGTACGGTCAGAGGCCTCAAATGCCTCTGATCAAAGTCGATTCTTAAGACTGAAGAAGAATAGTGGTTGATGAAGGTCAAAAACGCTATCCGTTATGGAATCTGGAGACCAAATCCCCTCGGCCAAGTAATTGATCTCCTCGGTTTCTTTTCCGTACTCCATTCCCCTTCTACAATCCCCGCTCCGCTCTCGGCCCGCAACCTGCATCACGCTTCGCTTGCTTTTTGATAACGGCTTAAATAATTGGCCAACGATATGTAGGGTTACAAGCGTATTATTGACCGCGTCGTAGCGGGGAAGCCCGACGTTGCAACGAAGGATTATCCGGCAGAGTTCGAGAACTACCAGTCGGCTAACATGAGCCGGTCTTTGCTGACTTCCAAATGATTCTGATAGGATTCACAAACATGGCTGCTCACAGGAATACAAATGACCTTCTCGAAAGATCACAGACAGCCTGCAAGGCACCAAGCATCTCGTCCAAGTCGCGGCCAAGCTCGTTGTGGAAGCTTCGCATATCATCAAGCCTTATCGGAAGCCGTCCCCAGATGCCGATCACGAACCAATCACGCCTCGCAGACGGCCATTCGAACTATGCGAGTCGTTGCTTATCGACACCTCGCCGCAGTCGAACCACGCTCCAATCCAAAACTGTTCGGGAGCCCGTCTGGCTGCTCAATGTTGCCGTTGCAGGCGCTAGCTACCGACCGCCGTGTCTGTCTTATCGCCAGCCGGGATGTCAATTTTTTGGCGGCCGCCGCGCGGCGACATTTTGGTCTTCCGTATAACATGCGGCCCCAGTCTCGTCGCGGAGAGCGACGATCTGTTGTCGCCGTCTTGTCTCTTGCTGTGGTGTGAGCCATTGACTCACGTGCGCCGCTCAACATGTCCCTCAGCAGCGCGGAGATGCCGCAGCCAATTGACGAGAAGAAGGAGCCAGTCGTTGGGGGGCAGGAAAAAGATGTGGAGCATGGCGATGGCCATTTGCAAGAGCTGGAGGTGGACGTTGCAGTGGTCTTGCAAGAAGATGGGGAGAAGTTTGACCTCGACTCCGACCATTCGCCCTACCCCGAAGGTGCAACATAACATCCAATGCGCAGGAGGCTTCAACTGACAGAATCTAGTGCGGTCTGTCGTGCCCGAAGTAGACGACCCCAGCATACCCGTCAACACCTTGAGGATGTGGATCATTGGCGCCATTTTCACCATGCTTGGAGCCGGAATCAACAACTTTTTCTCTCTCCGATATCCGTCTGTACACATTGTTGCTCTGGTCGCCGAACTCCTGGCATACCCTTGCGGATGCTTTCTGGCTGCAGTCTTGCCTCTGTGGACAATGGATCTAGGCCCCCTTGGCAAGTGGTGCATCAATCCCGATCGTCACTTCAACATCAAGGAGCACACGCTCATCACAATCATGTCAAATGTCTCCATCGGATTCGGAAATGCGGATGCGACCAACATTATCCAGGCGGCCACCAAATTCTACGGCTTCGAGATGTCTGCGGGTTTCAGCGTGCTAGTGGTGAGCATTTTGCGCAACATGCCATCACCAAACGATTTCTAACAAATAGTTTAGGTCCTCTGCTGCCAGCTCTTGGGATTCGGAGTTGCAGGTCTCTCTGCGCCGTGGTTGGTGGAGCCTGCGAACATCATTTGGCCTGGCAGCTTGTCAATTTGCGCCTTGCTGAGTACTTTGCACTCGCGAGCCAACGCGACGGCCAATGGATGGAGAATTACCCGTCTCCGTTTCTTCCTCTACGTCATGGCTGGCGCGTTTGTCTTCTACTGGTTCCCGGGCCTGATCTTCGTCGGTCTGTCCTACTTCTCCTGGGTCTGCTGGATCGCGCCCCGGAATAAGGTGGTTAACCACATCTTTGGAATGCAGACCGGTCTGGGTAAGTTTTGCCCGGATTCTCAAGCTGGAAGACATATAGACTAATGATGTTGTCAGGACTTTCTCCAATCACCTTTGACTGGACGCAGATTGCCTACAACACCAACCCTCTGCTGTCGCCATCCTGGGCTGCTCTCAACGTCTTCTTCGGCTTCGTTGGCGCATTCTGGATCATTGTGCCTGCCATCTACTACACCAATACCTGGTGGACTGGCTACCTGCCTTTGATGGATGCCTCAGTCTACGACAGATACGGCTCGACTTACAACACGACCAAGGTCCTCAACGCCGACGGATCCTTCAACGAGGAAATGTACAAGACCTACAGCCCGCCGTACCTCGGTGCATCCTTTTCGTTTGTCTACGGCCTTTCTTTCGCTGCCCTCACCTCGGTCCTCGTTCACGTGGGTCTTTGGCACGGCAAGGATATTTGGAGGACTCTGCGCGGTGGCACGCGCCTCGACATACACGCACGGCTCATGAAGGCATACAAGAAGACGCCGTGGTGGTACTACGCCATCTTGACGGTTGTCACGGTTGCGCTCTCCATCGGCATGGTCGAGGGCTATGACACTTTGCTGCCCGTTTACGGCGTCTTTTTAGCGCTTCTGATTCCGGCAGTCTACATGATACCTTGTGGTATCATTCAAGGAATCACGGTAAGTGCTTTTGGATCTTTTCAACTCCAGACTCCACACCCCCTGATCTCCTAGGGTCAGAAAAGCCCCGACTAACACGCCCTCCAGAACGTCGACGCGCAGCAGCTCAACGTGCTCAGCGAATTCATCGGCGGCTACATGTTCCAAGGCAAGCCGCTGGCCAACATGATTTTCAAAACGCTGTCGCAAGACGTGGTGCAGCAGGGCATCTTCTTCGCGCAAGACATGAAGCTTGGGCACTACATGAAGCTGCCGCCGCTGCTCGTCTTCTGGGCGCAGGGCAGCGCGACGGTGCTGGGCGCGCTGACGCAGGTCGGCGTCACGACGTGGATGCTGGGCAACATCGGCGGCATCTGCGACTCGGACCAGTCGAGCGGCTTCACGTGCCCCAACGGCCGCACCGTCTTTTCCTCGAGCGTCATTTGGGGCCTGATTGGCCCCGCCCGCCTGTACAGCGCTGGCAAGATTTACTCGGGCTTGCTGCACTTCTTTTGGATTGGTGCCATCACGCCCGTTATTACGTGGGCTGCGTGGAAGTACACGGGCAAGGCCTACTGGAAGAAGGTCAATTGGCCATTGGTACGTTCGTTCCCTCTCCCTCCCTCCCTATCACATTCTCTCAATCTCCCCAAACCACCAAACCACCCACTGACACATCTCCTCAGATCTTCGTCGGGACATACAACGTGCCACCGGCCACGGGAATCAACTACTCGTCGTGGGCCGTGGTCAACTACATCTTCAACCACTGGATCAAGCGCAAGTTCTTTGCGTGGTGGGCCAAGTACAACTACGTGCTGGCGGCCGCGCTCGACACGGGCACCGCCCTGGCCGGCATCGTCATCTTCTTCTGCGTCAGCTACCCCGGCGCCGTCTTCCCCGACTGGTGGGGCAACACCGTCTACGCAAACACCGACGATGCCGACGGCGTGCCCTGGTTGGAGATGCCCGCCCAGGGTTGGTTTGGCTATGCCAACGGCACGTGGGCGTAGTAGTCGGGGCG